>NC_064617.1:951232756-952432756 GCF_023898315.1 Schistocerca nitens
AAAATTATGTGTGCAGTTACTGTTACTAGTCCCTTCTTATTGTTCTTTCCTTTCCAAGTGCTCCTTTTTTTAAGAATGTGGATTACAAAATTATTATTTAATAGATCTGTTGACAGAAAGTGTTCACATTAGCAAATGCATTTTATTTTATAAAAGCAATGCTGCAACACAGCTGGAAACTAGATATCAAATGAAATAAGCAACTATAAAAAGCAAAGAATAAAAATATCATTCAATAGTCATGTGACGTTTCATAAGTTAGTAGAAATTCTCTCAAATCTCGTAGAAAGACGCTTGTCATAATCAGGTGTGCAGATGTAAAAATATTTCTCGTCATTTCATTAGGCATTTCAGTAAATATCATAAATTAAGAGCTCCACAGTGTAATCATATGTTTTCAATTTCGACCGTGTCGTTTTTGCGATGCTTTCTACAAAGGAATGTCAGAAGCGAGGTTAATGGCCTCTCTTTTCCTCCACAAAAAAATGGTTCAAATGGCTCTGAGCACTATGGGACTCAACATCTTAGGTCATAAGTCCCCTAGAACTTAGAACTACTTAAACCTAACTAACCTAAGGACATCACACACACACCCATGCCCAAGGCAGGATTCGAACCTGCGACCGTAGCAGTCCCGCGGTTCCGGACTGCAGGGCCAGAACTGCTAGACCACCGCGGCCGGCTTTTCCTCCACCTAATGGCTTTTTCTCCGGGTGGCTGTCACCCAGCTGGGTGCCCACGACGCATTACGTGCAGGTGGTCACTTAACTTTCTTACCGAAATATTTATGACACCAGTTTCCGCTACAGTGACAGTCTCATATAAAAAAAATTTCACAGGTCAAGAATTTGCGTTACAAATGTGTAGAAACAAAATCCTGTAAATATAACAGCGTCCAAAAAATTTTCGCCAGCATTGTGATACATTCACGCATATACACACATTTCATAACTCTTAAAGTACAATTCTTGGTTTCCAACAACCTTTTTCACAAACCAGAGTCCCTTAACCACTACTCATTATTCCTTACCTTATTCGTCGACACTTCTTCAATATTTCATCATAAGAGACGTAGCATAATCAAATAACTCATATAGCATCAGCTTATTGATCATAAACATACCTCAGCAGCATAATACACATCGTCGTCGTAAAAATAACATCATAACACCTCAGTCAAATCTCAAAAACGTCGTAGCTTTCTGCAATAATGTCAAAACCTAAAAAAACTTTCTCTGCTCATTTCAATAGTGTCATCTACCTCAAACGTACTTTAAAAATCATGATCCCACACCAAATACATCATTCAAAGCTCTCATAGCATCACAATGGTTCCGAAAAATTATGAACAGTCCACAAAGTACAGACAAAATACAATTTCGTAAGTGTGAAGTTATCCAACGGTATAAGTACGTAAACATCTGTCACTGAGGTAGTAAAAAAAATGTTTGTCTCTCTCAGTTAAATGATCAGATAGCTGTGTAATTTATGTGTTAGAGAAATATGGTACCGAAGTGTAAAGTTGTATAAGCAAATACCATATTAGCTAGGGCTCCTTGTGCTTGCCAAACACATGGTACACAAAGTAGGCGTGTACCCCCCTGAGGATTAATGTAATTATACCCTCAGGTGTTACAGATTACAGCAATGGAATGAAATGTATCACAGAAAACCCATGTATCATTGCACTTCAAATATCTTAAAAAAATAAATGTTTTAAGTGCGAAATTAATCACTCAAATACGTGTACTGTAGCGCTAAACTGTGCGTCATGTTGTAAGATAATCTCTGTGGAAGTCTCGTATTTATCGTCCTCCGAAAGCTAAGTTCTGCAGAAGTCAATGTACTTACCTCATGATAAACAAAAGTGAAATGCTTTGTGTATAGATATCGTAGTTATTACGCTTATTGTTGTGATGAAGAAAGTACTGTACTGTAACGTATTGTTGTGCTACGGAAAACCCTGTCTCATTGTAGCTGTACTACAAAAGTTACTACTAAAATATGTTTTACTTTCCAGAACAATTCAGAAACACTGTGCAGATATAAAACAGATACACCGCAAAAGCAACAAGGTAAATTGTGTCACACATTAGTAGCGTCGTGATATAGTCGTGTAGCTGTCACACAAACTCCAGAATGTATTTTCAAGTAAACCAAAATGTTGCATTAAAATCTCATTAGCAGTACTGGTAAATGTTCTAAGTATGTAAGCCTTATAGTCGTTACGTAATCATGCAACTAACAAGCAAGAATGTACACACACAATAACACTGTGTCGTCTGTTCACTATAACAATGCATTCGTAATTTCTGTTTAAATAAGTTCTCTTGGTTCTTGACTGGATGTTTAACTTCAAACACTGTTGCATGTTAACAGTTTCTTAAGTCTGACAAAGCATACTAGAAATGTGAAGTGAAAAGTTTTATGGCAAAGACAAAGTTAAAAAGCAGATTATCTTTCAATAAACGGTTTTACATGTGAAATGTGGTGTAAACCTTTACTCTTCCTAGTACGCAGAGTTTCAACTTCAACGCAATTATCTTGTGGTATACGTCGGATTCTGTAAGGTCCATTGTAAACTAGAAAGAATTTGTGACTCAAGTGTTTCTTCTTATGTGACAATGAATGAGCTTTAATGAGAACTTTCTGACCAATATACAATTTCTTTGCATTTGCTTTACCGTGTAGTTTTCTCCTTTTGTCTGCTGCAGATTTTATATTTTTAAGAGCCAGATCAATTATGTCTTTGTGTCGAAGTTTACGTGTATTCGGGGAAGGTACAAGCTCTCTGATTCTGTTCGGTGGTTTTTCATTCTTCAGTACAAGAGTAGGTGGTAAAGCAGTGGAATCATGAGGCATTTCATTCAGCACGTTTTGAAATAAGTGTAAATATCTGTCCCAATGCTGATGCTTTCTGTGACAATAAAGTCTGCAAAGCTTATTGATTTATTTCATAATCCGTTCGGAGGGGTTACAATGTGGTGAGTACAATGAAATAAAAACAGGTTTGATTTTATGGTTGCGAAGCATGCGTGACCAAACAGCAGATCTGAATTGCGGTCCGTTATCTGAAATGACTTTACTAACGTGTCCAACTTCACGTAAGAAATTTTTAACAAAGGCGTTGGATACAGACCGTCCAGTGGCTTTACGTAACGGTGTGAAAGAAACAAATTTTGAAGTAAGTTCAACAGCGACTAGAACGTACGAAAATCCATTAGATGTTCTGACAAGCGGTCCCAAGAGATCAACAGCAGCAAATTCTTTTAATTTAGAAGGAATGATAGGAAACAGCGGAGCACGATGGGAGATAGTAGATGGTTTCGCCTTTTGACAAAGTTTACAAATAGACAAGACTCTTCGAATTCTCTTTTCCATATTGTTAAAATAACAAGTCGTTCGAAGAATATGATAACATTTTCGTGGGCCAAATTTTGTGCGTAGCTGAAATGAATGTACCAAATGAGCTTATTAACAAAATCGTCTGGAATGCAAAGTACCCATAGCTTGTCATCCACAGTGCAGCGTTTGAAGAGTATGTTGTTTCTAACCAGGTAATAATGCCGAATCTGAGTGTGTGTCTTTTCATGCCATTTACTTTTGATGTCTTTCCAAACCGGATCTTTATCTTGTTCATGAGCAATGTCCTTTAAAGATGTGGTGATGAAGTTTTCAAAGGCGACTTTCTGAATGTAAAGAATACTGAAATTTTTCTCAATGTTGCCTTCTGTGTTACTTTTCTCAAGCCCAGCCGGTGCGCGTGACAGTGCGTCCGCAACAATGTTCTCCTTGCCGGGAATGTAGACTATTGTGAAGTGGAATTCTTGCAGAAACAATGCCCAACGTTTTAACCTGTCATGATTTAATTTTGAAGACATAAGAAATTGTAATGTACGATGATCACTGTATACTTTTACGTGCTTACCAGAAAGAAAGAAACGGAATTTGTTAAATGCCCAAACGATAGCTAAAGCTTCTAATTCAGTAACGGAATAATTTTTTTCAGATTTTGTAAGCACTCGGCTAGCAAAAGCAATGGTTTTCTGAACAGTAATGTCATTTTCTATCGCTTCTTGAAATAAATGGGCACCAAGACCGACTTTAGAAGAATCCGTGCTAAGGCAGAAATCTTGTGACAGATCTGGATGAGCTAGTATTGGCGCGTTAAGTAGCGATTCTTTCAAATAATTTAATTCCAACTGTGCTTCATCGTCCCAGTTCCAAATAGTATTTTTTCCAGTGAGAGAACAAAGTTTTGGTGTAACAAGAATTTGCATATTCAGAAAACGACGGTAAAAATTTACGAGACCTAGAAAACTGCGGACTTGTCTTTTTGTGGATGGAACTGGAATGGCTCTGATTGCTTCTAACTTTTCAGGATCCGGCTGAATGCCTTCAGAAGAAATAATATGTACCAAAAACTTCACCTTTGTCCTACCGAATTCAGATTTTTCCAAGTTAACTGTAATTCCAGATTCTGCAAAAATATGTAACACACTGTTGAGGATGCGATTGTGTTGTTCCCATGAGGCTTCTGCTATCAGAATATCGTCTACATATAAGGTGATGTGACGTTTTAAGAAATCAGGTAATATGGAATTTAGCCCGCGAATGAATGCTGCCGAAGAAATGTTCAAACCAAAAGGAAGTTTCCGAAACTGATAACAAACGCCGAAACAAAGGAAAGCTGTGTATTTTCTACATTCTGGATGAAGTTCGATCTGATAAAAGCTGGATCTGAGATCAATAGAAGACAACACTTTTACACCATTAAAATTTTGAAGAAGTTCTTCCAACGTTTGCGGCCTGTCTGTTTCAGGAATGATGATAGTACTGATTTGTCTCGAATCTAAGACAAGCCTGATCGATCCATTTTTCTTCTCAACAATATATAATAGATTGTTGTATTAGCTTACTGCAGGCTCAATAATGCCCTCATTAAGCATAGATTGTATTTCTGTTCTAACACAGTCCCTATAATGTGCTGGAATTACGTATGGTCTAACACAAAATTTAGTATGCTCATGAACACGAAATTGGTATTGAAATCCCTTAATTGTTCCTCTTTTGTGAGTAAAAACTGTGGAATGTGCTTGTAAAATCTCAAAAAGGTTCTGCCTATCAGTGTCATTACAATTCTCAATTGTTTGAATTTTATTCTGAATTAACTCATTAATTTCAAATATGCCGTCGATATCATCCCTGTCAGTACTTGCAGAGCGATTGTTAGTGTCTAGTTCCGTAGAAAATTCCGAACTATTGTCTAATAGAAGGTAAAGCCGATTAATTTCCTCGTCATGGTTTGAGAGCCAATCTTCAAATTTCAAAGCTATTGACTTACCTTCCTTCTCTAAACTTATTTCACCATCGTGAAAGTTTAAGATTGCTTTGTATTCATTCAAAAAGTCTACTCCCAATATAATTTCCGTCGACAATAATGAAACAATAAGAAAGCTCATAGAGAAGCTGTGGCTTTGACAAAAGAATTCTAAATTGGTTTGTTGGCGTACATCTACACTTTTTCCAAAGATTGCACCTTGTAATTTAATCTTACGTAACGGAAGTGTGGGGCAATCGTTCGATATGTTGCATTTGCTAAAAGCTGTTTCACTAATTACTGAAATGGGACTGCCAGAGTCAAGTACTGCCGTAAATTTTACGTCATTTACAGTAATGTGAATCACAGGATATGCAATGTTGTTATGTTTTACGTCGTGTTCCTGGAGTAAGATGTCCCTAATGTCTTCCATTTTTACGTAATTACTAGCTACGGCAGCTGCGTCGTTAGTGTCATACGTACGATTTGTGGCTGCCAGCGGTATGAGTCATTGCCTATTGTCTCTTTGTTGGCGCGCGTCGTTACTGGGATTAGGAGACCTAACTTCTACAAATTCGCCTTGCCGAGAGGGCCCAGCTCTGTTTGAATCCTGCCAGTTCTGATGCAATTCAGGTCTGTCGTTATGATGATATCGTCTGTCGTCATGTTGATAGATTCCATAGTTTCTTTCTTGTCGGTCACGTGGTGGAGAATTTCTCCCTGAATCGTAACTGTGCGCTGGACCGTTGCGTCTAAAGTTATTCTGTCTCCCGTAATAATAATTGTTTTGGTTCCCATATTGTCTGTTTCTGTGATAGTCATTACCGCGGAGAGGTGATCTTTCCCTGTAATTATTACTACTCTGCCAATGGTTGTCATACGGGTGGTGTCTGTTTCGGTCACGATTTACGTTGAAAGAATAGCCTTGTCGTATATTATTTCTGTCATCGCGGAATTGTGACAGATGTGATCTGTAATTGTTGTGCTCCTGTTTCCGTGTTCCCCGATTGTCAGTGTCAATTTCCAGTTCTTGTAACAGTCCCTGAAAAGCTTCAATGTCGTCTTTGCAACGTCCTGCCAAAATAATATGTCGTAAATGTTCAGGCAGATTGATTAAGCAAATGCGGATGAGTTCTGAGGGGCTGTATGGGTTTGACAGGTACTAATTCTTGTGCAACATGTCTTCAAAATATTTCACAAGACTGGTAAAATTCAGATTGTTCGAAATGTTTTATCATTATGATGCTATGTTTTACTCGGTCTTGTGTAGCTTGAGACCAATATGCTGAGAGGAAGGCATGATAAAAATCTCCTTCACTGTGACAATCGTGAATGACCGATCGCATTCTTACAGCTGGTTCATTCTCCAAGTAGCCACACATAAATTCTAACCTGTGCTCCAATGACCAGTTGGGAGGAAAACAATGAGAGAATTGATGGAGCCACGCTTGTGGATGAATGTCGTTGGCAGAATTCTTAAATGTTTTGAATTTACGTGTAGTAATAAACAGCTTATAGTCAAAATCATCGTGTCGGCGAGTAGCATATCTGTCATTGTTACGTCGTGTCGGCGGTTCCATCTCAAAATTCAGTGCACCTTGCCAATTTCTTTCTTAATTTCCGAAGTGTCCTGTGTTACTATTTTGTGGCTGTTCCGTATTTCTAAGTCCCTCTTCCTGTATTGGGGCGCGAGTGTCCTCTGAAATACGTAATTCTTGTACTACTTGTGCCAACTGATCTTGCACTTCCCGGATTTCTCTTTTGTACTGTGTATTAATTTGATTTTGATTTTGTTTGAATTTTCTAATTTGTTTATATTCTTCAGTGTCAGTGAAGGCTACAGGTGTTGTGTCATTCAGATCATCATCTACCTTTGTAGATAAGTTAGTGAACTGATCTGAAAGTTCGGCTACTTTATCCGATAGTGAAATTATTTCCTCTGTATGTTTTTCTGAACCAAGTTTCAGAGTGTCCATTTGTGTTGAAATGGTATCTACTGTGTCCTTTAAGTTTTCCTGAGTTTTTGCAAGTTGCATAACCGTATCGGTAGATGCAACTGAGTCAATTTTAGCTTGCAAGGTCTCATGATTTTCATGAACAATAATTTGCAGTTCTTTTATGGCTGCTTCGTGATTCTGTAATGCATTTTCATGCCGCGAAAAAATGGGCTGAAAATGCTCACAGATTTGTGTTTTTACGTGATTACAGACTTTTTGACATTTCGATTCAATGTTATGTAACTCAGTAGTTAAATCTTCACGTGTTTGTTCAAGCGTGGTGTCTAACTTTTGAAGATTTTGTTCCATTGCGTCTAACTGTTGCTGTGTTTGTCTCTGGTGTTGTTCCATTGTGTCTAACTGTTGCTGTGTTTGTCTCTGGTGTTGTTCCATTGTGTCTAACTTTTGAAGATTTTGTTCCATTGTGTCTAACTTTTTAAGATTTTGTTCCACTGTGTCTAACTTTCGAAGATTTTGTTCCATTGTGTCTAACTTTTGAAGCTTTTGCTGTGTTTGTCCCATTTCTTGTATTAATTGTAATAACAATGCACTGGTGTCTGGAACATGTTCCTCAGTGCTTTTCGGCAGTGAATTTGCACCGGCAACATTCACATTTTGACAAGTGGAAAATGTGTCTTGACTCATTTGAGTAAACGGTGAGGACCCAAAACCTGAATCTACAGTATTTGCGATATTGCCACTGCTGGCGGCTCACCTCCAACTGCGCAACGCTACGCGCTGTTCACAGCCAGCTGCCTAACACTACAATGGCGAGTATTACAACAATGCAAAGCAGCCACAGACTGCACACAGCACAGCCAGTGATTTTCATACAGAGGTGGCGTTACCAATAAAAAAACCTAAACAGCCTACTTACAATGTGTTACGACCCATGCCTCTACCCTTCATTCGATCACTGCGAAACCCCACATTTCAGCAGGATATTGCACGACCGCATGTTGCAGGTCCTGTACGGGCCTTTCTGGATACAGAAAATGTTCGACTGCTGCCCTGGCCAGCACATTCTCCAGATCTCTCACCAATGGAAAACGTCTGGTCAATGGTGGCCGAGCAACTGGCTCGTCACAATACGCTAGTCACTACTTCTTGATGAACTGTGGTATCGTGTTGAAGCTGCATGGGCAGCTGTACCTGTACACGCCATCGAAGCTCTGTTCGACTCAGTGCCCAGGCGTATCAAGGCCGTTATTACGGCCAGAGGTGGTTGTTCTGGGTACTGATTTCTCATAATGTATGCACCCAAATTGCGTGAAAATATAATCAGATGTCAGTTCTAGTATAATATATTTGTCCAATGAATAGCCTCTTATCATCTGCATTTCTTCTTGGTGTAGCAATTTTAATGGTCAGTAGTGTACAATGGTTGAGCACACAAAAGGTAGATGATGACTGTACTTGTTAGTTGCGAAGTAGTTGTTTTGGCTATGACGTCTTCGTTCCAGTTAAGGCTCCAATAACCTGAAGTGAACTGTCCCTCTTTTTTGCCCCAAGACATAGAATATTCGTACTTCAACAGGCTACCTTCCATTCAAAAGGCTGTTACACGCAGCAACTGCTATATTGACTTGTAAATAACATTATTCAGCTATCAGTCGTCCGTTTTAAATTTTATTGGCAGATCTAGATTTCAGCTAGAAACTAGCCATTCTCAATGCACTATCATTTTTGATCAATGCATGTAGTGCCTGTTGCTCAGGCTTCATCCACAGTTCATTGAATATTACTCATTGCATTGATCAAAAATGATAGTGCATTGAGAATGGCTAGTTTCCAGCTGAAATCTAGATCTGCCAATAAAATTTAAAAAGGACGACTAATACCTAAAATCTGTTATTTACAAATATTCGTACTTGTTTACATAAGAGTCACGATGCGAGCGGAGATTTCTAATTTAATGTATCAAAGAATTCGTCTTAAATATGAGCAGTTGCTCAGCTGTGAACTGCACTAACCAAATTCAAAAATGGTTTTCGCATGTTTGATTACCAGGAAAATACATTAAAAATTGTTTTCTGAGTCACAGATACTAGTACTGCATAGATATTAATTCTGCAGGCTGTCCACTCAACAGCAGGAATGGAATCGTATCTTCAATGGCCAAATAATTTAAACTGTAGACATCAGCTCTGTGGAAGCAGAATCTAAGCAAATGTAACATAAAATAATAATCTTGAAGGTATGCCTGAGGCACGTTTGAGTTGTTTTATGCTGCCGTAGTGTGTTCATTTTGACGGCATGTGTTCCAGAACCCCTATTACTTGCTTACGTTATACCTAGCTAGAAGATAGAGCTACGAAACTATTTGCTGATACTTCTCTGTCACTTGTTAAATGATAGATGAAACTGCTGATACAAATTCACTGTAAAGTGAAACTACACTTTCTCCCCTTCTGTGCAACAAAAATGTTGTACTTCTTGAAGAATGTGCTTATGATAAAAAAAAAACATTTCTACAAGTGCCTGTATAGCGACAAAAACTGCTTAATAGGCACAGGTTGTTACTGCAGAACATCCGTATTTGAAGACACTGGTACCGAGTTCTTAACTCATAATTAATATTTACAAACCACAACGATTATTCCGAGCCTACATTTCTATAGCTGTGTAACTTTACATTAAAATATTTCTGTTACACAGGAGAGGCATTCTGAATATCTCTATACATATTAATTACTGTTTGGTACACTCTTCACGTCCAACATCAAATATTTCACAAGAATATTGTAAAAATCTGCGTGAATAGGTAACCATCGACAAGATAAAGATTGTCGAGTCCTCAGACTTGGGAAACCGTGGGGGACGATTCAGCTTATTATATAGGAGCACTATTACCAGTTCAGGCGCATTGTGTTACGTATCAGGTTTGTGGAAAGCCACACTATGTGATCAAAAGTATCCGGACACCTGGCTGAAAATGACTTGCAAGTTCGTGGCGCCCTCCATCGGTAATGATGGAATTCAGTATGGTGTTGGCCCACCCTCAGCCTTGATGACAGCTTCCACTCTCGCAGGCACACGTTCATTCAGGTGCTGGAAGGTTTCTTCGGGAATGGCAGCCCATTCTTCACGGAGTGCTGCGCTGAGGAAAGGTATCGATGTTGGTCGGTGAGGCCTGGCAGAAAGTCGGCTTTCTATAACATCCCAAGGGTGTTCTATAGGATTCAGGTCAGGACTCTGTGCAGGCCAGTCCATTACTGGGGTGTTGTTCTCGTGTAACCACTCCGTCACAGGCCGTGCGTTATGAACGATTCTCGATCGTGTTGAAAGATGCAGTCGCCATCCCCGAATTGGTCTTCACCATTGGAAAGCAAGAAGGTGTTTAAAATATCAATGTAGGCCTGTGCTGTGACAACAACGGGGGGAAGTCCCCTTCGTGATAAAACACGGCCACACTATAGCACCACCGCCTCCGAGTTTTACTGTTGGCACTACAAATGCTGGCGGATGACGTTCACCAGGCATTCGCCATACCTACACCCTGCCATCGGATCGCCTCATTGTGTGCCGTCATTCTCATTCCACCCAACGTGGAAACTGTTCAGTAGTCCAATGTTTACGCTCCTTACAGAAAGCGGGGCGTCCTTTGTCAGTTATCGGCGTGATGTGTGGCTTATGAGCAGCTGCTCGACCAAGAAAGCCAACTTTTCTCACCTCCCGCTTAACTGCCATAGCATTTGCAGTGGATCATGATGCAGTTTGGAATTCCTGTGTGATGGTCTGGGTAGATGTCTGCCTATTTCACATTACGACTCTCTTCAACTGTCGGCGGTCTCTGCCCGTCAACAGACGACGTCGGTCTGTACGCTTTTGTGGTGTACGTATCCTTCCACGTTTCCACTTCACTATCACATCGGAAACAGTGGACCTAGAGATGTTTAGGACTGTGGAAATCTCACGTAAAGACGTATGACACAAGCGACACTCAATCACCTGACCACGTTCGAAGTCCTTGAGTTCCACGGAGCACTCCATTCTACTCTCTCACGATGTCTAATGACTACTGAGTTCTCTGATCTGGAGTACCTGGCAGTAAGTGGCAGCACAATACATCTAATTTGAGAAACTATGTTTTTGGGGGTTTCTGGATACTTTCGATCACATAGTATATAAAGTGGTGTAACGTGGGAACGGGTTTAGGTAGAACATCTAATCGTGGCCATTGTGAACGTCTTGCAGAGTACTACTAGGACGCTAAGCGAAACAACAAAAATACTCCCACAGATATAAGTGAAAATCGTTATTAACGCTTTCAGACACTCTGACTACAATTTTGAAGATTAACTTTTACTGTACCTTAACTGCAACAAAGTATTTTTCCTAGTGGTAACCTGAGGAACAAATTTGTGAACGTTGAACCTTTTCCTCATGCCCAAGTGCTGCCAACTGTTGGCTATCACTGTGAAAATATCCACAAGTCAATGTAGTAGTGCGCAGCAGCTCCGTGACCACCGGTATACATGAATTTGTTCGGTTCGTTATATTCGACGAAATAACTGTTAGTTTGAAAATGAAAAGTGAAAAGTCTGAAATAGGGAAAAAGAGTGATCGAGAAATTCCTGCTGGAGCTGAATAAAAACGCCTCTATAACAGACTTCGAAGTGCAGGAACAGGGAATACATTTTTAAAATACTTAATCAACTTTAATGTCACTACCTAATAAATCTGCGGTGGCAGAACACTGTTTTGTCACTGGGAACTCTGTGGTGTACGGTAACGTCGAAATTTTAGCCTGTACTTCATCTTTGTGGGACTCAGTAGTGAAAAAAGCAATTGAAATTCAGTTGACGAAGAATTTAACTAATACAGATAGCGGCTTTAGCTTGGAGATATCATGGAACTCGCCAGTTTCTATAATAAACTCACAGAGACGTCGCGACGGTGGAGTTCGCATTGATACATCGGTATTCAGCCAAAATATTAGATGAAGGAGTCGAATTTATGCGGCTGAACGCCCGACATTTTATGGAACGAAGTAACAGTAGCTTGGTATGAACAATACTGTTTTTACAACAACTGGCTCTCAGTAACACTTACTATCTTATATTAAAGCATAAAATTAATGATTTTACAGGTAAATGATTACTAATGGTGGAGCAATGCTAACGCGGTCAAGAGGCTCTTTTATCAGTTTAATTATTGGAAAAAATACTGTCGCTGAAATGGTTTTCTCATAATTATGTTCTAATTACTATTTTTATTCTCAAGTAGCATTCACCTCTCCATACAATATAGCTCAAATGAAACATACGCTTCCTAGAGCTGTTAAAGTTCGCATAGTGGTAGCCAGTTACACACAAGTTGTAAGAGTGGAAAGTTACACTTTTTTAGTACTGTCATTGCAATATACAGGGTGATTCAAAAAGAATACCACAACTTTAAAAATGTGTATTTAATGAAAGAAACATAATATAACCTTCTGTTATACATCATTACAAAGAGTATTTAAAAAGGTATTTTTTCACTCAAAAACAGTTTCAGAGATGTTCAATATATCCCCCTCCAGACACTCGAGCAATATCAACCCGATACTCCAACTCTTTCCACACTCTCTGTAGCATATCAGGCGTAACAGTTTGGATAGCTGCTGTTATTTCTCGTTTCAAATCATCAATGGTGGCTGGGAGAGGTAGCAGAAACACCATATTCTTAACATACCCCCATAAGAAAAAATCGCAGGGGGTAAGATCAGGGCTTCTTGGGGGCCAGTGATGAAGTGCTCTGTCACGGGCTGCCTGGCGGCCGATCCATCGCCTCTGGTAGTTGACGTTCAGGTAGTTACGGACAGATAAGTGCCAATGTGGTGGCGCTCCATCCTGCTGAAATATGAATTGTTGTGCTTCTTGTTCGAGCTGAGGGAACAGCCAATTCTCTAACATCTCCAGATACTGTAGTCCAGTTACAGTAGCATCTTCGAAGAAAAAGGCAACTTTATTGGCTGAAATGGCAAGCGAACAAATGTACAACTAAATGAAACTTTATAGCGCCCTTAATTCGCCGACAGATAGTGCTTAGCTCCGCCTTTTGTCGTTGCAGAGTTTTAAATTCCTAAAGTTGTGGTATTCTTTTTGAATCACCCTGTATACTACAAATATGACTCAACAACTAACAGGGAAACCCTGGAAGTATTCTGTAAGCTCAGATGAAAACTAAATATTTTAATTAGTACACTAAATGAGAAACACTTGTAGCTATATACACATAAAATTATAATCACTCTTAGTAAAAATCCTACAAGAGTAACTACTCTTTACGCTGGTCCTTCAGGTTTACTAGCCAGTACTACCTTGAGTGATTACAGTTTCGTGCTAATAACTTAAACGCAATTTTGTAAATGAAGACATGGTTGGAGACCGTGGCTGTTATACGAAATAAATTTTTGATGGTGTACAGCAACCAGTTACACATTGGTTTTAGGTTACTTTATTCGAAAAGTACCGTTACACGTTTCGAATTTTTCACACTTCATCATCAGACGGTTTCCCATCCTTTCATCAGAACAGATGATACATTGGTTCCCTTTGAGTTGCCCTAGAATAAACAATAATTCACAATTACAAATGTGTAACAAAAATGGTTGCGCAACAGAGTTGTGTTAGAATGCAGCTTACGAGAAATGTCCATCTGGCGCCTTTTTTTTTTTTTTTTTTTTTTTTGCCGTTTTCTTCCAATGAAATATATCGTCAAGGATGTTCGAACTTTCACAAACACATACGCTGGTTTGCAGTGTAAGACACTTTCGTTTGGTCACAAAACGAATTTTCAATGTGCACCACATGTTTTAAGACCAATTAGTGGATGGTGGCTGTATGTCATCAACAAATAATTTAAATGCTTTACTGACATTTCAATAAGAGTGACGTTTAAGCAAAACACTTTAGATCATTCTCTGGTAGTTGTATTTCGGTGAAGCGCCAACTATCTTTTTATGAAAATTACGTGGAGTACTTCCAAACTTCACTGAATAAGTACGAAATTTACTACTTCACAAAAGATATTAAATTTTGTGAAGGAAGGCAATTACTTTTCATTTCAATAATATAGGATACTCGGCAATATCGCTGCGCTTGGAAAGGACCCCGTCTAGGTAAAACACTAAGCATAAAATACAGGTGCTCAACACAATTTTAAAGAACACAAAATTATTACTAAATGAGAAGTCACATAACTGGTCGATGCAATTACAGAGAACTCAACCGATTATTTGAGACGAATGTGGTGACTGTAGTGATTTCTTGTGGCTACTCAAAAATGTGGCAGAAGTAGCCATGCCTCTTTCTGTGCTCTGAAAATTCGCTTCTTTCCGTCGGATTTTCGTAGTATAGAGCAAACCAATGTATGCCACGAATAGTAAGCCTAATTCCTTCCCCATCTGTGGCTACATGTGCAGGGTGGGGCAAAAGCCATTGGACAGATGGTTAAAAGAAAACAAAAGTAAGAGCAAGACGTTTTACAGTAGGAAGTTTTAATCCGTTAAGTCGTTATTACCAGATGGTGATAATTATTCCTTTTCAGGTTGGTATACAGTGCAATGGCAAACAAAACAAACACAATAATCAAACTAGCAAACTATTGAAATCGTAATCTTTCAGATGTGCTTACAGCTGTAGTTTTCCGAATTGTCACGATGTTAACGAAAGAAGAAAGCTTTTACGCGTTAAAAACATTTTATAAAACTACTAATACTGCAGCTGTTAATGAATGTGGAAGAAACTTTAGATCAAAACCACCGTCTACACCGACAGTGAACGACATACGAGATAGATTTGAAAAACATGGGTTTGTTATGGCTGCACGGAGATCCGGCCGCAAAACAACAGTCACAACTGAGAAAAATGAATTGTGGGTATGTTTAGCTGTGACCCAAAGTCCGCGAAAATCAGCCAGGCGATTAGCTACCTGAGCTGGATTTATCTCGAAGGTCAGTGTAAAGAGTGTTACACAAACAGAAGTTCAAAGTTTTCATTCAACGTATACGACATGCATTACCTGAAGATGATCCAGATCGACGTCTTCAGTTTTGTGAATTGATCCTTGACCAACACAAACACGATCCTAACCTATTCAATGAAATGTTGTGGTCTGACGAGGCCAATTTTAAGCTAAACGGACAAGTTAACAGACATAACAGCACTTACTGGTATACTGACAATCAAAATCGTTTGTTAGAACAACCAGTAAATCAATCTGGTCTGAGTGTTTTGGGGGCAATACCATCGTTTGGCGTACTGGGACCACATTTTTTTTTCGAGAAACAATGACAAGAGATAACTATTTACATCTGCTTCAGAACTATGTAGTACCAGGACTTAGGGCACTGTGCAGCACAATCTGAACAGTCCACCATTTTGAATCCCACATTGAAGGCGCTCTTTTAAACTCTACGGAACACTCGCACTTTTCAACATGCTCTTAAGGCAATCAAATGTACATTCCTTGCGCAGATAATATTACAGCGTAGTAAGGGTCTTGGCTTCATTTGACTTTAAGAGGCAAGTAAATTAAAGTAGAAGATTAGACGAGTATTTCGAGACATAATAAATTCACTTGCGTACGTTGCATGTAAGCCATACGTTACTGTCCTAAATATTTACGAAGTACAGTTAAAATGTGTATATTTTTCTCTGATTTATGTGTGGTACATACACTTAAGTTTACGGTAAGTAAGAGTAGCATGGAGAGCTGCATCAAACCAGTCTCAGGACTGAAGACCACAACAACAAACAAGAGTTGCAATCGTAAACAATTATGAAATAATGTTCAAATGGAATAAAACAGGTTAAAAATTTCATATGAGTGCAAGAGAGAATTGTATGAGTACTCAAAGTATAATACTGATTCCAATTTTATTGACTATTTCAAAAGCTGTCAAAGAAATCTGTCAGAAGTTACATAAAAAGTAACAAAAAACTAGAAGTTTTTTGTTATTACCAACAAGTTGCGATATTATTAAATTACTCTTTGTATTAAATTAACAACTCCTTACGTTGACGTGGTTTTATACAGTTGTTGTTGGTTGGTTTTGGGGAAGGAGACCAGACAGCGTGGTCATCGGTCTCATCGGATTAGGGAAGGATGGGGAAGGAAGTCGGCCGTGCCCTTTCAGAGGAACCATCCCGGCATTTGCCTGGAGTGATAGTTGTTGTAAATAAAATCAAGGACAGTAGCTTACTTTAAACTTACAATGCTATGTCGTGTTATGTAAACACAATCTGCAGCAAGATTAAAATAAACGAACTTCTTACAAATATAATTTCATTACCACCGCTGTGTGAGCACTCCTATTTCTAAAACAAAGAAAAAAAACCTTTTTACTTGCATTACACAGGTAGTCGCTCGATTTTGGTGTCCAATCTTTGCGTCTTGAATTTACAAGACAACTTTTACACCGATTTATCATATATCCAAAGGAAACCGATAAAACTTATAGCCACTATATCTGCTATTATTTGAGCAGTTTGGAGCTTCACGCTGTGGAACAATAAAATTAAACGAAATTCGCTGATTCACTTGCCTACACCACGCGAAGCATACAATCCTGTCCTCGGATTGGGATTCAAAGTATCACACAGTTCAGCTCAGTGTATCCAGTGCTCCACCAGCACTTATGGCGTGTGCTGAAAACTTTCAAGAAATTTACTTTCATATAATGGTGCTCTACCACCTTACACCACTGTCGTCAGCGATTATTTTAACGAAACTTTTCAAAGAAAAGTGATTGGTCGAAAGGGAAGTATTGGCATGCCTCTACGTCCACAACATATCATCGGCATGAATTTTTTTTCCTATGACATGTCGTCAAGGACTCTGTTTATTCTCAAAAGCCTCAGATCATTGCTGAACTAAAAGACTACCTACACAACTTATTTCGTGATTTGGACAGTGACACCACACTATGCTATAGAGCAGGGCTTAACAACTGGCCGGTTTTGAGTGCGAGTACTCGCGTCTGCTCAGGCACGTGCTCGCGAGCAGGTGCAAGGTTGTGGAGTAGGGAGGGAGGGGAGGGAGGGGAAATGCGCGTGCATGTTTGAATGTGATCTCGCGTTCTTAGCAGATTTAACTAGCCATCTGAATGCTTTGAACATTTTACTACAAGGCAAAGATCTGCTAATTACTCATTTCATAGATCGAATACGAGCTTTTAAAATGAAATTGACACTTTGGGTGAGTCAGCTGGAAACAGGAAACCTAGCTCATTTTCCTAAATTATCATCCATGCAAGATGTCCACAAAGACTGTGAACATTACTCACATAGTTTAGTTGTATCAGCGCTTTCAAGATCTGACAGCACTAGTCAGTGATTTTGATCTGTTCTCTCCATATTCAGCGAATAGATTCGTCCTCAGCTGCAGCAAGAAATTATTGACCTGCAGTGTGACAGAGAATACAGAGACAAATTTCAGAACAAGAAAAACATTTTGGAATTCTACAGACACTTTCCTCAGGATAGATTTCCTCATTTGCACAAACTGGTGGCTACAATAATATCAATGTTCGGTTCCACGTATGTTTGTGAAAAACTGTTCTCTGCAATGAAATGTAACAAGACACGCCTGAGAAACGCATTGTCTGATCGAAATTTAAACTGCACGCTGTGCCTAAAATGCACAAGAACAATTACTCCGAACATAGACACAATTGTAAAGGGCAAAAAGTACAAGTTAACCGAGAATCGCACACTTCAGTGACACCTTTTATTGTGTAACAGTTCACAAATTAATGCGAATGTAGAGGCATACACTAAGCTAATAAAATTATGTGGCGTGTGTACATTCTCCTTTATTTGTTTCATTTGTCGCAGTAATAATTCGTGAGTGATATCCCTGCAGGTGGCCGCGGATTTACATTGACTGGCGGCAGCTGTTGTTTGCCCCACGTGACTTTCCCCACTCTCCGCTCTGGTCCGGTAGTGGGGTTAGCATGCTCGCGCTGCTCCGTGCTCGCGCCTTGCTGCTCACAGCTTGCTCCGCGAGCACGTATGTTGTGAAGCCCTGCTATAGAGTATGTAACAGTGTTCAAAAAGAATTCAGAGATGTATTTGTTAAGAAGGAAAACAGGTTGAACATAAAAAATAATTGTAAGTATTGTTTGTATCTGTATTGAACTACAAATTCAGTGCCCAGTGTCCAGAGACTTTTGCGCCATCCTGTACAGTCTTGCTGCTCTTCTTGCGGCGTTGAGCAGACTTTGCCTCCTAGCCACCAAGTGACTCTTGCCACAAAGTCGCCTTGCAGTTCGACCGCCAAGTCCACCGTTTCATTTCCCACCAGGCGGCTTTCGTTGCGGAGGGACTTCCCTCCAGCTTTCACATAATTACAAACCTACTTCTCCTATGCATGAAACAGTACTAAAGTTTTAACATTTACGTTCTTTTAGATAACGTTACTCTCAATTTTACATCCATAGATTAATTGTAATGACATAAATAATGAATAAAACATTTACATAGATGCTACATCAAAGAGCGTGGTTATTCAGATGTCACATTAAGAAAAACAGACAAAGAAATTATATCAGATAAGTACAGACAATAACGTTTTTGGAATTACGCACTCGCTACTTCGTGTGAATAAAGAGCTAGTTGTGTTTAACAAAAGCGAAATTTTCTCAGTCAATGCTGACTGTGTGTCAAAAGATCGTTTTCCTCGAGGTAATTCTTAATGTTTGAACACGATATACATTCCAAAATCGTATTGCAAATCGACCTCAGTGATATCGGTCTGCAGTTCATCAGATTACTCCTATTTCCTTTTTTGAGTATTGGTTTCACCTGTGAAAATTTCCAGTCCTTAGGTGCGAGTATTTCGTCAAGTGAGAGATTGTACATGATTGTATGGAGCTATTACATCACCATACTATCATAGGAACCTAACTAGTATGCAATCTGGATCGTAAGACTTCCCTTTACTAAGTGATTTAGGTAGCTTTCGTACACCGAGGGTATCTGCTTCTAAGTTACTCACTTCGGCAGCTGTCCTTTATTCGAATTCTGGAATATTCACTACGTCTTCCTTGGGAAACAATTTCGGAAAACCGTGTCTAGTAACGACGATTTGGTGACTGTCTGATCGGTAACATTTTTTATCGCGCAGTGAAAGCTTGGTTTCAGTCTTGCTGCTGGTGTACTGTGCATACGATCAGAAAGTCAATGGATTTTTTGAAAGAAATTTCCGAGCTTCTGCAAAACATCGCATAATAAAGACTGTGCTTCTTTCAAATTGGCATGCATTTTTTGTTGCTTGTGCAAAAATGTTCTGTCCTGTTTTGTGCATTATAGAGGATCAGTTCCGTCTCTTTTTTTAATTTAAGCACTTCTGGTCTACGATAACGTAGTTACTTTGGAATGAGTGGAGACTATGTTTTGGGAAGGCGCAGAGCGAATTTTTATCTTTTTTTTTTAATACACTCCTGGAAATGGAAAAAAGAACACATTGACACCGGTGTGTCAGACCCACCATACTTGCTCCGGGCACTGCGACAGGGCTGTACAAGCAATGATCACACGCACGGCACAGCGGAAAAACCAGGAACCGCGGTGTTGGCCGTCGAATGGCGCTAGCTGCGCAGCATTTGTGCACCGCCGCCGTCAGTGTCAGCCAGTTTGCCGTGGCATACGGAGCTCCATCGCAGTCTTTAACACTGGTAGCATGCCGCGACAGCGTGGACGTGAACCGTATGTGCAGTTGACGGACTTTGAGCGAGGGCGTATAGTGGGCATGCGGGAGGCCGGGTGGACGTACCGCCGAATTGCTCAACACGTGGGGCGTGAGGTCTCCACAGTACATCGATGTTGTCGCCAGTGGTCGGCGGAAGGTGCACGTGCCCGTCGACCTGGGACCGGACCGCAGCGACGCACGGATGCACGCCAAGACCGTAGGATCCTACGCAGTGCCGTAGGGGACCGCACCGCCACTTCCCAGCAAATTAGGGACACTGTTGCTCCTGGGGTATCGGCGAGGACCATTCGCAACCGTCTCCATGAAGCTGGGCTACGGTCCCGCACACCGTTAGGCCGCCTTCCGCTCACGCCCCAACATCGTGCAGCCCGCCTCCAGTGGTGTCGCGACAGGCGTGAATGGAGGGACGAATGGAGACGTGTCGTCTTCAGCGATGAGAGTCGCTTCTGCCTTGGTGCCAATGATGGTCGTATGCGTGTTTGGCGCCGTGCAGGTGAGCGCCACAATCAGGACTGCATACGACCGAGGAACACAGGGCCAACACCCGGCATCATGGTGTGGGGAGCGATCTCCTACACTGGCCGTACACCACTGGTGATCGTCGAGGGGACACTGAATAGTGCACGGTACGTCCAAACCGTCATCGAACCCATCGTTCTACCATCCCTAGACCGGCAAGGGAACTTGCTGTTCCAACAGGACAATGCACGTCCGCATGTATCCCGTGCCACCCAACGTGCTCTAGAAGGTGTAAGTCAACTACCCTGGCCAGCAAGATCTCCGGATCTGTCCCCCATTGAGCATGTTTTGGACTGGATGAAGCGTCGTCTCACGCGGTCTGCACGTCCAGCACGAACGCTGGTCCAACTGAGGCACCAGGTGGAAATGGCATGGCAAGCCGTTCCACAGGACTACATCCAGCTTCTCTACGATCGTCTCCATGGGAGAATAGCAGCCTGCATTGCTGCGAAAGGTGGATATACACTGTACTAGTGCCGACATTGTGCATGCTCTGTTGCCTGTGTCTATGTGCCTGTGGTTCTGTCAGTGTGATCATGTGATGTATCTGACCCCAGGAATGTGTCAATAAAGTTTCCCCTTCCTGGGACAATGAATTCACGGTGTTCTTATTTCAATTTCCAGGAGTGTAGTTTCATAGGATTTACGAACTGCTATAAATCATCGCTGGAAGAATACCAGCAGCAAAAGTAATTAAACCAACTTGGTTAATAATCAGCACAGAATGGTAATTTCTGAGAACATTTCTTGTGGAGAAAAACAGCGGTCTGCCTAAAATGCTTTTAACGGACTAAAAACAGTGTTGATCGCAATAAAATATTTATTTGCAATGGTTACCGGTTTCGATTGGAATGTGATCATCTTCAGACAATTTATACCATGATGGTAGACGGTGGCAGTGAACGGAGCAGATGTTGTAACACCACGAACGTCAACTACTGAACGACCATTAGCCTAACATTAGCTTTACGCCAACTGCCAGCACTCTCCACGTACTCCCCTACACTGAACTATTTTTTTTACTTTTTACTCCTTTGCTTCACCATTTTTGTTCTTGATCTCATTCCTTTTTTAACACATCCGGTTACCAGCTAGCACGCTCACCAAGTACTGTGCAACCTGCTGAGTTTGACCTTACGTTGTTTCCACTTGCATGTTATGTTCGTCATGTATACTCATTGCCTTAGTTTTGTTAAGAACGCAAATCAGCCCGAAGGAAATAAAGGTGATGAGAGTACGCGACAGAGAAACGTGAAAGTGGAAACAACAAAAGGTCAAATTGAACAGGTTGTGCGCAACAGGTACTCGGCGAGCAGTTCATGTTCGTTGAGTCACAACAACCGCTCCGTTCACCGCCACCGTCTATCATCATGGTATAGACATCTACATCTACAGCTACATGTATACTCCGCTAGCCACCAAGCGGTGTGTGGCGAAGGACATAATTCGCGCCAAAGTCATATTTCCCTCCCTCTGTTCCACTCGCAGACCGCGCGACGGAAAAACGACTGTCTTATCTTTGAATGGTGACCATTGCGCGATTTGAATGTTGTTGGTAATAATATATGCTCTACGTCCTCGGTGAAGATCGGATTTTGGAATTTAGTGAGCAGCCCCTTCCGCTTAGTGCGCCGTCTATCTGCAAGTGTGTCCCACTTCAAACTTTCTATGAGGTTTGTAACGCTCTCGCGATGGCTAAATGTATCAGTCACGAATCTTGCCGCTCTTCTTTGGACCCTCTCAATCTCTTGAATCAGACCCAACTGGTAAAGGTCCCACACAGACGAACGATACTCCAAGACTGGACGAACTAACGTATTGTAAGCTATTTCCTTTGTTGAAGGACTGCATCGCTTCAGGATTCTACCAATAAACCGCAATCTAGAGTTCGTCTTACCCATTACTTGTGTAATCTGATCATTCCATTTGAGATAATTTCGAATAGTCACCGCCAGATACTTGACGGACGTTACCGCTTCCAAAGACTGGGCATTTATTTTGTACTCGTACATTAATGGGGATTTTCGCCTTGTCATAAGCAGTAGGTTACACTTACTAATGTTGACAGATAACTGACAGTCATTACACCACGCATTTATTTTCTGCAAATCCTCATTGATTTGTTCACAACTTTCGTGTAGACTACGGCATCATCAGCAAACAGTCTGAAGATGGTCACATTTGGACCGAAACTCGTAGCCATTGCAAATAAATATTTTATTGTGATGAAGACAGTTTTTGGACATTCTGACAGAGAACGGAAAGCATGTACACTTCCTTTTTGATTGGCCTGCAGCTCGTGGTAGCTGATGGCGCTGCATCGTGGGATCCCATTTTGATTCCCGGTCGGGTCGGAGATTTTCTTCGCTCGTGGACTGGGTGTCTCTGTTGTCCTAGTCATTACATGTTTTTATCACAAAGACGCACTAGTCGATGAAGAGGCGACAAACAGGAAGACTTAGACGAAGAGGCCGAACAACACCAAAGCCGGCGGCTGTGACCGAGCGGTTCTAGGCGCTACAGTCCGGAACCGCGCTGCATCCCTCGGGCATGAATGTGTATGATGTCCTTAGGTTAGTTAGCTTTAAGTAGTTCTAAGTCTAGGGGACTGATGACCTCAGTTGTTAAGTCCCATAGTACTTAGAGCCATTTGAACCATTTTGAACAACACCAGACAGTGTGTCTCGATCAGCAATGCGATATCAGTATACCACTGCATTTTTTCCTTTTGCTCGTACCTGCGGCACACAAAAAGATTATGGCACACACTGGAACGCTGTAATAGCGCAACATACCCAGAAAGCACATGAAAAAGGGTAAAGAGTAACCACTAAAAAGACACACCTGAAGAAATTAAAAGTAAACCTCTTTTGCTAATCTCCAAAAAATTCTCACTCTCTACCTTCGCTCATATCGACGCGAAAGGCACGTCTCAGTCTGAGTACTAGCCTTTGAACCTCCAAGACACTCCTTAAAACATAACACTAGAGAATCAATAGGTCCACCATTTTGTATCCCGCCTGGATGGGCGGCGCGTAGGTCTGCTTCTGTGAACTGTTTCTGTAATATAGGCCGAGAGTGAAGGAAGCGAGTAGGAGTAGGAAAGGTGAAGCACTTCGGCGCTGCATGTGACTTTAACACTTTTACTAGAGTCAAAAACACAAGTGAATAACAAATGCATACATAACTTTGGCTAGGATGAGCACGTAGGTGTGAAGCCGTAGTCCATGTCTAATCGAAGTCTCAATATCAAGCTAGCCAACTCGGTAGAAGAAGCGATATTTCGAAGCCGTCTGCTCATGATGAAATGGACAGAAATCAAAATGGCACTCGCTGAGCTCCACAGCGTCGGCCAGAGGGTGCTTTGGTCGGCGTAGTTAGTCTTTTCTCGTAGTGCCAACGTACGAGAGCGTGCACATACGTTGTGGCATCGTAACTATCGACGCCACACTCCAGAATGCCTTCCACCTCTAAAGCAACTACAGCGAATTCCCTTCAGCACTCCAGCCTGCGCTGCGAAGGCTGTATCTCTCATCTCTTCTGCCGTTGTAGGTGGAGTGCCAGCCTCTTCCTTATTGGTGCTTACGCGCTGCTCTGCAGTCTATTACCGCTCTCGGACACATTAGCCTAATACCAACTACTAGCACTCGCCACATGCTCCCCTACCCTGAACCTTTTCTTTTCTTTGCCTTTCTACTCCTTTGCTTTGCCACCGCAGTTCTTGATCTCATTTCTTTCTCACTTGTCCAGTTAACAGCTTGCTCCTTAAGTCTGTGTACTGTGCAATCGGTTAAGTTTCTCCTCTTGCTGTTTCCACTTTCATGTCATTTTTGCCATGTACTCACATCACCTTAGTCTGAACTTATAATCAGCGCAAAGAAACAAAATGTGATAAGAAAATATGAAAAGAAGACATGAAAGTAAAAACAACAGGAGGTCAAATTGAACAGGTTGTAGAGTACAGATACTTACCGAGCATACTAACTGACAACTGTACGAGGGAAAAAGAAAGATGATCATGAACTGCAATAGCAAAACAAGCTTTCCAAAAAAATAAACGCTTATTATGGAGCAAAGTGGGGTTCGAGTTAAGGGAAAGATTTGATAAATGCCTCATCTGAATGTTTTTCTATGGGGCTGTGAAGAGCTTAACATCGAAGAACAGAGAAAGAGACACAACTGAAGCATTCGAGATCTTGATTTATAGCGAAATGGAGAAAATGAAATGAGTAGATAAACTGGAAAACAGTGACGTAATGGAAAAGGTAAAGGAACAAAGAAATGTCGTAAATCTGATTAAGAAATGTAAAGCAAACTAGGTGGGACATATACCTCAAGGAAAAGGAACTCTAACAACAGCTATTGAAGGTGCAGTGGGGGGAGTGGGACATATGACTCTAGCAACACCTCGGGGAAAGGGGGCTCTGCATCAACTATCGGGGGTGCGGTGGGGTGGGGGTTGGCAGGTGCCAGTCTAAGACACGGGGGGCCTACAAGAGCATCAAGTACAAGTAGCAAGTGCTTTCTCATATATCAACTCCAACCCATGGCATACGGCATGGGGCAGTTAAAATATGTTTCTTTCATCTACATCCCTGCGAGAGAAGCTTGGAAGCAAGTGTGTTGTTGTAATAAATTGGAGCTGAACAGTCCATACGTATTATTTTAATAACAGATGAAATTGTATCCCAGCTAGGTAAAGATCATCGAGGGACCTTTCCACTGTCTGAATTTAGTGATCCAAAGAAATCAGTGGAACTGTATAACGAAAAGACTGGACTGGGAAATAGCACTCTGTGTCCTTTGTGCCAGTTTACTTACTAAAGCAAACTTCTACGTACATGTCTGATTTTCCTTCAGGACATATTCCCAAAACCGTTGATACAACACGATGTATTTTGTGTAGCATTATCTAGTATTCGAGCCACTGCAGGCTCATGAAATAGAGGTGAGAAGGTTCATCATGAAATGGAGGTGTTTCAGGAAGATTATTCTCTGGACATGAATGCTGTGTGTGTGTGTGTGTGTGTGTGTGTGTGTGTGTTTGTGTGTGTGTGTGTGTGTGTGTGTGTGTGTGTGTGTGTGTAAACTGGCTGAAACGTTCGTTATTAGAAGGAATCTGTCAGGGAATCACAAGGCTGTGCAATCACCGCAGCGTCTAGCAACGCATGGTCCAAGAAAAACGTCACTTCGCCTGAAGATGACGACGAGGAAATTCGTAGAAACGTTGCGACAACACGACTCCACGACACTTTTGATAAGCCGAGAAGCTTTCATAAGTGAAATGCGGCCATAGATGTTGCATTCCCATGCTCAGACTGTTTGATTTGAACAGGTCAATGGTCGGCAGTTACCGTTCGATCAGGACGAGAAAATCACACACTAAAAATGCTGAAATATCATAGAAAGTGGAAGTCAGCCTAAGAGAAATTCTGGAATATGTTGTTATGGTCGTCTGTGAGCTTAGGGAAGGGATCTTTTGCGTGTCGATGCTTAAACGGTTTTCTCTTTGAAAATTGGCTGCCACCCTTAAATTTGTGAGTGTTTAGCGCTCAGGAAGGCAAAAACTGCTGTTCGACGTTTTTCTGAGGCTGACTGTACCTGATTCAGAAACGGCTGTTGGCTTGTTTCATGGGGGTCCAAAATGTAAGACCCACTGCTCTATTTGTGCACCGTTTAAAACCTCGGTCCCCTTAAAAACCAGTCGACATACCGCATTGGCATCACCTTGTATGGAGAAGCTAACTGTGTCTTCATCTGTAGCAGTTCTGGAGGAACCACTCTCCGTAAATAGCTTACCACTCGTGGCCGTCTACTAATGGCAAACTTCACCTCGCGTGTGTATCCGTGAAGTGAAAGCGTTCAACGATTTGATGAAAATTAGCAATGCAATAATGATGATTAGTAACGTTTAAATACAACTACATGAGGAGCAAGATAAAAAGGACCGGAATATACTTATAAAACTGAAGCGAATTGATCCTTGCCAATGAACAGGATAACTGACGGTCACAGAATGTGATGGGAACCAATGTTTCGATCCACCAACAAGTTGGTGTCACACATGTCTGCACATGCACATCTCCCGAAAGCTCTGTCACGAGTACTCTGTGTGTGAGAGGAGCAAACGCGTTTAGTGACCATATGAATGCAACACAAAATGGTGTTCACGATGAAGCAGCGTATTTCATTGCTGACTGTTACGTGAAGCACAATTCATGGAAAACGTGCGCGAAACTATTTGCGCGAGAGTATAAGACAGGATCTTTTGGTAGAATCTCACTTAAAGACTGCAATGCTAAACATAGTGACAAATAGCACGGGAAGTGCTCTGTAACAACTTTCTGGAAAGATCTCGAACACCAGAAAACATTGCACGATTCTTCCTGTAAACGTTTTCTGGGCCGGTTTTCTTTTACCGATCCTGTATGTATCAACTTACAAAAGACACTGTCTACTCATGACAGTCTGAAGAAATACTCTTCAGACACTTACTAAAACATAAAGAAATGTAATCTACCAATTTATGAAGAAATATGTCTAAAATCCACTGAGGACCTCACAGCCAACACACACGAAGGAATTACGTCTGTTTTGTGGACTTCTAATTCACCTGTCCTGGGATTTCCTGTAAACTATCTTTCATACTTACTGAGGTGGTAGACAAAAGATAAAGTAATTTACAAAATATGATTTCGCTTCTTTCTGTTACCGTAATCACTTGTGTCAATGATTACTTGAATACACTTTATGAAATTCTGAAGCTGTCATGGGTAAAATAATGGGGGCGGCAGCGTATCTGCAACTTGTACCGAAGACAAACTGCAGTTTTAAGAGTCAAAGGACATGAAAGTGAAGCAGTCGTGGAGATGGGAGAGTGGCAGAGCTGTAGCGCATCCCCCACTTCATTCAATTGGTACATAGAGCGAGAAATAAATGAAACTAAGGATAAATTTTAAATATGTAACCTCAGTTCCGGAAGAAGGAATAACAATTTTAATCCCGAATGAGATTTTCACTCTGCAGCGGGGTATGTGCGGATATGAAACTTCCTGGCAGATTAAAACTGTGTGCTGGGCTCCATGTGCGGCACTCCTTTCTTGTTCCGCAAGTTTCACAGCAGAGCTTCTGTGAAGTTTGGAAGGTAGGAGACCAGATACTGGCGGGATTAAGGCTGTGAGGACAAGCCGTGCTTGGGTAGTTGAGTTGTCATAACACTTCCCTGCAAAAGGTGAAGGTACCGAGTTCGAGTCTCGGTTCGGCACACAGTTTTAATCTGCCCGGAAGTCTCAAAAATTTTAATGTTTACTGATGATGATGGAATTCTCTCAGAGGCGCCAAAGGGCTTGGAAGATCCATTTAACGGAATGGGTAGTTTCTTGATAAGTAGTTGTATGGAGAATATCAACTAAGGTGAAATAAGGGCCATACATTGTACTTTAAATTCATACAATTATGCTGAGTTAATTATGTTAGAAATAAAGCTAAGAAATAAGTAGATGCGTGTTGTTGACTGAGCAGAAATGTAGTTGAAAATATCAGACGCAAAGAGAATACACAGCCGGCCGCGGTGGCCGTGCGGTTCTAGGCGCTTCAGTCCTTAACCGCGGTACTGCTATGGTCGCAGGTTCGAATCCTGCCTCAGGCATGGATGTGTGTGATGTCCTTAGGTTAGTTAGGTTTAAGTAGTTCTAAGTTCTTGGGGACTGATGGCATAAGATGTTAAGTCCCATAGCGCTCAGAGCCATTTGAACCATTTTATGGAAGAGAATACAAAATAGCTAGAAAAACATTTCAGAGAAGGAGAAATACGTTAGCAAATAACATAAATGTAAATCACCTACTCTCCACCTTCAGATAGCCCAAGACACTGCCAGCTGTTAATACGGATTTTTGGAATATCAACGACTACTTCAGCAGTATTTAAATATGTTTTATCTTCTGTCAATTCGGCGCTGCAGTACACCCTCTTGAGGACCCTCTATGAGAAACTGCGTAATCATGAGGATAACTGAGTAACCGCCGTAATGCACATTGGTAGCAGACACAGCCAAATGATGAATTCTTCCTTACTACTTATGCTATCCACGCCGCCCTTACATCAACAAGACTACGGGAGAGTGGAGTGAAGGCTCAAACAGCAGTGAACCGTGTATGATAAATAGTACTGACAAGAAAAGAATAAAGATTTTAATGTATGGTGCTTCATAATATTGAACATAGTAAGAAGGGATAGGTTGATAGGGTACACTCCAAAGCATCACGGAACATAATGAAGCGAAGTGCGTGAGTATGTCTGGCGCGTAGGGCAAGGGAGTGAGAAGACATGAAACTTCAAGACGGAGACCTAGACAGGATCACTGTAAGCAGATTCAAGTGGATGTACGTAGCAGCATTTATGAAGAAATGAAGATTATTTCATAGGACAGAGTAGCATACAGAGCTTCATCAAACAAGTCTTTTGAGTGAAGACACAACAACATCAGTCAGTCACATACGTGGAAAGGTTACACCTGTTATATAGCGGCACTGAAAACCAACACTCCTTCCCGGGTACCTTACTTTTAGAATGAGGACGTGCGGGCACGTGTGCCCACACACGCACACCCGCACACACACACACACACACACACACACACACACACACACACACAGAGAGAGAGAGAGAGAGAGAGATGGACTGACTAAAATACTTCTCAGTTTGTGGCCGCAATACTGGAGCCAAATTAATGTCGTAGTTACCAAAATAAAAAAAAGTTTTGAGTAAAACTTTAAATTTCCTACTAAAGCGTGACGCTAGCAATTTAAATATGATAATAAAAGATCAACAAAAGCAGGAAATTGCGTCTGTCGAAGAATATGTAAACTCTCATAATAAAACAGTAATGTATTAGCGCCGCAAATTGGAACTGTCACATAAAATGATATCTAACATGTCCTCCTATCCCTTCCCCTCTCAATCACTCTCTTTTTCAACGTTCCCTCAGTTGATTACGTTCGCCTTTCGTTTCGAAGGATGACGTATGTACGTGTTTTCAGAGAGCGTTGTTCGAAACACTTTGCAGCCAAGAAAGTTTATTCGTCCGTCTCAGAGAGAGTCAGCTGTGTAAATCTTGTCGTCACAGCCTCATTCTTTAGTCAGCCAACATTTGTTTCCTAATTATATCTATGAGACGGTAAATCACAATATAAGAGTAAATCATAATATAAGAGTTGGGTTGTTGGGGGACGTGGCGGAACCGGTTTATAGTATTTCGTGACTTCAATTACTTATAAATGATATTTCAGGTAGATCAAAAAAATATAAAACCAGTTACCTGTTGTCAGCGTAACAATTAGTTTGATCTCAAAAATGATTATCCCGGCTAATATTTGTCACTCGGTGAAAGAAGTCTCCACTTGACGTTGTGTAGAAATGTTGTCTGTAAAGTCGTGTAAGTGGCACTAAATTGCATATCATTTATCAGATTTTACACAACTGTTACCTAACATGGAAGCACTTTTCTCTGGCTAAAGAAACATTTAGTTACAAAATACTACCGGCGCACGACACTGACGTATGTCCCCTGTAAAATATTTCATGTAAATCGTCAGAAATAATTAGGCTTCATAGATCAGCAGATAAGAAATTGATGCTATGTAACGTGCTGTGAACACTATTTTTAAAGATTCAATCTAAGTTGTCTTTTAAAGTAGATTCGGGACAACCGGTGCACCTTTATTTCCATTCATTTATTTCTAACAACATTTATGTTTGTTAAAATTCTCGATTCAAAACTGCCGCGGAGATATTTCTGCTAAGATGGCGGCAGATAGACGATAGTCAATTTGTCTGTTGCTATTCTCGATTTATGTTATCAAGGTAATATATTTAGATAAAACTCTTTAAGCCTTTTATCTCTATTCTTTGGCATTTAAAATCATTTTCAATGATAAATACCGACATATTTTTTATACCATCTACTAGTAAACTCCGCTGTATGTTACTAGCGGTAATGGCTGCCGTCCTAATTGCGGAGCTGAAAATTAACACTTAAAACATTGATTAGATTGGATTACGACTGAAATAAATACAAATCCACGTCTACACAATAGCGACTCTATTTCTCAAATAATAATTAACAATACATAATTACAGGTTTTCTCTTTACAGACCTCACACGTCTCACGTCCGAACAGTTAATCGATTAGCACAGGAAGAACAACTGAACCACAATTATCACAGATAACAACAAAAAAATTATAATTGTCGTTGTCTATGAATGTAGTCCTCTGATAAGAGTTTTAATTCACACAAATTAAATTATTACAGAAATAATTAAATAATTTTCGTCATTTTTACACCATACAGTCTTTTTATACGTAGAATCGATAATATTGCTTGAAGTTTGTACACTTAGTTCTTCATTTTAACATCTCGTGGCTAGAACATATTGTCGTGGATATTACAAGGAGGAGACCAGACAGCGAGGTCATCCGTCTCATCGGATTAGGGAAGGACGGGGAAAGAAGTCGGCAGTGCCCTTTCAGAGGAACCGTCCCGACAATTGCCTGCAGCGATTTAGGGAAATCACGGAAAACCTAAATCAGGATGGCCGGACGCGGGATTGAACCGCCGTCCTCCCGAATGCGAGTCCAGTGTGCTAGCCACTGCGCTGTTTCGCTCGGTAGAAAGAGTTGAACACAGTTCGAAGTAACTAGTCTCAAACAGCAAAATTCAACCATAAGGCAACGGACCTTAGAATTGTTTTTTCGATCATCTGGTTAGTAATAGCTCGGATTATCGTTCAAATGCATATAAAGACCGAAGTAAATGGAGACTTCTCGGAGTACATCGATAACGTATAGATACTTTTCGAAATAATGTTTTTTGTCAATTACTTCAAGACAAACGATTAATGTGTGACGGTGCCAGTTCTGACTTATTATCGAACTCATATTCAGCTTTTTCTATATTCGGAGGGGGCATTCTAATTTAAAATATAATGATGTGTGCGGCATCGGCCGCTGTGTGGTCGGCCGCACTTTCAAATAAGCCCGCCGCCTGTTACGCCACCGCAGTTCCTACAGCCGCCACCACAGCACGATGGCGCTGCTACGGACGATTACGCCGCTGCCAATGAAATGCAAGCAGCCCCTTTCCGAAGCTCCAGTGGCAGGTGTACTTAAGAATACAGGCTACTTTTCCGGCGCAATATTATGTTGAAAAAGCAGCACCTATTTCTTTCAGGCACTGTTTATAATGTACATGTTTTACAAATTTTTTGTTGATATAAGGTAATGTAGCACACTTTCTAAACAAATTAGAAGTATTTTGAATATTTTTGAACCTGCTTAGGCTTATTAAAAAAATTACAAAGAAACTGATGCATTTTTTTTCAACATGCTTCCCTAAATTGAGGTACCATTTAATACAGTTATATACATTTGAAGGAGACCACATTTTTACCAGACACGCATGACATGATGGCTGAGGTACTAGACCTATTTAATTCCATCTATTATGTATATTACAAGGATAAAAAATATCACATTTTACATTTTAATTTTTCTAATTTTTTCCTAATAAAAACGTTATTTTTTCTATAATTTACACTACTGGCCTTTAAAATTGCTACACCACGAAGATGACGTGCTACAGACGCGAAATTTAACCGACAGGAAGAAGATGCTGTGATATGCAAATGATTAGCATTTCAGAGCATTCACACAAGGCTGGAGCCGGTGGCGACACCTACAACGTGCTGACATGAGGAAAGTTTCCAACCGATTTCTTATACACAAACAGCAGTTGACCAACGTTTCCTGGTGAAACGTTGTTGTGATGCCTCGTGTAAGGAGGAGAAATGCGTACCATCACGTTTCCCACTTTGATAAACGTCGGATTGTAGCCTATCGCGATTGTGGTTTATCGTATCGCGACATTGCTGCTCGAGTTGGTCGAGATCCAATGACTGTTAGCAGAATATGGAGTCGGTGGGTTCAGGATGGTAATACGGAACTAGCAGTCGAGATGACAGGCATCTTATCTGCATGGCTGTAACGGATCGTGCAGCCACGTGTAGATCCATGAGTCAACAGATGGGGACGTTTGAAAGACAAGAACCATCTGCATGAATAGTTCGACGACGTTTGCAGCAGCAAGGACTATCAGCTCGGAGACCATGGCTGCGGTTACCCTTGACGCTGCATCACAGACAGGAGCGCCTGCGATGATGTACTCAACGACGAACCTGGGTGCACGAATGGCAAATCGTCATTTTTTCGGATGAATCCAGGTTCTGTTTACAGCATCATGATGGTCGCATCCGTGTTTGGCGACATCTCCGTGAATGCACATTGGAGGCCGTGTATTCGTCATCTCCATACAGGCGTTTCACACGGCGTGATGGTATGGGGTGCCATTGGTTACACGTCTCGGTCACCTCTTGCTCGCATTGACGCCACTTAGAGCAGTGGACGTTACATTTCATATGTGCTACGACCCGTGGCTCTACCCATCATTCGATCCCTGCGAAACCCTACATTTCAGCAGGATAATGCACGACCGCATGTTGCAGGTCCTCTACGGGCCTTTCTGGATACAGAAAATGTTCGACTGCTGCCCTGGCCAGCACATTCTCCAGATCTCTCACCAATTGAAAACGTCTGGTCAATGGTGGCCGATAAACTGGCTCGTCACAATACGCCAGTCACTACTCTTGATCTGTGGTATCGTGCTGAAGCTGCATGGGCAGCTGTACCTGTACACGCCATCCATGCTCTGTTTGACTCAATGCCCAGGCGTATCAAGCCCGTTATTACGGCCAGAGATTTTTGTTCTGGGTGTTTATTTCTCAGGATCTATGCACCCAAATTGCGTGAAAATGTAATCACATGTCAGATCTAGTATAATATATTTGTCCAATTTATCATCTGCGTTTCTTCTTGGTGTAGCAATTTTAATGGGCAGTAGTGTATTTGATTCTGCAATAAAGCTTAGGTCTACTACGTAAGTATGGACTATTGCAAGTTACAGAAAAAAATTAGAGCAATGCTTTATAAACTTTACGAAATATTTGTACCTGAATTCTGAAAAATATAACTTGCGGGAAATTGCAAAATGAAAATATGAGCCAAATTAAACTGTGCCTCAGAACATTGCTGAAGCATAGTCTTCATCCTGCTGAATTTCTTCATCTTCAAGCTTCCTCTCAGTATTCCTTTTAGCACTTCTTGCTTCTTTGGTATCTTGAAGAGCGAATCTTTCAGCTTCATGCACCCATTCTCTGTCACACGCAAGCAATTGATCTTCCATATTAGAGCCACATCTTTCGCTTAAATTTCTCAGGATTTCCAACCTTCCTATCACTCAATTATTAAAACACACCACTGCACCAATACACCAACTTTTAATGTATTTAGTCCTACAAAAACATTCTTGGGTAATCTTTCCAATCTGCAATGGTTGAAACTTTCATTTGTATTTTGAGTGCCCCCATGAAGACATTTACTCAGCAAATCAGGGTCACTCAGGTCTCTAAAAATTGATTTCATTCATAACAGGCTCACGATAGAATGCTTGTGATGGTATATTTGACCACTTTCTTTTGCTTTTTGGTACTCACACAAAGTATCTGCTCCTTTAGGGCAAAGTCCGTGAAGAGGGTGGTCACCTGTGGACAACTTATGAAAGTAGGTGGCTCATACAGCTTTTCTCATTGCTGTAACATCAATCAGAGGTGCAGTTCGTATGAAGGCCAGTCCATAATAGCTCTGAAGTAGGTCTATTTCAGTTTCTGTCAATCTGCCTCGGGCAGACAAATTTTCCATCAGATGGCAACTTTCCTTCCATTTCTATTCATATCTTCTAGCACCCATCCTCTTTTGCACATGTGCACAGTACTCCAGTTTTGTTACCAAGGTATCGCCATAAACATTGAACTCATTAATGTTATTGAAAGCTTTAGAGTCGCCACCGCCATCATTTTGAGATTTACAGAAATCCAATATCTGCTGATGTGTCATTTAAATCATCATAAGATGGAATTTTTTAGGTCCACATTGAATAGCCTACATAAAATTCCACTTGAACCAGTTAAAGAAGAAAAGAAGTCAATATCACTAAAACCATAGCCTCAGAGAATGGATACATCCCTCTCATGAAGAAAACCTATTACAAAAAATCCAAAAACAAAGCCACATTAAAGACAACCATGCAGTTACACACAATATGCAGCAGACCACAGCTAAAAATATAATTCACTTCCTTTCCTAGAGAACATATTCTAAAAAATAAGCAATCTGTTTAAAAACACAACCATTAAAATATTTCAGCTGATAGCACTTCTCTACTTACAGAATAATAACCCCCCTACAAAAAATCTGGCATATACAGTAGAAACTCAGCTGCCAAAGTTGTCCTTCCCACAGTATAGTACAGACTGGGAGAAGTTTTGAGACTTGGTGTCAAAGAATATGTAGATACCATAAGTTTGAAAATATATCGGATTCCTCAATAACAATGCATGTAACTCTGAACAGTCATGGAGTAAACAGAACTGAAGACCACATCCAGGTATTGCATCATGCTGAGAAGGGTATCTTTTTCAATTTCCTTGGAGTGATTGAAATATATGTGCATAAAAGCAAATCACCACAAAATCTCCTCTATGAACAGATGGAGTTAACCATTAGAGCCTTTCTTAAAAATTTCATTCGCCTGCTATCCAGTTTAAAATAAACACTATTCCCTTTGACAATAACAACATGCTGACACTAATCCAATATGAAACAGGGCATAAAATACAGTTATAACAACTTGCTTCACCATATAATATTTTCAACTAGCTATCACATTTTAATAAAATGTCAACTTTGGTAATATTCATATATTTACATCTATCCCTAAACGTTTATTTTGTTTCCAATGTATACCATATTATTTACATAATGTCATTGCAGTAACATTTTTTAACAAACTGGCTTCTTTATTTGTTTATCTTAATTGTAATCAGTTCTCATTTAACGTAAATAGTAAATAATGAAACGTTTGTAGTTAGTAAATATCTACTGTTATGTCAACGTACACATCGAAATATCTCTGAGGGATAAATTGATTGGCACTGTTGTTTTGATATCGCCATCTTTGTATACATCTTTCCATGTGGCAAAACTTTTTGGTATGTGTGTACATAATACGATAGCAAAAAGTATGTATCTTCTCTACCGCATGAACACTAGCAGTCAACATTGCAATGTAATGCCGTGCGATTTTCGACGCAAGTAACTAAAACAGTTTCACTATAAGGTAATATAATCTCACATTCTGTTCCTGTTGTAGGGCATCTCCATCCCAAGGAAGTTTCACCACATGGTAAAATAAGAAGCGAAAACTAATGTAAAGGGCAACGAAAATTTGTCTTAATGTGAACAAGCCACCTGTTGATGAACCTGTCGGTTCGAAACTCGTAACGTCACTACTTAAATAAATGAATAAATAAATAGCATTACGAAAAGTGGCTGGTTGCTCTTTTCTTTTTTGCAAGAATCAACCTGTAAAATAATTGTATTGTTTATTCTGTCTCGACCACGAGAAAACATACGTGTTCTGTCGTAAGAAACACGGCACAGGGAAATGTCACCGTTATATCGCTGTGAGCAAAAAGCGAGCTATTTTTGTATTTTTTCTAGTCACGAAAACTTGCGTTTATGGGCTAATAATGAGTTGTGTAACTTATTATTTATTTCTGTAACTTTTTCAATGACTGCTTCAAATTTGTTTTTAATAATTAATCAATTTTTAGAGAATATCCTTCATCCTTGCGTCCTGTTTCCTTGCACTATCATCACAGACGCAGTAACGTATCTGTGCCCTCACAAGTCATCACTCAGCCGCAGCAGTTTAAAAAGCCACGTGAACAGGATTGCGCCTGCGGTAGCGCGACTCTTCGTCCGGGTTTTTTGTGACGGCATAATGTAAAATTTGAAAAAATTATTACCTCAGACCAACAAACTATGAGCGTAAAGGAAATTAAATTTTAAACAGTTTCTTTTTCTTGAAACTCGTTCCTAGATGGCGAACATGGCCAAATAAATCTACAATGTTACAAAAAAACAGTTATTATTAAACAAGCAAAAGAGATAGCTCCGATCGAAAAATGTTACGGGAAAAAGTTGTAGGTCTTATAAAGATCTATCGATTGCTTTTCTGTAAGTATCGATTGGTTCTTACATTTTGAGGTACATCGAAAAACTTGTTGAATATTGAGTTCACTATAATTCGTTACCATTTACGTTCCTGTACTTGCTATTTACTGCAAGTAAAATCCCCGGAAAGTGAAAGACAATGATATCTCGAGATATATCGATTACTTGAAAGAAAACACATTCTCGTCAGCTGGCTATTCTTCTTAGCGGATGGCACTACAGTAACGACTTTAGGCTTATTTTCTTCGCAAAGAGTTGTTCGGCCATGTCACTAAATAATTTTTAGTATTTCATAAATTGTAAGGACTGTTTTTTGCAACTTTTCCGATTTTTTTGCCCGTGCTCGCTATCTTGGCTCGAGTTTCATGAAAAAGAAACTCTATCTAAAAGTCCTATACGCTCATTTTTTTGTTTTCAGACAATAACGTATGTAATCACTTCTCCATAATGCTTGGACCATCCATGGGGGTGCTGTCAGCGAAAGTGTTGCGACACTATCGCTGGGGTGAGCCGACATGCGACGCCTGCCCGACACATCGGGCAGATCTGAGAAGACGACCAAGCGGGTGTCATCATATGGAAAGGTATGATTGGCGGCCGATAAGAAGAGGATGCTACCCTAACACTGGGAAGTACAGTAATCCCGCGGGTATTTGCTCTACACCAGTCTTTCTGCACTTCATTAGAAAGCACGCACAGGGACAGCGTCTTAAATTGTATGAGTGTGTTGTTGCACAGCACATCCCTGAAGTTATGTAGCAGTACTTAGCGACCAAACGGCTTACGTTATTCTACCTTGGCTTATATTGGTGCCTTTGATCCTTTTACAATGTGTGAGTTATGAACTTCGCATATTCTTGTTAGAGTCGTCGCCCATAGTGCTACATTTGAGAACAAGGAATTATGGTATTCTAAGAAGCCATTTCAAAATGTTCTGTCATCATGCTGTAACTGTGAACTGTAACGAAATTTCTTGTGCCTTGTTATATATCTGATTTCTTGACTCTATGTTAATTGGCAGAGACTGTGTGCAGTATTATTGATAGCAAAATTTCATACACACGTTCTAACTGCTGCAGTCAGATTGTATTTATACTTCTGGTTGGTGTATAGTCAAATCACTTTTGAGTGTGATTTTAAACTGTTCTCATTCGGTCGGTTGCCGTAGTGAAAGTTTATTATGTTATTTGTTTTTAATATTATAGTTAGTATTTTTGAAGCCTGATACCTGATTCTGGATTTTAATTTATTCTAATGATATTTGTATTTTGCCTTAATTGAGAGGGCATTAGTTTATTAGTGAATATTTGTTATATTAATGCGTGGTATCTGTTCTTTCGCACATGGTTAAAAATTCACAGCATCCTTTTCTGAATGAATATAAATTGCAACGTCCTCTAACAAGTCCATCATGCAGAGAAGGATGCTGTGAATTAGTTAAATGAGTAAACTGGTTCAGATGACAAGCCGTTCTATGAAATATTTCCAAACTTATGCTTACTTAAATTGTCACTTCACTCTATGTATATACGGTCTGCCAAGTGCTTAGTTGTAAATTATAAGCACTCAGCTATCTTCTTGGTATCATCACATTACAGCTGTTTGCTGTAACGAATTTTCGGTACATATTCATAGCCCTTCACCCTACATTTGCCCCACCCCAGATATCTTCCCAACCCCCCCCCCTCCGCCACAAACCCCTATTCATCATCAACCTTCTGCCCACAATGATTTGACAGCCATCTGAACTATGACCATTTTTACTAACACTATTTTTATGTCCACTACCTTGGTTTTTATTGTTTCCCTTTCTTCACTATATGACATCGTAACGATTCTAGAATGAGATTTTCACTCTGCAGCGGAGTGTATGCTTATATGAAACTTCCTGGCAGATTAAAACTGTTGTAACGATTGGTTACAGTTTGCTGTCTACACTGTAGTTTCCTTTCCTTTAATAATGTAGTACGCTTATATTTATTATATTTGAGTACTATCTTCTTCCAGTGTGGACCGATGATTACAGGATCATCTTTGATTGTCCCCTCTGAAGGCTTGTGCTGACAGTCGCTGGTAGAGTTGTGGAGAGTCCATGTCTACAGAGGAGGTATGTTTTCTTACATGCCTATTTTTGTGCCAGTGTGTTGTGTTTGTCCATTACTTATACTATGTTTTGCCTCACGCTTTCAGAAAAGTACAGCAACCAGTTGAAAGTACTGGTCCCTATAATAGCACATACATTTAGATGACTTATCTAATAGCTACATGAATAGGTGAGTGCTCTTTTCGTGGTTTTCCTATGTATTTGATAACTAGACATTTCTTGTAACAGATTAATGGTTACCATAGCTGCATGTCTTATGAGTCAGCCACTTTGGCATGTTAACATTTTACGTAACTTGAACATCGTATGTTACAACATAATCTCTCCACTTTAGGTACATTTTTGCACATCTTATATAACATTAGGTTATTTAATCCTTTGTTTTCATGGCCATTTTGACGTCACACTTACATCATTGTAACACATGACGTTTGGCTTTTTCGCACAGCAAGTCCTCTGCTTTCATTTTGTCAAATAGTCCTTTGGCCCTTTCTGATGTATGCTTTCACCTGTAGGGTTAACAGGCTACCGCACTTTATGTATACAGGTTCTCCTCTGGTCTCCCTCGCTAAATAATATTTTCTTTAACTGAGAGTTTCAGGTTACCAATATAAAACTCTTTGGCATTTGCACACTTATAGTACAAGCATGCTGATGTTGGTACGTAACCTCTGGTGACTGTCCAAGCCATTGTGTACATTTTTTGTTTTGTAACTTTTCATGATTGGATGTTTTCTGCATTTGAGTTTGTCTACGCCATTCCTTCTTGTAATGTTTTCATGTTTGACTCCTCCCTCGTTAGCCCTCCTTTATTTAAGATATCTTCTAAACTGAGTCACATCATATAGCATCTTGGCTTCATAAATATGCAACAGTATACATACACAATATTGCTTCATACTACCATGATTTTACTGGTGGTTATTTTGCATTACTACTGATTTGTATTGGGCATTTTATTATTTCATTTTTCTTGTAATATATTCCCACTTATTCACAGTTAACACAGTCTCTAGATATCGTTCACTATAGTAGATGTATTTTTTTCATTGTAGCTCATCATAGTGTATTAATTTAGCATCTGTAATATGGCTTGATCGCATTACCGACAGTTTTGGCGTTATCGTAGTGTAGTTGTGGCGATAACTACCGCAATGTGGTTTAGCAATATGCGTTACATTTATTTATTTATTTACTGTAGCAGCCTCAAGACAGTAAGTTCAATTGATAACTGACAGGTCGTTCTTCACATTTTGTTTAGCTTCTCAGTGGATTTTACGGTCTGGGCATGCCTACTGTCAGTGTGTTATTTCAGTTCATATTTCAATACTCTCTTTCAGCTTTCAATCCTTTTGTCATTGCGGTACATGTTCTAATCATTAATATTTATGTAGCTTTTTGAGCAGCTGATGGAGATTATTTGTGCCCTATCTTTTGATGGGTTTCTATGGTCTGAGTTGTCTTGCCTGCATACTGACTATGTTAGCACACCGTCCATGTTTCTATTTGCACACGTTTTCTATATGCTCTTTTTTGTCTCATCTCCCACATCTGTGCAGTGTTTCTATCATTTGACATATATTGGTTCATATCCTGTCTTACGTATATTATCACTCTCTGTTGGGCCACAATCACACATCGTTGAGAATATGTTCTCATTATTTGAAAATATCTATTTTTTTCATAAAATATATTATTCCAATTTATAACGATTGACAAGGTTTTCTACTATGATAATTCTCTTATTACACTGTACATTGATAGATACTTCAACAGTTGACTGAGTTTTAAAGTTAGCTTTCTCTATGCTTCTACACCAGCATAGACAGCTTGAGGGTTTATTTTGTTGATGACTTCTGTTTTCATATTTTCTTTTGTACCTTTGGTCATATTTCTTTTAATTTGGTTTTTTAGTAGATATGACGTACGTGTAACATGTGAAGCATTTCATGCTACAAAAAATTACTCTTTCAGTCTTAGGCTCTTACTTTGACCTAAATGCCTTGTTCATTTCTGGTTTTCTAATCATTTAACAGTTATTGCATTCCTTCAGAAGTCAGTTACACTGATAGGGTTGGTTTTCTTTATTCCTTTACACATTTATGTATACGTTTATCATTTCAGTTCATTATTTTTCTGTTGTTGTATACTGACACAAGTTCTTTGTGTTCAGGATGTCTCATTACAGTGCCACCACCGTATGTGATACCATATTTTCTATGATAAGACTGAGTGTACCTTTTAATGAATGCTTTTTTAATTACTACAATATGAGAATATTTATTTTGTATTGTTATGTTTGTATTGTATTTTAAGCGGTTTTATTAGCACAGTTATGGCATACATGGCAGTTCTATTACCAATGTTAGTATGTCGTGATGTATTTAGTTTACCATCTTGATGTGTGTGATCTGTCTACTCACACTTTTCATTAGTGTGTATTTATTGTTAATTTATTTTAAAAACTTGTGTATTAGATTTGTTGTCCATTGTAAGCTAGGTTTTGTTCATTAACACAGGGGCCTGGAGATGGAACCAATGAGGTACCAAAACTGTTAGCAAATAAAATAATTCATAAAATTACTGCTTATCTTCTTCAGATCTTTGATCAAATGCAGTCCCATTCCATTTACACAAGTTGGAATTAAAAATAACCGTTTCCAATCAATGATTGGTTCAGTCACACCAGAGGACTTCGTCCATTTCGAGTAAACAAAACCCACACCATTATGTAGCCACCACCAGCTTGCAGAGTTGTCATTGAAAACTTGGGTGCATGGCTTCATGCGGTCTGCGCCACACACTGACCCTACCATCAGCTCTTACCGACTGAAATTGAGACTCATCTGAAGTAGAATATTTTGTAGGTTCCGGATCACTAACTCAATTTTAAACTGAAAACTGTTTTTTATAAATAACATAACTGATTTTTAAAAATCAGTGTATTTACTTAATTAAACCGATTTTATAACATTAATTACATACCTATTTTTTACAATAATATAACTAATAATAACAAAGGCGTGATTTCAAGCTTCATTTACTTCATTTCCGACACGATTTTAACAAAATAACATGTATTATTTTTAAAAAGGAAGTTATTTTTAAAAACTTTAAAAAGTATTTTAAAAATTTGCACTGTGAAGGTAAGTATATAAATAAAATGTTTTAGTTAAGAAAAGTAAATTATTTTAAAAAAATCAGATTGTGAATGTAAGTAAATTAATTAAAATGTGTTTAATAACAGAAGTAAATTAATTAAAATGTGTTAGTTAACAAAAGTAAATTATATTAAAATTTGCAATTTTTTATTTTTTCTATATTTCTTAAAATGTTTCAGAAATGTATATAAGCATGAAATTTATTGAAGCAAATATTAATAATTTGTAATTAATAATTAAAAATTACCAGTAAGTAATCTATATTATTTATCATATGTAAGATTCTTTTACCATACATAATTGCTTAAGCAAGTGTATCATTTGTAATTATATCATTAAAAGTTGCACAAAGTTGCAAATTTGTTTTTGTATGGTTATAATATTTTTGCTACATGTCATATTTATTACATAAATTGGATAATTAGCTATAAAACTAAATGGATTAATGTCAATATCGGATTTCAGTAATGTAATTCTTTTAAAATAAAGAAATGCATCACATGCTTTTAGAAAATTATTTGATGGACTAATATTCCACATTTCTTGAGGAAATCCACATTTTTACTATTTTTTAAAATATATATTTTGTAGTTTAACATGATCAAACAATGATAATCAGCTAATTCATTATTTTTACGATTTGTCTGAAATACAACAAAAACAAAATATGGCATATCAAATTCTGTAGAGTTACAGTAATTAGTTATATCTCTTTCAAAATTGTTTTTACCAGATAATCCAGGAACTTCATCTGTTTGAAAATCATAAAAAGAAATAGGAATTTTAGGATTTTTTTAAAAATATTTTCACATTGTACAAGTTCATAATTTGGTTCATATTTAACAACTGGTACGTGTATTTCCATAGATCCTATAACTATTTAACTTTCTTCAGGGGGTGTATCTTTTATTTCAACACCAGAATCATTCTTTTCAAACAAATATAAAATTGCATGCCCAGAAGACGAACTACATGCAAGAACTACAGTTAAGTTTCATTCAAACGTAATTTATTTATAATCTTTAAAAAATACACCAGGTATTGACATTGGATAAAGTACTTTTGTACTATTTATTGTTCCTGAAATAAGAATATGACTTTCTAAACTTATTTTGTCAGTAGCAGATGAAGTTACATGTAGTAAAACTGTCAAGGAAATTAATGATGTTCACTTGTAGGTAGTATATTATTTCCTTTTTTATTGTTATAAAGTTAAACAATTTAATTACATAATTATCAATTAAATTTTTGTTTGATTTTCCATCATAAGTAAGATAATCTGTACCATCATTTCCAATAATACTAAAATTCGTGTATAATTACGCGTGATTTGGATATAGCCAACCATCACCAATATTTATTTCAATTTCTGTTTCTTTGTTAGAAACATTTAAAATAACTTTAGTTTTTTCATTCAGAGGAAATGGACAAAACTGATAACTTACAATTTCATTAATGAAACAGTCTAAGACGGCTTTGCTGTCGCTGATTGTTTTAGCAATAACTTATTTATTAAGGAATAAATTTATTAAGATATTTCTATAATACCTGTTACAGTAGCACCATTAAAGTCAATTGAATTATGATTTTCATCAGTTACACTAAATTCTAAATCTTGAATGGTATTAAAAATAGGAACATTTACAGGATAATTTGGTTCATAAGTTATTGGTTCACCACATTCTGCATTGTTTTTAAATGAAGAGATAATATTAGTTTTTTATGAAAATGTTCATTATGTTTTACATGCGTTCCATCATCAATATTAAAAGTTATATTGATTATTTCAAAGGGAATTATTTTAGTAACATCTTTAGCTGCAGCTATTTTATTAGCTTGAAGAACTTGCTGATTAAAACTAAGTAAACTTCCAATCATATCTGCTATATCCATATACAACTCCATCTGCTTTAATGTGTACATTGGGTTTTTTCAAATGTATAATTTTTTTAAATTTATAAACGATATTGACTTACAGGAAATTCTATTCTTTCTCCATCACAATATGGTTTATTATTTTTTGTTGTAATATTTGGTTTTAAAAAGTTGAATAAAAACCAACTAATGAAACATTTGTATAATTATCACATGTTTGAACAGTTAATTGTTTCCTAAGTGTAGAAGATTTATCGATAAATTGAAATAATCTACTCATTTACTACTGAAAAAATTATTAATAAATGGAAAAAATTATTAATAAAGGAAAAAATATTAAAAATGAAAAATATTGTTAATTAATGAACAGACTGGGAACCTAATGTAAGAATTCAAAAAAATAAGTTACTAAACAAACAAGGTAAACATCTACAAATTCTATAACCCATGCAATAATTGGACCAAGTTGTTTGGTAAAACAACATCAATATGTTTTAGCTACAGGATGGTTAAATAGGAATTTATTAAACATTTGTATCTTTATTCAAAAAGTTTAGAAGAACCAAAACATGAAGAATTTATGAAACAATGTAAAAAAATTGAAGATAAAATTTATGAAAAATGCTTAGTTTTACTGAAAATAACGAAGAAATTATTCCATTAGTTGAATGTGAAAAAAATTGACTTTAATTTAGAAAATCAAGATATTGTAAAAGAATATTTTACTAGAGGTAGACATAAAGATACAGATTGCTTTTGCCTAAGCACCATCTTATTCAAATATACTAAAACAGTTAGAGACAATTTAAATTCTTTAAATGTTTTTAGACAAGATGATACAAAATTTAAATCGTATTTACCATGAGTTTGTTGGTGGAGATTTTAAGTTTAGTAATTTTAAAAAATTGTTTAGTTATGTTGGAATGATGAATTTTTTTTTTAACAAGAGATGTCTAGAAAACCTAATGATGGTAAATTTAAATATAAAATATGTTTCTTAACAACATAACATTAAATAAAAACATTAAACAAAAACATTAACTCAAATGTTAAATTTAACTATGACATTAACATATTCCTGGAAAATATGATTTAATAAATACCAAGAAGAAAAAGAAAGTAAAAAGATAAATAAAAATAAAAAGATAAATGTTAGAGAATATTAGTAACAGTGAAGATAAAGTATTTGGTTTAAGACTTGTTGGTATGTCTAAATTTGTTTGTAATTTACCCATAGAATTCAATGGTAATAAATTAACAATTGGTAAAATAACATATGAAGGTACAGATGGGTTAATGACACTTTTAACTGAAAAACAAATTACTATAGATTATTTAACTGAAAAATTTAATGGTGAATATTTATCAAATTATGCAGTTATATTATTAATAAAATCAGGAGCATTATACTCTGATAATAATTCAAATAATATAAGATCAAGTAAAGGTAATAAATCATCATATTTAATAAACCCAATTGTTGGGGGTAATTTTCCAAAGACAAGAAAACAAACTATGGATGATTCTTCAAATATTAGTTCTCCTCAAAAACAAAAAATAGGTGTTGTTTAAGTTAAAAAATATACACATAAATCAATTGAATATAATTGGTTAAATGATGTTAGACAATTAATCGATAGATTAGCAGTAATTCATGGTGACGAACTAGCTGGTAATAAAAATTATCATAATGAAAAAGTTAATATTGCACAAATGTTAACAAATAAATTTATTGATTTTATAATTGATAAGCCAAAAGAAATTCAATATTTAATTAGATTTTTGTAATCTCTCACATACATTTAGGAAAAGTAATAAATATGGAAAAAGATTAGTAAATAATTAACAAATAACCATCTGAAATGCAAATTCCAGGTTATAAAATTTTGTGGTCCAGGTACAAAATTAGAAAAAATATTACCTAAAGGTGAGAAGGGTATAAATCTATTAGATGAAGCTTGTAAAAAAAAGATATTGCTTACAGAGATAATAAACGATTAGAAAAAAGATATATAGCTCATAAATGACTTCAGTTAACTGCAAAAGAAGAAGAATTTAAATGATACTTCATTTGGTAAAAAAGTTGCTGCAACAGCTGTTAGAGGAATAATGTATGGAAAAAGAAAATTAGGTATGCGAATGTTGATGAAAATGGTTGGGGATTAAAACAATCTATATAAATTTTTAAACTACATAAAAATATTTCTAAATTTTTAACTATATAAAAATGTTTTTTAATTTTTAACTTTAGAAATGAATTACTTCACATTTAATTATACTTTGCTACCTAGTGGCTAAACTAAAAAAAATTAAATTACGATTAAATAATGAACAATTATAAGCAATTGAACCATTTTAACTGAACCACAACACAAAAAAGGTAAAAAAAACATGGAAATTTACTTCTTCCATTAGGTATTCCTATTGTTAAAAAATTATTAAATATTTACCAAAAAAGAACGATGGTAAAGGATTAACACAACATGAAGGTGGATTTTTACCATTATTATTAGCTGCATTACCTCATTTATCAACAGTTGGTTCATTAGCCGGAAGGTCTGCAACAATTGCAAATGCACTGTTAAACAAAAAGTAAAATGATAAAGAATTAGAAGAACAAAAAAGACATAATTTGGAAATGGAAAAACGTTAATAATGGAATAAAGAAAAAATTTCAATAATTAATTAATAATTATTTTAATGCATTAAGTAATTTTTACATAGGAAATTTAACTAAACAATTAAAAATTCCACACTTTTGTGGTGTATACATGACTAATAAATTAGTAAATAAACCATTAAAAATGGTAGTATAGTAAATTTAGATACATCTCATAATTTTGGTACTCATTGGATTTGTTATTATAAAAATAATGATAAAAAATTTGGTTTTGATTCATTTGGTGCTAATATACCAAAACAATTAGTCAAATATTTAGGAAAAAATGAACTATACCACAATAGAGAAAGAATAGAAAATTTTGATGAAGAAATATGTGGTCATTTATGTTTATTTGTTTTAAAATTGCTAGTTGAGAATTATAATTTTAATGATATTTTAGAGTTAATAAATGGACATTTTTGGAAATGCGATACATCTAACTAAACAAACTAAACAAGTACTTAATACACCTACATTCCATTTAAAAAAAATGAAAAATGAAGATATTATTTAACCGTTTCAATCATCAATAGATCCAAAGGTAACTAATGCAATTAACAATTTAAAAACGAGTATAATACTATTTTTAAAATAGCTAATGATTATAGTGGTTTTAAAAATAGAACACATGTTAAATGATCCAATTGATGCAATAGATGTAGTTAACAAACATTATTTTGATAATCAACTTTCTAATTTTGTTACAAAACCAGAATGCACAAGCATTTTAACACAGTTCAGTAATTATGTTAATAAAGAAGATTATAAAAAGATTCTTTTACATTTAAAGCAAAGAAATAGTATTATTGATGTTATAATGCAACATCATAATAAAGAAATAAACAATATGAAGAAGAGGCTCCTGAATGCATTAATTAAATTTTTTTCAGTAGACATATATGTTAAATCATTAGAATCAAAATTAATAAAAGGTTAGACAAAAAAGTAGGTGTAGATCTAGAAGTATTGAAAGTCATTAGATGAATTTAAAATTTATTTAATATATAATATATAAAAAAATGAAAATCATACTTCATATGACTATCACATACATTGTTTAAACTGTAAAAAGTTTACTGAAACACATAATCCACATAGAGTAACAACTAAAAATGGAAGACCAAGAATTAAAGGTATTTGTAATATTCGTAAATCTAAAAACAATTTTTTTTATGTTGAAGGTTTAAATAATATTCGTGAAAATATAATTCATGAATTACAATAACCAATTATACAGAATTCTAAAAGAAGAAATGTTGTTCCTCTTGGTATAGGTGATTTATGGCAAGCTGATCTAGATGAAATGGATTTGGGAAGTTTACAGGGAATTTCAAAAACAAAAAACCTATAAATGTTTATTAACAAAAATTGTTGTTTTCAAAAATATAAGAGATAAAAGATTTAAAAATGTAGTTGATGCTTTTCGAAATTTTTTTATAAATAGAAAGCCAATTATTTTACAAACAGATAATGGTAAAGAATTCTAAAAAAAAGAATTTAAGGGATTAATGAAGAAATATAACATTAATCACTATTCATCTTTTTCAGAATGAAAAGGATGTTTGTTGAGCGATTAAACAGAACACATAAAGAAAAAATGTGGAAAAATTTGCATTGCAAGGAAATTATAATGGTAAAATTTAGTTAAAAATCAACTTGATGAATGCAATAACACCATAATAAAAATGAAACTAATAGAAGTAAATGAAAAATCTAAAAGTAAGTAACATTGTATCTAATGGATAACCTAAATTTAAAAAAGCTGATAAAGTTAGAGTTAGTAAATTTAAAGGTCTTTTGGAAAAAGGATGCACAGCTAATTGCTCAACAGAAGTATTTGAAATTGAAGATGTTATTTATTCGAATCCAAATACATATAAATTAAAAGAAAAAAAGGAAATATTAATGAACAAGAACTACAGAAAACAAAATATCCGCATGTATACTTAGTTCAAAAAGTTTAAAGAAAGAAAGGTAATCAAGTTTATGTTGAATGGTTACATTTTGATAATTCACAAAACAGTTAGATAAATAAAGATAAAGTTATTTTATAAGGAACTAGTTTACTATTTAGTTTAACAATCAATTAGTTATAAACCGTTACTTTTTAAAACAATTAGTTCAACAAACAATTAATTGTGGAATAAGTATGAAATATTAAATCAAATTTTGAATTCTTTTGATATAATTATTTCACCTTTTACTTTATTTTTTCGTCTTTTAGTTTAATATTTTCATTTTTTGATTTAATTATTTCATCTTATACTTTATAATTTTATTTCAATTATTTCAGTTTATTTTATTCAATATTAGTATTTTTTGTATACAAAAATCTTTGTGTTTTAGTTGATCTTTGCAAAAAGTTTCCATTTATATAGATAAATTTTCTATATAAAAAATTACATTAATTTTTTAAAGAAATAATTTTATGAAATTTATAATAAGAAAATTTGTTACATTTTAATTACTGATAATGACCATATGGTAATGTATCTATTTTATTTTCCAATACATATCTTTTATTATCATGAGGACTTAGTGCTTTTCTGTTTACTTAAATTACAAAAACTGCGTTTTTTTCACTTGGTAGTCAAATTAATTTTTCAGTATTGTTCTATATTGTTAGACAAACAATCTTTGTAATCTACAAAACTTATTTTCTTTTTAACAACACATTTCTTAATACCTTTAGATATGTTCTATATTGTCACAAACTTTATAAGCATACATTTTTGCTATTAAACCTCAAAATTCTTCAATTACTTTTTCCATCACATCATCTTTAATTTTAACTATAACTTTTTTGTTTGGATGTAGAATGTCATATATATTATCTGTCAGATAATCACTTGTATCAAAATAATCAATAAATGAGTTTATGTATAGAAATCTTTTTCAAAAATCTATAAACTTCTTTAACCAATTACTTTGTTTAAATTATAAAATGGTTATGTATTTTTGTAATTTGTATTCATAGAGATAAATATTGTTAAGTGGAAGCTGTCGACCACTGTGTTGTTCGTGATTAAGACGCAGTGCCTGCAATTTGGCTTTCTCAGCACAAATGCAGAGTAACCACACGGTCTGAGGTGTCTTGTCATGGTCCATGTGAATTCGTGTACTAGCTCTCCTTACAATGGTGTTACAGCCCTCTTGTAAATCAACAACAGATTTAAATGACAGGTTTTCAGTTAAACGGGGCAGCTGCAGAGATTCGTAATTCGAGCCTCGAAGCTTACGGGGACGGCGAGTTCAGAGAAGACGTCGTACAACCCATCTAGGGTATCGTTACTCCTAGGCCCGTATAATCTGAGGTGACTTCAAAATAACGTGTACGAGTCAGCCATGCATGTTGTCGATTACTATCTAGCTTTGTCATAGAACTGAGTAAGCCACACATGAAGTGTATTCACAGTTGCGCAAACGAACAGCCATTGGCTGTCTAAGGGTGACAACTGAAATTTGTGCCGGACCAGGAGTCGAAACCCGGATTTCCCCCATGAGACGAGTAGTCGCAGTAACATCTTTGGCTATCCGTGCACAATTGACAGACAGACGCAACTTCCATATGTTTTCGTTCCTGCGCCACAACCTGTACTCGTACACACCTAATGTAATTAATGTACAGAGGAGGACTTTTAATTGAAAGTCTCTGACCTGTATCGCCGGACAGATACGATATTACAGTGACTATGCTGTTAAGAAGAACGATACAATGTTCCTTTGGGCAAGCATGTGTGCATGCATAAATGCATCCAGGCAGCTACTTCATTTAAAATGTCCTCCCCTGTGCGGAATTACGCACTGTATGTATGAGTGTAGATTGTGATGTAAGAATGATGACATATGGAAGTTTTGGTCTGAACTTGGGCTGTGCACGGATAGCTGAAGTTGCTAAGGTGACCGTTCGCGTAAAAGCGCGAAACTCAAGTCCAGATCTGGCACAAACTTTCATTGTCGTCATTCTAATATACAGGTTAAGGAGTTCATATCCACAGCTGCGAGTACATTTAATGTACATTGAGCAAGTGTTTGGGTTCACAGAATGCAGCTTGTAAAGCCAACTTCATTATTCAGAAGAGTTCAACAAAGAGTGCCACTAACATTAAGGAGCACCTACTGCACTTCATCAAATGATGCATTCGTAGTAATTCTAAGAATATGACCATTGGATCTGGAAATCAAAGAAGAGGAGGTACCTTTATTGGTTAAAGAAAGGCAATGAAACTGAGGTTCGATGGATACTTGGTACAGAGTCCAACACGAAAAAGTTACTAAAAGATTGCAAATTATGTAAGACGTGGTGGTCTCATGACCTTCATTACTTCCATATTCCGCCCTCACAATCAGATTCTGCACATCAAGACGCTTCATTCGAACCCAAACTCGATAAGATAAAGTCAATGTTGTATGAATTCATGTAAACGATATGCAAATAGCTAGTAAATCGCAAATACGCACCGAGATTGAAACACTTGAGTCTGACGTACAAACACACATTCCAGACACGACGGTCACAGGAACTTTTAGTTCGGGAGAGCCAGACAGCACGCCGGGAGGCCGGGCCCCGTCAGAGGACGAGTCAAGTGAACCTATCTACATCGGCCGGCGGCCGCCCGTGGAGCAGACAGCATTTGACTGAGTTAAAGGAAGAAGTGCCCCGTGTTCGGCTTAAAAGCAAATTCCGCTACATTGTGTGGAAGTGCCTAGCCTACACATCCTTTACAAACATAGCACGCAGTTTCAGAGGTTTTCACAGGGAGACAGCAAATGCCAAACGCCGCTGCTACAGATTTCTGGATTGGTCGCCTTAAACGAAACGTCATTCTCCCGTTCTAGAAGAGCAATGCTGATTGGCAGACGATATTCCTGACGCCTTGAGATGATTGAGTAATGGAAGAGACCTTCACGTCTGGCGTGGAGAGGGGCCATTCCACTGTCGCTCTTGGAGCGAGAACATGTAACGAGAGCGTGTGCACTCATATGTGTACTCAAAGAGCTAGGAACAAGTCTCTCCTCAGTACCTCACTGAGAGAACACCTCTGTCGAGAGCGAATTGGAGTGCGACGCTATATTGAGTCCTTGCGATTAAGTGTTGTTCACTGTGTTGGCCGCCACACTTATTGTGCGGTGTTATAGTTAAACGCAGGCGATCGAATTTTTAAGTGGCATCGCGGTGGACTGGTTATCTGACCGGTGCACCTCGCCAATAGTTAGACTAGGTGCGAATAGGAGTCCTTGACTTCATCAAGGCGTAGGGAGAGTTTGATTGGCGTAGGTCAATCCAGATAGATTAAGAGTTATCTTATTTGTCAGCAGCGAGCTTACGGTATTGTGCGGTACAGCTCTTGCGAGCCCGATATTTCCTCCGCAAAGTACACTTCACTTCATTTTACGCGCAACTGCCTCGACCGTACCTAGCAACATTCTAACGGATAATTATTCAAGCTGAGTAGGCGCAGCTCTCAGCCATTCTGCCAAGTCAATAACAATCTTAAACTTTGTATAGAAATTTCGTAAGAGAATCCTATTCTTAAGAGGTAACTTCACATTCCGAAAACAACCTGGAAATAACTTGTTCACTTCATAACTAAAAGTGCCATTGTGACTTCTCAGAATTTTTGCAAAATAAATAATAATTTTCGTTAGTTTCATGTTTTTCTTACACTAACTAGCACTACTTCAGTAGCCAAGTATCCCACTAGTTACGTAAGAAATTTTGTGAATTTTTATGTCATTTCCTTACAACGGACGACTCCAGAAGATATTTATTGCTAAAAGTTTTTCAGGCATTTCTCTTTAGAACGTTAGGAGCGTCTGTCTGACTTCTGTAGTAGTGTGTGTGTGGAGGGGGGGGGGGGGCGGGGGTGGAGATTGTATCTTGCAGGAGCCACAGTGTAAAGGATACATCTCAGATTAATCCATTGTGCAGAATGACAGAATAGCACCCACACGCTCACAATTACAATGGCGACGAAATGAGTGAGACACTTCTTGCACAGGCAGGTGGACGCATCATTGTGTCCCTTCGTCCCCAGTAGATAAGACATAGTAATGATGCGATGAATTTGCAGCCTACTCGTAATTATTGTTAATAGTCGACACCATTCGAGAAACTTGGGAGTGGTTAGCACACTGGATTCGCATGCGGGAGGATGACGGTTCAATGCCTCGTCCGGCCGTCCTGATTTAGGTTTTCCGTGATTCCCCCAAATCGCTTAAGGCAAACGCCAGAATGGTTCCTTCGAAAGGGAACAGATGCTTTCGTTCCACACCCTTCCGTAATCCGTGCTTGTGCTCCATCTCCAATGACCTCGTAGTCGACGCGACGTTAAACACTAATCTCCTAAACTTCTACTCTTCGAAACGCTTGGTGTAGAATTTTTTATGCGAAAACCCTTAAAGATTTTTGGGTAAAGCAAACGTTATGTACCTTCTACCGTTTTAATCTTCATATCTACATATTTGCAAACCATCAGCCACTGGAGAACTCCTAACTGTAACATGAAACACGGCTGTGTGTAACATAACTATGTCGACACGTGAAGAAACATACTGCTCTAATCGAGTTTCGAATTCGAAGAGTTTATCCACACATCGAACACCCTCTCCTTCAGCATCACAATGTCAGATCGTACATGAGCTCTGCGACATCCGCAACAATCCGACGTCTTGGGTTGACTGTCATCAGTCATTCGCCACACAGTCTCAACTTGACCCCATCATATTTTTATCTGTTTCCAAATTTTAAAGAACCTCGTCAAGGACTTCACTTTGATAGTTATGAAGTGGTGCAAGCAGAGGTGAGGTTGTGGCTCTGACAACAGTCATCCTAAGTGACTGTATCGACAAATAGGTCTCTCGTTTGGGGAAACGTGTTCGTCACCAGGGTGACTATGTTGAGAATAAAATATATAGACATGAAGAATAAAGACATAGAATGTTAATAAAGTTTGTTTTATTTAAATAACTTTAACAGCTTTCACATAAAATATTCGGAGACACTGCTATTCAGCAAGTCCTCATATACAGTCTTAATCTCGTTTCATATTCCTAGAAACACATAGCACACTGAAGCTGAGAATTTCTACAGCACACATTCACGAATTCAAATTACTTTGATTTGATCTTCTCTCATAGCAGCTGGCTGGTATGAGACACATAAGCCCATGAGTTTTCAGCACTGGAAGAGAAGTAATAAAATATTATTCCTGTCACAAGCTCTAATCCCGCTGTGGTCGTTCTACTTACCCTCCGTCCCTCTAGTACATGGTCATCTTTACTTAGTTCATGGACAAGTTCACCATATTCAGTCAAAATTAAGTATTTCTTTATAAATGACTGTCTCGATAAGTATTTCTGCATGCTACTGAGGAAGAAAATTACGACCTTAAGAAACTCTTAATGTTAGTTGGGATTCTTGTATTTGGCTGTTAGACGCTAGATGTATATTATTATAAAATACAGCTGAGAACCATGGGCTTTACGAATATCCTATTCGGGTCACACGTGATCCAGGGGCAACAGTTTGACGACCACTGGGTTAAGAGGTTTTATTGTAGTTTTGTAGTGGTAGAACGTAGTTGTAGTGTAGTGTCGGCAGACTTGCCAACAATACGCACACTAATTGAAAGAGGCGGCCAAGATGCACGCGCTAACTCACGAAGGATGGAGTGAGGTCTGAAACAGGATACGTAATGAATGCTATAAAGAAAAGTACTTAGCTGCTATAATACTTAACTTTAATCCATCCTTTGTATACATCGTTCTTGATGAGACATCTGGAGATTGTGGCGATACAAGTGAGACTCTTTAGAAACAAGCTATCTAAGGCTAATGGCGCCTTGCTAGGTCGTAGCCATGGACTTAGCTGAAGGCTATTCTGTCTCTCGGCAAATGAGAGAAAGGGTTCGTCAGTGTAGTCGTTAGCAACGTCGTCGTACAACTGGGGCGAGTGCTAGTAAATCTCTCGAGACCTGCCGTGTGGTGGCGCTCGGTCTGCGATCACAGACAGTGGCGACACGCGGGTCCGACATGTACTAATGGACCGCGGCCGATTTAAGCTACCACCTAGCAAGTGTGGTGTCTGGCGGTGACACCACATGTAGCATTAGCATTTTTGTAGTATTAGCAATTTTTAAATTAAATACCAGGGATAAATAATTGATATTCAGGAAAATGTAAAGTGAATGGCCTGTTTTAGATTCTCAGGTAACAGGTTGTAATTACAAAGAATAAATAAATAAAATAAATGAAGAACAACCTTTTCTGGTTTCGGCTCTTGAGGAATAATGGACTATGCTCAGATTTCTCATAGAAAGTGTCCAAAGCAGAGTTCAAGCCATTATAAAGATGATGGGTGGACACATGCTGTAATAATGACCTCTGGTAGCTGACTGGATCCATTGGAACAGACAGTTTCGATACATCGTGTCCCAGAAATGGTGCGAAAAAATGTGAAAGGTTGTAGAGGGTGCCTTGAGGACCAAATCGATGAATTAAACCCATTTCCACAAACGTCATGCAACGATACTACACACTGTCGAAGCTATAGGCGCTGGTGCCTGCCACTACACCAGCCTTTCAGCAGCAAACGTGACTCTGTATGCTGACGGACCATAGGCGGAACTTCTCTGACGTTTATTATTCAGTGATTGCGTATAATTGCCACAATCGCCAGTGGAGAAGATGGAGGCCTTGTTTTCCACGAATGTGATGCTCTGTTGCCTTGGTTGGTGAGCCTTCACACACATACTCCATTCTGCAGTTTATTTTTCTTCTGTATACCGAAAAGCGGTAAAGGAAATAAAAGAAAAATTCGGAGTAGGTATTAAAATCCATGGTGAAGAAATAAAAACTTTGAGGTTCGCCGATGACATTGTAATTCTGTCAGAGACAGCAAAGGACTAGGAAGAGCAGTTGAACGGAATGGACAGTGTCTTGAAAGGAGGATATAAGATGAACATCAACATGGAGTGTAGCCATGTATGGAAGTGAAACATGGACGATAAATAGCTTGGACAAGAAGAGAATAGAAGCTTTCGAAATGTAGTGCTACAGAAGAATGCTGAAGATTAAATAGTTCAAATTGCTCTGAGCAATATGGGACTTATCTTCTGAGGTCATCAGTCCCCAAGAACTTAGAACTACTTAAACCTAACTAACCTAAGGACATCACACACATCCATGCGCGAGGCAGGATTCGAATCTGCCACCGTAGCGGTCACGCGGTTCCAGACTGTAGCGCCTAGAACCGCTCGGCCATTACGGCCGGCGAAGATTAGATGGGTAGATCACATAACTAATGAGGAGGTATTCAATAGAACTGTGGAGAAGTGGAGTTTCTGGCACAACTTGACTAGAAAAAGGGATCGGTTGGTAGGACATGTTCTGAGGCATCATTTGGTCACGAATTTGGTATTGGAGGGCACCGTGGAGGGTAAAAATCGTAGAAGGAGACCAAGAGATACACTAAGCATATTCAGAAGGATGTAGGTTGTAGTAGGTGCAACGTCCCCTTTTGAACAATTTTACAGGACTGAGCTTAAACTGACACACAATATTTATAGCGCAACGCAATCTGACTTTCAAAATTCCCTACAAAAGAATGGCCCTGACTAACATTAAACTATACCTTTCACAAATCACTTACCTCACAAAAATCTTCGCTGCTCAAGCTACTGCAATACAGCGAGCGCCACTACTGCCAGCTAAATAAAAGATTCAAACTATGGAAGGCACTAACTACTGATAGGGATAGTTAGCAAATGAAAGATATTAATAGAGAACAACCAATGTATTTACCTTGATATCATCATATATATATCAGTTCATGACAAATTACAAAACTCCGCCATCTCTCTCCCCACATCCACCACTGCTGGCGGCTCACCTCCAACTGCCCAACGCTACGCGCTGTTGACAGCCAGCTGCCTAACACTACAATGGCGAGTATTACAACAATGCAAAGCAGCCACAGACTGCCCACAGCACAGCCAGTGATTTTCATACAGAGGTGGCGTTACTAATAAAAAAACCTAAACAGCCTACTTACATAGCCCCCATGCTCCCCACAAAAAATTTTACAAATTGTGTTGGACAGTGGCCAATACAGATTTGAAGAAATTTTTCATAATTACAATAACAAAGATATCAAATGCACACACTTATTGATACAATGTTGGTCAAAAGCTAAAATTTTCTCACAGTCCATAAAGAAAGTTCTGATCATTCATCATAATAGTAATTACAGTTTTTTTCACAAAGTCTCATTAGTAAAAGAAATTGCACACAGAAGTAGTGGATTTCCATGCAGTCTTGAAGAAGTCGTGTCCTTCCAATGGAAAGACAGTGCTGACTCTTGAAATGCAGACAAGTAATGGGCCACAACAGAGTAAACCCACAGCAGAGTCAGTCGAAGTTTTGAAGAATATTGGTAGGTAGGTCATCACAGAGCAAACCCACAGTAGTGCTGGTAGAGATTATGGTATTGGTGGGCCACCAGAGGCGCAGACCCACTGCAGTCCTTGCAGAAATAATGGTCCTGGTGAGTTAGCAAAGACGCAGACCCACTGTAGTCCTTGTAGAGATAAAGGTACTGGTGGGTCATCAAAGATGCAGACCCACTGTAGTCCTTGTAGAGATGGCCAGCAGCCATCTGCTGCGACTGTGCAGGTGCACAATCACCATCGAAGAGTCTTGCGGATAATGTAGCAAGTCCATAGCCACCACTTGTGCACTCACAAAGTTTTTGAATTGTCCTGAGAACCAGCAATGCTGTTAACCAGTCCCTTGCTGAATTATTAACACACGTGCAAACACTAACAGTCCCTACTTTTCACATATTGTCCATATACTATGACCAATAGAAACGTGTGCAGTGAAATGTAACTTACAAGTTACCCAATTTGACGAACCGGTGTCAATTACAATTTTATAAGAATACAATTACAAAGATACAAAATACATCATTAAGGAACATAACAATACAGATAACACTTGCAGTAATACAGGCTTTACAAAAGAATAAAAATGTATACATCAGTGTTACATAAATAATGACATAAGCACATACATAAAAGATCAGAATAACCCTCGAAACATCAACTTCACACATGAGCAACAAAACAGAACAGATAAATAATGTCTAACATCTCTACAAAGAAAATAACATATTATTAATGCCAATTATATTTGAGGATAACAGCATTCCTCATCATAGTGAATGTAGCTTAGTATTAGAAGAAGAAAAAAAATTCTATGAAACTACACAGAGACAGGAAGAAAACAAATACACAAGGGTACACAAACACATAGGGGGATAACACAATGGATAGGACAGGGTTCGTTTTCAGTGTAACATTTGGTACTGCAGCCCAACCTAAAACTTCATTCCATAGATCGTTCCTCTTATTTCGACATTTGCACCTGCCAAAAAAATCCTATCCAAGCATGCTTTCTATATTCTGTTCACATATTTCTTACCTCATTATTTATTTACCATTATCTTACCTCATCATTTATTTCCAAGAAAATCCTACCTAAACCTGTTGTCCCTAAACCCTACTTTTTTGGTTCATATCCTCTTTCAAAACACTATTTTGGCCAAACCATTTTCTTATAGCTTCTCAAAGCATTTCTTCCAATCCATCATAGCTAGTTTCTTATATAGTCTACCCCCTCTTATGCTAACTTAAATCTACTGAGCTCAGATATATATACCAATGGACGAGGCAATGCAGCATCACATAAAACAATTAATATAAACAGCAATGAAAAAAGACGCAGATTTGCGAAGCAAGCTGCATTAAGAAATTAGCAAAGCAATTGTAATATTACAACTAATCTAAGGCAATGTGCAGCAAACAATAAAAATAAATCATTAGTAAAACTGGCTTAACAGAATAATACAAAGTCAAATTCAATAACACTATGCCTGGCAAACAGCAGCAACTTATACCTAAACATGACATAGCTCAAGCAGAAAAAATAGTACACTAAAGATAACAATGCAGATAAGGGAAATGTATAATCACATCTTAATGTCTAAGTAAATAAAGTGGTGCACCACAACAACTTATTGTAAAAAAAATATTACATGTACTTGAAAAGAATATTATGTATGCATTTACTGTTACTAGTCCCTCCTTATTGTTCTTTCCTTTCCAAGTGCTCCTTTTTTGAAAAATGTGGATCACAAAATTATTATTTAATAGATCTGTTGACAGAAAGTGTTCACATTAGCAAATGCATTTAATTTTATTTTATGAAACCAATGCTACAAGACAGCTGGAAACCAGATATCAAATGAAATAAGCAACTATGTACAAAGTAAAGCATAAAAACATCGTTCAATAGCCATGTGGCATTTCATAAGTAGTAAAAAAATATATCATCTAGAAAGACAGTAGTCATAATCAGGTGTGTAGACAAACTATTTCTTGTCATTTCATTAGGCATTTCAGTAAATATCAGAAAGTACGATATGTTTCCAAGTAATGAGCGTGTCGCATTTGCGATGTTTTCTACAAAGGAACGTCAATAGTGAGGATAATGGCCTCCCCCTTTTTTTTTCTCCACCTAATGGCTTTTTCTCCGGGCGGCTGGCCCAGCTGCGCGCCACAACGCATTACATCAAGGTCACTTACCTTTCTTAACGAAATATTTACGACAGCAGTTTTCGCTACAGCGACAGTCTCATATAAAAATTTCATAGGTCAAGAATTAGCGTTGCAAATCTGTAGAAACAAAATCTTATTGATATAACAGTGTCCAAAAAAATTTTCGTCGGCATTGTGATACATTCACGCATTTACACACATTTCATAATTCTAAAAGTACGATTCTCGGTTTCCAACATACGTCTTCACAAGGCAGAGTTCCTAACTGCTACTCATTACTCCTTACCTTATTACACATATATATATTCGTCGACGATTCTTTAATAATTCATCATATGAAATACGTAGCATAATCAAATTCCTCATATAGCATCAGCTTCTTGACCATAAACATACCTCAGCAGCATAATACACATCGTCATCATAACATCATAAAACCTCAGCCAAATCTCAAAATCGTCGTAGCTTCCTGGAATAATTTCAAAACCCTAAAAAATATTCTCTGCTCATTTCAATAGTGTCATCTACCTCAAACGTACCTTAAAAATCATGATCTCATACCAAATACATCATTCAAAGCTCTCATAGTATCACAATGGTTCCAAAAAAATATGAACAGTTCACAAAGTACAGACAAAATACAATTTCATAAGTGTGAAGTTATCCGACTGTGTAATTACGTAACATCTGTCACTGATGTAGTAAAAAAAAATGTTTATCTCTCAGTTACATGATCAGATAGTTGTGTAATTTGTGTGTTAGAGAAATATGGTACCGATGTGTAAAGTTGTATAAGTAAATACCATATTAGCTAGGGTTCCTTGTGGTTGCCACACACATGTTACACAAAGTAAGCGTGTACCCCCCTGAGGATAAATGTAATTATACCCTCAGGTGTTACAAATTACAGCAATGGAATGAAATGTATCACGGAAAACTTTCTTTGTAATTAAGTGTTTTAAGTATAAGATTAATCACTCAAATACGTGTCCTGTAGCGCTAAATGTGCTTCTTGTTGTAAGATAATTCTGTGGAAGTGTCGTAGTTATCGTCCTCCGAAAGCTAAGTTCTGCAGAAGTCAATGTACTTACCTCATGATACACAAAAGTGAAATGCTTTGCGTATAGATATCTTAGTTATTACGCTTATTGCCGTGATGAGGAAAGTACTGTGCTGTAACGTATTGTTGTGCTACGGAAAAGGCTGTGTCATTGTAGCTATACCACAAGTTACTACTAAAACATGTTTTACTTTCCAGAATAAAACAGAAAAACTGTGCAGATATAAAACAGAAACACCGCAAAAGCAACATTGTAAATTGTCACTCATTAGTAGCGTCGTGATATAATCGTGTAGCTGTCAAATAAACTAACCACTGTGTCACCTGGTATCTCTCAGAAAGCAGCTTGAATCCATAATGTACTTGCAAGTATACCAAAATGTTGCATTAAAAAAAAGCAGATTATCTTTCAATAAACGGTTTTACATGTGAAATGCGGTGCAATTCTTTACTCTTCATAGTACTCAGAGTTTGAACAATGCAATTATCATGCGGTATACGTCGTTAAAGAATACTGGAATTTTTATTAAGGTTAGCGTCAATGTTATTTTTCTCGGAGCCAGCCGGCGCAGGTGTCTGCCTGCGGTGCGGGTCATTGTTTCTTTGTTGGCGCGCGTCGTTAATGGGATTCGGAGACCGAACTTCTAGAAATTCACGTTGTCGAAAGTGCCCTGCTCTGTTTGAATCCCGCCAGTTCTGATGAAATTCAGGTCTGTCGTTACGATCATATCGCCTGTCGTCATGTCGGTAGATTCCATAGTTTCTTTCTTGTCGGTTAAGTGGTGGAGAATTTCTCCCTGAATTATCACTGCACGGTGGACCGTTGCGTCTAAAGTTATTCTGTCTCCCGTAATAACAACTGTTTTGGTTCCCATATTGTCTGTTCCTCTGATTGTCTCTGTGATAGTCATTACCGCGGAGAGGTGATCTTTCCCTATAATTATTACTACTCTGCCAACGGTTGTCATACGGGTGGTGTCTGTTTCGGTCACGATTTGTGTTGTGAGAATAGCCTTGTCGCGTCCAGTTATTATTTCTTTCATCGCGGAATTGCGACGGATGTGATCCTTAATGGTTGTGCTCGTGCGTTCCGCGATTGTCAGTGTCAATTTCCAGTTCTTGTAAGAGTCCTTGAAATGCTTCAATGTCGTCTTTGCAACGTCCTGCCAAAATAATATGTCGTAAATGTTCAGGCAGTTTGATTAAGCAAATGCGGATGAGTTCTGAGGGGCTGTATGGGTTTGAAAGATACTGATTCTTGTGTAACATGTCTTCAAAATATTTCACAAGACTGGAAAATTCAGATTGTTCGAAATGTTTCATCATTATGATGCTATGTTTTACTCGGTCTTGTGTGGCTTGAGACCAATATGCTGAGAGGAAGGCATGATAAAAATCTCCTTCACTGTGACAATCGTGAATGACCGATCGCATTCTTACAGCTGGTTCATTCTCCAAGTAGCCGCACATAAATTCTAATCTGTGCTCTGATGACCAGTTGGGAGGAAAACAATGAGAGAATTGATGAAGCCACGCTTGTGGATGAATGTCGTTGGCAGAATTCTTAAATGTTTTGAATTTACGTGTAGTGATGAACAGCTTATAGTCAAAATCATCATGTCGGCGAGTCGCATAGCGGTCATTGTTACGTCGTGTTGGCGGTTCCATCTCAAAATTCGGTGTGCCTTGCCAATTTCTTTCATAATTTCCGAAGTGTCTTGTGTTATTATTTTGTGGTTGTTCCGTATTTCTATGTCCCTCTTCCCGTATTGGGGCGCGAGTGTCCTCTGATATACGTAATTCTTGTACTACCTGTGTCAGCTGATCTTGTACTTCGCGGATTTCTCTTTGGTGTTGCGTATTAATTTGATTCTGATTTTGTTTGAATTTCCTAATTTGTTCGCACTCTTCTGTGTCATTAATGACTACCGGTTTTGTGTCATTCAGATTATCATCTACCTTCGTAGATAAATTAGTGAACTGATCCGAAAGTTCGGCTACTTTCCCCGATAGTGTACTTATTTCCTCCGTGTGTTTTTCTGAACCAAGTTTCAGAGTATCTACTGTGTCCTTTAAGTTTTCCTGAGTTTTTGCAAGTTGCGTAACCGAATCGGTAGATGCAACTGAGTCAATTTTAGCTTGCAAGGTGTCGTGATTTTCATGAACAATAGTTTGCAGTTCTTTTATGGCTGCTTCGTGATTCTGTAATGCATTTTCATGCCGCGAAAAAATAGGTTGAAAATGCTCACAAATTTGTGTTTTTACGGCATTACAGACTTTTTGACATTTCGATTCAATGTTATGTAACTCAGTAGTTAAATCTTCACGTGTTTGTTCAAGCTTATGTTCCACTGAGTCTAACTTTTGAAGATTTTCTTCCATTGTGTCTAACTTTTGAAGATTTTGTACCATTCTGTCTAACTGTTGCTGTATTTGTCTCTGATTTTGTTCCATTTGTCTCTGATTTCGTTCCATTTGTTGCATTAATTGCAATAATAATGTATTAGTGTCTGGAATCTGTTTCTCTATGCTTTTTTGCAGTGCATTTTCACCGGCAACATTCACATTTTGACAAGCAGAAAATGTGTCTTGACTCATTTGAGAAAACGGTGATGACCCAGAACCTGAATCTACAGTATTTGTATCCTGTCATTTCGGATTCCTGATGCGAGCTGTTGCCGACCGATCGATCGATAATGCTTCCCTCTTCACTAATTGTTTCACTGTCCACGCCATTGTTTGCCACCCGCCCCATTTCCCTATGCACAGTTACCAAATTACTACTTTGAATATTAGTTAATTTATTACACGGTGGCGCTAACACACTGCTTTCATTTTCACTGTCATTTCTCAGTTTACTTTGGAGCTTAGTATTGCGTTTTTCACACGCCATTATTGTCACAGTGTTTCACACGACAACACAGAAAAACACAATTTGAAGAGCAAAAATAGGGGAACACATTAACATAGCACTGAAAATAATATCTAGTTAATTGCAGCTGCGAAATACTTGGTGCCAGTCTACATGCATGCCACAAATGTTTTACTGTACAACAATGAAAGACTGCAACTACAAAGGAGATTCTCTCTACAATTACGCGCTAGCAATAAACAAAATCTACACTAATTACACAAACTACAAGAAAAAATCAGAAGATTCCAGTGAGGTATCCTCGGCTAAGGGTCGACGTATGAAACGTCCCCTTTTGAACAATTTTACAGGACTGAGCTTAAACTGACACACAATATTTATAGCGCAACGCAATCTGACTTTCAAAATTCCCTACAAAAGAATGGCCCTGACTAACATTAAACTATACCTTTCACAAATCACTTACCTCACAAAAATCTTCGCTGCTCAAGCTACTGCAATACAGCGAGCGCCACTACTGCCAGCTAAATAAAAGATTCAAACTATGGAAGGCACAGGGATAGTTAGCAAATGAAAGATATTAATAGAGAACAACCAATGTATTTACCTTGATATCATCATATATATATCAGTTCATGACAAATTACAAAACTCCGTCATCTCTCTCCCCACATCCACCACTGCTGGCGGCTCACCTCCAACTGCCCAACGCTACGCACTGTTGACAGCCAGCTGCCTAACACTACAATGGCGAGTATTACAACAATGCAAAGCAGCCACAGACTGCACACAGCACAGCCAGTGTTTTTCATACAGAGGTGGCGTTACTAATAAAAAAACCTAACCAGCCTACTTACATAGGTACTGGGAGATGAAGCAGCTTGCACAGGATAGAGTAGCATGGAAAGCTGCATCAAACCAGTCTCAGGACTGAAGACCACAGCAACAACAACCGAAAACATTGTAGGCTTTAAATGACTCCACGACAAAAATAAATTGCGGCTGGAAACCAGTGCCTGAAACCGTGACAGAGCGCCACATTCATAGAAGACAAGGACATTCTATTCAGCAGCTGTGTCCATCTTCCCCACTGGTGATTTTGGCAATCAGTCGCAAGCACTGTAAAACAAAACACATTGAGAGACATTTTGCCTATAGTCCATCAGCATACAAAGTCACATTTGCTGCTGAAGAAGTCGCCTAATGACCAGTTCCTGTAACTTCGACGCTACGTAGTGTCATTCTATGATGTTTCTGGAGATGGGTTTCTATCGTAGCTTTACTCCTCAAGGCACCCTCTACAACCACTTGAAGTTTGTCACAACATTTCTAGGCACCCTGTATATACAGGTTGTAATGAATACAAATGCAGATTTTTTTGTATACGGTACCTTAATATGGACACTCACCAGTGTGTTGGTTGCCTTATCTCTGTGCATCAAACAGTCGCCCTAGAACCACATCATTTACTACCTGATGTTTTCTGCATGGTCATAGCTGCATCTCTAAGTGGACTACAGCTGTCAGTATAGGCTAACAGCTTTGTGTCCATGCGGCCACATCTCGAAATCTGACCTGCTGACCAGGGGAAGAAAAGCCTCAATGTATTGCTCTTGTCATGTGTACTTTGAAGAACTAACCAACCTAAAAACATACTTCTCCTAATAGATACAATTGCGAGTATGCAAATGGAGTAAATACTGATGTAATGTTGTTCAGTACAGTGTTCTCTAGCACCAATAAAAGTATCTGCACTTACACCTGTTACCGCCTAAATTCATAATCCACCAAGCAACGAAACATTGCATTGATAGCAGGTAAGGCCTGTCTACCCAGCAGCTAGCTTCATCTTGGCCACTGCTGATGGTGGCAATATATATATATAGCTGCAGATGTAGAAGTCACAGCAGACAGAAGAGAGGCGTTCAAGTGCTGTGGGAACACCAGGGTCCAACCCTCTCTCTCTCTCTCTCTCTCTCTCACACACACACACACACTGTTTCGTCCTCGCCTCCATCCCTTGCTCTTCCCCTCCCCTCCCCCTTTCTCTCTCTCCACCTCTCTCATTCGCTGTGTCTCTGTTTCTTAGGAACAGGATATCCGCCCAGTGCGACCACCTGCTGATGTGCAAGGTACGATGATTCGAGCAAAGGAAACAGCGGTGGCGCCGGCGTAGCGTGGGGCATAGTGTCGCTTGAGAGACATAGTAAGCGTGTGTGTGTGTTTGTGCGTGTGTGTGTTTTGCACTCGCGAACAATGGAGGCGGCTGGTCCTCGAGAGTGGGGGTGCCTAATTACTGCAGGCCCCGGCGACACGAGAGGTCGTTACGGCCAGACAACAAAGACCGGTGGGCCAGCGCCGCGACGCTCCCGACGCGCGACGCCTACGCGGCGCCCGTCTTCTCGCTCACCGAGCGACGGCTGAACGGGCACCGAGCGTAACGGATACCAGCCGGGAAGAGTGGCCTGCTAGCCAACTGCTCCCAGTGGAAAGTGTACTGATCATTACACTGCCATCAAAGTGCTGAATCAAAAGATAATGATGAAACTTCCTGGCCGATTAAAACTGTGTGCCTGACCGAGACTCGAACTCGGGTCCCGGGTTCGAGTCTCGGTCCGGCACACAGTTTTAATCGGCCAGGAAGTTTCATATCAGCGCACACTCCGCTGCAGAGTGAAAATCTCATTCTGAAAAGATAATGATAATGCCTTCACTGCAGGGATGCACGTCTAGACACTGTCCTCTAGCAGCACATTCCTAAAGTTACGTAGCTTTTGAGTAACGCTCTTGTCGTACTCGTTAACTCTATTTTATTAGATTTGTGGTTCTAAGATAATGTGTAAGCACATTTAATACAACAGACGATGCTAGGGTAATTTAATGATAAATCATGGCAACGCTATATCACCTATCACAGTCCTAGAGCGCCTGTAGTTTACGCAGTACGTTCTTCGAAATCGATGGCAAACAAATTAAGTAACTCTTTTTTTCAGAGCGGGATATCATTCTGACTGGTTTGATACGTGCCGCTACGACTTTTGCTGTGGAAACCACTTCATTTGCACCCAACGTCCCCTATTATTTGTGTACCAATTTCTATCACTGCCTTCCCCTACAGTTTTTCCCCTTTACGGCTGCCTCAAGTATCGTGGAGGTTACTCCTCACCGTCTTAAAACATCTCCTGTCGTCCTGTCCCTTCTCCTTCCCAATATTTTCCATATGTTCCTCTCCTCATTGACTCTGCAGTGAACCATTTCATTTATAATCTTACGAGTCCATCTATTTTCAAAGTTCTTTTTTAGCACCACATCTCTAATACTTTGATTCCTTTACTTTCCGTTTTTCCCCCGGTCCCTGCTACACTTCCATACAATGCTGTGCTCCACAGGTGGATTCTCGGAAATTTCTTCCTCAGATTTTGCCTGCGCTAATCTGATTTCTATTTTCTCTTTGTCTCGCCTTCCATGTGTTATTTTGCATCCAAGGTAACAGAATTCACTCACTTTGTCTGTTCTTTTATCCTCAACTTTGATATTAATTTTATTGCTAATCTCGTTTCTGATATTCCTCCTTGCTTTCGTCTTTCTCCGGTTTGTTCTCAATCTGTAGCATGTGCTCGTTGCACTGTTCATTCCAAGCACCCTGTCCTGATTCATTTTCGCTATCGCTAAGGACTGCAATATCACCAGCGAATCTTATAGTTGATATTCTTCCACCATGAATTCTAATACCAGTCTTGAATTTTTGTTTCTGCCATTGCTCCTGCGACGTATAGATTGAACAGTACGAGTGAAAGCCTGCATCCCTGCATTACACCTTTTTTAATCCGAGTACTTCGTCATTGATCTTCCGTTCTTATTGTTCCTTCTTGCTTTTGCACGTATTGTATACCAGAATGTAAAATGTTCTATCATACCACAAAAGAGACGAATATGTTCCGCGCAGAGTTACGGATGTAAATGAAGTGAACAAGCTTTTCAACTTATTTGGCAGCTTCAGAGACGTTTAAATCAAAACATCTTGATATATTCGCGTTAGTTTTTGCAGCCATGTGATATAACATAATGCATCATGCCAAGTAAAGTAACATGATACACGACGTATGCTTTTTATTTTATTTAGGACCACGTTACTTCTACCACAGCAGCGAATAAAGCTTTCACAAAACAACAGGGCGACCATTAATCACATGTATTTGCCCACCTTCTTACAAAATTTGAGCCAATTCGCTGAAGTTTGAGACATGTAACCGTTGCGCGTAAAAAAAAAAAAAAAAAAAAAAAAAAAAACCTTGGTTTTTGCACGTAAAATGCGAATGTAGCTAGATTCTTGAATGCCAGTTTTCAATTTTGCCCTGAGAATGCATTTTTTTATTTGAGTCGCTTAAAGCTATTTCCACAAGTTCAATCCTCGTAAGAATAAACTTTTGCTGTTACATTGAGGTTAACTTTAAACCATGGCTAAAAAATTTTCGTTTTTACTTTATCCATTTATCTACTCTAGCGGAAACCATTGATCGATTCGTAAAGGTTTCTAAAATATACGAGTGGCGCATCTCAAAAACCTCCCAAAAAAGTGCTTTAGTACGTATTTACACGTAAAAACCGAACGATATACATACAAATGTCCCATTAGCTGATCATTCATTTTTTGCCCAGTTAATATCTTCCGCAAAAGGAATTGATCAATTTGTAAAATTTGCCTGGGAGCCACATCCACTTCTTCGTTCAAAACTTGCTTAATATACTGCAACATACCTACAGCAAGACAGATGTTCGAATCGCTATACAAATGGCCTTTGCCTAAACCAATAGCTTTTCATCCCATGTTCCTAGCTCAAACAGGCACCGAGCTCCAACACTCATACAAACTGTGATTCTGGGCGCGGGCTTTTCAAACATATTCGTTAGAGCGCTTCCACATTTTAGCTATTATCCATTTTTCACTGTAGCTTACACCAATTTTCCTGAGAATTTCTAACATCTTCCGCCATTTTACACTGCTGAATTTTTTTTCTAGTTTGATAAAGACTACGATTGTATCTTACGTTTTCTTAATCTTGACTCCATTTCCAAGTACAACGCCGGATCTGTCTTCTTGGTGACTTTAATTGTCCTAAAGCCTAACTGATCGTCATCCAACACATCGTCCATTTTCGTTTCTATTCTTCTGTATACTATTGTTGCCATCAATTAGAATGCAAGAACTTATAAGCTAATTGTGCGACAGGTTATATGCCCTTGCAGTCTCTATCGGGACCAGGAGAAATCATCAGTGACAATGAAAACCATAGTCAAGCCTGAGAATTACTCAGATGGCTAAATGGTTTTTTAATATCTCTTTCACATTTCCAATGCAACGACCAGCTCTTAGTTTTACCTTTCTGAGGAACACAGTGTATCCGATGAAGGAAAGATTCGTAAGGCTTTGAAGACAGGGCCCTATTGGCTTAAGAGCCTACGCCTTTGAAGGCGGAACTGGCGGCAGCGACGACCCGTGGAATGCGAATGGAAGTCATACTTAAAATAGAAAGAAATTAAAATTACAAAATAAAATTAAAAAGTTGTAATAAAATTATAAACAGACGACCAGTTGCAGTGGATAAAGAAATTCTTTACCTAGGTTTCGACAATATAAATTTGTCTTCTTCAGAAGGTAACCTAAGGGCAATGAACATCATAACTTACATTAGAAAAGTATGAAACTTATAAGCCAAGAATAAATTGTAAGACAAATTAGAGAACTCTTGCATTACAGAAGTATGATAACGACGACTGGTACTTGCAATTTTACATTAGTAAGGACTAATGTACCATCGCCGTTTTTACAATTGTCGGCATAGATAAAATATAGCCCTAGAATTAGGGTTTGTCACGTTAATATAATATAGCTCATGGATCTTGCAGCTCTCACGACCGACTGAGTGTAATCGACGAGCGTAGTTACTCTGAAAACAAGGCAGGTGGTGCTCGTGCCGAGAAACATGTGCCAATTGGCGTACAAAGGCAACGTGTAAATTATCAGTATTAATAACGTCCTTAGGTAGAGAAACAATAAAAAAAGGAAGGAAATTAACACTCCCGTCATAACAGCATGGGAGCATTGGTAGTTATACAGCAAAAATAATGTAGTTATACAGCAAAAAAGGCAGGTGGCGCTTACACCTTACGCCCAGTGGCATATACAGCCAATATATATATATATATATATATATATATATATATATATATATATATATATATATATATATATATTACGTTACTATATTAGTGAAGCCCACAAACGGTATGCATGTCAGATCTTTAAAATTGACAATAATGGGTCACAAAGAATTACTAACACTGGTACAAGATCCTGTTAATACACATTCACAGGAAAAACAAAATTTTAGACCCAGGCAAAATCACATAAGGGCCGATGTAGTAGCAAAAATACATCGAGACAGAACCACCATTACATAAGGGGTAGTGAGCTTAAAGCACTGAAGATGCATCATAGCTTCCTGAGGAAATAAACCACTAAGGTTACCAACATTAATGTTACACTGTGAAAAGCACAGGTTTAAAGCCTTCAAAAAATTGTCTACAAGCAAGGTTCAACTGGTCATTCAGTATATTACCGTCCTTGAGCTCAAGATGTTTGAAAATTTCTAACTCTTCCCACAGATCTAATCTAGGCCCTTTGTCTTCTCTGTGTAGGATAACAGTGTCCTCTAAAAGTTTTGGCGTATGATTGGCTATCATGAGGTGTTCAGCAAAAGTAGAATTGTGTATATTCGCTCCTTTTTTACCTAATAGGTGTTCTTTATATCTTGTTTTCACAGCTCTACCTGTTTGACCAGTATAATGTGAAGGACAGTTGTTACAGGTAAGTTTGTAAACCCCTGAATTGGAAAACCAATCGCCGGCGATCTCTACTGAATGCACAAGATTTCTCTTTAAACCTTTATCTGTAGAGAAGGAGACGTTACAGTTATATTTTTTCATTAGAAGACGTTCGAAGTACCCTTCTTCACTATAAAAACGTATAACTGTTATAAGAAAACGTATACTGCACAAATAGGGAGTATCGTGACGAATACAGGGACCAGCGACCACAAGGCAGTTGCTGCTAGGCTGAATACTGTAACACCTACAACCATCAAAAAGAAACGCAAAGTGTATCTATTTTAAAAAAAGCTGATAAAAATGCTCTTAACGACTTTTTAAGAGACGGTCTTCAGTCCTTCCGATCTGATCGTGTAAGTGAAGAAAAGATGTGTAATGGTTCCAAATAGGTAGTATCGACGGAAATTGAGAGATATGTACCACATAAATTAATAAGTGATGGTATTGTTCCCCTATGGTGCGCAAAACTGGGCAGATAGCTGTTGCAGAAGCAACGAAACAAGCGTGCCAAATTTAAAAGAGCGCCAATTCACCAAGATTGGGAAAGTTTGGCAGAAGTTCCAAATATAGGGCGTTCTTCAACGTGAGATGCTTTTAATAATTTCCACAACGAAACTCTGTCTCGGAATCTGGTAGAAAACGCGAAGAGATTCTGTTCATACATAAAGCACACCAGTGGCAAAACGCACCCAATACCTTCAATGCGCAATAACAACGGCGAAGTCACCGATGACAGTGCCACTAAAGCAGAGTTATTAAACACGGTTTTCCGAAACTCCTTTACCAAAGAAGACGGAATAAATATTCCTGAATTCCTATCAAGAACAACTGCCAGGTTGAGAAGCTGAGAACTCGATATTCACGGTGTAACAAAGCAGCTTAAATCACTTAATAAAGGCAAGGCCTCCGGTCCAAATTGTATACCAGTCAGCTTCCTTTCAGAGTATACTGACACAATAGGTCCATAGTTAGCAGTTATATACAACCGCTCGCTCACAGAAAGATCCGTACCTAAAGCCTGGAAACTTGTTAAAGTCACACCAATACCCAAAAAGGGAAGTAGGAGTAATCCGCCGAATTACAGGCCCCTATCAGTAACGTCGATTTGCAGCAGGATTTTGAAACATATACTGTGTTCGAACATTACGAAGTACCTCGAAGAAAACAATTTACTGGTACACAGTCAGCACGGATTCAGAAAATATCATTCGTGTGAAACACAACCAACTCTTTACACTCATGAAGTAATGAGTGCTATCGACAGGGGATGTCAAATTTATTCCATATTTTTAGATTTCCAGAAGGCTTTAGACACTGTTCCTCAGCTGTGCTCTGGATTCGTGATTTCCTGTCCGAAAGGTCACAGTTCGTAGTAATAGGCGGAAAGTCATCGAGTAAAACAGAAGTAATATCCGGCGTTCCCCCAAACGATGTATAACAGGCCCTCTATTGTTCCTGATCTATATTAACGACACAGGAGACAATCTGAGTAGCCGCCTTAAATCTAAGTACCTGATGCTGTCATTTACCGTTTCGTAAAGTCATCAGATGACCAAAACGAATTGCAAAATGATTTAGATAAGATATCTGTATGGTGCGAAAAGTGGCAATTGACCCTGAATAAAGTGTGAAATTATTCACAAGTTTACAAAAAGAAATCCGCTAAATTTCGATTACGCAGTAAGTCACGCAAATCTGAAGGCTGTAAATTCAAATAAATACTTAACGATTGCAATTACAAATAACCAAAATTAGATCACATAGATAATGTTGTTGGTAGAGCAAACCGGTTAGCAATAAAAGCAATATTGTAGAACAAAAGCAAACTAGTGCTTTTCACTTATTATAATGTTGTTCTACCAAGAACCGACGGAAGATTCTGTTAATTTGAGTGGCTATCATTAAAAGAAAAGCGGTTTTCGTTGCGACGGGGTCTTCTCATGAAATTTCAATCACCAGTTTTCTCCTCCGATTGCAAAACCGTTCTGTTGGCAGCCACCTACAAAGGGAGAAATGATCACCACGATAAAGTAAGAGAAATCAGGGCTCGCACAGAAAAATTTATGTGCTCGTTTTTCCAGCGCGCCGTTCGATAGTGGAACGGTAGAGAAACATCTTGAAGGTGGTTCATTGAACCCTTTGCCAGGCACTTTATTGTGAATAGCAGAGTAATTACTTAGATGTAGTAAATGAAAAATTGCTATTGAAGATTTAAAAGATATAATGTTAAGGAACTTATGATATGGACTGAAAAATCAGAAAAAGTAATAAGAGAGAAAAAGGAAACATATCCAAAATATGTGCAAAAGAAAATACCGGAATTAACAGTAAATGCTAACCGAGGACGTGAAAAAGCACACACAGCAAGTGGGGACTGTTATATAAATAGTCTAGTCAATTACGAAATTTATTCCTAAAATTCAGCTAAATTGTGCCAGGCGTAGTGGGAAATCCGGGCTTGAGTCATGTACCAGCAAAAATTTACATACGTCGTTTTAGGTAGAAGGGGCGACGACCAATGGTCCATTCTTTCAGGCGTGAGGATGCACACCAAGCCCGACCTCTTGCGGCAATGCTACACGGCTAGTGAGGGGTTCATGGGTAACCGACGCTACGCTAGCAGTGCGCAGCCACTGAGAATTGGGTCGTGTAGGAGGTGTGCCCGAATGGCCAAGGCGGTTAAGTCGACAGCCCCGCGTTACGTGGGAGATCCGGGTTCGAGTTCTGGTACAGCACGATTTTCACCAGTCACTGATTCATAACAATGCCTAAATGCGTCTATTGACACTGAAAATCTCTGAATAGTGCGTGTGATAGCTGTCATTGTGGGAACAGCCCAGCATAGCGTCGTTGGACCGCTCTTCCAGTGCAGCCTATCAACCCATACACGACCTGTATATCGGCAAACTGTTCATTCCTACTACTGTGAATCGCTGTTAACACCAATAATTAGCAAACTGGAGTGTCATTTGGGAGGACGAAGGTTCAAATCCGCGTCCGACAATCCATATTTAGGTTTTCCGTGATTTCTCTAAATCGTTTCTGGCAAAACCCATGGTGATTCCTATACAAGCGTGCGGCCAATATCCTTCCGCATTCGCCTCTAATGATCTCTACATCTACATATATACTCCGCTAGCCACCAAGCGGTGTGTGGCGGAGGGCACAATTCGCGCCAAAGTCATATTTCCCCCCCTCTGTTCCACTCGCGGATAGCGCGAGGGAAAAACGACTGTCTCAACGCCTCAGTACGAGCTATAATTTCCCTTATCTTTGAATGGTGATCATTGCGCGATATGAAACATGGTGGTAATAATATATGCTCTGCATCCTCGGTAAAGATCGGATTTCGGAATTTGGTGAGCAGCCCCTTCTGTTTAGCGCGCCGTCTATCTGCAAGTGTGTCCCACTTCAAACTTTCTGAGATTTGTAACGCTCTCGCGATGGCTAAATGTACCAGTCACGAATCTTGCCGCTCTTCTTTGGACCTTCTAATCTCTTGAATTAGACCCAACTGGTAAGGTCACATACAGACCAATAATACTCCAAGACTGGACGAACACCAATAATACTCCAAGACTGGACGAACTAACAACGTATTGTAAGCTATTTCCTTTGTGGAAGGACTGCATCGGTTCAGGATTCTACCGATAAACCACAATGTAGAGTTCGCCTTGCCCGTTACTTGTGTAATCTGATCATTCTATCATTCGATTTGAGATCATTTCGAATAGTCACACCCAAATACTTGACAAATGTTACCGCTTCCAAAGACTGGGCACTTATTTTCTACTCGGATATTAATGAGATTTTCGCCTTGTTATACGCAGTAGGTTACACTTACTAACTTACTAATATTGAGAGATAACTGCCAGTCATTACACCACGCATTTATTTTCTGCAAATCCTCATTGATTTGTTCACATCTTCCGTGTGATACTACTTTCCTGTAGACTACAGCATCATCGGCAAACAGTCTAAGGCCGCTGTCAATACCATCAACCAGATCGTTTATGTAAATCGTAAAAAGCAGAGGTCCCATCACGCTGCCCTGGGACACACCTGAAGTTACGCTTGTTTCTTTTGAAGTCACCCCGTTCAGGAAGACATACTGCTCCCTGCCTGTTAGAAAACTTTCTATCCAATCGCATGTCATCGGATAGACCGTAAGCGCGCACATTTTGTAGCAAGCGACAGTGCGGAACTGAGTCGAACGCCTTTCAAAAGTCGAGAAATATGGCATCAGCCTGGGAGCCGGTATCTAGAGCCTGTTGTATATCATGCACAAAGAGGGCCAGCTGTGTCTCGCATGACCGCTGTTTCTTAAAACCGTGCTGGTTTCTGCAGATGAGCTTCTCAGAGTTTAGAAAGGTCATTATGTCTGAACACAAAATATGTTACATGGTTCTACAACAAATCGACGTCAGTGAAATTGGCCGGTAATTATGTGCATCCGATTTTCTATCCTTTTTATAGATTGCTATGTCCTGGGCCTTCTTCCAGTCCCGTGCATAAGAATGGTGCTATATTTGTAGCACAGTGAACATAAAATCTTACGGGGATACCATCTGGGCCTTCCTGGCGTCTAAGAATCTTAACTGTTTTATAATCCCAGCCATCCTTTCGTTTGTTCGATAATTGAAAGGGGGAATGGTGCTGCAGTCCTCTATCGTAAACGAGAAGTTAAACCGTAAACTGGAAGTTAAACCCTAATTTATCTTTTTACCTTCCATCACCGCTAACGTGCAACTATCACAGACAGAAAGACAAACACGCAACAAAACCCAGAGACTTGGGAGAGAAGACTAAAGAGGGTATTACTGTTGCCAGCAAAAAACAGTGTCAGTGAATGGACTACGTCTGTTCCCAAAGAAGATACACAGAGCACATTGTCGACATTTACACAGTTGTGTTGCTATTTCAGCATAACACAAATACAAAGGAAAATGGGGGTAAGAAGTAAAATGAAAGGTAATTACTTTGCAACGAGCCACAGGAGTGGCATGAACGTCGAGTATTTTAGTCAAATGTTAGAATATACCCTGATAAGCCAAAACGTTACGACCACAGCCTAACCCGACGTTGGATGCCACCTGGTGGCGTTGCCGGCACGTGACACGGTAACAGAAGTGTTTGACAAAGACCAAATTATTATTACACAGAGCCTGTAAACAAGTATCTCGAAAACGGCGAAGCTGCTCGAATGTATCACGTGCTACTGTCGGAAAAAGATAAAAAAAAAATGCACCACTTCTTCAGGCCACGAGTGGCCTACCGGGACAATCCGACTGCCGTGTCTTCCTCAGGGGAGGATGCGGATAGGCGGGGCGTGGGGTCAGCACACCGCTCTCCCGGTCGTTATGGTGGTATTCTTGGCCGAAGCCGCTACTATTCGGTCGAGTAGCTCCTCAATTGGCATTACGAGGCTAAGTGCACCCCGAAAAATGGCAACAGCGCATGGCGGCTGGATGGTCAGCCACCCAAGTGCCGGCCACGCCCAACAGCGCATAACTTCGGTGATCTCACGGGAACCGGTGTGTCCACCGCGGCAAGGCCGTTGCCGTCGGAAAGCGATAGGACAGTGAAACTATTACTAGGCATTGAATAGTTGAACGTCCATGATTCTTCACAGAACGTGGGGTTCTGAGGCTTGTTTGCTCTGTAAAATAGGATTGATGATGATCTGTGGTATCTCAGCCGAAAGAGCAAAATACTGGTGCAAGCACAAGTGTTTCGGAGCACACTGTTCATCGTACATTGTTGAACATGGAGGTCCGGAACGGGACACCCTTACGTCTTCACATGTTGACCCAACGTCATCGTCAATTACGATTGTAGTGGACACGGGACCATCGGGATTCGGCCGTCGATCAATGGAAACCTTGTCACCTCCTCGTGTGAAGCACATTTTTGCTACACTACATCGATGCTCGTCTCCACGAACGCCGCCATCGAGGCGAACGGCGGGTTGAAACGTGCAGCGTGTCACGGACGCAGTCTGGTGGGAGCAGTATTATGCTATGGGAGACATTCTCATGCGCTTCACTGGGACCTGCGGTAGTAATAGAACACACGTTGACTGCTACGACCCACTTGCATCCTTCAAAGCTTGCTGTCTTCACCGGCAGCGATGTCATCTTTCAGCGGAACCGTGCTAAGTAATTTGGGGAACATTGTAGTGAACTTACACTGATATCTCGGCGACCAAATTCGCCTGATGTAAGTGCTATGGAAACCGTCTGAGTCGGTATCAGGCGCCATTACCGCTTAAGCAGACCTGTAGACCCTTACACTGTAATGTGTAAAAGGTGATGGATAGGAATTACTGACTCGTATCTATATACACTACTAGCCATTAAAATTGTTATACCAATAAGAAATGCAGATCATGAACGGGTATTCATTGGACAAATATATTATACTAGAACTCACATTTGATTACATTTTCCCGCAATTTGGGTGCATGGATCCAGAGAAATCAGTACCCAGAACAACCACCTCTGGCCGTAATAACGGCCTTGATACGCCTGGGCACTGAGTCAAACAGAGCTTGGATGGCGTGCAGAGGTACAGCTGCCTATGCAGCTTCAACACGATACCACAGTTCATCAAGAGTAGTGACTGGCGTATTGTGACGAGCCAGTCGCTCCGCCACCATTGACCAGACGTTTTCAGTTGTTCAGAGATCTGGAGAATGTGCTGGCCAGGACACCAGTCGAACATTTTCTGTATCCAGAAAGGCCCGTACAGGACCTGCAGCATGCGGTCGTGCATTATCCTGCTGAAATGTAGGGTTTCGCAGGGATCGAATGAATGGTAGAGCCACGGGTTGTAACACATCTGAAATGTAACGTCCACTGTTCAAAGTGTCGTCAATGCAAACAAGAGGTGACCGAGACGTGTAACCAATGGCACGCCATACCATCACGCCGGGTGATACGCCAGTATGGCGATGACGAATACACGCTTCCAATGTGCGTTCACCGCGTGTCGCCAAACACGGATGCGACCATCACGATGCTGTAAACAGAACCTGGATTCATCCGAAACAATGACGTTTTGTCATTCGTGCACCAAGTTTCGTCGTTGAGTACACCATCCCAGGGGCTCCTGTCTGTGATGCAGCGTCAAGGGTAAGCGCAGCCATGGTCTCCGAGCTGATAGTCCATGCTGCTGCAAACACCATCGAACTGTTCGTGCAGATGTTTGTTGCCTTGCAAACGTCCCCATCTGTTGACTCAGGGATCGAGACGTGGCTGCACGATCCGTTACAGCCATGCGGATAAGATGCCTATCATCGCGACTGCTAGTGATACGAGGCCGTTGGGATCCAGCACGGCGTTCCGTATTACCCCCCTGAAACCACCGATTCCATATTCTGCTAACAATCATTGGATCTCGACCAACCCGAGCAGCAATGTCGCGATACGATAGTCTGCATTCGCGATAGGCTACAATCCGACCTTTATCAAAGTCGGAAACGTGATGGTACGCATTCATCCTCCATACACGAGGCATCACAACAACGTTTCACCAGGCAACGCCGGTCAACTGCTGTTTGTGTATGAGAAATCGGTTGGAAACATTCCTCATGCCAGCACACTGTAGGTGTCGCCACCGGCGCCAACCTTGTGTGAATGCTCTGAAAAGCTAATCATTTGTATATCACTTCCTGTCGGTTAAATTTCGCGTCTGTAGCACGTCATCTTCGTGGCGTAGCAATTGTAATAGCCAGTAGTGTACATGACCTGTGCATAGACAGTTAATGTCACGTACCTCCAAAAAGCTGTCAACAAAGTGTTGGATCCTTGATACGCAGAATCAGTGATGTATTTAGTTCCAAAAACGGACAAACAAGCTATTGCGCAGGTGGTTATAATGTTTTGCCTCACCAGTGTAACTGGAACAATTCCAACGGAGTTCCTTGGCAGACGCCCACGAGTGTTCGCTGCCAGCCGCCAAAAGGTAGAGGCACACCCGAATATTTGTAGATGATAACGTCTTTTAGCATCTTTTTAATCACAAACTAAAACATTTGACAGAATTTTTTTGCATGCGCAATATTTAAAATAAAAATATAAGGCTTTTATCACTTGATGTCCTAATACCAATGTATATTATTAAGAAGAGGAACTTAAGAGGCTAGTCATATGTTACATAAGCTTGTTTTATCAAGCTTATGTTTAACTTCAGTTGTCACTTCCATACTTAATTGCTTTTTCTCTGTCTTGTGACTGTGGAAGCAACATGTAAGTGTCGTATACTGCCTGCTTACGGAGTAATTAGTTAACATAAATTGTCAAACTGGTTTTCATTTTCGTAGTGCCAGAACACTTTATCTGAATAACGATTTTGGATTACATGTGTTATTTATGGTTATCGGAGGTCATCTTCAAAAGGTGGAGCCTGACTGTTCAATAATCAAACGATTCGAGCTTTCTTTGTAGGCCTGATTACACATATAAAATAATTAGGCCAGGTGGCTTTGATCCAGAAGACAGCAGAACAAGTGGCGATGACTGAACTTCTGTCTCTGAGCTAAGTATCTCTGGTATTGCATTTCATAGTGACTGAAACAATCACGTTTGTCTATTGACAGTGGGAAGCTCGTGTGTCATAAGGCAAAATCACAATGATAGGGGTTTCAGCAGTAAAATGTTGGTATCAGCTGTATGTGTGTTGAGAGATTTGATGGTAAATGTAAATATGGAATGGGTAAATAAACTTATTTAAGGAGCACATATGATCTTGCCACTTTGGTAGATCACCATCACTGTCAAATATATTTCTCAGTGCCCCAGCACCAACCCCAACTCTTACTTCCTTCTCGACACTGTTATAAATGTTAATTCGGGGAAAACACAATGAACAATATGAGCATCAACGTCCTAATTGCACCACGCTGGCCACACCAAATCCATATTTGAAGCTTGGACCCCTCCCTGCACGCGACAGTAGACCATAGATCCTTTATACCAAAACACTCGGAAATCATCACTGAACAACTTCCTAAAGTTTGTCGGGTTCACCATGTATGTAACTGAACTCGAAATTCCACCGTTTTATGTCTTCCATTCCCATAGAGGGGTTATCTTGTCCACTTAAACTGTTGCCATGCATTTTCACAGTTAATTACTTGCAGAAATCAAGTCGTGGCACCAGTTAACACACTCATTCCTAGTTGTACCTGTGTACCTATTACCAGAGGCAATTATACGGCGTGATGGGGGCGAGAGGGTTCTATCCCCCCCTCCCCTCCCCTCCCGAAAAGACGACGAAGTCTTTTTATTGGGTTACATTAAAATATGACAGTTGCTAGTTTAAATGAATAGAACATTAATTTTTGCCTGTTGAACACTCTAGGGGTAGCGTCCTTGATTCATAATCAAAACGTCTTCGGTCCCGGGTTCGATCCTCACCACTGCCTAAATTTTGATAAATAATCAGCATTGGCGGCCGAAGACTTCCGGCATAAGAAGTCAGCCTCATTCTGCCAACGGCCATGCCAAAGAGGGCGGAGGAGCGGATAGAGGTTCAGGGCACTCTCTTGTCCTAGGAGTGGGAAATTGCCCCTAAAGGCGGAAGAATCAGCAATGATCAACGACATGAGGATGCAGAAGGCAATGGAAACCACTGCATTAAAGACACGTAACGTGTATCTACAGGATATGTGGCCTGTAATTGAAGAAGTGTCATGATGATCTCTCCATTGGCAAAAGATTCCGGAATAGTCCCCCATTCGGATCTCCGGGAGGGGACTGCCAAGGGGGAGGTTACCATGAGAAAAAGATTGAATAATCAACGAAAGGATAACGTTCTACGAGTCGGGGCGTGGAATGTCAGAAGCTTGAACGTGGTAGGGAAACTAGAAATTCTGAAAAGGGAAATGCAAAGGCTCAATCTAGATATAGTAGGGGTCAGTGAAGTGAAGTAGAAGGAAGACAAGGATTTCTGATCAGATGAGTATCGGGTAATATCAACAGCAGCAGAAAATAGTATAACAGGTGTAGGATTCGTTATGAATAGGAAGGTAGGGCAGAGGGTGTGTTACTGTGAACAGTTCAGTGACCGGGTTGTCCTAATCAGAATCGACAGCAGACCAACACCGACAACGATAGTTCAGGTATACATGCCGACGTCGCAAGCTGAAGATGGACAGATAGATAAAGTGTATTAGAATATTGAAAGGGTAAAGCAGTATGTAAAGGGGGACGAAAATCTAATAGTCATGGGCGACTGGAATGCAGTTGTAGGGGAAGGAGTAGAAGAAAAGGTTACAGGGGAATATGGGCTTGGGACAAGAGATGAAAGAGGAGAAGACTAATTGAGTTCTGTAACAAGTTTCAGCTAGTAATAGCGAATACCCTGTTCAAGAATCACAAGAGGAGGAGGTATACTTGGAAAAGGCCGGAAGATACGGGAAGATTTCAATTGGATTACATCATGGTCAGACAGAGATTCCGAAATCGGATCACAATATAGTAGTGATGAAGAGTAGGCTGAAGTTCAAGACATTAGTCAGGAAGAATCAATACGCAAAGAAGTGGGATACGGAAGTACTAAGGAAAGACGAGATACGTTTGAAGTTCTCTAACGCTATAGATACAGCAATAAGGAATAGCGCAGTAGGCAGTACAGTTGAAGAGGAATGGACATCTCTAAAACGGCCCATCACAGAAGTTGGGAAGGAAAACATAGGTACAAAGAAGGTAGCTGCGAAGAAACCATGGGTAACAGAAGAAATACTTCAGTTGATTGATGAAAGGAGGAAGTACAAACATGTTCCGGGAAAATCAGGAATACAGAAATACAAGTCGCTGAGGAATGAAATAAATAGGAAGTGAAAGGAAGCTAGGACGAAATGGCTGCAGGAAAAATGTGAAGACATCGAAAAAGATATGATTGTCGGAAGGACAGACTCAGCATACAGGAAAGTCAAAACAACCTTTGTTGACATTAAAAGCAACGGTGGTAACATTAAGAGTGCAACGGGAATTCCACTGTTAAATGCAGAGGAGAGAGCAGATAGCTGGAAAGAATACATTGAAAGCCTCTATGAGGGTGAAGATTTGTCTGATGTGATAGAAGAAGAAACAGGAGTCGATTTAGAAGAGATAGGGGATCCAGTATTAGAATCGGAATTTAAAAGAGCTTTGGAGGACTTACGGTCAAATAAGGCAGAAGGGATAGATAACATTCCGTCAGAATTTCTAAAATCATTGGGGGAAGTGGCAACAAAACGACTATTCACGTTCGTGGGTAGAATATATGAGTCTGGCGATATACCATCTGACTTTCGGAAAAGCATCATCCACACAATTCCGAAGACGGCAAGAGCTGACAAGTGCGAGAATTATCGCACAATCAGCTTAACAGTTCATGCAACGAAGCTGCTTACAAGAATAATATACAGAAGAATGGAAAAGAAAATTGAGAATGCGCTAGGTGACGATCAGTTTGGCTTTAGGAAAAGTAAAGGGACGAGAGAGGCAATTCTGACTAATGGAAGCAAGGCTAAAGAAAAATCAAGACACTTTCATAGGATTTGTCGACATGGAAAAACCGTTCGACAATATAAAATGGTGCAAGCTGTTCGAGATTATGAAAAAAGTAGGGGTAAGCTATAGGGAGAGACGGGTCATATACAATATGTACAACAACCAAGAGGGAATAATAAGAATGGACGATCAAGAACGAAGTGCTCGTATTAAGAAGGGTGTAAGACAAGGCTGTAGCCTTTCGCCCCTACTCTTCAATCTGTACATCGAGGAAGCAATGATGGAAATAAAAGGAAGGTTCAGGAGTGGAATTAAAATACAAGGTGAAAGGATATCAATGATACGATTCGCTGATGACATTGCTATCCTGAGTGAAAGTGAAGAAGAATTAAATGATGTGCTGAACGGAATGAACAGTCTAATGAGTACACAGTATGGTTTGAGAGTAAATCGGAGAAAGACGAAGGTAATGAGAAGTAGTAGAAATGAGAACAGCGAGAAACTTAACATCAGGATTGATGGTCACGAAGTCAATGAAGTTAAGGAATTCTGCTACCTAGGTAGTAAAATAACCAATGACGGACGGAGCAAGGAGGACATCAAAAGCAGGCTCGCTATGGCAAAAAAGGCATTTGTGGCCAAGAGAAGTCTACTAATATCAAATACCGGCCTTAATTTGAGGAAGAAATTTCTGAGGATGTACGTCTGGAGTACAGTATTGTATGGTAGTGAAACATGGACTGTGGGAAAACCGGAACAGAAGAGAATCGAAGCATTTGAGATGTGGTGCTATAGACGAATGTTGAAAATTAGGTGGACTGAAAAGGTAAGGAATGAGGAGGTTCTACGCAGAATCGGAGAGGAAAGAAATATGTGGAAAACACTGATAAGGAAAAGGGACAGGATGATGGGACATCTGCTAAGACATGAGGGAATGACTTCCATGGTACTAGAGGGAGCTGTAGAGGGCAAAAACTGTAGAGGAAGACAGAGATTGGAATACGTCAAGCAAATAATTGAGGACGTAGGTTGCAAGTGCTACTCTGAGATGAAGAGGTTAGCACAGGAAAGGAATCCGTGGCGGGCCGCAGCAAACCAGTCAGCAGACTGATGACCCAAAAAAAAAAAAAAAAAGAAAACACTCACAATGACTCTCAGACTGTAACGCTTGAAAGCTGTGTGCAGTAGCCTTTTTATCGGTACATGTCGACACTTTTCGTGCCGATTCTCTGATGTTAACGGCTGCTGCCAACTTAAGTGATCCTACAGCTGTAGCACTGTAGTAACGCGTCGAACTTGGGTTGTGTGTGGCAACTCATAAATAAGTAGAGTAACGTGTATGTAGCAATGTTAACAACTATATGATGTACTTTCATATAACCTTGTTACTTTCATGAGTACTTTATATCATTGTTGCTCATTATCTCCGCAGGCATGTCAAAGTGACATCATTATAGAGCAGACACATAACATTCCCCGGTCTTGCGTCGCTGCTCAGCGGCACGACTAAGTTCTCCTTCCTGCTGCTCCCTCACCTCACAATCCTCTGAGGCCGAAGCTTAAGTTAGCACCAACAGCTTATATCAACTTCTGATGTACGGAGCGTTGTACTGTAAATCATTAAAACCTGAATTAAGAGAAATGTGGTTTTAACAAAAAAGCGATTACCAAAAACTTGTAGACTTTAGAGTGTGTCAAAAGTCGAAGCCCTAGTGATGAAACAGTACTGTACCTAATACGTTGGATGCGCATTTCCAATGGCATAACAGCACCTTGTGGCTGTGTACTAGGGGTCACTGATCAGTCACCGAGCGTGCGTCTGAATGAGGTTTAAACCATCGCCGTCTAGGGACAAGGCCTCACATCGTAAGTCTAAGGAGACTGTGACGTCCCCAACGTGGGTCTGCAGCTAGTTGGCGTTGTGTGACCGAAGCACCATGGTCTGAAGCGTTCTGTGGTTCCGTATTGTTCGTTGTGAGTGTAGCGAGTGGAAGTCTATTTCTTTTGCGTTGGATATTTGATCGTACTTCATTAATATGCCCCGAAGGTGTTGTATGCCGAATTCCAGACGCAGTTACGATAATGGTCCGAAATTCAGTGCGTTTTATTTCCCATCTGAAAGAGAACTGAAGCGTAAATGGATATTGGCTGTTCACAGGCAAGACTGTGTACCGAGTAAACACTCTGTGATAAATATCCATATGTTTTATTAGAGTAGTGTGTCGTAGTTACTTCAAATACACTCCAACTTAACTGAATTCAGTAAACACAAGAATTAATTTATAATCTCACACTTTCTTAGTTTTCATTGTATCTTTCTAACTGAACTATATCATTGTTTTTAGATATGTGAACTGCATTTCAGCGAAGACGACATTTTAAGCAATATCAAAGTGCATAACCTAAAAACTGGTACGCTGTTGACGACACTATTGGTCCGTCAGTGCTTGAAAAATGTGAATTAAGGAAGTAGATTGTAACATTCCCTAGGTAAAATACAGTGCCGTATGGACTAAGTAGATTTTATACGTATGCTGCGAAATGAGTTTCGTATTTAATTTCTCATTCTCAGATGCTGTCCCATCGAATTTGCCAGGATGCCCTTCGTACCTGTCTATCAAACATCAGCAGGAGAAGATCCTGAATCTCCTAGGAAGTGTTGAGAAAATAGTGCACTTCAAGTTGCAATACAGGAAAATGTGGGCGCACATGAAAAACGATTGATGTGATATCGTTCTATAATTTAGAACAACTGGAAACCGAGCTGAGTGAATGTGAAAAGCGCGGTGACTGGGTAGTAGTAAAACAGCCGGTCAGTCTGAATCTGGTGTTGTTAAATCATAATCCTTAAGTAAGAGTTGTTTCTTACTCAGTTACAAGCAGTGATTTGTTACTCAGTGTGTTCATTAATGATGCTGAATTGAAATATATTGGAAACGTGAAATTCCCCATAATAGTTAACAACACACAGATGGTAAGCGATGCTCTTAAGGAAACATGTAATAATGATAAGGCTCTTGTTGGTAACTTTTTTCCTTAACTGACCAAATGTTTTAAAGCTTAATACGAAAGTTGCCAGGTAACGAAACAAAAATCAAATTTTTGAAGGAACACGTTTCATTTTTGAAGTGCAGAAGTTCGATTCAATTTAGATACGGTAGTGACTCTATGATTATGTGGTCTATAGTCTATTAGCACACATGCTTAGAAATTTTTGAGGTGCACTAGTAGTTTCTGCATGCCGAGTCGTAAAACCCTTTGGAAAGCTTTGTAGTAAACTGTTAACAAATCCGATTATTGAGCAACAGAGTGATCAATTTATGAGTAACGTCACAAATAAAGTAGTCACTTTAGGTTCAAATGACGATTCCGTGCTCATGTTAATGGATGAAATTAACTGAAGTCCCATATTGATTATAATGTTGGAAATATCACAAGATGTGCCTTCAACACTCAAATTTTTGTGTGCATCCAGTGTCCATATTTGTATGATTCAGAGCATTGATTCATCTTACAAAGACACGATATCTGTTCTGCCAGTTCATTCTATTCAGGCTGACGTTCTTTTCTCATACATTTAAGTTATAATTCTCAAATCAGTATAATGAATTTGAGGTTGATGGGATAGTGGCAGACAATAATGTAATTAATAGGAAAGCAGTATCTAAATCTTCTACTCCTCCAGATGTGTAAATCTATTATTTTCATCCCGTATAGTCTTCTACAAATCCCCCACTGTACCATTTCGTAGTTACTGCTCACCGTTTTAAGCATATCCGCTATATCTGCTTCAGCCAAAAAGAGCTTGTCCTGTGTTTTCTTTTCTTCAGCGACAGTTTAAAGGTTTATCATCTGTCACAGCACTGAAAGAATTATACATTACAGAAAAAATGAACTAAAGCAGTATGGCAGTTCATTAACATTGAATTCCTTACGTCCTAATTCAGCTGAATCCCAGAATGTCAAGCTAGTGTTACATACATTTAATGATGTGACAGTTGTTGTGGTGGACAAATCTGGTTCAAAGAGAGCAATTAAAAACTGGGAAAGTACTCCAACTTTCATAAAAATAATGAATCGTTGATGGGATATTCTTAACGTGAACTCATTACTTACAGGTCAGAGGTTAAGAAATATTTTCCAAGTACTTGTAACTAATAATTCCCATAATATATAGAGTTTTTTGCAATGCTTCGTGTCATCATGTTCATGGGATGATTTCAGTGATGAAAGGAAACTTACTACAGAAACACACTACTGCTGCTTTGACTGACTTTAGTGACTTTTGCCTAACTGAAAAAAACAGGTCATATTTCTCATTTGGAAAAGTACAGACAGTAAGTTTTGAAGATATTTTCGGCACGTAGACCCAGTCAAATGGGGGAAATTATCACGTTTTCCTAATATAATCTTTGAAACTGATAGAAAACTAAAACACAGACTATGTTTTCCATTATGCTACAGTCAAACGTAGTTGCTAATGTTTTTATTAAGACCACCGATATTCTTAGTACTTCTGTTGAAATTCAGGAGTTAAAAGGCACACCATTAGCAGAACTCTTAATGCAGCTGCCGATGAAATTGGTGTTGACGGAATGAATGAGAACACCTGACCATTATTGCACTATATAGCAAGCTACTGCTCACACTAAGATGTTACAAATACCCATTGCGAATATTGTAAGGTATTCCTCTCTGCAGACGAAAGGAATTACGATGATGATTTGAGAGTGGTAGAGGATGGAGGGGGGGGGGGGTAACATAAGTCTATTTAACACTTCAGAAAATTCTGAAAGAACAAGAAATTTTATTTTTCAATAGGCAAATCAAAGGAGTGTACTTGTGAAGGCAGTATCCCACAACATTCACAACAACTTCTTTTCTGGGTTTCGTTGTATAAAGAAGCACTCACTTGACTCAGTTAGGAGTTGAATACTGTTTTGCTGTGAAAATGTTTTGCTAAACAATTTTACCAAGACAAGAAATTGTGAAACTACCGTTAAAAAATACCTGTGTACAAAAGATTGAAAAAATGTTAAAATTGTACTGCAGGTTGTAAGCTTTCGCTGCTTGAAGCATGGCAATATGATGTACACTAAATATTTGTACTTATTTTGCACTTATTTCCTCTTTCAATTTCATATACACTTCTCTCTCTCTCTCTCTCTCTCTCTCTCTCTCTCTCTCTCTCTCTCAAGGCATTTACACAGCGAAAATAGTGAGATATGAGATACGGGATTCAACATCCGCATGAGTGAGTGAAATAACGGAAAAGACGTTTTGCCTTTGGAGCTATAGTTTACGAAATCTGAGTCTGCAATGAGAATGTTTGTTTATAGATTTACGTATAAAAACATACAATGTGTAGTTTGCCATGAACATGTAACATGAGAATGAGATTTTCACTCTGCAGCGGAGTGTGCGCTGATATGAAACTTCCTGGCAGATTAAAACTGTGTGCCCGACCGAGACTCGAACTCGGGACCTTTGCCTTTCGCGGGCAAGTGCTCTACCAACTGAGCTACCGAAGCACGACTCACGCCCGATACTCACAGCTTTACTTCTGCCAGTACATGTTTTCATGTATCTGAAAATGTTAAATGATACGAGGCGCAGAGTGTACCAAACCGCCCAGCATTTCAGACCCCTAGTCACAAGGTCACGATACACGATGTGAGGCCTAGTTTCTAGGTAGGTTTCGTTAAATACGAATACAGTCCGTGCAATTTTTGAAATGTGTCTTTACATTCATAGCAATTCATAGCAAGGAGGCAGTTGCAGTACTTAGGGTCGCGTTCAGCCGAAGTGATATTTCACGATAAGTTTTTTATTTATGTTTTGGAAGAGTGAAGAGTTATAAGTAACTTGTAACGCCGGAAATGCATATCCTCCTATTTCCATCTATTGTACTGTAAGTTTTTTCCTTATTTTGTTACCTGAACATATGACATTTCTGTGTCTTTACATATTGTAACTGTTTTACTATTTGTATATATATATGTATGCATTTATGTCGGTGTGTAATTGGTTTGTTTCGTAAATATTATTTGTATTTTTACGCTGGGTCCTGCCTAGGGAAAACTGCTATCGAACGATTACATCGATAGGTCGTGTGAAGAATCAAAGTGTGTAGGATCTTTGGTAGTGTTAACTCTGCCGCGTGGAGCGCGGGCAGGGCAGTTGGGGTCTGGCAGGAGTAGCGAGTGGAGCAGGTGTGTGGTGTGACGCTCCCGCGAGTTGCCGCGCTTTCGGGGTTTAGCAGCATGTAATTGCGCTCGACTTGCGATGATAGTTTCTGACATGGTGTCGCGGACGGGAAGCATTAGCTGGCGCACATCAAGAGCCCGTTTCGTCTGGTGACCGTGTTGAGAAGAACGCGCGCCAACATCCAGCTTCTGCAACAGCGACGGCCGACAATGAGTGACTGTCGCCACCTCCTCGATCGACGGCTTCAAACCTTCAATCAACTAACAAGGAAGACCAAAAGCACGTAAAGTTTCAGAACTGTATGGCAGACCTCAGCTTTTCACATTGTTCCATTTGCCTCGCAAAATTACAGCAACTTAGCATGAACCTTTGTTGCTCATTGTCCCAATTGCATTACCAAGCAGGGTCCCTTCCTTTTCCGAAATGAAACCGAGTGTCGTTGAAATTCAGACGCCAGCATTAAAGTACTATCATTGCATTTCATTACTTTAGTTTCAAAGTGCAGTTAAAGCATAGCTGGCTACAATAGTTAGATTACACAAGCACAAATTAAGAGTGCGAGTTTTGTTAGCATATTTTAGCTTACCTGTGACTGCAGCTCAGCTTGGTACGTACTAAATTTTACTATTGTTAATTATTCAGAATCATTTAATTCAAGTTCAAAGTTAAATCTCTTGTTTCTAAATTGCGTAGAGTCAAGTTGCTTTTGAAATGATTGTTGAGGTAGTCCAAGGCTAACCGTATTCTGCTGGATTTCGATGTGCTTCAGAAAGAAAGCTCACTATTAACTTCAGTCACTAAATTAACTTTCGATTTTCCGGATTTATTAATTCTTTTGCTAAATTAAGTCAGAGTGTAGCGAAATTTATTACTTCTGACAAACTTTCAGTTTTCACACTACACGTGTCAACCTTCAGTTGCCACGCTTCTAGTGCTAATTATATGTGTAATAACCTTTCTTTTTCAGTTACTATAGTAATTGCCCTTAGGACAGGCGACCGTGATTTCCCCCAAATCTCAAATATCTAATTACCGCTAGTTAATTGTTGACGTAACGGCCGCACATTTACTTTCTTTATTAACTTTACCCCTTTTCAAAATTAATTTCCACCAGTTTCATTTGCATTTTTCCTTTCATTTAGATGTAACCCTTTCCTCCCTCTTTACCGACAGATTAACTTCGGTGACGATTGCTTTTCCAAAATTCCCATTAGGTACACGCGGTTTAATTTTTCACTGTCATTAAGGTCGATAAGTGAGGGGGAGGTTACAAACTGTGTTAATTTATTTATGCTAACCTTAAGTGACAATAAATGAAAAATCTGTACAACCCGTTAAATATTAAGGTTACGGGGGTTATCATCTAAAAAGACCATAAATAGTATGTAGTGGTATTTTAAATGAATGAAAAATTGAAGTGATGCTCCAGAAGACAGGCCCCTTGGGGAGAAAATACTTTCAGATTGGAAATGTGACTTTATATGCGCCGGTCTGTATTGTATACAATAATGTTCGTAAATGAACGGAAAATGTTGCATTATTTATTTAATTACAGGGACGTAATTATCTTGCCCACTGGGCCTGCTTTGTGGGGCAACAGTAAGGCCACGAAGTTATCCTATAGTTCGGTATTCTGGTACCTAAATATATAATTTTGCTTTCGACTAGTATTTAACTTGGGTAATAGTTCCAAAGGGTTGTAGATCATTCTCTGATATGCCACACCTACAGATTATGGCTCAAAACACGCAGTTATGGGGGTATTTATAGTTTATAGTACGTTCATTCGGAAGCAGCAAAAATTGATAACGTGGTGACGAGAACATGTGATGGAAATGACTCAAAGAAGTAAGAGGTTCCGGGCAAGCGTTACAGCAATATGCATGTTCACGTGGGGTTCTTATTTGTAGCCATGAGTGGGAAATGAAATTAATGCCACAACTGAAGGTAAAGCAGTCCATTCCGTAACGTTTAGTGCAGCGCCATGTAGTATCGGCTCTGATAGATTTCAAGCATGGTGGCAAGCGCCACGAAAACTTCCCCATGCAGTCCCCGAATCCCGAGCATTTCTAAGGGATAGTGCCTCAAGAAAAGTTTGACAAGCAATATAGGTTTATTGTTCGAGGTATCTACGATGGATTATGTTTACAAGAGGGACTAACTCAGCCCAAAGTCAGTACATATTCTAAAAGGGTTGAACTGTGTTCAGTTTTAAGGATTTCACCTGTTTCTCAACATCACTGATATTAACATTTATTTCAGTCATCTTGTCAGTGGTACGAGGCAGTTTTCTTGGGCACTTTTCTTGGGCAGTTTTCTTTGGCAGATTTCTTGGGCAGATTTCTTGGGCAGTTTTCTTGGCTTTTCCTTTGTAAGAGAACATTTGAAGACGGAGTTAAGCATTTCAGCCTTTGCTTGCTATCCTCAATTTCGCCCCCTGTCTCATTGGCTACGCACTGAATACTAACTTTGGTGGCACTAAGAGCCTTTACATACGACCAGAATTTCTTTCGGTTCTGTGAAAGATCACTTGACAATATTATGCTACGGTAGTCATTGAAGGCGTTACTCATTGTTCTGCTGATAGCCAAACAAGTTTCATTCAGTATCTTTCTATCTATATCCTTCTGCTTTGTTTTACACCTATTATGCAGTAGTCTCTCTTTCTTTAGAAGTTTCCCTACAGTGACTGGATACCATGCAGGTTCCCTCATGTTATGAACTACTGTATTTGGTAAATACAAGGTGACAGTTATTGAACTATATGAACCAAAATCGTCATAACTGTTGAACGGTTTGCGTTAACACGTTCAAACCGCACGGTTGTCCGCGGGACATAATGGGAATTAGTATGCTCATGCGCACTATCCTTGTTTTTGTCAGCCATTTGCACGTGAAAATGTCACGGTACAGCGTGCCTGAGGTATAGAGCTTGTGAAGGCGTACTGTGCGTGCAATAACAGCCCAACTGCGGCTCAAAGAAATTTTGCGACCAAGATCTAGCTGATGACAGACGGTTCAAGTTTGCTACCAAACAAGAATTTTATTCGCAAGTTTGAAATAACGGGTAGTGTTCGTGACGACAGTGTTGGCAATGTCGGTCGTCCAAAAAGGGCGTAAAAGCCTGAAAAGATCGAGGAGACACACGCTGTGTTTCATACCAGCCACAGAAAATCGATCAGACGAGTTGCACAACAGGTGGGACTCAACTGGGAGACACTGTGACAAATTGTTGTTGAAGACCTGTATCTCTTCCCACACAAGATTCAGACCCGTCAGCCATTAACCTTCAGTGCTGTGGAACAGCGGTTGTGTTTCGCCAGCACTATCGTAAACAGAATTGACAAACTATCTGTTCTAGGCAGTTTACGTAGAAGGCGTTTAACAATGTATCATAGGATGTCTTTTCACTCCCACCACTAATAAAACTGTAGTTTTCCCAATTAATTGTTGGATGATTACAGTCTCCATCAACGACTACAGTACGTCTCGATCTTAAGTACAAGCGAACTGAGATTTCCTCTAAAGTTTTAGATTACATCAGTCTGGCGGGCGATTGAGAGTTACAATTACCATTTTATATTCATTCCTGATACCAAGTCTTGCCCAAACAACCTCATGTAACTTCAGTATCGATCTTCATGGATTTGAGTTTCTCGTCTACTGCGGCAAAAAAAAAAAAAAAAAAAAAAAAACCACCTCCAATTCCCATTAGCCTATCCTTTCGATATAGAATTAAATTTTCCCCAAAAATATCAGTGCTGCCTACTTCAGGCTTCAACCGGCTTTTTAATTCAAATCCAAAAATATGTATAAATATAAATGTAAGTCGTAGAAATGTCACTATCTATATCTCAATCACACTATTCAATTTACCCAACCGCGGTAATCAAGCAGTAAGAAGTCTAATATGTGCCATATTAATAGCTTCAACATATTAGTTATCTTGTTATAATGAATAAAAAAAACTTTCTCCTCAGGGGACACTGCCTTAACGAAGCACTGTCCGTGTGTATGAGGAGGTTTGCATACTCTGGATTCTGAGGGCTATGCCGGCGGTAGTTTAGCTACCAGAAGGGTCACCCAAACTGGACACACCGAAAGGGAGGAGTCAGACAAAGTGTGTCCCACAACGGCCTATCTGTCCCCATTTTCCTATCCTCATCCTGTTCCTGCCTTGTCCTTTTTCCTACCATCCCTTGTCATAAGCAAAGAATAGGGTACACAGTGCTCCTTACCCATAGTGAAGGCAACCTGTATAGGGGTGACAACCCGGAATAATAAGCCTGTCAAACTAACAACTTAGATAGTATCTTTGACAGTGACTCGTCACTCTCCCACGAAGAATAATCTTCAACTGAGCATAGAGCGAAATTTCGCTGAATGCACTACCCCAGGTGGTAACCAATCCACCGCCACCCAAAGTGACTTCAGCGGACCTTCGGATTCTGGGGAGTCCGCACCAACATGCTTTGAGGATGAGTCGGATCATCCTGAATCAGAGGACATAAACTCAGACCAAGATGACAAAGCTTCTTCGTAACATTTAATGCTAATTCACTGCTCGAAGTGGGTAGATTGAAACATCTGACCAGTTCACTAACACAATACAACATAATACTGATAGTAGTGAGGGAACACATATTCACAGATGATCGTGCCTTCGAGTCCCTAGGAAAAGTGCCTCAGCCGGTAATGAAGAAGGTACCCCACTTAGGTACAGGATTAATAATCAGAAGATACTGGGTTCAGTGATGCCTTCACGTCCCAAGCAGTCGTGTATCCATCCTCTCCCTCAAATGTCCTAACAAGGGTTACAGTGTAGTCAACATACATGCCCCAATCAAACAGGACAACAGACGCAATCCAGACAGAACTGACAGTTTCTGGGAAGACTTAGAAGATATTGTCTCTGAAGTTCCAGAGACACACACCGTTGTACTGCTTCGTGCCTTCAATACTCAACTGGGAAGAGAGAAATCTACAGAAATATAGTGGGCAACTATCCGGCACATATCAGAACCAAACGTAATGGGGAACTATTGGTAGATCTGTGTAAGACTTTAGGGTTGGTCATGAAGTCTACAGCCTTCAAACACCTGCCAAGGAAGCAGAAGACTTAGATTTCACCTAACACCGACTGGGGTGTATTCCAGATTGAACATGTTCTCATTTCAAGAAAATCTCAAAAGTAAATACAAAACTTGAAGGTATTAAGAGGTGCCAATCTGGACTCAGACCACTACCTCTCAACGATCACAATGAGACTCCGGCCACAGAATCTCAAAGATGCTAAAATTTGACGTAGAGCGACTTAAGAACAGGTAAGACATAAGTCAGAGACTGGACAGAACAGATTTCAACAGCTGGGACAAACTGAAGGAGACTCTTGTGAAAACGGCCAATGAACTCGTCCTCCTCACGAGAAGAAGGAAGCACCTGTGGTAGAATGGAGACTGTGACAATGCCATAGGCCAAAGCCATCACCCTCTGGGAAGTGGAATTGTAAGACAACCAAGAAAAATTGGCAGAACTTTTGGAAGAAAGAAGGCTTACAGATAAGATAATTCGAAGAACCAAACGGACCTTCACACAAAACCAACTAACTAAAATCGAAGAGAGCTTCGCTAAGAATAACTTCAGAGATGTCTATAGAACCTTCAAGCATACAGACTGAAAATACAATACGCCAAGCCTCGACTTCAGAGACTCACAGGGCAAACAGGTTTCTAACGACAAGGACAACTGCTACCTATTATCTCAGTACTTTAATAACCTATTCAAGTGCCATCCACTCAGCGAAGACTTCCACTACAAACAAACCACACCAAATCCGAACTCACTGCCTCTGTCATTGGAAGAAGTTGGACAAATCATTCGACTTCTAAAGAATAATAAGGCAGCTGGAGAGTACTTTATCGTTACTGAACTCTGGAAATGTGCTGCAAGTAATGCCATGGGCATGCTCACCGAGATCCTCGAGGACATCTGGGAAACAGAGAAATTATCACCTATTGGAACACGGCTCTCAACCATCCGCTTCACAAAAAGGGAGGTTTTACTGATCTGAACAACTGCCGTGGAATTTCTCTTGTCCCAGTAACATACAAGTTTCTCTCCAAGGCGTTACTAACAAGGGCAGAAGATCAATTGGATAGTCGACTGGGAGAATATCAGAGGGGCTTCAGAAAGACCCGATCCTGTGCCAAACAGATCCTCAACCTTAAAACTGTACTGGCATACTCCAAAATGAGTAACCGAAAAGTGGTCGCCTTTGTTGATTTCAGGAAGGTCTACGACTCCGTTGATAGCGAAATGCTTAACAAAATACTCCGGGAACTAGGACTAGATAACAAAACCCGCAGACTCCTTCTGAAAACCTTGAGCAACACCCTTCTAAGGTCAAATTCAGGGACGAGATCTCAGAAAGCTTCGAGATAAAAACCAGAGTGAGACAATTCTCTTCAAGTGTGTTCTTGAAAAGGTTGTGAGAGAATGGCTCAAGGAACTGGCCAGTTTGGGTGCCTAGAGTGGTGTCCTCCTGGGCCGAAAGAACGGATTGTAGATTGAGTGGCTTTTGTAGATGACATGACACTGATTGCTGATTCTCTTGAAATGGCAACAATGCAGATAAATCGCCTCAGAAAACAAGCAGCCAAAGTGGGTGTGGAAGTGTCGCTCGAGAAAAGAGTTCCACACCAACGTCAAAGAAGCTAACAGAGTGATGTCACTAGACCAGGGAACCATCAAAAGGACTGAGAAGTTTAAGTATCTTGGCGAATGGAATGGACCCAACTTATCAGAGAAAAGTCGTTATCCATGAGATTCAACAAGTTGAAACTAGCCTATCACTGATTATGAACACAACAATAAATGCCTGTCACGCAACCTGAAACTTAAGCACTACACATCAGTCATACGACCAGAAGCTCTGTATGCCATGGAATGTCTTTTCATGAACCGGAGAGGTGTGGTGGAGAAATTGGGAGTCAGAGAGAGGAGAATCCTCAGAAAGATCCTAGGCAGGAAGAAGAAGATGAGGGAATCCAGAAGGCGACATAACTCGGAGCTCTTCGAACATATCGAGAGGATATCCGACTATGGAAGAAAAATTAATGTAGCTTTCTATAGCCACGCTGCGAGACCACCTCCAAACAGCTTGACCAACCGTCTGTTCACATTCTGGCAAAAGAAGGTTTGCACCACTTGACTGACAGAAACTGAAAAGGACATTAAAGAACTGGGCGTAACTGATTCCAGAACAGACAGTCTGTAAGATGTACCCTGAAGGAAGCCCGAGGCTTTCAGGAAAAGTCCGAAAGTAAAGGTAGCTCTGGGCAGAGGAAAGGAGTTACATCTGCACCGGATTCGACAGTACTGGGCAAGGACCAAAGTCCAACAGTTGAACAAGTGTTGTCAAGAGTAGGCCCATTCGAAACAAGGAGAAGAAGAAGAATAAAAAAAGTTATGGTGAAGTGAATTTTTAATGGATCTTTCTCCTGGAGTATTACCAAAGTCAGTGTGTGGAATTTTTATTCATTTCGTTATATTTAATTTCTCAATTTTTAGATTATGTATTAGTAAACAAGTATTTTAGAAAATCACCTTAGTTAGACTACTTTCACTTGTTTACTTTAAAACACAATATTTATAAATTTTTAAATCTACAGTGTCTCGGCTTTTCAACACTGTACATATCACATGTTTATTGCTTATTTTTAGAAATTTTCATGGAGCCAGCTACACAAAACAGACCTTTGCAATCATAAGTTATATTATATTTTTCAAGTAAAATAACAAAACCGTAATTATCCAAAGAAATCTTTAAATGACGTGGTGATGATGTGTTAAAAATACACCAAGCTAGCTCTAGTTTCACTGCTTGTTCTCAGTCTGATGTAGTCATTTCAGAAGATAAAGATGGCTGTGTTATGGTTTCTCAATTTCCAACATCTGTAAAAAAAATAGCATTTCTTTACTGATACAAGTAACTTAAAGCAATGCTGACAGAACTCAAATATTAAGTGACATATGAGTAAATACGCTGAACAAGAAAGCATTGGAAATTGAGTGTTGCGCAGTATGCAGTTTATAGACGCTAATTACTCGCGATTCTGGGAGTGATTTATGTTAACATGAATATGCGCGTAATTTTGCTTCTACAGTGCTTTCATTTGCATCCATTTGAATCTAAACTTCCAGTAAATGCATCCTCTGTTACAATTCTAATCGTTCAAATACTTTATGACCGTTCAGATGCTAATATTGTGGAATACTGATCTGAATGAGCATCTTGTAGTTGAAAAAACGGGTACCTCTCCTGAGGAAAAAATTATCAGCGCCCCTGCCTAGTAACCACACCAAACTACACTCATCCTGAAAACAATTCCTTCCTCGGTTTCATCAGTTTCGTTCCTCAGTTTCACGTGCTTGTGTGCTTTGGTGTGAAAGTTTTCAACTCAACCAGAAGTTGAAAATACTCTGCTGTAAGTCTCCCTACATGACGTTCCCTGGTAAAATTTTGTTATTATCACTCAACAGAACAATCTCCATTTCAAGCTGTGAATTTCATAGTTGGAGGACTACACTCCTGGAAATTGAAATAAGAACACCGTGAATTCATTGTCCCAGGAAGGGGAAACTTTATTGACACATTCCTGGGCTCAGATACATCACATGATCACACTGACAGAACCACAGGCACATAGACACAGGCAACAGAGCATGCACAATGTCGGCACTAGTACAGTGTATATCCACCTTTCGCAGCAATGCAGGCTGCTATTCTCCCATGGAGACGATCGTAGAGATGCTGGATGTAGTCCTGTGGAACGGCTTGCCATGCCATTTCCACCTGGCGCCTCAGTTGGACCAGCGTTCGTGCTGGACGTGCAGACCGCGTGAGACGACGCTTCATCCAGTCCCAAACATGCTCAATGGGGGACAGATCCGGAGATCTTGCTGGCCAGGGTAGTTGACTTACACCTTCTAGAGCACGTTCGGTGGCACGGGATACATGCGGACGTGCATTGTCCTGTTGGAACAGCAAGTTCCCTTGCCGGTCTAGGAATGGTAGAACGATGGGTTCGATGACGGTTTGGATGTACCGTGCACTATTCAGTGTCCCCTCGACGATCACCAGTGGTGTACGGCCAGTGTAGGAGATCGCTCCCCACACCATGATGCCGGGTGTTGGCCCTGTGTGCCTCGGTCGTATGCAGTCCTGATTGTGGCGCTCACCTGCACGGCGCCAAACACGCATACGACCATCATTGGCACCAAGGCAGAAGCGACTCTCATCGCTGAAGACGACACGTCTCCATTCGTCCCTCCATTCACGCCTGTCGCGACACCACTGGAGGCGGGCTGCACGATGTTGGGGCGTGAGCGGAAGACGGCCTAACGGTGTGCGGGACCGTAGCCCAGCTTCATGGAGACGGTTGCGAATGGTCCTCGCCGATACCCCAGGAGCAACAGTGTCCCTAATTTGCTGGGAAGTGGCGGTGCGGTCCCCTACGGCACTGCGTAGGATCCTACGGTCTTGGCGTGCATCCGTGCGTCGCTGCGGTCCGGTCCCAGGTCGACGGGCACGTGCACCTTCCGCCGACCACTGGCGACAACATCGATGTACTGTGGAGACCTCACGCCCCACGTGTTGAGCAATTCGGCGGTACGTCCACCCGGCCTCCCGCATGCCCACTATACGCCCTCGCTCAAAGTCCGTCAACTGCACATACGTTTCACGTCGACGCTGTCGCGGCATGCTACCAGTGTTAAAGACTGCGATGGAGCTCCGTATGCCACGGCAAACTGGCTGACACTGACGGCGGCGGTGCACAAATGCTGCGCAGCTAGCGCCATTCGACGGCCAACACCGCGGTTCCTGGTGTGTCCGCTGTGCCGTGCGTGTGATCATTGCTTGTACAGCCCTCTCGCAGTGTCCGGAGCAAGTATGGTGGGTCTGACACACCGGTGTCAATGTGTTCTTTTTTCCATTTCCAGGAGTGTATTTTATAACACATTAGGAGCAGGCGCGGCTCATGTTTTACATCGTGGGAAAGGCTGCGACATTTATCGATCGGAACTAACCTAGACCTTGGTCTACGCTACGGATCAATCTGTCACTACAGCCAAGATTTCAGAGAGGGGGAGGGTCAATATCACACGCTAACCAAACGTTTACATACTGTATCTACTTTCCGTTCCATAACCAACTACTAAATAACATTAAAAGCTAACTCCCTTGGTAAAACCTATGTGTAGCTTATTTATCCCCAGTGTCACGTCCCCCGACAGTTTACCACAAAAAATCGTATTAAATGGCGAGTTTTGGAGAGAACTTTAGTGCAGTGTATGTCTGCTTCGCTGATGCTTAATGTTCTTGATATTTTGTTTTCTAAACATCAGAAGATTAATGTTTTGTGCTTTCAAACTGCAGTGTCTATCAGAGCATGTGACAAGCAGTGATATTTCTATTATAACACGTGTCTTGTGCTGTGATTGCTGACATGAGCAACCCGAGCAACCGCGATGGTAATTTACACAATGTATTTGTCATAATTATAGTTCTGTATCACGAAAATACGCATTTTAAGTGATAAAGCGCACATTACCCACAATCAGAAAGCAATGAAACTAAAGTAACGGGACCTATTTTGCGTACGGAGTATATTTCGAACGCTTTTTTCCTCTAATTATTCGTGAAACTCTCGCTAGTTGGTGATAAAAATGTTGCTGTACTACAGTGCACTCTGACGAGACATTTGTGTACTTATTCCAAAGGTAGACAGATCAACCAATGGCAGTAACATAAAAACTAAGACATTGTAAAAACAATAATACTAAATGTCGATTACTGACGCTTCAAAGCATAATAGAGATATACAGGGACAGGGGTTCGATAGCGAAGTTTCAGCAACTCTGCTCATTCCCTTTTGATGTAAGTAGTGAAAAATGAAAATCGTGTGCAGGTTGCTAGGACACCCTTAGGCTGAAACACCAGAACCTTCGCGACGTCGATAAGAGCTGTACTCCGAGGAAGCTACGCCCAGCTAAGGCACTGCCTTAAGGGGCTCCGGAACGCCCTATACTTGCAATGTTAAAATAACACTTATAAATTACATCTTTCCTCACAAAGTATTTGAGGTAGGTAGTTGAACTTTTTACAGATTATTTATTGGAATATGGGCTACAGCTTAACACAGGGATTTTACAAAATTTTATTTCAGTTATTAAAGATGATTTTTTTTTCAATTGTAATGAAAATTCACAACATTTTTTTGCAATTTTTTATTTATATATTCAAAAATATACAGTTTTTTGGAAAAAGGCTGTGTTAAATTATGCAGAAGGTACTGTGTAACATTTACTGAAAGTTTGAAACAATTATGTTCGGAAGATCCTTAGAAAACATGTAATTAGTATGAGAAAATAAAAGTTTTGGGAATCGAGCGACAAAGATTGGATTAACTTTTTAGTGCATTCCAGGTCCATAGGATGGATTATCTTCATCCTCTGCAAACTCCTCCTCCAGCTTCCTCTTGTTCCTCCTCCTGTTTACTCTTTCTTGTATTTCTAGACTCTTTACAGCCCTGTCTGCAGCCCGAAGGCGTTCCTTGTCTAAAGCAAGCATCGCTCGTACCATGTTAGAACCTATCGTCATTCCCATATTTCTAAATACCTTGCACCTTACAATGTTGCCATCACTGAAAGTCGCAACAGCATCATACACACCAAAGTGAAGTGTTTCTATTCCAACAAATAGAGTCTTGGGGATTCTCGACCATATAACACTATTTACACTTTCATTGGGGTTTTGAGTTTTTCCGTGAATACACTTTTTCAACAGTTCAGGTGCTGCTAAGTCTCTGAAAATAGGTTTTATCACCTCCATTATTGCATGAGGCAGACTATGCTTATGAGTGTACACTTTACCAGTTAGCAATCCTTTGTCATATTTACACCAACTGTCTTCTTCTCTGGGACACAAGCTATGTTGGGGATTTTCATCGTCTTTATTGTTTACAGTAATAACACATACCTTTGGCTTTCCAACATTTCTCCTTTTCTTAAAAGCCTTCAGAGGATTTCTAATAACTTTACTTTTACTCATTATTATACTTCAACAAAACAGAGACTCAAGAAACAGAATTAATTACGAATATTTTCGAGATAACGACAGAGTAAATAAACATGAAACAATCGACAATCACACCAGCGATATATATTGAACCATCACAGGTTAGCCACAACACATACTTTATCTCACATCACTAAAATGTACCTGATGAACACGGACGTTAATAATAACACCATTTGACAGCAGTTTAACAGCGCCACAGTGGGTCACGCCCATGTAGAACACATTTCAAAAAAAATTTAAAAATAGTTGTAGTCTTCGGAATTGAATAAATTATATATCTATTAAAAGGTAATAGTCTGCAGATTCAGAAAACGCAAAAAAGTAAAAATTGAACTTTTCATGATTTTGAGCCTTTCTGGAGCCCCTTAAGACTAGCTACTCCCTGTTCTAAAAACGCCGCTTGACATCAAATATCAAGTTGAAAAAACGTTGACCGGCATTATTTAAATCCGTGCAGGAATTGTATGAAACGCATTCTAATAATTTAAACTCTGTAATATGTTATTGAGAAATTTATTTTAATGTGTATTTTAGGGTGGCTCCGCCTCAAAGTCTTTAATTAAGGGTCGCGCCTGATTAGCAGCAAACTAAATTCAAGAACGTAGTGTAAGTGAGGCTTTAATGACATGCGGGGGTAAAATGACACAGCAAGCCTATCGACGAAACCAGCTGAGTGGTGCCACATGCACTAAGCTGTATAGAAAGGTCGACTGCCAACTCTGTTCCTACGTATATGGCAACGAGCTGCCAGCTTCTGTCCTGGTGCTGTGAATGAAAGGCCTACAGGTAAGCCTCCAACAGTTTGCTTCTGTTCACATTTATGCATTCAGTAATGTAGCAGGTAACTACATTTTTGAGAAAAGTGTAAGTTATCCTGTAATGCACAGCTTTATCTATGTTTTGAGAGGAACGAAGCCCTGCTAGAGCACGCAGTAGTTAAACGTTTCTACATTTCCAGATTTCCAAAATACTTTTAACACAGTTCGTCACATGAGACTTCTAATTAAATCGTCTCGGTTGTGGGTTCATAATTTCCTGCCAGAAAGATCACAGTTCGTAGTAACCAACGGAAAGTCATGGAGTAAATCTAAAGTATCTGGCGTTCCGCAGAGAAGTTGGAACATCCCCTTAGAAAAAATTTATAAATTACTGTGCTGGTAAACTTCTACATTATTTGATTTTCAAACAGCTGAGCAAAACTGAACGTACTCTTTTTACTTATTCTGATCAACACTAGACTGACACACAATAGTTTTAGCACAACGCAATCTGACTATCAATAATCCCTCAAAAGAATGGCCCTGACTAACAATAACCTATACCTTTCATGAATCAATTACCTCACAAAAATCTTCGTTACTCAAACTACTGTAATACAGCGAGCGCCGATACTGCCAGCTAAATAAAAGATTCAAACTACTGAAGGCATTAACTACTGATAGGCACAGTTAGCAAATGACAGATTTGATAGAGAACAAACAATGTATTTACCTTAATAATGTTCAAAAGTCATCATATATACATCAGTTCATGATATCCAGTATTACAAATTTACTCTCTCTGATGGACAAACGTCCAGATCGTCCGCTCTCAAAATTTTGCCATCTCTCTCCCAACATCCACCACTGCTGGCTGCTCACCTCCAACTGCGCAACACTACGCGCTGTTCACATCCAACTGCCCAACACTACAATAACGAATATTGCAACAATGCAAACCAGCCACAGACTGCCCACAACACAGTCAATGATTTTCACACAGAGCACTACGTGGCGTTATCAACATAAAAACCTAAACAGCCTACTTACAAAGTGCTATAACCCCTTGCTGTTCCTAATCTTTTTAAACGATTTGGGAGACAATCTGAGCAACCCTCTTGGACCGTTTGCAGATAATGCTGTCATCTACCTTCTTGTAAATTCATCAGATGATCAAAACCCATTGCAAGATGATTTAGATGAGATATCTGTCTGCTATGAAAAGTGGCAATTAATTCCAAATATCGCAAAGTATGAAGTCATCCACATAAGGAATAAAAGGAATCCACTAAATTTCGGTTACACGATAAATCACACAAATGTAAAGGCTGCGAATTCAACTAACCCCCCCCCCCCCCATGAACCATGGACCTTGCCGTTGGTGGGGAGGCTTGCGTGACTCAACGATACAGATAGCCGTACCGCAGGTGCAACCACAACGGAGGGGTATCTGTTGAGAGGCCAGACAAACGTTTGGTTCCTGAAGAGGGGCAGCAGCCTTATCAGTAGTTGCAGGGGCAAAAGTCTGGATGATTGACTGATCTGGCCTTGTAACACTAACCAAAATGGCGTTGCTGTTCTGGTACTGCAAACGGCTGAAAGCAAGGGGAAACTACAGCCGTAATTTTTCCCGAGGGCATGCAGCTTTACTGTATGATTAAATGATGATGGCGTCCTCTTGGGTAAAATATTTCGGAGGTAAAATAGTCCCCAATTCGGATCTCCGGGCGGGGACTGCTCAAGAGGACGTCGTTATCAGGAGAAAGAATACTGGGGTTACGGATCGGAGCGTGGAATGTCAGACCCCTTAATCGGGCAGGTAGGTTAGAAAATTTAAAAAGGGAAATGGATACGTTAAAGTTATATATAGTGGGAATTAGTGAAGTTCGGCGGCAGGAGGAACAAGACTTTTGGTCAGGTGAATACAGGATTATAAATACAAAATCAAATAGGGGCAATGCAGGAGTAGATTTAATAATGAATAAAAAATAGGAGTACGGGTAAGGTACTACAAACAGCATAGTGAACGCATTATTGTGGCCAAGATAGACACAAAGCCCTACGTCTACTACAGTAGTACAAATTTATATGCCAACTAGCTCTGCAGATGACGAAGAAATTGATGAAATGTATGAGGAGATAAAAGAAATTATTCAGGTAGTAAAGGGAGACGAAAATTTAATAGTCATGGCTGACTGGAATTCGAGAGTAGGGAAAGGGGGAGAAGGAAACATAGTAGGTGAATATGGATTGGGGGTAATAAATGAAGCCGCCTGGTAGAATTTTGCGCAGAGCATAACTTAATCATAGCTAACACTTGGTTCACGAATCATGAAAGAAGGTTGTATACATGGAAGAACCCTGGAGATACTAAAAGGTATCAGATAGATTATATAATGGTAAGACAGAGTTTTAGGAACCAGGTTTTAAATTGTAAGACATTTCCAGGGGCAGATGTGGACTCTGGCCACAATCTATTGGTTATGAACCGTAGATTAAAACTGAAGAAACCCGCAAAAAGGTGGGAATATAAGGAGATGGGACATGGATAAACTGAAAGAACCAGAGGTTGTTCAGATGGTTCAAATGGCTCTGAGCACTATGGGACTTAACATCTGTGGTCATCAGAACCCTAGAACTTAGAACTACTTAAACCTAACTAACCTAAGGACATCACACACATCCATGCCCGAGGCAGGATTCTAACCTGCGAACGTAGCAGTCGCGCGGGTCCGGACTGAGCGCCTAGAACCGCTAGACCACCGCGGCCGGCGGTTGTACAGAGAAGAGGGAGAGCATAAGGGAACAATTGACAGGAATGGGGGAAAGAAATACAGTAGACGAGAATGGGTAGCTTTGAGGGATGAAATAGTGAAAGCAGCAGAAGATCAAATAGGTAAAAAGACGAGGGCTAGTAGAAACCCTTGGGTAACAGAAGAAATATTGAGTTTAATTGATGAAAGGAGAAAATATAAAAATGCAGTAAATGAAGCAGGCAAATATGAATACAAACGTCTCAAAAATGAGATCGACAGGAAGTGCAAAATGGCTAAGCAGGGATGGCTAGAGGACAAATGTAAGGATGTAGAGGCTTATCTCACTAGGGGTAAGATAGATACTGCCTACAGGAAAATTAGAGAGACCTTTGGAGAAAGGAGAACCACTTGCGTGAATATCAAGAGCTTTGATGGAAACCCAGTTCTAAGCAAAGAATGGAAAGCAGAAAGGTGGAAGGAGTATATAGAGGGTCTATACAAGGGCGGTGTACTTGAGGACAATATTATGGAAATGGAAGAGGATGAAGATGAAGATGAAATGGGAGATATAATACTGCGTGAAGAGTTTGACAGAGCACTGAAAGACCTGAGTCGAAACAAGGCCCCCGGAGTAGACAACAATCCATTAGAACTACTGACAGCCTTGGGAGAGTCAGTCCTGACAAAAGTCTACCATCTGGTGAACAAGATGTATGAGACAGGCGAAATACCCTCAGACTTCAAGAAGAATATAATAATTCTGATCCCAAAGAAAGCAGGTGTCGACAGATGTGAAAATTACCGAACTATCAGTTTAATAAGTTCAAAATGGCTCTGAGAACTATGGGACTCAACATCTATAGTCATCAGTCCCCTAGAACTCAGAACTACTTAAACCTAACTAACCTAAGGACATCACACAACACCCAACCATCATGAGGCAGAGAAAATCCCTGACCCCGCCGGGAATCGAACCCGGGAACCCGGGCGTGGGAAGCGAGAACGCTACCGCACGACCACGAGATGCGGGCAGTTTAATAAGTCACAGCTGCAAAATACTAACGCGAATTCTTTACAGACGAATGGAAAAACTGATAGAAGCCGACCTCGGCGAAGATCAGTTTGGATTCCGTACAAATGTTGGAACACGTGAGGCAATACTGACCTTACGACTTATTTTAGGAGGTAGATTAAGGAAAGGCAAACCTACGTTTCTAGCATTTGTAGACTTAGAGAAAGCTTTTGACAATGTTGATTGGAATACTCTCTTTCAAATTCTGAAGGTGGCAGGGGTAAATTACAGGGAGCGAAAGGCTATTTACAATTTGTACAGAAACCAGATGGCAGTTATAAGAGTCGAAGGGTATGAAAGGGAAGCAGTGGTTGGGAAGGGAGTGAGACAGGCTTGCAGCCTATCCCAGATTTTACTCAATCTGTATATTGAGCAAGTAGTAAAGGTAACAAAAGAAAAATTTCGAGTAGGTATTAAAAACCATGGAGAAGAAATAAAAACTTTGAGGTTCGCTGATGACATTGTAATTCTGTCAGAGACAGCAATAGACTTGGAAGAGCATCTGAACGGAATGGACAGTGTCTTGAAAGGAGGGTATAAGATGAACAACAAAAGCAAAACGAGGATAATGGAATGTAGTCGAATTAAAAATGGGTGATGCTGAGGTAATTAGATTAGGAAATGAGACACTTAAAGTATTAAAGGAGTTTTGCTATTTGGGGAGCAAAATAACTGATGATGGTCGAAGTAGAGAGGATATAAAATGTAGACTGGCAATGGCAAGGAAAGCGTTTCTGAGGAAAAAAAATTTGTTAACTTCGAGTATAGATTTAAGTGTCAGGAAGTCGTATCTGAAAGTATTTGTATGGAGTGTAGCCATGTATGGAAGTGAAACATGGACGATAACCAGTTTGGACAAGAAGAGAATAGAAGCTTTCGAAATGTGGTGCTACAGAAGAATGCTGAAGATTAGATGGGTAGATCACATAACTAATGAGGAGGTATTGAATAGAATTGGGAAGAAGAGGAACTTGTGGCATAACGTGACTAGAAGAAGTGATCGGTTGATAGGATACGTTCTCAGACATCGAGGGATCACCAAATTAGTATTGGAGGACAGCGGGGAGGGTAAAAATCGTAGAGGGAGACCAAGAGATGAATACACTAAGCAGATTCAGAAGGATGTAGGTTGCAGTAGGTACTGGGAGATGAAAAAGCTTGCACAGGATAGAGTAGCATGGAGAGCTGCATCAAACCAGTCTCAGGACTGAAGACCACAATAAAAACCTTAGGATTACAGTTACGAATAACTTAAACTGGAAAGAGCAGACAGAAAATGTTGTGTGGAAAGCAAACCAAAGGCTGAGATTAACTGGCAGAACACTTAGAAGATGCAGCAGGTCTACTAAACAGATTGCCTACTGTCCGTCTTGTACGAGAGTATTATTGTTTGGTTTGGGATTCTTATCAGATGGGATTGACGGATGACATCGAAAATGTTCAAAGAAGGGCAGCTCGTTTTGTATTATCGCGAAATAGAGGAGCGAGTGTCACGGATGCAATACGCTAATTGGGGTGGCAGTCGTTAAAACAGAGGCGTTTTTCGTTGCTGCAGGATCTTCTCATGAAGTTCCAATCACCATCTGTCTCCTCAGGATGTGAAAATATTTTGTTTGCTTCCAGCTATAGTGAGTAATGAGCATAATAAAATAAAAGATATCAGAGCTCGTACGGATAGGTTAAAGTGTTTGTTACGCCCGCACGCTGCTCGTGTGAAACGGTAAAGAAATAGGTTGAACGTGGTTAGATGAAACCTCTGCCAGACACTTAAGTGCGAATTGCAGAGTTGTCACGAAGATGTATACGAGACAAACCAGCGACAAAACCTTCGCCCTGGAGGCACATCCAAAGCTAGTAAGGCCTCTGCGCATTACAAGTGATCCAGATAGTGGCAGTAGGGGAGTATGTTCCACACAGTCGTATGCCTTAGCCCCTGCTGACGGGCTACCTGTATCGTGCTCATGCCAGGGTCACTGTCAAACATCTGTTACCTCCAAGTGAGTCTACCTCCCATGGAAAGCATTTCCGGTCGTATGTCCGACCTTTTCTGCTCGTTATATTCTCAAGGATGGTTTACTGCAGTTCCCACCATTTAGCAATATGCTGTAAATACAGCAACAAGATGAAGAAATAGTACATTATTTTACTTTTCCTTTAATAAAATCCGTACATAAAACGTTTCATTTTTCAATTTCCGTTAATATATGTTTTGAAACTTTATTAACAGGTAACACCTCATTCCATACTTCATATGCTTAGCATGCAAAGCATCAGATCTTCAGTGAAAATTTCTCGTAAACATAACAGCGAATCATATAATTTAGGTTAATTCATGCATATTTATAATTACAAAGTGCGTTGCATGATAGTCAAAAATGAATTGTTTTCATCTTCTGAAATACGTTATTAACAAACTGTAGAGGGTGATTCAGCTGTCCCTCCCGATTCGTTTCATGCAATCCGCAATGTTCTATAGGCTTTCAAAAACCCACACCTGAGATTTTCATATTCTCTTCCTCGCTACATGCGAACTATAAGTCCCACATAAAAATGAACTGGACTTTTTCGAAGCAGAATTAATGTAGTTGAATTTTGTGCTGGGATGCGTCTTTACTGGAGGCCGTGGTTTCCGAGTTATTATAGAAAAACGTACAGAAGTGACTGCCAAACGCATCCCCATTCCCACGTACAGCCCCCACTGGTGAAGATTTCTAGTATGTTGTTTATGGAACTCCCTCATACCACTGTAAAAACTTTTACTCCTGCATGAATTAATTCCTACATTCGGCCTTTTTTGGTCTTCAATGTCTGGTCTCATTACGCTTATTATTCTAACACAAAAAGTTGTCAGATTGATGTCTGTGTAAATTTTGGCTAACAATTTTGTGAATTTTAACAGAACAAAATAAACAGATATATCGCTATGTCCGTCAGGCCTTCTGAATACGAAACTACTGTGCCTGTAAAGGTTAAATTTGGATCGAAGTGTCGACGTAATTAGTTTTAGCGTAACGTTTACAAAAGTCTTCTTCTTATATTATCCTCTCGGGAACATTTAAATCCACAATGTTAACGAAGTACCCGACTATGCTGGTAGCTTCATAGCCCAATCAATAGAGACCAAAAAAGGTAAAATTCGGGAATAGTTCGCGAAGTTGGAAATTTTTGTACAGTGATAGGAGAGAGGGCCACAAACAATACACTGGGAATCCTGACTGTTGAGGGATGAGTGTGGGGTTTGAGGTACGTTGAAGATCACTTTTGTGTTTTCCTTGAATAACTCGAAAACCGTGGCCTCCATCGAAAACGGATCCCAGTACAAAATTTAACAACATTAATTTCGCTACAAAAAGTTCTTGTTCTTTTTTTTCTGTAGAACTAACAGTTTGTGCTTAGTGAGCGAGAGAATAAGGAAAATTTCGCACGTTGTTTTTTAATGCCAGATACAACATTGCCGGCTGCATAAAACAACATCGCTAGGGGCAGCTAAACCACACTTAACAATCAGCACTTTACGTACAAATATCAGTCCACACTCATAACATATTTTGTGATTTCGCACTAACATCGATCTCACACAGCAAGATACCGCAGAACACAAAAAAGTATAAAAAACTTACATTCTTCAGATTGCGCGTTACTATTACAGTCTCTGTATTGAAGGACTATGTAGGACTAAAGATAACTTATGGATTAATATCTTGCGATTTTGCTCTGCTTGTCGCAACTCACAACGGCAGTAGCTGAGATAAGCAATGTGTATACTCATTACGCTTGAAGAATGAGGCCTCAGTGATGGATGGGTGTGCACACATGTACTTCGTGTACGAAAAACCCAGCTCAAGTTCACTCGCCGTTCCATCTTTGTGCCAAGCGTCTTCCCTCCCTTAAAAGCTGATGGGTTGCTATAAATTAATGAGCTGACACGGGCGTGATAAGGCATGCATCCTATATGGATATTCCGAAGAGCTAGGATCCATAATACCACACTCCGCCGGCTGTTGTGGCCGAGCGGTTCTAGGCGCTTCAGTCCGGAACCGCGCTGCTGCTACGGTCGCAGGTTCGAATCCTGCCTCGGGCGTGGATTTGCGTGATGTCCTTAGGTTGGTTAGGTTTAAGTAGTTCTAAGTCTAGAGGACTATGACCTCAGATCTTAAGTCCCATAGTGCTTAGAGCCATTTGAACCACGCTCCACGGACAATGAATGAAAACTTGTAACTGTTAACTTTATTTTAATTGTTTACTCCTGAAACAGTTTAGATTTCAGTAGACCTGCTTTTGTGTTAGTATAACTACCATTTCCCTTTGTCATATTCTTTTCTTAGGAAGAACAGTTGTCAGTGGTTCTCTGAAAGAATGAGATTTTTCCCAATTTTGTCTTAGTCGTCATTTCGTACATGGGATGAATCTTTATGTTGCTTGACTCCTCTTGGGATTTACGATCACGGAATTTAAACAGCAGACATCTCAGGACTTCCTTTCTTGGACTTTATTATCATTTCATTCATTTGGCCGTTATAGTGAGGGTGACGAGCAAAAGTACTATTAAGAGCAAAAGTATCCAAAGAGCGGAATTGCATTTCGCCTGATATGCATGCAGTCCACATACCGTAACTGTATTGCAGGTCCTCTATTCTCTTTGCGGTACAGTCGTTTGATTGTACCAAATAGATACCACAAGACATCATTAGAGAACACTCTTGTTCAAGGTGTAAGTCTAAATGTAAATAAACACCACAGTACTGTAAATGCTAGGAATGCGTCATTAGAGATGAGACAGTCATTAACGCTTGTAAACTCAGTTCTATTACAGTAAGTGACATTTCAAAATCACATTCCATCAATGTTTAGGGAAAATTAAATATTTTTATGATCGAGAGATATTGAGACAATATCCGGAATCCTGAACTTTTATGACAGTTCGAAGTCCTGTTCCTTATAGGGTTTTCCCACATGTGAGAAGTGTCAGCGAGCTACCAGTGGTTTGTCATAAACTGGATATTGAACAAACCAGTTAAAAGCAACGCGATTAACAGCAGCAAGGGCTCTATTGAAACATCAAAATCAACATCATATAGTCAGTATTTTCTCTGTATTCATCATTGAGCAATTATTTGTGCTCGTGTTTGAACTTTAAATTACATGACGAACTTTTCTGTTCTGAACTTGTATTGAAACCAAGCAACTGTAGCCACTGTAACTAAGAAAAGCTTTCGTGCCTGACCGGGAATCAATCATAGCAATGTTCCGCATTGGTGACAGGTCATTAAGAGTCGAGAAATATCGAAATTCACCTGTATCAGTTAGCAAATCTGAACTATAAAATTTTTGTGCCCTGCCTGGAATCCTATCAAGACCCCTGCCTTCCTGTTAACTAACCACGAAAAACGTTTAATATAACATCAAGTGACAAAGTTTACACGTGTTTCAAATGAAGTGCCATGAAGTAAGGTTTTGTGATGGAGACTCGAACCCAGCTTGTAATCACGTTGTCAGCTAAGTAAACTCAAATATTAGATATCAAATTATTTCACTAGTAGGGAGACGTGTGAATTTGAAATGAGGATAGGCTATTTTTTCCTGATACGGAATCGAACCCGGCACCTACCGCCGTTGTTTTCAGTTCACGAATTGTTTGCTCCCGAGTAGTGAGACGTGTGCATGTTTGACTAAAAATAACGGCACTTTCGTTATTGTTGACAACACAGGAAAAGACAGTAAAAATGAAAATTATTTATCACTAGTAGTTCGGCGTGCATATGGTAGGGCTTTTATTAGGGACATGGGCCAGGATTCTAACTCACACAAGTGCCTTTCGTGGAGACCTAGACGAGTTTGCAACCGTGGGGAAAACAACGAAATGATCGAATTGTATCGTTCCATGTGGGTCAGATACCAAGAAAGGGAAGATCCGAATTCGAATCCCAGTCCAGATTTTTCAGAGTCTCAATTTCAAGTAAAATAATAGCCCTGTTACCTTAAATGACCACTGGCTAATTAAATAAAAGTTTCTAGTCAAAGGAAGCTCACGGTGGCAGGGTTTCTGTTTGCCTCGACCTCTGTTCGCACTGCACTCGGCATGGTCCCAACTACTGATGCAACTGTTGCCATTTTTTATACAGAAATGATCAGGAGGGATTCGGTCAACATGCTTTAACCGTTGTAAAAAAGTGAACGAAACCAATAAAATCTTCTGAATTACTATATTCTGACAACTGACAATTTGAACGCTGACAAACTTTACTCGGACCTTTCCTTTTCTTCGACTATAAGATTAGCAACAACTTTAATTATTCCACAACGTCTGCAATCAATAATCACATATCTGGTCACAACAAAGATGTGAATATTACTCTCCATGTATGCATGCACAAATCTAACAAAATCCCTCCTGTGCTTAAGTAAGCAAGGACTACATGCAGCAAAAACGAAAATTACCAAAAATCCTCAATTAATACCAAAGTCTCCTCCAGCGCTGCTAGCACGTCACGGTAGGCTGCGAAATCATCTGTCCCGCGGCTTCTCTCCAGCGCAAGCTGCGTCCGACTACTGTCAACAACTGTTCGCTCGCTACTACTCGCGCTAATAATGTGTGGGACTCAGAGTTTGTGAATGCACACCACAGCATAATCAATGGAAAACTTTCCAAAGAAACATTAACGTCCAACTTCCAAAGTGACAGGATTCGAAACCCCCCTGACCGGCTTAACCACTACGCCGTTCTACCAGTCGCGTACGCCAAGATTACGAAGTGGTATGACGTGGTCTGTAAGGTCACACCTTTCCCATGAAAAATAAATGGCATTCCCGAGTGAAAGAGGCGCTGTGCAACTTCCAGACAGTCCATTTGACTTAGAATTGCATAAACGGAGTTGTGAAGAACATAAGCTAATTGAAAGTGACGCAGTAATTATTCTGCTAAGTTTTATCAGATCTGTTTGTTTTGCAGATTCCGGGTGGAGGAAAGAGTGAAAACTTAATAGCTACTACCGCAAGTGACATAAAATTTCTACAGTGATGGCGAAGCTATTCATGTAGCAATAACTCGTGCAGAAAATGGCTTGAGAATCTTTTAAGCATACATTCTAACATCATGATTGAAATCTATCCGAAAACACAGCTGAATTTACACTTATATTATCTATCTTTTGCAGATTGAATAAGTAAAACGAGAAAAAGACTCTGGCCTAGCGGTTCTAGGCGCTTCAGTCCGGAACCGTGCTGCTGATACGGTCGCAGGTTCGAATCCTGTCTCGGCCTTGTATGTGTGTGATGTCCTTCGTTTAGTTAAGTTTAAGTAGTTCTAAGTCTAGGGGACTAATGATCTCAGATGTTAAGTCCCATAGTGCCTAGAGCCATCTGAACCATTTGAAAAAGGCTCACAAACCGCAATGTATCTCCAGCGAGATCCGAACCGATTTGTATGTTAACCAGCGCACTGAAAATCGAGAATGTTACCACTGCTACTGCATATATGTTACCAGTGTGATGAAACATCGAACATAATTCGTTTTCCACCTGCAACAGTAAAAAGTCCCAGATCCTTATTGCAATCCCGATCGGCAGTGTAACAAAATTCACAGCTCCTCCGCAGTACCGATAATGTAAATGAAATTTGGGAAGCTTAAATAGTAAGTGAACAACTGGCGTATAAAAAATATATCACATGATACTGCAGCATAATAATAACTGCAAAACTGTTTCCCACACAGGCTATAGTTTCAATCACAATGAGACACAGCTCCACGGTAGCAGAAGGCACCAGTGGACGTTGGTTTTTGGCCACCCAATGACATCCCCACCACCAAATACTTCAACAGCCGCTCCAGCAGCGAACAGTGAACAAAACAGTTCTATGTTAAGTTAGAATAAGATAGACCATTTTTATGTAACACTTTTCTGTATGCATAAGCGCCTGATGAGTAAAACACACTTGAAATTTGTTGCAACATGCTAAATTAAAAAAATAAATAATAAAACTGCTTCTCTCTGCCTTACTCCGCACTACACCAGTGAGAGAATGTTTCTCACGTTCTTGGTTCCTTAGTAGCTGAGTGCTACTAAAGCAGTAGCCATAGGTTTAAATCCTGCTGGAGTAGTATATTTAAAGTCAGACTTTTTCCTCCTCCTCCATCGTAATTAATAAAGACCGCAACAAATTAAAGTAACTTCTTCCTACGAAACCCTTAAGTTTGTACTGCAGTGCTTTGTAGGCCAACAATATTTTATTGAAAATAATCTCCATTGGTGTTTATACTTTTCTCTTACCTATCCAGCAGGCTATAAATGCTACGCCAAAAGAACAGTTCTTCTTTTGAAGCGAATCAGTCAACAAGCTATTTTCGTACATTTGAAGCGTCGTTCAGCGAGAGCGTGTTCCAGTGATTCAAACAGATGATAATCGGACGGAGCCAAGTCTGAAGAATAAGTCACATGCCTTAGTATTTCCCAACTGAACCCCTCGATAGTTTCCCTGACCCGTTTTGTAGTGTGTGAGGGGACGTTATCGTGGAGCAATATGACTTTGTCTTGCCTTTCTCCATATTCCGGTCGTTTTTCACGTAATGCTTGGTTTACATCGATCATTTGCTGTTGTTAGCAATCAGTGTTAACGGTTTCACCAAGTTTTAGCAGCTCCATCCTCATCCCACCAGACACAGAGCACTGTCTTCCTTCCAAAGCACTTTGGATGTCGATGGTTTGCCTGGATTGACCCATGATTTACGACGCTTAGGATTCTCAAAATACATCCACTTTTCATCACCTGTCATTAATCGATGAAGAAACGACCTTATTTGTATCTGGCGAGTGGTATTTCACAAGTGGTCTTTCGATTTGCTTGCTGTCTTTCATTCAGTTCATGCGGAACACATTTTCTCACTTTCTGCACCTTTCCCACAGCTTTCAACCGAAGAGAAGTGGCTTTCTCCCTCACATTCAATTCTTCCACGAGTTCCTGTTGAGTGTGAGCATCATCTTCAAGCAATAAGGGCTGCAGTTCGTTTCATTCGAACTTTTTCGGTACTTTCCAGGGCTCGTCGTTTCTCACTTCAAAATCACCACTTTTGAATTTTTGAACCACGCAAGAGCATGATCGCCGAAAGCTTCGACAAGCATTCGCTACGATTCTGCAGCGGTTTTCTTAAAGTGAGAACAGAAAACCAATGCTGTCCGCAAATCGTAGTCCGTAGGCACAAAACTCGACATGTTTACGGGTTTGAAACAGATACCGACGTACAGAACTTGGGTTACTGTGTATCGACATTCGTCGTCGGCCGTTACAGGAAGCAGATGGCGCTGCAGACGCAGTCTCACTGGTCCTGCACTGACGGCTAGCACCATCTACACATAGTAATGGCAGTTTGGCGTCATAATTTAGCAGCATATGGACAGAAATTCTAGAACCAAATGCCAATCTGTGACGCCGCAATAGAACTCTATAATTCCCATATGACTGTTGTGGTAGCGAAGAGGCATCGTTTATATTGCAACGTTAAGGGCTAAATTAATAACGCTCTCCAATAATGATGCATAGAATCTCAGCACCACGCTCGACTTGGTGAACCTGTTGTTATTTCGGATTCTCTCCGTCTTGAGCATACTGCACGTTGAAAAGCCCTTCAGTATGGGCGCTTTTCGCTTCCGTTGACAAAGTATAAGCAGCCGATACATTTTAATCTTAACGAATAGATAACAAGAATCTTTCTGTTAGTATTTATGGACTGAATGACAGTTTTACTCAAGGATGACTTATTCTAGACGTTACTGTCAGCGTTTGGTGTTCCTTGCTCCACTTTCTGATATGAATTGTCTCTCCTTTGGTGTTAGCAGAAGCTGAAATCGAAGTTGCGCTGTATAAATTCGCTAGTTTAATTTTCAACGGAATTTCGAGCCTACCTTTTGTGCCATCTCTTGATTTGAAACTTTATGTTTGTCGTACCTTTCGAAGTCTCCCTGTGGATGTTAAGTTCGGCAATCGATACTGTGTTCTTGTCTCTTCACTTGTGTGCCTTTCTTTCATGGATAGTGCAGCTGACGTCGACCTCGAGGAAAGTATTGTCCAAGTCTATTATTATAAAAAAGGAGGTGTTGTCTGTTTACAGCATAACTAGTCGAGATATTCTAAAAACGTGAAACAAGTCTAGTGACGAGCTCTTTACTTTCAGTACGCTTAAGACCGAAAAACACAAATAATGTGACAGTTAATGATTTATGTTATTTGGTTTGCAGTTGGCGCATTCGACTATTATTAGTGACGACGCTGTAGTCCCTACATCCAGTTGCAGAATATAACATATAACATCGACGATATATATATATATATATATATATATATATATATATATATATATATATATATTACGAGTGGAATATGAACGTGTGGAAAATTACGTAACTCAATAATATTCATTCAATTATGTAATTATTCCTTAAAAAGATGATGCTTATGTAAAACAGAGACAATATTTGTTTCACATTCTTTGTTAATCTATATCATTCTTTTCTTTTGTTTTGTACCCTTTTGTCGCCTTCTTCTGACGTACGTCGCCGACGCAAGGCGCGAATCGATATGAGATCTGTTGAATGAAAAACATTTAATGTAAAATTATTGTACTTCTATGTTCATTTTCTTGTAAAAACAAATAGAGCCAAATGCGTTAAAACTATTTATGATTAATTATTGAAAATTCACTTCCTCTTTTAATTATAATTTTGTATTAATTGTTTTATCACAGCTGCAAGAAGCGCAGCCATTGTTAGTTGCGAATACATAGCAACTTCGTCTGTACTTCTAGCTGAAAATAGCATGGGTTTGTGTTAAACTAATTTGCAAAACAAATTAATAATTTTTTTATTGGTGGCATCAATTTAAGTGATTAATTATTTATTGAGCAAAGGAAAATCTTAATTTAAAAAAGAAATCCTCTATCTTTTATTGGCCGCGATCTTAACTTTTATCACAGTGGCAAATTTAAATTACTTGAAACTGCAAACAATATTCCCATGTGTAAGAAACAAATGTGCACCGGTGGTACTGAACTCTATTTATAAAGAAAAAATTAATCGAATCAGACTGCATTTTCTAAGAACAGTGCTGATGGTATTTATTGTTGAACAAGATTTCATTGCTGATGTATGAGGCCAAAATTAAACTACGCACGAATCAGGGAGAAAAATATTTCTGGTAGCATACGTCAGTGTTGTGTGGGGGTGGTATTCTGTGGTTCCTTTTCATGATCAATTTGCTAAGAATAATTGAATCCATCGAAGACAAAAATTATAAAAGCTCTGATGTACGATCTGTAATTTTAGTGATATGAACACAACTTACAGTCAACATTATTACACTACGTCAGGTGGAATTCTTGTGCAATTTGAACAAAATGATTATCCTGGAGAAGTTGTAGTATGAATAATGCATTATACATGTGTATAATATTGTCAGTATCATTTACAAAATCACATCAATGCAAAATCTAAAAAAAAAAAAAAAAAAAAAAAAACAGAGTGAATTCAAACCGCACAATACCATAGAGTATCATATCATCCATATTCACTGCATTTGTCCATGTTGATTATACGCAAAAACCGCCACAAGAGACACAAATAAGACTTACTGATACATACTGTGGGTATTTCGGCACTCAGCCACCACGGCTTTATAAAGGAACTCTTGTCACTTACTAGACCACTCAGGGCTGGTGTTTCCTGCTAGAAGTGTAACTGAATCTTGGCAACAATGACGGATATGTTTGGCAACCCTGTGTCAGATGAGTTACTTCCTGGATGACACAGAATTAGCCTACAAAATTCGCTTGATATATTTGTATCGTTTCCATTAAATAATCTGAGTGATGTTCACATAAGGTGTGAGATAAAGTTATCAGTTTATGGTTTTGAGACTGGGAAAGCCACTCAGCTTAAAAATTGCAATTAATCTCCTCTTTTACGTTGTGAGCTAATCGATCCTAACCAACACTGGAGCAACAAGGGACAGCACAACACTACAGTATTCCGCTAGCTGTGAGGTAATATCGTAGCCTGTACTGTGGGGACTGTTTTACTTCCCGGTTCCAGTCTCGATGGAGGATACATCTTTAGCTGTTTTCTATATAAGCTACAAGGAGCTAGCTCGGAAAGCAATAAGGAAGTTTTATTCATGAAATGACACATATCCGTACTTCATTGTGACACAGGACAGCAAGTAAAGAAAGACTGTTTCAAGGTCCAGAATGAGTAATATCTCATTAATTCGTGCTGATACAGGCACGCTCCTATTAAAGATAATTCATGTTTCATTAAAACAGACCTTCGGTGTGAGGATATCGTTGTAATCTGAATTTAATTTGAATTAGGACAGAGCATATTTTAATAGCAAAGTCCATTATTTTAATGAATGGTTCAAATGGCTCTGAGCACTATGGGACTTAACTTCTAAGGTAATCAGTCCCCTAGAACTTAGAACTACTTAAACCTAACTAACCTAAGGACATCACACACATCCATGCCCGGGCAGGATTCGAACCTGCGACCGTAGCGCTCGCGCGGTTCCAGACTGTAGCGCCTAGAACCGCTCGGCCATCACGGCCGGCTATTTTAATGAACACAACGGTAAACATCAGAGAGAAATTAATCATCAACAGTATATTCTCTCACATTATCTAAAACAGTGTGGCAATGCTCAGGTAATTAACTAATTCAACGCCTGTAGAAACCTACCGCATCTGAGTGAAATACGTCGACAAACCAGGTTTGAAGTGCATTTTTGTTCCGAGAGGAATTTTCTTCACTAATTTTCGATAAGGTGCCTGAAAGGTGAGTATCTCAGAGAATGAGATATGAAGAATAATGTGTGATAGACTACTTTTCAAACTGCTGGATATTTTTGTTAGTGAAATCGTCTGAGTGCGTTATCGTGTAGCATCAACACTTGATAAAGTTTAGTAGATCGCTTTTCTTACATTTAGTTGTTGGCAAAAAATACCAGCTGTGATATACACTCTCTGGGGAGGTTTCCGTAATGCACAACACCAATTCTGAGCCACCATAGGCAAAATATTATATTCAGACTGCCCTTTGCCTTAGTATATGTCTTTTGTTAGGTCTCAGCCACTAACTCTTCTTAAGAAGTTAATATAAAGACATCATAACTACTCACCAGTAGAACCACAGCATTGGAATTCTCAATGAGCGATTGATGACGATCAGTCGAAATTGCATTAATAGATTTTCGTTGTTTTAAATTAGAGCATGCAGTATTGCTTATCGCGACTTGTGAACCTTACATACTGGATGCAAATGTCACACGACGTTTAAATGCTCGCACTTCATCACATACGTCTATTATCGATGCCTCCTGAATGTGCAAAATTATTCACGCCAGAACGATGTTCCTTGAAGCAAAAAAAATCATTTTTGACGCACTTTGCCCAAAAGCACTCGCACCACACACAGTAGGAAGGTATAGAGCTGCCTCTATTGCCTTCACCCCTCTACAAAATCCAAAGCGAGTAATATGTCGCACATGTCAGACCTTTTTCAGTTGAGACTATATTTTATCACACTTGAACAATGTTCGTTAGCCTCAGGCATGCAAAATCCAGATCGTACCTGCGAGATAAATACGAGAACTGCAAACGAAAAAAATAGCCTTCGATAAATACATTCATAGCGCCGCTCCACGTTCGCCTAGTCGGAGGCGTCTGACGTTGGCGGCGCGGCGGGTGGCGTTTGGCAGGTTAAGTCTTTTTCTCGTTTTCCTTAGTCGGCCCACAAACGGCCAGAACGAAATCCATTGGGTGAATATAGAGGGTCTATACAAGGGCGATGTACTTGAGGACAATATTATGGAAATGAAGACGATGTAGATGAAGATGAAATGGGAGATATGATATTGCGTGAAGAGTTTGACAGAGCACTGAAAGACCTGAGTCGAAACAAGTCCCCCGGAGTAGGCAACATTCCATTAGAACTACTGACAGCCTTGGGAGAGCCAGTCCTGACAAAACTCTATCCTCTGGTGAGCAAGATGTATGAGACAGGCGAAATACCCTCAGACTTCAAGAAGAATATAATAATTCCAATCTCAAAGAAAGTAGTTGTTGACAGATGTGAAAATTACCGAACTATCAGTTTAGTAAGTCACAGCTGCAAAGTGCTAGCGCGAATTCTTTACAGACGAATGGAAAAACTGACAGAAACGGACCTCGGGGAAGATCAGTTTGGATTCCGTAGGAATGTTGGAACACGCGAGGCAACACTGACCCTACGACTTATCTTAGAAGAAAGATTAAGGAAAAGAAAACCTATCTTTCTAGCATTTGTAGACTGAGAAAAAGCTTTTGACAATGTTGATTGGAATACTCTCTTTCAAATTCTGAAGGTGGCAGGGGTAATATACAGGGAGCTAAAGGCTATTTACAATTTGTACAGAAACCAGATGGCAGTTATGAGAGTCGAGGAGCATGAGAGGGAAGCAGTGGTTGGGAAGGGAGTGAGACAGGGTTGTAGCCTATCCCCGATGTTATTCAATCTGTATACTGAGGAAGCAGTAAAGGAAACAAAAGAAAAATTTCGAGTAGGAATTAAAATACATGGAGAAGAAATATAAACTTTGAGGTTCGCCGATGACATTGTAGTTCCGTCAGAGACAGCAAAGGACCTGGTAGAGCAGTTGAGCGGAATGGACAGGAGGGTATAGGATGAACATCAACAAAAGCAAAACGAGGATAATGGGATGTAGTCGAATTAAGTCGGGTGATGCTGAGGGAATTAGATTAGGAAATGAGACACTTAAAGTAGTAAAGAGTTTTGCTATTTGGGGAGCAAAATAACTGATGATGGTCGAAGTAGAGAGGATATAAAATATAGACTGGCAATGGCAAGGAAAGCGTCTCTGAAGAAGAAAAATTTGTTAACATCGAGTATAGATTTAAACGTCAGGAAGTCGTTTCTGAAAGTATCTGTATGGTGTGTAGCCATGTATGGAAGTGAAACGTGGACGATAAATAGTTTAGAGAAGAAGAGAATAGAAGCTTTGGAAATGTGGTGCTAAAGAAGAATGCTGAAGATTAGATAGGTAGATCACATAACTAATGAGGAGGTATTGAGTAGAATTGGGCAGAAGAGGAGCTTGTGGCACAACTTGACGAGAAGAAGGGATCGGTTGGTAGGACACGTTCTGAGACATCGAGGGATCACCAATTTAGTATTGGAGGGCAGCGTGGAGGGTAAAAATCGTAGAGGGAGACCAAGAGATGAATACACTAATCAGATTCAGAAGGATGTAGGCTGCAGTAGGTACTGGGAGATGAAGAAGCTTGCACACGATAGAGTAGCATGGAGAGCTGCATCAAACCAGTCTCAGGACTGAAGACCACAAGAACAACAAATCATAAGAAAAGCTATGCATCATAAGCCATCTCACTGCTATTCAATATATTGTAGGATTGAGCAGAATTATTTGTTATGGAAATACTGAGTTACTTCACAAGAAAGGCACAGAAGGCTCCAAGTGACTATTAATGACAATAATTTGTGTATTGTTTGACATTTAGGGAATCATCAGCTGAGACAAACGTTACTATAGCAATGAACATACTCTGATGCATTTGGAGGTGAAATACGTATTGAATAGCAAAATTGCACGCTTTTTTTATTTTCCTTTTTGTAACTTCACTATCACTGTGTCGAAATTTCATGACACTTACCTTAGCAGCTATTAAGTTCTCAAACTTTCACACACACAGCATCTGCAGAAGAAGCAGATCTGATGAAATGTAGCAGAATACGAATTGTGTTGCTTTCAATTAGTCTATGTTCTTCTAACTACGTTCACGCATTTCAAAGTCATATGGACTGTCTGTATTTCTGTAAGCGCCGCTTACACCAGGTATATCATTTCTTTTTCATGGGAAAGGTGTGACACCACAGACCACATCATATCACTTCGTACATCTACATCTACATCTACATTTATTCTCCGCAAGCCACCCAACGGTGTGTGGCGGAGGGCACTTTACGTGCCACTGTCGTTACCTCCCTTTCCTGTTCCAGTCGCGTATGGTTCGCGGGTAGAACGACTGTCTGAAAGCCTCCGTGCGCGCTCTAATCTCTCTAATTTTACATTCGTGATCTCCTCGGGAGGTATAAGTAGGGGGAAGCAATATATTCGATACCTCATCCAGAAACGCACCCTCTCGAAACCTGGCGAGCAAGCTACACCGCGATGCAGAGCGCCTCTCTTGCAGAGTCTGCCAATTGAGTTTGTTAAACATCTCCGTAACGCTATCACGGTTACCAAATAACCCTGTGACGAAACGCGCCGCTCTTCTTTGGATCTTCTCTATCTCCTCCGTCAACCCGATCTGGTACGGATCCCACACTGATGAGCAATACTCAAGTATAGGTCGAACCAGTGTTTTGTAAGCCACCTCCTTTGTTGATGGACTACATTTTCTAAGGACTCTCCCAATGAATCTCAACCTAGTACCCGCCTTACCAACAATTGATTTTATATGATCATTCCACTTCAAATCGTTCCGCACGCATACTCCCAGATATTTTACAGAAGTAACTGCTACCAGTGTTTGTTCCGCTATCATATACTCATACAATAAAGGATCCTTCTTTCTATGTATTCGCAATACATTACATTTGTCTATCTTAAGGGTCAGTTGCCACTCCCTGCACCAAGTGCCTATCCGCTGCAGATCTTCCTGCATTTCGCTATAATTTTCTAATGCTGCAACTTCTCTGTATACTACAGCATCATCCGCGAAAAGCCGCATGGGACTTCCGACACTATCTACTAGGTCATTTATATATATTGTGAAAAGCAATGGTCCCATAACACTCCCCTGTGGCACGCCAGAGGTTACTTTAACGTCTGTAGACGTCTCTCCATTGACAACAACATGCTGTGTTCTGTTTGCTAAAAATTCTTCAATCCAGCCACACAGCTGGTCTGATATTCCGTAGGCTCTTACTTTGTTTATCAGGCGACAGTGCGGAACTGTATCGAACGCCTTCCGGAAGCCAAGAAAAATAGCATCTACCTGGGAGCCTGTATCTACTATTTTCTGGGTCTCATGAACAAATAAAACGAGTAGTGTCTCACTCGATCGCTGTTTCCGGAATCCATGTTGATTCCTACATTGTAGATTCTGGGTTTCCAAAAACGACATATACTCGAGCAAAAAACATGTTCTAAAATTCTACAACAGATCGACGTCAGAGATATAGGTCTATAGTTTTGCGCATCTGCTCGACGACCCTTCTTGAAGACTGGGACTACCTGTGCTCTTTTCCAATCATTTGGAACCTTCCGTTCCTCTAGAGACTTGCGGTACACGGCTGTTAGAAGGGGGGCAAGTTCTTTCGCGTACTCTGTGTAGAATCGAATTGGTATCCCGTCAGGTTCAGTGGACTTTCCTCTGTTGAGTGATTCCAGTTGCTTTTCTATTCCTTGGACACTTATTTCGATGTCAGCCATATTTTCGTTTGTGCGAGGATTTAGAGAAGGAACTGCAGTGCGGTATTCCTTTGTGAAACAGCTTTGGAAAAAGGTGTTTAGTATTTCAGCTTTACGCGTGTCATCCTCTGTTTCAATGCCATCATCATCCCGGAGTGTCTGTATATGCTGTTTCGAGCCACTTACTGATTTAACGTAAGACCAGAACTTCCTAGGATTTTCTGTCAAGTCGGTACATAGAATGTTACTTTCGAATTCACTGAACGCTTCACGCGTAGCCCTCCATACGCTAACTTTGACATCGTTTAGCTTCTGTTTGTCTGAGAGGTTTTGGCTGCGTTTAAACTTAGAGTGAAGCTCTCTTTGCTTTCGCAGTAGTTTCCTAACTTTGTTGTTGTACCACGGTGGATTTTTCCCGTCCCTCACAGTTTTACTCGGCACGTACCTATCTAAAACGCATTTTACGATTGCCTTGAACTTTTTCCATAAACACCCAACATTGTCAGTGTCGGAACAGAAATTTTCGTTTTGATCTGTTAGGTAGTCTGAAATCAGCCTTCTATTACTCTTGCTAAACAGATAAACCTTCCTCCCTTTTTTTATATTCCTACTAACTTCCATATTCAGGGATGCTGCAACGGCCTTATGATCACTGATTCCCTGTTCTGTACATACAGAATCGAAAAGTTCGGGTCTGTTTGTTATCAGTAGGTCCAAGATGTTATCTCCACGAGTCGGTTCTCTGTTTAATTGCTCGAGGTAATTTTCGGATAGTGCACTCAGTATAATGTCACTCGATACTCTGTCCCTACCACCCGTCCTAAACATCTGAGTGTCCCAGTCTATATCTGGTAAATTGAAATCTCCACCTTGTATGTGAAATGTATTCCAAATTTTCTCTCATTTGTTCTGCCACTAATGCTGCTGAGTCGGGAGGTCGGTAAAAGGAGCCAATTATTAACCTAGCTCGGTTGTTGAGTGTAACCTCCACCCATAATAATTCACAGGAACTATCCACTTCTACTTCACTACAGGATAAGCTACTACTAACAGCGACGAACACTCCACCACCGGTTGCATGCACTCTATCCTTTCTGAACACCGTCTATACCTTTGTAAAAATTTCGGCATAATTTATCTCTGGCTTCAGCCAGCTTTCTGTACCTATAACGATTTCAGCTTCGGTGCTTTCTATCAGCGCTTGAAGTTCCGGTACTTTACCAACGCAGCTTCGACAGTTTACAATTACAATACCGATTGCTGCTTGGTCCCCGCATGTCCAGACTTTGCCCCGCACCCGTTGAGGCTGTTGCCCTTTCTGTACTTGCCCAAGGCCATCTAACCTAAAAAACCGCCCAGCCCACGCCACACAACCCCTGCTACCCGTGTAGCCGCTTGTTGCGTGTAGTGGACTCCTGACCTATCCAGCGGAACCCGAAACCCCACCACCCTATGGCGCAAGTCGAGGAATCTGCAGCCCACACGGTCGCAGAACCGTCTCAGCCTCTGATTCAGACCCTCCACTTGGCTCTGTACCAAAGGTCCGCAGTCAGTCCTGTCGACGATGCTGCAGATGGTGAGCTCTGCTTTCATCCCGCTAGCGAGACTGGCAGTCTTCACCAAATCAGATAGCCGCCGGAAGCCAGAGAGAATTTCCTCGGATCCATAGCGACACACATCATTGGTGCCGACATGAGTGACCACCTGCAGATGGGTGCACCATGTACTCTTCATGGCATCCGGAAGGACCCTTTCCACATCTGGAATGACTCCCCCCGGTATGCACACGGAGTGCACATTGGTTTTCTTCCCCTCTCTTGCTGCCATATCCCTAAGGGGCCCCATTACGCGCCTGACGTTGGAGCTCCCGACTACCAGTAAGCCCACCCTCTGCGACCGCCCGGATCTTGCAGACTGAGGGGCAACCTCTGGAACAGGACAAGCAGCCATGTCAGGCCGAAGATCAGTATCAGCCTGAGACAGAGCCTGAAACCGGTTCGTCAGACAAACTGGAGAGGCCTTCCGTTCAGCCCTCCGGAATGTCTTTCGCCCCCTGCCACACCTTGAGACGACCTCCCACTCTACCACAGGTGAGGGATCAGCCTCAATGCGGGCAGTATCCCGGGCAACCATGCGTGGGACGAGCTGGCCGTCCCCGACAAACCCCCATCCGGACCCCCACAGTGATGCCCATTGGCAACAGCCTCAAGCTGTGTGACCGAAGCCAACACTGCCTGAAGCTGAGAGCGAAGGGATGCCAACTCAGCCTGCATCCGAACACAGCAGTTGCAGTCCCTATCCATGCTAAAAACTGTTGTGCAAAGAACGTCTGAACTAATCTACAGAGAGCGCAAACCAATCGACACGAAATTTAAACGGTTATTAAAATACAAGATTGCCTAGTAAATGCAGTAATGCTGCTACTTGCGCACTGCTGACACTGCTCGGCGGCGGAAGGAGACTACGCGATTTTACACTATTCAGGTACTAAAACGCGATGCTACAACTCTCAAATACTATAATACGCCCGAAATTTATGAATTAAATAATGCAAGTACCAAAAGCACGCAAAGAAATTAATAATTAAACTATGTAACAAATGAGTGAGTTAGGAGTATAACACTTGTTGCTGCAGCTGCTTATCCAACGGCGGCAGAGAGCACACTGACTGTGACCAACCGACACTGGCCGTTCAAAACAAAAACAGAAGACAAACGACTACGCGAATTTACACTATTCAGGTACTAAAACGCGATGCTACAACTCTCAAATACTATAATACGCCCGAAATTTATTAATTAAACAATGCAAGTACCAAAAACACGCAAAGAAATTAAGAATTAAACTATGTAACAAATGAGTGAGCTAGGAGTATACGGCTTGCTGCTGCAGCTGCTTATCTAACGGCGGCAGGTAACAAACGAGTTTAATAAAATGACGTAGTGGTTAAGCTGGTCAGTCTGCAGCTTGGGGTTTCGTATCTTGTCGCTTCAACGAATTTTAATTGGTGGTTAGAGTTACTAGTTTAAGAGGACAACGAGAATTATTAAGCATTTATGATTTTAAAGTATTACGTCCACACAGCCGGTCTTGCGCCATGTTTTCTCTTTACGTACCGTGATTTCTGCTAGGCAGTAAAAGAAAATGACATTCCTTTTGTCCTTCAGTCGGTATCGGCATACTGCCTGTATGTAAATAAAGAGAACACAAATTAATATGATGCTGTTTCTCGCCATAAAACAACTAAATACTTTCTCTTTGATGCCTTTATCGGCATTGACGTCATGCGGCATGTGACAAAAGAAAATAGGTTTCGTGTTTGTCTCAGCGCTTTTGTTGAAAAGTCGTAAAGTAATTTAAAATCTAGAGACTATTGAACAACTGAAAAGGGTGAAATAGGCAGTTTATTTCTTACGTACAATCCGCTCCTCTATTTTTAAACAAAGACGAGGTAAGACGGACGAGGTTTTCCTCTTCTTTGAGGGACAACAAAACGTTCATTTGCCATAAACCGTTTCTCCCTATTAGCACAATAATTCAGTACCGTGTCCACCTTCCGTCCCCCTCTACAACCACTTTCAGCTGTCACCAAATAGGGCACAACTTCTCCCATGCGTCATGAACTGCTTCTGACAGCGCTGTCTTGGTTGTCAGTGCTGATCTTCTGCATCTAATAGTTTTCTCCATCTCTGCCCATACGTGCTCAATGGGACTGCGGTTAGCACTTTTGGGTGGCCTGACCAACAGCTCAACGTCATTTGAAACCAGTGCTTTACACAGTTCGGTGTATCGACAGGAGAACGGTCATGTTGGAAGATTACTCTGCTTCCCGATAATCTCTGACGAACAGAGGGAAGCATGACGTTCCCCGGTATTTCTCAGTAGTAATGGCTAGAAGAAGGACGGTCCACTTGCCACAGAAATCCGCAGCCATTTGTTGCGAACTAAATATTTCCCTGTATTTGGGCCACCGCATCTAAAATTGACCAAGAAGTATTAAATGTTTCCCTTAAGGACGCGTGTAGCAGTTGCGGAGAAGTTAATAGACGTAATGACATTAATAATCGAAATGTTTGGTAGCTTTGAGCTCTTTAATGGTATTTTTCCGTCTAAAAATATTCTCGAAATAGTGAAAATTTCAAAATGGTTTCAAGTCAAGCTATGATGGTTGAAAGTATCTTTGCAATCCGACTTGAGACTAGCATAATTTCCCTTTCAGATGCCTTCTGACGATTAACAAGGTAATAGAGAACTGAATTTTTTCGCGGTGTCTAATTTGTAAGCTAAGCGCATCATACGTTACCACACTACCATGATTCTAGCAAACGTGGGTTTCAGTGATCTGGTGGACTGACGCTAGTTTCTCAGTTTTGAGGTGTGGCTTCGATTCCCACTTTCGGCATGTAATTTAAACACGCACGAACAGATCTCCCTTATCTCTAGTAATGCCAAGTGCAGAACATTAATTGGCACCGTAGTTCAGAATATCTGTTAAAACCATCGTATCCCTTCGCTATGAAATGTGGCAGAGCCGCTTTAGGTTGTGCCATAGCAGAGGCGGAAGTCTTGGCAAACAAAAACTCCGCCGCCAGTGCGGTTCCTTACAACAGAAAAAAACTTTATTTTATGCAGTGAGACAGTGGTCGTGTAAGGCCACATGGCTCTTGCGTTATTTGGACTTGAGACGCTGAAAAATTTAGTGCTGGGCTATTATTCGAATTTTCTCTGTCACTCCTCTAGGTCTTCAGGAAGACACAATGTGGTTTCGAATCCTGGTCCAGCACAAAAATACCCATGGTTTCATTTCAAGCCCTACCGTGTGCGCACCGAACCAAAGGTGATAAATACTTTTCATATGTTATGTCTCTTCGTGTGTTGTCAACAATAACAATAGGTGCCGTTATTTCTAGTCAAATATGTACACGTCTCGCTACTGGTGGGCAAACAATTCGTTGATGGAAAACAACAGCAGTAGTGCTGGCTTCCATTCCCGGTCACGCAACAAAATCGTAACCTCATTTCATAGTGATTTTATTTAGTTAACGATCTGATTACGCACTGGGTTCGAGTTCCCGTCAAAAAACTTTACGTTACGCACTTCTTTGTAAAGACGTGGTGCAAACTTTATCACTTGATATTATACTAACAGTTTTTCGTGGTTACTTAACAGGGAGATAGGGGTCTTGACAGGATTCCAGGCGGAGCGCAAAAATTTCCAAGTTGAGGTTTGCTAACTGATAATGATGGAAACTTCGATATTTCTCGACTCGTTATGCCCAGTCACCAATGACGAACGTTGCTATGATGGGGTCTCGGTCGGTCACGAAAGCTTTGCTTAGTTGCAGTGGCTACAGGTGCTTAGTTTCAACACAAATCCAGAACAACAAAGTTCGTCAAGTCGTTTGAAGTTCAAACACATGCACAGATAATGGTTCAATGATGAGTACAGAGAAATTACCGGTGATACGATGATAATTTTGAGGTTACCACAGAGCGCTTTGCCGCTGTTGATCGCTTTGCTTTTAACTTGTTAGTTCAGCACCCAATTTATGACAAGCTTCTCTTATCAGAAACGACGTTTAATAGATGAGGGAACACGTTTTAAAGAACAAAAAGACTTCTATTTGTCATAGAACTTCAGGAGTCCAAATATTGTCTCATAATCTCTCATTCATAAAGATATTTAATTTTGCCTGAAGGTCAGTGAATGACTCACACGACAGGGTTAATTAACTTAGGCTCTGGTGACTGTGGTAACGGTTTTGAAATGTCACTTACTGTAAAATTGAGCCTACAAGGGCTAAGAACTGTCTCATCTCTAATGACGCATTTCCTAGTATTTAAAAATTGTGGTGTTGATTTACGTCTGAACTTACATCTTAAAGAACAATTTCTCTAGTTATGTCTTGTGGTATCCATTTTGTGTAGTCAAACGACTGTATTCCATAGAGAATAGAGGACCTGAATAGAGGACCTGCAAGACAGCTGCGTTATGTGGGCTGCATGCAAATCAAGCCGAAACGCAATTCAAGTCGTTCGAATTCTTCCGGGTATGACAGTACATTGCTCTTCTCCAGCCCAGAAAATATACAGAATATACGAACAAAGTCTTTAAAATAAATTAAAATATAAAATATGTACACTTTTTTTAAACTGTTTACATCTGGTTGTTGTACACTGAGGATTTGAATAAAATATTGTTGTCAGTTTAAGATACAGTCATACGGCGATATTCTTTACAAACAAAACAGCCCTTTACTCAAGTGATTTCGGTTTTCTGTGATTTCGCTAGATTACTTCGGGCACATTCTTTGTTACTACAATGCTATGACTTCCTGACTATTAAATCCTTGTAAAACTAGACCTGGAACCATGTTAAGTGTCTGCGCATATGATTTATGTTTTATATTCATAAAATGTAATACCACGGAACGTCCGCCCCCTGTAGCTGAATGGTCAGCGTGACGGATTGTCAATCCTTTGGAACCGGGTTCGATTACCGGCTGGGTTGGGTAATTTTCTCCGTCCAGGGACTGGGTGTTGTGCTGTCCTCATCCTCATTCTAGCATCCTTATCGACTGCAGGTCACCGAAGTGGCGTCAACTTGAAAGACCGGCATCCGGCGAACGGACTGCCCAGCGGGGGACCCTAGCCATACGATTAAATAAATAAAATACCACGGAATGTGTAATATCCTTGAAAAGGTGATTAACGGATGATTTCTCACTTTCTCTACGAGTGGTGGACTGTTTGACATCAAGCTAATTATAGTCTCCGTTGTTTTCAGTCTTGTACCAGCCGCACTGGAAGTGCGGAAGACTGGTTTCCAATTGGGAATAAATGGAAATTGCAGCCTTATAAAAAAAGGAGACCCCCGAAAACGTTGGAGATACTTTTTACTTATATCTGGAACAATGTTGTCCATAGTCCCCCAGCTACTACATAGTCTTTCTTAACTCTTGTCTACAACTTTGTGAATCGCCAAACGCTGGCCTGTAGGACGAATAGGTCCGCACGATAAGAACAGTAACCAGTGACTCTGACCATTGTTGAAGCTTATTGAATAAATTGTAATAATTATAAACAAAAGTATCAGGAATATTTGTATAGAGTCGTACAATAGTTTAATTTATTATTGGTAAACGATTCATTTGCACTGAGACTGTAGTGTGTACAGGGTTCGCTGTTGGATCTTTTAAGCATCCTGAAAGTTGAGCTAATCAGACGCCTACAAGTACTTCGCCCAGGCGCAATTACAGACATTAGCATCGATTTATAATCTGGTACTGTTGATTAAAAAGGATTCCTATTGTACGTGAGCCTGTTATTTTGGCTTCGACGGACTATTAAGTGACATAGTCGAAATTTCACGAAGGATTACAGGTATTTCATTCACAACATTAGCGTTGCTTAAAACTACAAAACTTCAATGAAAGAGTGGTGTGCTAACAATGATCAGTGATTTATAATCCACAAGCTAGATGATCCCCATATGTCAAACGGATACTTTTCACGCATGATGACCTGTAAATAGCTTTCCTATTGAGTAATTGGCCTGAATTACCCGCATCAACATGCAGCCACACTGCTGTCGTTACGGAGCGCATCCCACGACTGTCTTTCAGCGCAGATCACTCCCTGGGGCATTGTTAGTGACAAACCGACAATGCTGTGCATACCTTCTCTTATTTTACAAATGTTATAGTTATTTAATGATAGTCAGTGCATCCCCGTGAATTCAATGAAGAGAGACATTTCACTCTTTGGAAAATCTTTGTTAGACGTCTTGCTTAATTAAAAACAGAATTGAAGTTGTTGGTTTTGGGACGCAAGCCATACTCCAGTAGCCAATCATGCTAGTTCGACGTCAGCTAAAAGCAGGAGCTTGCTGAACCTTAGCAACGTGTGCAGGCCGACACGTGGCAACTTTACACGGTAGCAAAATTACAGATCAATACTTTTTGTGATGTCAGCTACTGTAATAAGTAAAACACTCTGCATGACAAGGTAGTACTCTGTGCCAGAAGAGCTCAAATGTTACAGTCGATATACCGGTCGGTTGTAACGGATATAAGAGCAGATATTTGTGTAGTTGACTGATGACGGTGTACTGAACAATATTAAATAAGTATTTGCAGATTAGTAATCGTAGCCATTACAAGTCGTATGTATTTAGTTTGGTTAGTACCTCCAAGTACACGTGCCAAGAGCATAGTTGTAAAATTACCGTAGACTACCAACCATACGTAAGCATAGACCATGATAGCTCATACCAACATTACATAAACATAAAGTGTGTTGCATACCTATTGGGCGTTACCTTATAACGATCGCTTGCTTTACGTATGCGATCAGTGTCTTGCTAGAGTCACGTTTAGAAACTGTGTGAGGATACGAAGGTAATCCCGTAAGTAAGGTCTCCTATTTTTTATAAGTACAGAACTCTGTTTGTGTGGCAGTTGGTCACACTGTTATGAAAGGTGCTTCACTCGCTGTGTGTAAACACGCCCACGCCGCGCTGAGGCGCTCAGTCTTGGCTTGGCAGCCGTTGAGAATGGAGCTCCCGTTCGATGTTACCGCCAAGTGCGAATTGAGCGCATTTATTCTGTTTTTGAACGCAAAGGACACTGCGCAGATTGAAATCGATCGCCAATTGACGGAAGTGTATGGTGAGTCGTGCATGGATGTCAAAAATTTTCGTAAGTGGTGAAGAGAGTTTGCAGCTGGTCGAACCGAAATTCGCGACGAACAAAGGAGCGGGAGACTGTCAGTTCCTGAGGAGTCAGTGTTGAAGGTTGAGCAAAGCATGCGTGAAGATCGGCGGATCACCATGGATGATCTCTGCACGTTGGTTCTTGTGCCACGCATGCTAAGGCCCACATACGGCAACGAGCTGATGCTTCCCGCGCATTTCTTCACCACCTTGCAGCCGAACAGGTCAACTTTCTGGACTCAATTGTCACGGGCGACGAAAACTGGGCATACCACTTTACACCTGAGACCAAGCAACAATCACGCCAGTGGCGGCATCCTTCTTCGCCAAAGCCGCGGAAATTCAAACAATCCCAGTCTGCCGGTAAAGTCATGACAACAGCTTTTTGGGATCGGGAAGGGGTACTGTTGGTCGACTTTATGCCCACTGGGACCACAATTAACGCTCACAGATATTGTGAGTGTGGTGTCACCGCCAGACACCACACTTGCTAGGTGGTAGCCTTTAAATCGGCCGCGGTCCGTTAGTATACGTCGGACCCGCGTGTCGCCACTATCAGTGATTGCAGACCGAGCGCCGCCACACGGCAGGTCTAGAGAGACTTCCTAGCACTCGCCCCAGTTGTACAATCGACTTTGCTAGCGATGGTTCGCTGACAAAATACGCTCTCATTTGCCGAGACGATAGTTAGCACAGCATTCAGCTACGTCATTTGCTACGACCTAACAAGGCGCCATTACCAGTTACTATTGATATTGTGAAAAATGTACCGTCCAGACCGACGTTCACCATTAATGGATTAAAGTTAAGTATTCCACCAGTTACGTCCGTTTTTTTCTAAATTCTAATTTCCTTGTCCTGTTCCAGACCTCGCGCCAGCCTGCGTGAGCTAAAACGCGTGCCTTTCGGCTTCCTCTAGTATTCCTGGGTTGGCTCTCCTGCCAATCCAAAACAGGGAGACTCTGAAAAAACTCAAACGGGCAATTCAGAATCGGAGAAGAGGAATTTTGAGCAAGGGCGTACAATTCTCCATGACAACGCTCGCCCACACATCGCTCGGCAAACCGTTGTTCTCCGGCAACAGTTTCAGTGGAACATAATCACCCACCCACCCTACAGTCCGCAGTTGGCGCCCAGTGACTACCACCTGTTCCCTACGTTAAAAGAACATTTGGCCGCAAAGCGATTCAGCTCCGACGACGAGGTGAAAGAAGAGGTTCATAACTTTCTGAACAGCATGGCGGCGAGCTGGTATGACATGGGCATCCAAAACTGCCACATCAATGCATCAACAAAAATAGTGATTATACCAAAAAATGGATAAATGTTCAAGCTGTAAACTGATGTAAACCATTGTAGAAATAAACAGGTCTATGTACTTATAAAAAAAAATTGGAGGCCTTACTTTTGGAATTACCCTCGTATATAAAGGGCTGATAACATGAGGAACATTTTTGATCTACAAAGTTGTCCTGTGTGTCTAGTACTATAAGGTAAACAGTATTTATAGCAAAATTGAAAATGATATTTTTTAATTCCGGTTTTGTCAGAAAATTGTTGATTTGTAACGTGAAACAGAGGGAGGTTATAGTAAAAGGAAAGAAAATAATAAGGATTTGGCATGCAGTGCTATAAAATACAATTTCCTTAACGGAATCGTAAAAAGAACTCAAAACAAAAATATATCAAACATGACTTCAATACAGCGTCGAACTTATATAAAACATATTCCTGTTATTAATAAACAACTTCCGCTTTTATCTATATTAACAGAAATCTCTTGTCTTTGATCATGATGAAGGGACTTCTATTTCGTACAAAATAACAATCATAATTATACGTATTTTTTGTGTTTGTGCGTGTAAATTGTACTAGATTCAAAAGTAGCTGCTTTAGTTACATTAAAGCGCGGAAGTTACGTTCAAATGGTTAAAATGGCTCTGAGCACTATGAGACTTAACATCTGAGTTCATTAGTCCCCTAGACTTAGAACTACTTAAATATAACTAACCTAAGAACATCACACACATCCATGCCCGAGGCAGGATTCGAACCTGCGGCCGTAGCAGCAGCGCGGTTACGGACTGAAGCACCTAGAACCACTCGGCCACAACGGCCGGCCGCGGAAGTTACGAGAGCAAATAATTTTTATTACTTTTAAAATGCAATTTATATTCTGTAAGGGCATAAAATACACAATGGACTATCACTGAATGATATGTAGTTTTAATTACGTGCAAAACAAATAACCAAACAAATAAAAAAACAAAGACAAGTCGTTGGCTGCCTTTATGTTTCTTTCCTACCAGTACTACTAGTAACTCTACCATTTACTACGTCATTTATGTAGTGTACCAAAACTACCAAGCCGTAGTTTTGGTAGACCGCAACCCAAGGCAAGAGCAAGAGCCATTAATGCTTATTTTCCCCCTGGGTTGCATATCAAGTGTTGAAGTGTGGACGCAAAACGGGTAATCTATACTGGCAGGCGAAGCCCATTTGTGGTGCGCTAAGACCGTACACGGAAGACCAGATTTGTTTGTGGCGTATTTGTCGGAAGTCTGTTCGACACAGAGAAAAAACAACCAACACACATATGTGTGTGTAGGAATTAAGGTACCACATATAAAAATTCTGCAGCTGTATCTGTTATCCCGGCATGTACATCGAATTATATCTTTCTGCTTCTTACAATGGGAAGGCCTCAGAGACGGCCAACCGATTCGGCTCAGATTTGGCAGGTCGCTTGTGTACAATCTAAAACGAAGGAATCTAAGATATTTTCGGTCAACACCCCCAAGTTTTTGAGAAAATCACCCCTAAAGGTTATGTAAGTAGGCTGCTTAGGTTTTTTTTTGGTAACGCCACCTCTGTATGAAAATCTCTGGCTGTGCTGTGTGCAGTCTGTGGCTGCTATGCATTGTTGTAATACTCGCCATTGTAGTGTTAGGCAGCTGGCTGGGAACAGCGCGTAAGTAGGCTGTTTAGGTTTTTTTTTTTTTTTTTTTTTTTTTGTAACGCCACCCCTGTATGAAAATCACTGGCTGTGCTGTGTGCAGTCTGTGGCTGCTTTGCATTGTTGTAATACTCGCCATTGTAGTGTTAGGCAGCTGGCTGGGAACAGCGCCTAGCGTTGCGCAGTTGGAGGTGAGCCGCCAGCAGTGGTGGATGTGGGGAGAGAGATGGCGGAGTTTTGAAATTTGTCATGAACTGCTCTATATATATATTTATATGATGATATCAAGGTAAATACATTGTTTGTTCTATTAATATCTTTCATTTGCTAACTATCCCTATCAGTAGTTAGTGCCTTCCGTAGTTTGAATCTTTTATTTAGCTGGCAGTAGTGGCGCTTGCTGTATTGCAGTAGCTTGAGTAGCGAAGATTTTTGTGAGGTAAGTGATTTGTGAAAGGTATAGTTTAATGTTAGTCAGGGCCCATTCTTTTGTAGGGATTATTGAAAGTCAGATTGCGTTGCGCTAACAAAAATATTGTGTGTCAGTTAAAGCACAGTCTTATGTAAAATTATTCAAAGGGGACATTTCATATGTCGACCCTTAGCCTAGGATACCTCACTGGAATCTTCTGATTTTTTTTCTTGTAGTTTGTGTAATTAGTGTAGATTTTGTTTATTGCTAGCGCGTAATTGTAGAGAGAATTTCCTTTGTAGTTGCAGTCTTTCATTGTTGTACAGTAAAACAGGTGTGGCATGCATGTAGATTTGCACCAAGTATTTCGCAGCTGCAATTAACTAGATATTATTTTCAGTGTTATGTTAATGTGTTCTCTTATTTTTGCTCTTCAAATTGTGTTTTTCTGTGTTGTCGTGTGAAATACTGTGACAATAATGGCGTGTGAAAAACGTAATACTAGGCTCCAAAGTAAACTGAGAAATGACAGTGAAAACGAAAGCAGTGTGTTAGCGCCACCGAGTAATGAATTAACTGATGTTCAAAGTAGTAATTTGGTAACTGTGCATAGGGAAATGGAGCGGGCGGCAAACAATGGCGTAGGCAGTGAAACAATTAGTGAGCAGGGAAGCATTATCGATCGATCGGTCGGCAATAGCTCGGTTCAGGAATCCGAAATGACACGACACGATCTCGCAAATACTGTAGATTCAGGTTTTGGATCCTCACCGTTTTCTCAAATAAGTCAAGACACATTTTCTGCTTGTCAAAATGTGAATGTTTCCGGTGCAAATTCACTGCTGAAAAGCACTGAGGAACATGTTCCAGACACCAGTGCATTGTTATTACAATTAATACAACAAATGGGACAAACACAACAAAAGCTTCAAAAGTTAGACACAATGGAACAAAATCTTCGAAAGTTAGACACAGTGGAACAAAATCAGAGACAAACACAGCAACAGTTAGACGCAATGGAACAAAATCTTCAAAAGTTAGACTCATTGGAGCAAACTCTTGAACAAACACGTGAGGATTTAACTACTGAGTTACATCACATTGAATCGAAATGTCAAAAAGTCTGTAATGATGTAAAAACACAAATTTGTGAGCATTTCCAACCTATTTTTTCGCGTCATGAAAATGCACTACAGAATCATGAAGCAGCCATAAAAGAACTGCAAACTACTGTTCATGAAAATCATGAGACCTTGCAAGCTAAATTTGACTCAGTTGCATCTACCGATTCGGTTACGCAACTTGCAAAAACTCAGGAAAACTTGAAGGACACAGTAGATTCGATTTCAACACAAATGGACACTCTGAAACTTCGTTCAGAAAAACACACTGAGGAAATAAGTACACTATCGGACAAAGTAGCCGAACTTTCAGATCAGTTCACTAACTTATCTACAAAGGTAGATGATGATCTGAATGACACACCTGTAGCCTTCACTGACACTGAAGAGTATGAAGAAATTAGAAAATTCAAACAAAATCTAAATCAAATCAATACACAGTACAAAAGAGAAATCCGCGAAGTACAAGATCAGCTGACACAGGTAATACAAGAATTACGTATTTCAGAGGACACTCGCGCCCCAATACGGGAAGAGGGACATAGAAATACTGAACAACCACAAAATAATAACACAAGACACTTCGGAAATTATGAAAGAAATTGGCAAGGCACACCGAATTTTGAGATGGAACCGCCGACACGACGTAACAATGACAGCTATGCGACTCGCCGACATGATGATTTTGACTATAAGCTGTTCATTACTACACGTAAATTTAAAACATTTAAGAATTCTGCCAACGACATTCATCCACAAGCATGGCTCCATCAATTCTCTCATTGTTTTCCTCCCAACTGGTCGTTAGAACCCAGATTAGAATTTATATGTGGCTACTTGGAGAATGAACCAGCTGTAAGAATGCGATCTGTCATTCACGACTGTCACAGTGAAGGAGAATTTTACCATGCCTTCCTCTCAGCATATTGGTCTCAAGCTACTGAAGACCGAGTAAAACATAGCATCATGATGATGAAACACTTTGAACAATCTGAATTTTCCAGTCTTATGAAATATTTTGAAGACATGTTGCATAAGAATCAGTATCTTTCAAACCCATACAGCCCCTCAGAACTCATCCGCATTTGCTTAATCAAATTACCTAAACATTTACGGCATATTATTTTAGCAGGACGTTGCCAAGACGACATTGAAGCTTTTCAGGGACTGTTACAAGAACTGGAAATTGACACTGACAATCGCGGAACGCGAGAACAGTAGCACAACAATTACAGGTCACATCTGTTACAATTCCGCGATGACAGAAATAATACACGACAAGGCTATTCTTATAACGTAAATTCATGACCAAAACAGACACCACCCGTATGACAACCGTTGGCAGAGTAGTAATAATTACAGGGAAAGATCACCTCTCCGCGGTAATGACTATTACAGAGACAATCAGAGAAACAGACAATATGGGAACCAAAATAATTATTATTACGGGAGACAGAATAACTTTACACGCAACGGTCCAGCGCGCAGTTACCATTCAGGGAGAAATTCTCCACCACTTAACCGACAAGAAAGAAACTACAGAAACTATACTCCTGGAAATGGAAAAAAGAACACATTGACACCGGTGTGTCAGACCCACCATACTTGCTCCGGACACTGCGAGAGGGCTGTACAAGCAGTGATCACACGCACGGCACAGCGGACACACCAGGAACCGCGGTGTTGGCCGTCGAATGGCGCTAGCTGCGCAGCATTTGTGCACCGCCGCCGTCAGTCTCAGCCAGTTTGCCGTGGCATACGGAGCTCCATCGCAGTCTTTAACACTGGTAGCATGCCGCGACAGCGTCGACGTGAACCGTATGTGCAGTTGACGGACTTTGAGCGAGGGCGTATAGTGGGCATGCGGGAGGCCAGGTGGACGTACCGCCGAATTGCTCAACACGTGGGGCGTGAGGTCTCCACAGTACATCGATGTTGTCGCCAGTGGTCGGCGGAAGGTGCACGTGCCCGTCGACCTGGGACCGGACCGCAGCGACGCACGGATGCACGCCAAGACCGTAGGATCCTACGCAGTGCCGTAGGGGACCGCACCGCCACTTCCCAGCAAATTAGGGACACTGTTGCTCCTGGGGTATCGGCGAGGACCATTCGCAACCGTCTCCATGAAGCTGGGCTACGGTCCCGCACACCGTTAGGCCGTCTTCCGCTCACGCCCCAACATCGTGCAGCCCGCCTCCAGTGGTGTCGCGACAGGCGTGAATGGAGGGACGAATGGAGACGTGTCGTCTTCAGCGATGAGAGTCGCTTCTGCCTTGGTGCCAATGATGGTCGTATGCGTGTTTGGCGCCGTGCAGGTGAGCGCCACAATCAGGACTGCATACGACCGAGGCACACAGGGCCAACACCCGGCATCATGGTGTGGGGAGCGATCTCCTACACTGGCCGTACACCACTGGTGATCGTCGAGGGGACACTGAATAGTGCACGGTACATCCAAACCGTCATCGAACCCATCGTTCTATCATTCCTAGACCGGCAAGGGAACTTGCTGTTCCAACAGGACAATGCACGTCCGCATGTATCCCGTGCCACCCAACGTGCTCTAGAAGGTGTAAGTCAACTACCCTGGCCAGCAAGATCTCCGGATCTGTCCCCCATTGAACATGTTTGGGACTGGATGAAGCGTCGTCTCACGCGGTCTGCACGTCCAGCACGAACGCTGGTCCAACTGAGGCGCCAGGTGGAAATGGCATGGCAAGCCGTTCCACAGGACTACATCCAGCATCTCTACGATCGTCTCCATGGGAGAATAGCAGCCTGCATTGCTGCGAAAGGTGGATATACACTGTACTAGTGCCGACATTGTGCATGCTCTGTTGCCTGTGTCTATGTGCCTGTGGTTCTGTCAGTGTGATCATGTGATGTATCCGACCCCAGAAATGTGTCAATAAAGTTTCCCCTTCCTGGGACAATGAATTCACGGTGTTCTTATTTCAATTTCCAGGAGTGTACCAACATGACGACAGACGATGTGATCGTAACGACAGACCTGAATTGCATCAGAACTGGCGGGATTTAAACAGGGCAGGGCCCTCTCGTCACGGTGAATTTGTAGAAGTTAGGTCTCCAAATCCCAATAACGACGCGCGCCAACAAAGAGACAATAGGCAATGACTCATACCGCAGGCAGCCACAAAACGTTCGTATGACACTAACGACGCAGCTGCCGTAGCTAGTAATTACGTAAAAATGGAAGACATTAGGGACGTCTTACTCCAGGAACACGACGTAAAACATAACAACATTGCATATACTGTGATTCACATTACTGTAAATGACGTAAAATTTACGGCAGTACTTGACTCTGGCAGTCCCATTTCAGTAATTAGTGAAACAGCTTTTAGAAAATGCAACATATCGAACGATTGCCCCACACTTCCGTTACGTAAGATTAAATTACAAGGTGCAATCTTTGGAAAAAGTGTAGATGTACGCCAACAAACCAACTTAGAATTCTTTTGTCAAAGCCACAGTTTCTCTATGAACTTTCTTATTGTTCCATTATTGTCGACGGAAATTATACTGGGAGTAGACTTTTTGAATGAATACAAAGCAATCTTAAGCTTTCACGATGCTGAAATAAGTTTAGAAAAAGAAGGTAAGTCAGTAGCTTTGAAATTTGAAGATTGGCTCTCAAACCATGACGAAGAAATTAATCGGCTTTACCTCCTGTTAGACAACAGTTCGGAATTTTCGACGGAACTTGACACTAACAATCACTCTGCAAGTACTGACAGGAGTGATATCGACGGCGCATTTGATACTAATGAGTTAATTCAGAATAAAATTCAAACAATTGAGAATTGTAATGACAATGATAGGCAAGACCTTTTTGAGATTTTACAAGCACATTCCACAGTTTTTACTCACAAAACAGGAACAATCAAGGGATTTCAATACCAATTTCGTGTTCGTGAGCATACTAAATTTTGTGTTAGACCATACGTAATTCCGGTGCATTATAGGGACCGTGTTAGAACAGAAATACAATCTATGCTTGACGAGGGCATTATTGAGCCTGCAGTAAGCTCATACAACAATCCATTACATGTTGTTGAGAAGAAAAATGGATCAATCAGGCTTGTCTTAGATTCGAGACAAATCAATACTATCATTATTCCTGAAACAGACAGGCCGCAAACGTTGGAAGAACTTCTTCAAAATTTTAATGGTGTAAACGTGTTGTCTTCCATTGATCTCAGATCCAGCTTTTATCAGATCGAACTTCATCCAGAATGTAGAAAATACACAGCTTTCCTTTGTTTCGGCGTTTGTTATCAGTTTCGGAAACTTCCTTTTGGTTTGAACATTTCTTCAGCAGCATTCATTCGCGGGCTAAATTCCATATTACCTGAGTTCTTAAAACGTCACATCACCTTATATGTGGACGATATTCTAATAGCAGAAGCTTCATGGGAACAACATAATCGCATCCTCAACAGTTTGTTACGTATTTTTGCAGAATCTGGAATTACAGTTAACTTGGAAAAGTCGGAATTCGGTAGGTCAAAGGTGAGGTTTTTGGGACATATTATTTCTTCTGAAGGCACTCAGCCGGATCCTGAAAAGTTAGAAGCAATCAGAGCCATCCCAGTTCCATCCACAAAAAAACAAGTCCGCAGTTTTCTAGGTCTCGTAAATTTTTACCGTCGTTTTCTGAATATGCAAATACTTGTTACACCAAAACTTTGTTCTCTCACTGGAAAAAATACTATTTGGAACTGGGACGAAGAAGCACAGTTGGAATTCAATTCTTTGAAAGAATCGCTACTTAACGCGCCAATACTAGCTCATCCAGATCTGTCACAAGATTTCTGCCTGAGCACGGACTCTTCTAAAGTCGGTCTTGGTGCCCATAGAAAATGACATTACTGTTCAGAAAACCATTGCTTTTGCTAGCCGAGTGCTAACAAAATCTGAAAACAATTATTCCGTTACTGAATTAGAAGCTTTAGCTATCGTTTGGGCATTTAAGAAATTCCGTTTCTTTCTTTCTGGTAAGCACGTAAAAGTATACAGTGATCATCGTGCATTACAATTTCTTATGTCTTCAAAATTAAATCATGACAGGTTAAAACGTTGGGCATTGTTTCTGCAAGAATTCCGCTTCACAGTAGTCTACATTCCCGGCAAGGAGAACATTGTTGCGGACGCGCTGTCACGCGCACCGGCTGGGCTTCAGAAAAGTAACACAGAAGGCAACATTGAGAAAAATTTCAGTATTCTTTACATTCAGAAAGTCGCCTTTGAAAACTTCATCACCACATCTTTAAAGGACATTGCTCATGAACAAGATAAAGATCCTATTTGGAAAGACATCAAAAGTAAATGGCATGAAAAGACACACGCTCAGATTCGGCATTATTACCTGGTTAGAAACAACATACTCTTTAAACGCTGCACTGTTGATGACAAGCTATGGGTACTTTGCATTCCAGACGATTTTGTTAATAAGCTCATTTGGTACATTCATTTCAGCTACGCACATTTTGGTCCACGAAAATTTTATCATATTCTTCGAACGACTTGTTATTTTAACAATATGGAAAAGAGAATTCGAAGAGTCTTGTCTATTTGTAAACTTTGCCAAAAGGCGAAACCATCTACTATCTCCCATCGTGCTCCGCTGTTTCCTATCATTCCTTCTAAATTAAAAGAATTTGCTGCTGTTGATCTCTTGGGACCGCTTGTCAGAACATCTAATGGATTTTCGTACGTTCTAGTCGCCGTTGAACTTACTTCAAAATTTGTTTCTTTCACACCGTTACGTAAAGCCACTGGACGGTCTGTATCCAACGCTTTGTTAAAAATTTCTTACGTGAAGTTGGACACGTTAGTAAAGTCATTTCAGATAATGGACCGCAATTCAGATCTGCTGTTTGGACACGCATGCTTCGCAACCATAAAATCACACCTGTTTTTATTTCATTGTACTCATCACATTGTAACCCCTCCGAACGGATTATGAAAGAAATCAATAAGCTTTGCAGACTTTATTGCCACAGAAAGCATCAGCATTGGGACAGATATTTACACTTATTTCAAAACGTGCTGAATGAAATGCCTCATGACTCCACTGCTTTACCACCTACTCTTGTACTGAAGAATGAAAAACCACCGAACAGAATCAGAGAGCTTGTACCTTTCCCTAATACACGTAAACTTCGACACAAAGATATAATTGATTTGGCTATTAAAAATATAAAATCTGCAGCAGACAAAAGGAGAAAACTACACGGTAAAGCAAATGTAAAGAAATTATATATTGGTCAGAAAGTTCTCATTAAACCTCATTCATTGTCACATAAGAAGAAACACTTGAGTCACAAATTCTTTCTAGTTTACAATGGACCTTACAGAATCTGACGTATACCACATGATAATTGCGTTGAAGTTGAAACTCTGCGTACTAGGAAGAGTAAAGGTTTACACCACATTTCACATGTAAAACCGTTTATAGAAAGATAATCTGCTTTTTAACTTTGTCTGCCATATAACTTTTCACTTCACGTTTCTAGTATGCTTTGTCAGACTTAGAATCTGTTAACAAGCAACAATGTTTGAAGTTAAATATCCAGTCAAGAACCAAGAGAACTTATTGAAACAGAAATTACGAATGCATTGTTATAGTGAACAGACGTCACAGTGTTATTGTGTCTGTACATTCTTGCTTGTTAGTTCCACTATCACGTAACGACTATAAGGATCGCATACTTAGAACATATACCGGCAACGCTAATGAGATTTTCATGCAACATTTTGGTTTACTTATAAAAAAAAACATTCTGGATTTAAAGTACTTTCTGTGAGATACCAGAGGACACAGTGGTTAGTTTATGTGACAGCTACACGATGTTATCACGACGCTACTAATGAGTGACAATTTACAATGTTGCTTTTGCAGTGTATCTGTTTTATATTTGCACAATTTTTCTGAATTCTTCTGGAAAGTAAAACATGTTTTAGTATTTAACTTTTGTGGTATAGCTACAATGAGACAGCCTTTCCCGTGGCACAACAATACGTCACAACACAGTACTTTCTTCATCACAACAATAAGCGTAATAACTAAGATATCTATACGCAAAGCATTTCACTTTTGTTTATCATGAGGTAAGTACATTGACTTCTGCAGAACTTAGCTTTCGGAGGACGATAACTACGAGACTTCCACAGAGATTATCTTACAACATGACACAGAGTTTAGCGCTACAGGACACGTATTTGAGTGATTAATTTTGTACTTAAAACATTTATTTTTAAAGATATTTGAAGTACAATGATACAAAGGTATTTCGTGATACATTTCATTCCATTGCTGTAATCTGTAACACCTGAGGGTATTATTCATTTATCCTCAGGGGGGTACACACTTACTTTGTGTATCATGTGTTTGGCAAGCACAAGGAGCCCTAGCTAATATGGTATTTGCTTATACAACTTTACACATCGGTACCATATTTCTCTAACACATAAATTACACAGCTATCTGATTATTTAACAAAGAAACAAACATTTTTTTTACTACCTCAGTGACAGATGTTTACGTAATTATACTATTGGATAACTTCACACTTACGAAATTGTATTTTGTCTGTACTTAGTGAACTGTTCATATTTTTTTGGACCCATTGTGATATTAGGAGAGCTTTGAATGATATATTTGGTATGAGATCATGATTTTTAAGGTACGTTTGAGGTAGATGACACTACTGAAATGAGCAGAGAATATTTTTTAGGGTTTGAAATTATTGCAGAAAGCTACGACGTTTTTGAGATTTGACTGAGGTGTTATGATGTTATTTTTACGACGATGATGTGTATTATGCTGTTGAGGTATGTTTATGATCAATAAGCTGATGCTATATAAGGAATGTGATTACGTGTTTATATGTATATGAATAATGAATAGAAGTTAGGGACTATGGTTTGTGAAAAAGGTTGTTGGAAACCAAGAATCGTACTTTAAGAGTTATGAAATGTGTGTATATGCGTGAATGTATCACAATGCTGGCGAAAATTTTTTGGACGCTGTTATATTTATAGGATTTTGTTTCTACAGATTTGTAACCCAAATTCTTGACCTGTGAAATATATTTATATGAGACTGTCACTGTAGCGGAAACTGGTGTCATAAATATTTCGGTAAGAAAGTTCAGTGACCACCTGCACGTAATGTGTCGTGGGCCCCCAGCTGAGCGGCCAGGTGTGTCAGACGCCTGGAGAAAAAGCCATTATTGCGAGCCCTTTTCAGTGGCACAGGTAGAAAAAAAAAGAGGGAGGCCATTATCCTCGCTATTGACGTTTCTTTGTAGAGAGCATCGCAAAAACGACACGGTCGAACTTGAAAACATATGTTGACACTGTGGAGCTCTTAATTTATGATATTTACAGAAATGCCTAATGAAATGAGAAATATTTTTACATCTGCACACCTGATTCTGACAAGCGTCTTTCTACGAGAGTTGAGAGAATTTCTACTAGCTTATGAAATGTCACATGACTATTTAATGATATTTTTATGCTTTGGTTTGCATAATTGCTTATTTCATTTGATATCTGGTTTCCAGCTGTCTTGCAGCATTGGTTTCATAAAATAAAATTAAATGCATTTGCTAATGTGAACACTTTCTGTCAACAGATCTATTAAATAATTACTTTATGATCCACATTCTTCGAAAAAGGAGCTCTTGGAATGGAAAGAACAATAAGAAGGGACTAGTAACAGGAACTACATACATAATTTTCTTTTCAACTACTTGGTAATTTTTTTTTTTGGTAGAGTAAGTTATCGTGATGCATCACTCTAGTGTTAAGATGTGACATAGGTATTAGACATGGCCATTTTTAGTGTAATATTTTTTCTGCTTGAGCTATCTCATGTTTAGAGACAAGTTTTTTTTTGCTGATGCTGTTTGCCATGCATAGTGCTACTAAATTTCACTTTGTATTATTCTTTTAAGCCAGTTTTACTACTGATTTATTTTTCTTGTTGCTGCACATTGGCTCATATTAGTTGTAATGTTGAATTGCTTGGTAATTTAGATTTACTGTAGGTTGCTTTGCAAATTTCCATTTTTTTGTCATTGCTGTTTGTGTTAATTGTTTTGTGCTGCTGCATTGCCTCGTCCCTTACTTTAGCATCTGAGCTCAGTAGATTTAAGTTAGCTTAAGAGGGGGTAGACTATATAAGAAACTAACTATGATGAATTGGAAGCAATGCATTGACAAGGTATATAAAAAAAGATTTGGGCCAAAATGAGTATTGTACAATGAGAAATAATTATTTTGAAAGAAATATGAATAGAATACAGGAAGGAGGTTTAGATAGGACTTTTTGGCAATGATGATGAATGAAGGGAGATCTCCAAGAAGTAAAGAAAGTTTTGTTTGCAAAATACTGCAGTAAAACAAACCCTGTCCTTTCCTTGTATTATTCCGCTATGTGTTTGTGTACCCTTGTGTATTTGTTTTCTTCCTGTCTCTGTGTAGTTTCATAGAATTTTTTCTTCTTCTAATACTAAGCTACATTCACTATGATGAGGAATACTGTTATCCTCAAATATAATTGGTATTAATAATATGTTATTTTCTTTGTAAAGATGTTTAGACATTATTTATTCTGTTCCGTTTTAATGCTCATGTGTAAAGTTGATGTTTCAGAATTTATTCTGATCTTTTATGTATCTTCTTATGTCATAATTCCTGTAACACTGTTGTATATGTTATTTTGATTCTTTTGTAAAGCCTGTACTACAAATGTTATCTGTATTGTTATGTTCTTTAATGATGTATTTTCTACCTTTGTAATTGTATTCTTACGTTATAAAATTGTAATTGACACCAGTTCATCAAATTAAGTAACTTGTAAGTTACATTTCACTGCACACGTTTCTGTTGGTCATAGTATATGGACAATATGTGAGAAGTAGGGACTGTTAGTGTTTGCGCGTGTGTTAATAATTCAGCAAGGGACTGGATAACAGCATTGCTGGTTCTAAGGACATTTCAAACAAATTTTTTTGTGAGTGGACAAGTGGTGGTTTATGGACTTGCTATATTCTCCGCAAGACTCTTCGATGGTGATTGTGCACCTGCACAGTCACAACAGATGGCTGCTGGCCATCTCTACAAGGACTACAGTGGGTCTGCATCTTTGATGACCCACCAGTACCACAATCTCTACCAGGAATACACTGGGTCTGCACCTCTGGTGGCCCACCAATACCGTAATCTCTACCAGGACTACAGTGGGTCTGCTCTGTGATGACCTACCTACCAATATTCTTCAAAACGTCGAATGACTCTGCTGTGGGTTTGCTCTGTTGTGGCCCATTACCTGTCAGCATGTCAAGAGTCAGCACTGTCTTTCCGTTGGAAGGACAACGCTACTTCTTCAAGACTGCATGGAAATCCACTACTTCCATGTGCATTTTCTTTTACTGCTCAGACTTTGAGAAAAACACTGATATTTTACTGTGATGAACGATTAGGACTGTCTTTATGGACTGTGATAAAGTTTAACTTTTGACCAACATTGTATCAATAAGTGTGTGCATTTGATTTCTTTGTTATTGTAATTATGAAAAAATTTTTCAAATCTGTATTGGCCACTGTCCAAACCAATTTGTAAAATTTTTTTGTGGGGAGCATGGGGGCTATGTAAGTAAGCTGTTTAGGTTTTTTTTTGGTAACGCCACCTCTGTATGAAAATCACTGGCTGTGCTGTGTGCAGTCTGTGGCTGCTTTGCAGTGTTGTAATACTCGCCATTGTAGTGTTGGGCAGCTGGCTGGGAACAGCGCGTAAGTGGGCTGTTTAGGTTTTTTTTTGTAACGCCACCTCTGTATGAAAATCACTGGCTGTGCTGTGTGCAGTCTGTGGCTGCTTTGCATTGTTGTAATACTCGCCATTGTAGTGTTAGGCAGCTGGCTGGGAACAGCACGTAGCGTTGCGCAGTTGGAGGTGAGCCGCCAGCAGTGGTGGATGTGGGGAGAGAGATGGCGGAGTTTTGAAATTTGTCATGAACTGCTCTATATATATATTTATATGATGATATCAAGGTAAATACATTGTTTGTTCTCTATTAATATCTTTCATTTGCTAACTATCCCTATCAGTAGTTAGTGCCTTCCATAGTTTGAATCTTTTATTTAGCTGGCAGTAGTGGCGCTTGCTGTGTTGCAGTAGCTTGAGTAGCGAAGATTTTTGTGAGGTAAGTGATTTGTGAAAGGTATAGTTTAATGTTAGTCAGGGCCCATTCTTTTGTAGGGATTATTGAAAGTCAGATTGCGTTGCGCTAACAAAAATATTGTGTGTCAGGATAAGCACAGTCTCGTGTATAAATTGTTAAAAGGGGACGTTTCAGTTATGACGAGCGATCGACTCAAAATTGGCGGGATCGATAGATAATTGTAAATAGAGCATTTTTCATCATCAGGCATGGGGTCCGAAAACGCATACTTTTCCAGAAATCGAGGTAATAAACTTAACAACTGTCGCGTCTCTACCCACATGGTTAACGCCTATCGCCGTCAGCGCCGATAGCGCAACGGCCAAGGTAACTGGCTGGGAAGTGGAAAACCCGGGTTCGAATCTCGAAGAAACCTAGCGTATGTTATTCTTTTCGTTTGTATTGTATTGTAAGAATAACATCCACTACGTTTCTTCGAGATTCGCAGCCAGCTACCTTGGTCGTTGCGCTATCGGTGCTGTCGGCGAAAAGCGTTGACCATGTGGGTACAGAAGCGGCAGTTGTAAAAGTTTCTAACCTCTATTTCTGGAAAAGTATGCGTTTTCGGACCCCATACCTGGTGATGAAAAATGCTCTATTTACAATTATCTATCGATCCCGCCAACTTTGAATCGATCGCTCGTCATAACCTTTAGGGGTGATTTTCTCAAAAACGCGGTGGTGTTGACCCAAAATATCTTAGATTCCTTCGTTTTAGGTTGTACACAAGCGACCTGCCAAATCTGAGCCGAAGCAGTTGTCCGTGTCTGAGGCCTTCCCCTTGTTAGACTGGGCTTAAATAAAAGCGAAAACGATTTCATATCCACTTTGCGCTTCGTTAGGACTCCCTTGCCTACGCGACCAGTGCTATGGAAAAGGAGAGGAATGAGAGGGGGTACTGGCGTGGCGCCCGAACGCTCGGCTGGACACGCAAACGAGGCGTCTGTGCGCCCAAATGGGGCGATTCTGAGCGGTCCTTAGCCGGAAGGAGGTCCGCCCTCTCCACCCTCCTGCCTCCTTACCGGCCCTCCTCGCCTTCTCCCGTCGCCAGAGTTGAGGGGAGACGCTGGTCAGCGGTCGCCACACAAGTAACACCGGGTAAGTGACAGCTAGAGGGTCCAGTTAACAGCGTCCAGTACTCAATTAGCAGTAAAGGCAGTAAGTGCTCGTTCCTCTAGTCTTTCCGCGGCGCCGTCTACTTCCCCAAGAGTCCGCGGTAACTCGCTGGCCATCTCTCGAAACTACTGTTCCGTCTTGGCACCTTACGTGTGTGCCACGGCCTGTCGAAACGTTGAAAAGCTCCGTAATTGAATTACGTGCTGTCGAACTGTAATGAACCAACAAAATGTTTTCTACTACCTCTCTGCCCATTGAAAAGAATTTCACTCCAATAAAACCTTCTTAGGTTTCTTGCCACTTTTGGCGTCGCTGACACACACGGAGAAGACCATATCCGACGAGGAAAACCTACAGAGAGCTGGATCGTCTAGATTAAAAGAGGGAACAAATAAAGGAGCGGAAGAAATCCAGACGCTCCTCCACTGACCAAGCCATGTACCATTTCACTGACCGTGTTTTAAAATATCCAAATATCCAAATGATGAGGTTCCACCTACCAAGATTGGTTGTGATCTGTGTACAGCATTTAACAGAGAAAATCACAACACTCTTTTGGAGAAGCTTAAAGTTAATGACTTTCGAGGTGTAACACTTCAGATTTAAATGAAGGGAACCCAAGTCATGTTAGATACCTTTTCCAGACCTCGTGATGAATCTTGTTCCGAATGGGGCAAATTACTACTGGCATTCCACAGGGCTCAATTCTGGGACCATTCAAGCACCTTCATCAAGCCTGAAAGAGTTATAAAAATGAACAACGAATTAAGTATTTGAAAATATTATAGACTGGTTCTTGGTAAATGGTCTCTCACTTAGCAGGGGAACCTACCACAGGTCGCTGTCTAACACAGTCGAAGGGTGAAGATAAAGAGAAACAAATTTTGACTTAGATGCCAACACTCAATAGTTTCCAACTGATGGTCAAGGTTTCGACAGTGATTACTCTGTTTCCTTGTGTCACGTAAAACGAAGTGAGTTGATAGCGCAGTGGCTAAGAGCACCATTTGGAATTTTTGCGCCCTGTGTCCAAATCCATGCATTTTTCCGATGAAATATATGACTTGAATATCTTTTTTTGTGAAATACAACTATTGACAGAAGAAACAGGTTTCAATACCTTATTAAAAACAGATTTTATCACTGTAAGTCTTTTATAATATTGTGTAATTAACAGTAACTGGAAACGAGAAACATATAAATTCCAGTTATTCAATTTATTGTTTAGTTTTACCTTTTATACTTCAAGAGAATCAAGTAGATAAAAAGACGAGGGCAAATAGAAATCCTTGGGTAAGACATGAGATACCCAATTTAACTGATGAAAGGAGAAAATATAAAAATACAGTAAATGAAGCAGGCTAAAGGGATTGACAGGAAATGCAAGGTACTCGTAACTAAGCGAGAACGGCTAAAGGACAGATGTAAAGATTTAGAATCATACATCACTGAGGGCAAGATAGACGCCGCATACATTCATTAAAGAGACCTTTGGAGGAAAGAGAACCAAATGTATGAATATCAAGAGCTCAGATGAAAAACCAGTCCTGAGCAAAGAAGGGAAAATAGAAAGATCGAAGGAATGTATAGAGCGTCTATACAAGAGACATGTACTTGAGGACAATATTATGGAAACGGAAAAGGACATAGATGAAGATGATATTGGAGATATTATACTGAGTAAAGAATTTGACAGAGTAATGAAAGACTTACGTCGAAACAAGGCCCAGGGAATAGACAACATTCCTTTAGAACTACCGATAGCCTTGGGAGAGCCATAACTACTGATAGCCTTGGGAGAGCCATCCATGACAAAGCTCTTGCATCTGGTGAGAAAGATCTATTAAATAGGCGAAATACCCTCAGACTTCAAGAAGAATATAATGATTCCAGTTCCAAAGAAAGCAGGTGCTGACAGGTTTGAAAATTACCGAACTATCGGTTTAATAAGTCACAGCTGCAAAATACTAACACGAATTCTTTACAGAAGAATGGAGGCCGACCTTGGGGAAGATCAGTTTGGATTTCAGAGAAATATAGGAACACGCGAAGCACTACTGAGCCTACGACTTTTCATAGAATATAAGTTAAGCAAAGGCAAACCTACGTTCAAAACATTTGTAGATTTGGGGAAAGCTTTTGACATTGTTGACTTGAATACTCTTTTCCAAAGTATAAAGGTGGCAGGGGTAAAATACAGAGAGACAAAAGCTATTTACAATTTGTACAGAAATCAGATGGCTGTTATAAGAGTCGAGGGGCTGAAAGGGAAAAAGTGGTTGAGAAAGGAATGACATAGGATTGTAGCCTATCCCCGATGTTATTCAACCTGTTTACTGAGCAAGCAGTAGAAGAAACAAAAGAAAAACTTGAAGTAGGTATTAAAGCCCTGGGAGAAGTAATAAAATCTCGAGGTTTGCAGATGACATTGTAATTCTGTCAGAGACAGCAAAGGACTTGAAAGAGCAGTTGAGCGGACAGTCTCTTGAAAGGAGGATATAAGGTGAAATCAACAAAAGCGAAACGACGATAATGAAAAGTAGACAAATTACATCCGGTGATGCTAAGGGAATTAGATTTGGAAATGATATACTTAAATTAGGAGATGAGTTCTGCTACTTGGCCAGCAAAGTAATTGATGATGGTCGAAGCAGACAGGATTTAAAATGTAGACTGGCAATGGCAAGCAAAGCGTTTCTGAAGAAGACAAATTTGTCAACATCGGGTATAGATTTAAGTACTTGTAAGTATTTGTATGGTTGTAGCCATGTACGGAACTGAAACACGGACGATAAACAGTTTAGACAAGAATAGAGTAGAAGCGATTGAAATGTGGTGCTACAGAGGAATGCTGGAGAGAAGATGGGTAGTTCACGTAACTAATTAAGTGGTACTGAACGGAATTGTTGAGAAAGGAAATTTGTGGCACAACCAGAAGGGATCGGTTGGTACGACAGATTCTGAGCCATCAACGGATCACCAACTTAGTACTGGAGGGAAGCGTCGGTGGTAAAAATCGTAGAGGGAGACCGAGAGATGAATGCAGTAAGCAGATTCAGAAGAATGTGGTTTGGATCAGTTGCTCGGAGATGAAGAGGCTTGCACAGGCTAGAGTAGCATGTAGAGGTGCATCAGTTCAGTCTTTGAACTGAAGATCACAAAACAACTTCAAGAGAATCAGTGCATTACACTGGGTGACACATATCATAAAAACAATTCAAATATAAAAGTTCCAAGCACAACAAGCAACGTGCAAAGGTGCATATGTCCGTGTCGTAATCACATTTTTAGCGTAAATATTTCAACAGGAATTGCCCACTCTAAGTGCTGGAGTTTATCAGAATCTCACACTTCACATTTTTTAAAATTTATCTACGGAAAACAAAATTTCCTGTCCTTAAATGCCTTTAACACCACGGAAGATACGTATATTTTAACAATATAGACGCTTTACTATGACTCTGTCACATTACTGTACTAGAGTGATGGGTTTGCGTACCTGGGATATGTGTAATTATCGTTGATTACGTCATACTGGCGAATACTAATTAACGCCGCTGGTGGCTGAAATAAAATAATTATATGAAATCACATCGAGTCATGAAATAGTGCTCGCTCAGAAGGGTCCTATGGCGTGTCCATTATTTTATTACTTTTCTAACATTAACTGTAATTAATTATGGTTGACGTAGTCGTCACTGATTCCGTAATAATAGGTTTTGGGAAAAACAGTTCACTCTGTTCGTCCATGAGATACAGGGCACCGTAGACGAAGGTAGCGAGACTTATGCCGTGTTATTTGACTTTCCGCAGGCGTTCGGTTCAGTCTCACATCAATTTTAGTGGACAAAGTACCAGCATACCATCGGACGAGATTAGTAGTTGAATCCAGGAGTTCCTTACAACTGAACTTGTAATAAATCCTCTCACTTGCATGTGTATTTTACACTGATGTTGAAAAGCGGAGTTTACTTTAAAAAGTTTTTGTAATTTTATCTATTACTTTTGCGAAAATTAAAATGTATTGGAATGTGTTTGTTGCCTAGACATTTGGATTTGAAAGATCGGATTTCAGTTATATTAATGAAGCAAACATATCGAAAAACAACCTCATATTCCGAAGGTGTAACATCATTAAATTATAGAACAGTACATGTTCTCTGTGCCTTTACTCACGAGAAACACACTTAAAAATTGCCATAATTTATACTAATACGCCCTTTTCAAAATTAAATTCACGTAATTAAAGAAAAGCATTAGTCAGTTTCAAAGAAAACCACTACTGATTAAACTGGAAACTTACAAATGAAAAGCACAATTCTGTGTTTCATCTACAGCACTTTTCCACAACAGCGCAACACAGTACCGTGCCACAACGCAAAATGGTGTCGTGAACATTTACATATTATTGTAAGAAATTTGAGATTTCGAGTTTAGATATACTGCGAATTTTTATGTTTACAGGAAATTATAATGTAATTTATTTCCTTCGATTAAAAGTAATAAAGTGATTGTTCATTCTTTAATCATTTAAAACATGCTGATAACTGTTACATTTTCATAGAAATTTAATTTATTTACTCATTAGTGTTGTTATACTTTGCTTATCTTAAGTTAATTGTATTGTTGCCTGCATCAATGCATCACCTATGCCCTAGGGTGAGAGTACTTCGTAATATACATTTGTATAAGGCCGACTGGACGTGCTTTTCCCTAAAATTCAAAGGACTCGCAAAAATGGCCTCTCTCATTATTTTTATTGCCTTGTTTTGACACTTGTTCCAGCTTGTAGCCGCTTGTTATACTTTACTGCTCTTTTAGTTCACCAGCAAAAGACTCACACAGTGTCAGACAACAATGCAGTATTTCAGTTCAACAATATTGTTTGCCCATCGTGGACTTTCCATTGTTTGAGTATTTCATTTCAGTTTTATCACATTTGTGCTCTTCGTCAGTGCGAATAAGTTGACTGCTACACTAGTATTTTTTATTACAATCATGAGTATTGAAGCCATTGAAAACGAAGGAAAGAAAGAGAAAGTAGTTCAAAGGCAATATAAAGATAATTATTTATCTTACAGGTTTTTTGTTGTAGTCACGAAACATGCTCAATCCCTTAGTGTGTTCTGTGTGGTAAAAATCTTGGTAATGCTGCTGTGGTTACCAGTAAATTGAAAGACATTCGTCGCAAAACATTCCTCTCTGTTGAGTAAAGATGAGAATTGCAATATTGCGGCTGTTGGAACAAAATAGGAAACAATTGAAGATCATTATTATTTAGGTACGTGTTTCGCAAAAAGTATACGAAACTGAACTTATTGGAAAGGCCAAGAAACCACGCACAACAGCAGAAACGTAGTTAATGTCCGCATGTACAGAAGTGTTAAAAACCGTCCTTGATTCAGAAACTACTGCTAAAGTTTCAGAAACTGCTCGGTTTGCTGACATAATCAGCAGGTGAGTTAGTTCCATGTCCAGTGACACCGAAGACATTTTGAAACAGAAAATAAAGAGCAGTAGTAAGTTTTCATTTCGCAACAACGAGTCCACCGATATTGGCACGCGCAATTACTTTCCTACAGTAATACGGGGATGGGGATGCAATTTCAAGTAATTTCTTTTTTCGCAAAGAACTACCTGAACGAGTAAACGGTGAAGAAATATTTCGTGCAACTAATGAATATTTAGGCTGGATGTAGAATGTGCTACATAATGTGCTAGGTTAAAAACACAGTTGTCTAATATTTTTACCTGAATTTTTACTAACACCGCTGCTCGTGGTCTCGCGGTAGCGTTCTCGCTTCCCAAGCACGGGGTCCCGGGTTCGATTCCCGGCGGGGTCAGGGTTTTTTCCTGCCTCGAGATGACTGGGTGTTGTTGTGTCGTCTTCATCATCATCATTCATCCCCATTACGGTCGGAGGAAGGCAGTGGCAAACCACCTCCACTAGGACCTCGCCTAGTACGGCGGTGCGGGTCTCCCGCATCGTTCCCCTACGCTCCGTCACGGAGTATGGGACTTCATCATCATCATCACATGAAATTATCATAACTTGCAATGCTGTAGGAGGTGAGATATCCTTTAGGTGTCTATTTTCGTGACGGCACCTAAAAGACTTTGCCATCTCCTCTGAAAATTGCGATAGACGAAGAGGTCTTTGGTGTGACGTCATAAGCGATTGACTGCGTGTGAGATCGCTCTCCAAGTTTTTATATATTTTTAGGTTTCAGATACATATTTTAACGGTTTTTGTGATAATATTTACCATATAAGTGACTTATTAGTGGTTTCTTCATTCACCTCTGCCTTTCTTGTGTTGTGACCTGATATTTGTGAGTGTTTCGTATCGAGCAACGTAACCTCTTACCTGTGTTTACATTCCGCGCTGACCAGTTGCAGCGGTAGCGGCGCATCGAAAGCTAAGTACTAATTAATTGTTTGTGTATAGTGGTTTATTTAGGAACTTTAGTAGTCTTCAACCGGAGTTTTTTGTGTTTTCTTGTGAAATAATTTCAGAAGAACCTTTTGGGAACTGTTTTCAGCTTCGTTACTGTGTCATTAGACGTTTGATTCTCTTTCTGTATTAGTCTTTTGTTATATTCACATTTGTTGTTTATTAATACTGTTAATAATAGTAGTTACTTCCCTTGTAGAGTAAGTTTGTGATTACTGTAGTCAGGTTTTTAGCATCTTCTTATTGTAGTAGCGGAACTTAGAAAAAGTAAAATTTTACCATGAGTGAGAAGCGTGGGCTTTGCCGTAGGTTCGTGAGTAGTGGATTGCGGTGTGAGACTTGTTCCAAGTATTTTCACTGGGGGAAATGCAGTGGGGAAGCCAGTGGGCATTCTGGTGAGATCCTCTCCTGGAACTGCAGGTTATGTAGCAAGAGTAAGTTGATAGAGGAGTAGGAGCGTAAGATCTGTGCCCTTCAGGTGCAGTTGAAAAACGCACAGGAGCAGCTAGATAGGATGAGGAGGGATAAGGGGGTTGGGGAATGGGAGCTGGCTGTTGGCAAGAGATCTGCTAAGAGAAGAAGATTTTCAGATAGTTTTACTATTGTTGTTTACAATAGATATGACCAACTGTCAGAGTCTAGTGGAGAGGAATCTCTAGTAGCTGTAGATGTAGGAAGTATGCAGCAGACCTCAGTAGTTACTGTGGCTAGAACAGTTGCAAAGTCGAAAAGGAAGAAGAAGGTTCTGCTGTTAGGTAGTTCTCATGGCAGAGGTGTAGGCCAGCAGTTGCAGGAAGTGCTGGGGAGTGAGTATCAGGTCACCAGCATTGTGAAGCCTAATGCAGGATTGACTCAGGTGACTGTTCACAAAGGGGGTTATGTAGGGATTTTACTAAAGAGGATCAGGTACTGATTGTGGGTGGGGCTGGTAATAGTATTGATAGGGATGGGGAGTATGACATAGATGGTGACCTGGAAAAGACAGCCACTCAGACTGGCAACACGAATGTGCATTTCGTGGAACTGTTTCAGCGTCACGATCGGCCTCATCTTAATACAGCCGTCAGGCGTAATAACATGAGACTTGGGGGTGCGCTGATGACAGAAAGCATGGGTCACATTTCAGTGGTGTCGGTGGAGTCTATCAGCAGGACGGGTTTCACTAGACATGGCCTGCACCTCAACAGGTATGGGAAGGGGAGTTTGGCAAAGCTTATAGGTGACAGCATAGGTGGGGTTGGTGGGATCACTCATGGGAAAATTCCTGCAGTAGTGGGTGTTAGAGCTGCACCTTTCTTAGATTGAAGTCAGCTGATAGGTATTCCTGCTTAAGGGAAGTCTCTCTAACAAAGGAACCACTTTTGACAAAGATTAGGTATCCGAGTAATGCGGGAATTAGTATATTTAATCAAAATATACAAGGTATTAGAGATAAAGTTAGTGAACTGCTTATAGATGTTGACTCTGAAATTATTGGTATATCTGAACACTTCTTAAATAAGGAGATAATTCAGAGGCTTCCTTTACCAGGATACAGGTTGGCTGGCAGCTTTTCTAGGAGCTCTTTGCGGTGTGGGGGAGTAGCCATGTACGTGAAAAACGGTATCCCATTTGAGTTAACTGATGTTTCAAAGTACTGCACTGAAAAGTTGTTTGAATGTTGTGAAGGTGTGGTTAGATCTAGTGAAGTTAAACTTCTAACTGTTGTTATTTATAGATCCCCAGACTCCTGTTTCACAACATTTTTGCTAAAGCTAGAGGGGGTTCTTGGTTCACTTTATAGGAAATACAAAAAGTTAGTTATATGTGGTGACTTCAATATTAATTGTATAAGTGATTGTGCAAGGAAGAGGATGCTGGTAGACCTCCTTAATTCATATAATCTTATGCAAACCGTATTGTTTCCAACGAGAGCGCAAGGGAACAGTAGAACAACCATAGACAACATTTTTGTTCATTCCTCATTACTAGAAGGGCATTTTGTTAGCAAAAAGGTGAATGGCCTTTCAGATCATGATGCACAAATTTTAACCCTAAAAGATTTTTGTGCTGGAACACGTGTTAAATATAGTCATCAGCTGTTTAGGAAAGCTGATACAGTTGCTGGAAAGACCTTTATAAAGCTTATCAAGGAACAAGAGTGGCAAGATGTTTATAGCGCTGATACAGTAGACGATAAATATAATGCTTTTCTCAAGACTTTTCTCGTGCTCTTTGAAAGTTTCTTTCCGTTAGAACGTTCAAAACAGGGTACTAGCACAAACAGGCGGCCTGGGTGGCTGACTAGAGGGATAAGAATATCTTGTAGAACAAAGTGGCAATGATATCAAAACGTTAGAAACAGTCAAGATCTAAATTCAGCAGCCCATTACAAGCCGTATTGTAAGGTGCTTAAAAATGTTATTAGGAAGGCAAAAAGTATGTGGTATGCAGATAGAATAGCTAAGTCTCAGGATAAAATTAAAACCATATGGTCAGTCGTAAAGGAAGTGGCTGGTCTGCAGAGACAGGTAGAAGATATAGAATCAGTGCGTAGTGGGAATGTCCGTGTTACTGATAAGTCACATATATGTACAGTATTTAATAATCACTTTCTGAATATAGCAGGTGAACTAAATAGAAACCTAGTCCCAACAGGGAATCATATAGCGCTCTTAGAAAAAAAAGTGTTCCGAGACTGTTACCTGAAATGCTCCTCCATGATACTGACAAGAGGGAGATTGAGTTAATAATTAAATCACTAAAGACCAAGAACTCTCATGGATATGACGGGGTATCTAGCAGAATACTGAAGTATTGTTCTATGTATGTTAGCCCAGTACTTAGCCATATCTGTTACTTTTCCTTTAGGAGTGCTCGGTTTCCTGAGCGATTAAAGTACTCGGTAGTGAAGCCACTTTATAAAAATCGAGACATTGATAATGTTGACAATTTTAGACCTATTTCTATGCCATCGGTGTTTGCTAAAGTTATCGAGAAGGTTGTATATACAAGGTTACTGGAGCATTTAAATTCACATAATTTGCTGTCAAATGTTCAGTTTGGTTTTAGAAATGGTTTAACAACTGAAAATGCTATATTCTCTTTCCTCTGTGAGGTTTTGGACGGATTAAATAAAAGGTTGCGAACGCTAGGTGTTTTCTTTGATTTAACGAAGGCTTTTGACTGTGTTGACCACAAAATATTACTGCAGAAGTTGGACCATTATGGAGTAAGGGGAGTAGCTTACAATTGGTTCGCCTCTTACTTTAAGAACAGAAAGCAGAAGGTAATTCTGCGCAATATTGATAGTGGTAGTGATGTTCAGTCCCAATGTGGCTCTGTTAAGTGGGGCGTTCCCCAAGGGTCGGTGCTGGGGCCACTGCTGTTTCTTATTTATATAAATGATATGCCATCTAGTATTACAGGTGATTCAAAAATATTTCTGTTTGCTGATGACACCAGCTTGATAGTGAAGGATCTTATGTGTAATATTGAAACAGTATCAAATAATGTAGTTCATGAAATAAGTTCGTGGCTTGTGGAAAATAATTTGATGCTAAATCACAGAGAGACTCAGTTTTTACAGTTTCTAACTCACAATTCAACAAGAACCGATATTTTGATCAGACAGAATGGGCATATTACAAGCGAGACGAAACAGTTCAAGTTCCTAGGCGTTCGGATAGATAGTAAGCTGTTGTGGAAATCCCATGTCCCGGATCTTGTTCAGAAACTAAATACTGCTTTATTTACCATTATAACAGTATCTGAAATAAGTGACACTTCAACACGAGAAGTAGTCTACTTCGCATATTTTCATACGCTAATGTCGTATGGTATTATTTTTTGGGGTAATTCTTCTGATTCAAAAAGGGTATTTTTGGCTCAAAAACGGGCTGTTCGAGCTATATGTGGTGTAAGTTCGAGAACCTCTTGTTGACCCCTATTCAATAGTCTGGGAATTCTGACATTGCCCTCAAGTATATATTTTCTTTAATGTCGTTTGTTGTTAGCAACATTAGCCTATTCCCAAGAGTTAGCAGCTTTCACTCAGTTAATACTAGGCAGAAATCCATTCTGCATGTGGAATGCACTTCCTTGACTCTTGTGCAGAAAGGAGTTCAGTATTCTGCTGCATCCATTTTCAATAAGCTACCACAAGAACTCAAAAATATTAGCAGTAGCCCAAACTCTTTTAAGTCTAAACTGAAGAGTTTCCTCATGGCTCACTTCTTCTATTCTGTCGAGGAGCGCCTGGAAGAGCTAAAAAATTAAGCAAATTCCAGTGTTACATTGTTGATTTTCTTTATTTAAACTTACGACTTGTCACCTGAATATGTTTTTTTATATTTCATTTTATCTGTTTATAATATCGTGCTATAATTTCATGTATTGACTCCTTCCATGACCATGGAGACTTCTCCTTAATTTGGTCCCACGGAACAATAAATGAATAAATAAATAAAGCCATGAACTTCATCAAATCATGGCCCCTAATTATGAGAATTTTTAATATTTTGTGCCAAGTACTGGTACCACAATACAACACACTTCTCTTATATGCAAAGTACGATGGTTATATCGAGGTAAAGTGTTAACGTGAATGTTTCAACTTAGAGATCAGATACTTGAATTTTTCACTGTTGAGGGTCATGACTATGTGGATTTATTTGCAGATGCTGGCGTGTCTTTTCGGTATTTTCGTACACTCAAATGGTCTGAACAGAGAAATGCGAGGTAGAAAAGAAAGTATTCTGACTTGTGTGAATAAGATTCAAGGATTTATTAATAAGTAGATACAGACAATTGAAAACGGATGTTGTGAGATGTTCTCAACTGCATGGTGCCCTATTGATGATAAAACGGTGTTCATGGAATTAATTAAAGAACGTTAGTATTATTGAAACAGAATTTCAATAATATTTTGGAAAGGATAATGAAGATTTTGGATGGGCTCTTGAACGATCCGTGGATTCAACATCTTCCGAATAATTTAGGTTTAGGCTCACAAGAGGAACCGGCAGATCTGAAAGCAGACAGAACATGAAATTTTTCGAAGCGCGTTTGGATACATTTTGGCTGTCCATAACCAGCAAATACTCGGCTATCTCCGAGAGAGCAATAAATGTATCATTATTATTTTCAACTACATAATTATTCAGTTGAGCTTCTCGGGATCACTGAAAAAATAACTTCAAAGAGATAGAGTGTGTGTGTGTGTGTGTGTGTGTGTGTGTGTGTGTGTGTGTGTGTGAGAGAGAGAGAGAGAGAGAGAGAGAGAGAGAGACTCAGCTGCATCGATGAAGAAATAAGGCTTGCTTCTTTCAACGATTCGGCTGCGAATCAACCGTCTGTGTGCGGTTAAGGAGACTGAAGTACCACATTGAAGGTATGGGTACAGTAATTCAATTTATAAGAAATGTCTGTTTTCTACAGTAAATTAAAGTTGATAAGTGGTTAATATGTGCATAAGTCTTTTCCTGCTTTAAAATAATAATAATAATAATAATGATAATTGATTATATAATGACTTAATAATTAGTTATATTAAGATTCACACTACTTTGAGGGGAAAGACATTCTGGTTTGCCCTATTTAGTCTACGCTCATCTGGTTGTATCGTAAGTAGTGAAACATTGCCGAATGCTATTCTACAGGACTGATTTATCTAGTTAATTTGTTTTAGGCTTGCAAGGCCATCATCAGATTTTAAGTCTTTCGGAAGCCGAAAACAGGTAACTAGCTTAATGTTGATCTTGTATAACATACACAATGTTCCACATTTCATTTACAATTATTTTGTTCTACCAAGGAGCGACAGATAATCAGTTAACTATAAAATTTCGAACTGAAACTACGAAGGTGGTTTGAAAAGTTCATGGAAACACCACGAAAGGTCAGCGCTAGTGTAACGAGTTGTTCAGGTGATATTCATTGGACTGTTGCCTGTAAACATGTGCCGCACCAAAGCTCTTGGTAGAGAATGAGATTTTCACTCTGCAGTGGAGTGTGCGCTGATATGAAACTTCCTGGCAGATTAAAACTGTGTGCCGGTCCGGGACGCAGACTCAGGACCTTTGCCTTTCGCGGGCAAGTGCTCTGTCAACCGAGCTACCCAAGCACGTTTCACGCCCCGTCCTCACAGTTTTACGGAAATACGGAAGCGTCCGATCCCGCCCGTCTGCTTTGACCCATGACGTCACAAATATGGCGGAAACAAAAACAAACACACACACTTTCCACAAGAAGCCTAATGACACTAACGGGACAAGCGCGGAAAATGGGGTGTTTTGGGTGGGGGGGTAAACTAAATGTAAACAAATTTACACGCCTTGCGTAGCTACAACGTGTAAGTGAAGACAGCCATTCATGAATACCCACCCACCTCCCCAGGGGTCGTAACCCCTGCAACCCATAGAAGATAAAGATGCTTCAGTAGCTGATTAGTGTTTTTTGTCTTTAAAAAAAAATCTCACGGGATAGAACGAACAGATCAGAGAAGTAAATAAAATAAGATGAAACAGAACTGGAGACAGCCACACTCAAACCAAACTCCGCGCCGTCATGACGTCACACACAACCCCCTACGTCACGGGTCAAAGCCGACGCGTGGGATCGGACGCTTCTGTCGACCCAGTTTTACTTCTGCCAGGCTGTGGCTAAGCCATTTCTCCGCAATATCCTTTCTTTCAGGAATGCTAGTTCCGCAGGTTCGCAGGAGAGCTTCTGTAAAGTTTGGAAGGTAGGAGACGATGTACTGGCAGACGTAAAGCTGTGAGGACGGGGCGTGAGTCGTGCTTGGGTAGCTCAGTTGGCAGGGCACTTGCCCGCGAAAAGCAAAGGTCCCGTTTTCGAGTCTCGGTCCGGCACACAGTTTTAATCTGCCAGGAAGTTTCATATCAACGCACACTCCTCTGCACAGTGAAAATCTCATTCTGGAAACATCCCCCAGGCTGTGGCTAAGCCATGTCTCCACAATATCCTTTCTTTCTGGAGTGCTAGTTCTGCAGGTTCGCAGGAGAGCTTCTGTAAAGTTTGGAAGGTAGGAGACGATGTAGTGGCAGAAGTAAAGCTGTGAGGACGGGGCGTGAGTCGTGCTTGGGTAGCTCAGTTGGCAGAGCACTTGCCCGCGAAAGGCAAAGGTCCCGAGTTAGAGTCTTGCTCGTGGTAGAGAGTTGCGGTGGTGATGTGGTTTGTTGTTCCCGGGTAGTGATCTGCGAAAATTGAAAAAAAATCGAGATTCGAGCAGTGATTAAGTACTTTGTAAAAAAAGGTATGAAGGGAAAGGAAATTCATGCCGATTTCCTGAATACACTGGGGGACTCTGCTCCTTTATATTCAACTGCTGCCAAGTGGACTAATTAATTTAAATTTGGTCGGGAGAGCTGAGATGATGATCCGCTCAGTGATCGGCCTAGATGTGTCACTACTCGAGCAATCATTCCAAAAGTGCACAAAATTGTAATGGCTGATCGCCGATTGAATGTGCGTGAAATTGCTTACGCTTTTCAGATTTTATCGGAAAGGGTATATGACATTTCAACTGAAGAATCAGAAGTAAAAAATTATCTGTGAGATGGATGCTGCGACTCTTGACGCCCGCCCGTACACCTGTGCCGTCGCCATGACAAAATTACACGAGCTAAGGTATGAACTGTTGCCACACCCGCCTTATTCAAATGATATGGCTCCGTCAGACTTCCATTTCTTCCCAGAACTGAAAATTTTTCTTGGTGGACGAAGGTTCACTTCAAACGAAGAATTGAGAGCCGTAGTTTACAACTATTTTGCAGGCCTGGAGAAAACTCGTTTTCGAGATTGGATCTAGGCACTGGAACATCGTTGGACCAATTGCATTAATCTACAAGGAGACTACATTGAAAAATAAATAAAGTTTCAGTGATGTTAGTACTTTTTTTCCCATTCCGTTCCTAGAACTCTTCAAACCGACCTCGTACTTCCTCACAGTAAGACGTATTGTTTATTACCGAATCATTTCACTCGTAAACCATTGTTTTGCCCACCAAATATCAGTTACAATAGGAAATAACAACACTGATAAAGACACACGTGACAAAACGACTACAATAAGACACCCCTTTTATAACATTTTAAAATAACGTACGAAATTTAATGTGTCACTTCAATCGATTTGTTTATATATATGCAACTCAATTGCTAGTATACAATTAGATATCGAATGAAAGTCTCTTGTAAGGGTTAGTCGAATGAAAAAGAGACTGACGAAAAAAGTAAGCAAACCGTTCAGTATTTAAAAAGCAATTACCTCAAAACTTAATATGGAATTTTAATAAGTACTTCAAATAACTTTATGAGTGCAGTAGTACGATACAAAGATTCATCACTGAGGAAGTGGAGCAGGAACCTATCCAGATAATGTGTAATAGTTTACTCAGTGCTTAGACAACAGTATGAAATAACATTAATCTTGTATCTAAAGTTAAACACTGATCCAACCTTTTAAAGGTTTTAGTTTGAAAGTCGAGAAACAGTGCTCTGGGTGCAGTGTAGTTTTAGCACAATTTGTATAAAGTCCCTCTAGGTTAGAAGCTCCAGTGTGACACTTTTACTGCACGTGATACGAGTTCTTCTTCCGAGCGTAGTACCTTGTAATATTCCATGGAGCCCAGCGTGTCTTCTCCTTGCGCCCCCTAGAAACACGTTCATTCGAGGCTTTACCTTAAATGAGTGGCTCCAAAGCCACAGCACTTTCAACAATCCATATCAACGTTCAGTGACGTATCATTGCGAGGCTTTAAATACTATCAGCGCACAAAATAGCTTTTACAACCCGACGGCGAAGACGCACACATCGAGAGGTTACACGTGACTTATACTCTCACTGCGTCCGGCTTGGTATGCTCTCGCTCCTGTTCCCCACCTGCTACTTCGGTGTACACTTACATACCAAATACAGGGAGACTTACACTGCTTTTCATTCCCAACACTATATTACAAGTAGTGTTTCTAATTCCCGTGTATGGGTCAAAAAAATTACAATATTTCTTCCTTCTTCTAACGTTTATACCGTATAGTAGTGAGTCCACTTTTTAGTATTAGACAGATTTCGATTCCCGGCGGGGTCAGGGATTTTCTCTGCCTCGAGATGACTGGGTGTTGTGTGTCCTTCATCATCATTTCATCTTTGTCTCACAAGTCGCCGAAGTGGCGTCAACTAAAAAGGACTTGCAATACGGCGGCCGAACTCTCCCGCCTGGGGCCTCCCGGCCAACAATACCATACGATCATTTCATTTTCTTTTATTTTCCAGATTTCTGGCCGGATGTTCTTCCTGACCCCACAGTGATCAAGGTAACCTAAGGGAGAAATGTCGTGTGCGTAACCTGCCTGTGAATCGTGACAGGTTTGTTCTGTGTGTGATCCTATTTTAACTGTTGGTGTATCGTATTTTCTGAGGCGCGAATTGGGGACCATCACTAACATTTGCCTAACGAGAGAGGGAAACAGCCTAAAAAGTACGGACTGTCATGTGTACCAGCCCACAGTCATTAAGTAAAATTCTGAGAGCAGTTACAATGTTGTTGTTGTTGTGATCTTCAGTCCACAGACTGGTTTGATGCAGCTTTCCATGCTACTCTAACCTGTGCAAACTTCTTCATCTCCCAGTACCTACTGCAACCTACATCCTTCTGAATCTGCTTAGGGGGTATTCATCTCTTGGTCTCCCTCTACGATTTTTACCATTCACTCTGCCCTTCAATACCAAATTTGCGATCCCTTGATGCCTCAGAACATGTCCTACCAACCGATCCCTTCTTCTAGTCAAGGTGTGCCACAAATTTGTCTTCTCCCTAATTCTATTCAATACCTCCTCATTAGTTATGTGATCTATCCCTCTAATCTTCAGCATTATTCTGTAGCACCGCATTGCGAAAGATTCTATTCTCTTCTTGTCCAAAGTATTTATGGTCCATCTTTCACTTCCATACATGGCTCTACTCCATACAAATACTTTCAGAAACGACTTCCTGACACTTAAATCTATACTCGATGTTAATAAATTTCTCTTCTTAAGAAACAGTTATTGCCAGTTTACATTTTATATCCTCTCTACTTCGACCATCAGCAGTTATTTTGCTCCCCAAATAATAAAACTCATTTACTACTTTAAGCGTCTCATTTCCTAATCTAATACCCAATTACAATATACCATGCAAAAACATAGTTAATTTCTAGTAATAAACAATATATAAAAAAATTCAAAACTATCTTATTGGTATCAATCAAATCCTTACATTTTTTTTTCTTAAAGTATGTAGAGAACTTGTGGCATATGTAGTAGTAGCGTAAGTCTGATAGAGATGGACTATGTTTTCTTATAGTCATTTTTTCCCCAAAACTTTGCAATGTCTGGATTTGGTATATATTTTTATGTCATGTATATATGACCCTGAACAATTGTATGCAGTTCTACAGCTGCTATATTCATTATACTTGAAGTTATGATTTTTTCTCGTTTTTACTCGGTGGTTCATTTACGTTGGGGGTACTCGTGTTAGATGGACCACTTCCTAGTAGTTGATTGACTTCTGGTATACGTTACTAAATCAAGGTTTAACACAAGAAATGCAAGTTATCATAGGTATTGTAAACTACTTGAAAATGATTTCATGTATGGAGTTATAAACTATTTGAAAAAGGATAAGTAAATTTGGTACTATACCTGGAAAATATAGGTAGTCTAACAAATTTTCTCAAGGTTCAGAACATTTAACCACTCAGCAGTATTCTTCTTTCGCGAATATCAAATGGTTCAAATGGCTCTAAGCACTATGCGACTTAACTTCTGAGGTCATTAGTCGCCTAGTCACACACATCCATGCCCGAGGCAGGATTCGAACCTGCGACCGGAGCGATCGCTCGGCTCCAGACTGTAGCGCTTCGCGAATATCGCTTCCCACAGTTATCACATTTATTTTCGGATCTTCCGCAGCCTTCATGCGTCCAGGGAGAGCTTGACACACACTTAACACGTTCGGTGCGCCAGCCCCGACGGGCATGGTAGCTCGGAGAACGGAGGAGGCCGAAGCTGCGCCTAGCGTGTTGTGACTATAGGCGCAGTCTAGTCTACAGTATGTTTTGTTTACTCTGCAGGTCAGGTTTGCCTCAGTCCGTGCTAGGGCACCCTGCAAGGACGTTAGCTCCGATTTAGCTGTTGATTTATCTCTATAAAATTGCGTGGTGGAACTTGTGCAGGTAAGTACATTTGTTTTCATTTTATCATTCTTTATCTGCAAAACGATTATTTTCAGCGTAATTACACACAAAGTTTACTTTTATAGAAATGTCTCAAAGGTGGCGTTGACGTAAGAGAAAATTATTTCCCGTTGAAGGTAAATTTTGTGTGTAATTACGCTGAAAATAATTTTACAGATAAAGAACGATAAACTGAAAACAAATACTGTTACCTGCACATCTTTCACCACAGACTGTCAGAGAGATAAACCAAAAGCTAAGTCGCAGCCAACGTTCACTGCAGAATGCCCAAGCGAGGACTGGGGCAACTCCGGCTGGCACAGCAAACAAAACATACTGGAAAGTAGACAGCGCCGATATTCCGAGCACGTTAGGAGTGGAATCGGCTACTTGCCTTTGCCCGAGCTACCACGCTTGGCGGGGAGGGGACCCCGTACGTGTTAACCCACTCCTCATCTCGTTTGGCTTCACTGTAGTTATCTTTACACCATACTCAATAATTTTCATCTCAGTCGCTTTCATAAGGATTATCGTTGCAAATTGTATTAATACCAATATCTTCAGAGCCTGAGGTTGATGCATGTTCTTTTTTCTTCAGTAGTCACTCACAGACGGCGGGTGGCAGCACTAGCAGTGGAGGGTATATAAAGCGAGTCAGGGGAAAGGGGGGGGGAGGGAGGGAAGGCACAAAAAACTGTGCACTCGTCGCCGTAATCCGGAAACGGAGCGATTTATCTGACCTCCAAAAGGAAGGGCATGATCATTGGCTGCCGAGCCAAGGCAGGATGCATTCTGAAACCGTCAACTTTGTAAACTTTCACATGCCGCCCTGGTTAAATTATCCCGCACATGACAAAATGGCGCTATCCAAAACCGTCTTCGAGGCAACTGTGGTGCACCACAGGCAATAGATGAAAGTGTTGAACAATGGCTGCGCAATGTGTACAGAAGATGAGACGAGCAACTGCTGAGCAACTTACCAGCCAGATAAACAAAGTAGCTACCATCTGTGTCTCCTCCACAACCGTTTAGCGAACGTTGCTGCGTACGGGCCTCCACAAAAGACGCCTGGTCCATGCACCCATGTTGACTGCTGTTTACCGGCGACGAAGGCTGGAATTTGCACGTCATTACCGCAACTGGAAGTGAACTGAGTGGCGACAGATGGCCTTTTCAGATGAGTCACGTTTTATGCTCCATCGGACAAATGGCCTTTGGAATGTACGGCGTGAAAAGCCTAAAAGCAAACATCCTGCAACAATGGTTGGAAGGTTTCAGGCTGAACGAGGGATTATGGTCTGGGAAATCTTTTCATGGCATTACCTGTATGAGCTCGTCATTCTGGCAATCACAATGGATCACCACAAGTATGCATCTGACCACCCCTGCATGCAGTTTGTTGCTTTTTCCGGCATGATTTCATCTACCGGCAAGACTATTCCACGTTTTTTGAAAGAGCTCATGTTTGTGCCAGTGACTGTTAATCTTTTTATTTCCACTATTGCAATTTCGGCCTTAGGCCATTATCAAGTGCAGATGTTTACACACGCTGACACATTTATATGTCGTTGTCATTTGCAGTTATATACATTCGTAATGCTGCTACGTAGTGCGAGCACACATGTCCATATATCGTAAAACTTTTGTTTAGTGCAAAAGTTCCTAGTGATGGTGGAACAAACATGTGTATGTACAGATTCTGCTGTTTTACGCTATATGAACATGTGTGCTCGCACTATTTAGCAACGTTACGAATGTATATTACAGCAAATGACAACGACATATAAATGTGTCAGCGTCTATAAAGTTGACATGGCCTAAAGCCAAACATCTGCACTTGATAATGGCCTAAGGCCGAAATTGCAATAGGAGAAATAAAAAAGTTTAACAGTCACTAGAAGAAGCATGATGTCTTTCAAAAAATTTTACATGACTGTGTATCCCATTTACGAGAAGTTAAGCAATGCAACGTATCACACAGCTCGCAGTGTACTTGCGTGATACGAAGGTCACCAGGATGGATTTACCATACTCTCCTTGCCACCAGACTCCCCAAATTAAAACAAGATTTAGAACAATGGTTCCCAACGTGGGGGTAATTACCCCCGAAAAGGTAAAATCTAGTTTTCTGAGATGTAAAAATAAGCGACGAAAGTAAATTATTTTTAAAAGATCATTGGTAGCATCACTAGTTCGTAAAACTGTAATAGTGATTACGTAAGTTATCCACAACAAAAATTTTTTTAAATAATACTGTTGAGTCTCGATATTTCGTTTCTCGGAATTACTAGTGTCCCATAAATCCGAGCCTCGTAACAAAGATTTTTAAAGAAGCTACTGTACAGTGTATTGAACCTCAATCCCTTTCCCCTAGTTTGGCACAACACCTGTTCAACGACACCTCACAGACGCTTCTCCCGGTTTTGAATTGTTTACGTAAGCACATCATTTGTTGAAAGTGGTGTTCTCGGTTTGTTATTGTCGGTAAAGGACAGTGTTATCTTTCGTTTTATTGGTTGACTGTTTTGTTTGCACACCTGTAAAAGGCTGCTGCAACAAAGAAAAGATTTGTTTTTGAATGTTAAGTTAGAATCATTGACGCGACCCGACAAACGAGAAACAATAAAAAAGTTTCTCTCAAATATTGCGTCGAAGATGTTACTATTGATGACAGAGCAAGGAACTGACTTAAATTGGAACAATTTTCTTCGAAAAATTCTCTGGAGGATCTCTCAACCGGAAAACTAGAAAGACGATGGAGTCTGAAAAAAAGGTAAGTCAGACGTCAGTCATGTGGTTCATTGTTATAAATATCGCTTTGTTTCTTTCCCACGTACATTTCGATGGTTCAGCTTTCAATAGTTCGAGGCTGTCCAAGTCCTGCTCACCTGGAATTATCGAGACTATACTGTGCCAGCATTAACGCATGATGATAATGTGGAGATTACAGCTTGTGAAACTAATGTATGAACAACATTTTCCGCACATACACTACCCACTACACACATACATGTATGAGACAAGTGCAGCACATATGCTTAAGTATCTCACGAAAATACCTTCTCCGTGTTATAAGTATAAAGGACAGTCAAGTGAAAACGAGACAGATGGCAAAAAAAGTAAACTGTTTATCATTTCAAACACCATCCACCTGTGAGACAAAGCGCTCAATGCCTTAATGAAAAACTGTTTGCGGTTTCGTACAGAACCACGATTTACCCAGGCGTGCACCTTTTCTTTCGTAGCAAATCAACAGTCACAAATGTCATTTTTCAGGAATTCAAAAACATGAAAATCGCAGGGATTGGGGATACGGACTATACGAAGAAACTTCTGCCGTGTAGTCGAAACAACCTTGGCAACATGTGGGTGAGCATTATCCTGCAACAGAATCATGCTGTCCATCAACATTTCTGGGCTTTTGAACTTGACGAGTAGCTTCAGTTTTTGCAAAATGTCGAAGTACCGCTGTGCGTTAATTGTTATGTCTTGTTCCAGAAAGTCAATGAGCAGCAGGCGGCCTTTGCAGTCAAAGAAAACCGTCATCAAGCCTCCCCAGAGCTGGCGTTGCCTGTTGTTTTTTCTACGCTGATGAAATTTCACTGAGAGCTCTTACACATTCTACGTATAGCCCTGATCTCTCCCCACACGATTTTCATATTTTAATCCCTGAAGAAAGACGTTTGTGGCCGTCAATTTGCTTCGGATGAAGAAGTGCACGCCTGGGTTCCTAAGGGAACTGCAAACATTTTTCCATGAAAGCACTGACTGTCTTGTCACGCAGTGGGACATAGGTGTTAACAATGGAATAAGTATATTAGCGTGACTACTTTCGAAATAATAAACAGTTTATTTACCTTTTCCATCGGTTTCAATTTCATTTGACTACCCATTATAGTTCCCACAATAGACCATAACTGGTCCATTATTTACTTCCCAACAATAAACAAACAATTTGAAAGCACAACGCAATAGTAACTATGTGACGGCTACTACTTTGCTGTAGGGCCTACATATTATTATTGTTGTTATTGTTATTATTATTATTAGTGGCAATGATCGGACACAAAGCATTGGCAGCTTGAAGTTTGCCTATTTCCTCCATTTCAGAAGTAAGGAGTCCAGTAATCAAGTGATTTACAAAAAGTTGGCCTTAATGTAGCAGACATCTTAATTTGGGTGATTTTAAATGGGGATTGCAGTATCAGGGTGAAGCAAGTAGCGCTATGGGGAGAAGTGGTGCAGACGAAGGAAGTTTCGTAACAAGTGTCTTGATGTTGATCGTCAATTTATTTTTCTGAGCAGGAGTTGTAAGTAGCGCTCACGATGCACTGGGTACCGCTTCACCATTCTATAAACTACCGTTGTTAGAAACAAGTTGTACCGATTATCTGATTGACTCATTAGTTTGTGGTTTAATAAAATCCCTACCAAAAGTAAATGTCATTCATCTTTCGTCACCTTAAAAATTAGTTTATTCAAAGAAAATTCTTTTCCATTCTAAAGTTTAGTTAGACGCTAATGATGATAATGGCGCGGAGGGGTGGGGGAAGGAGGAGGAGAGAGGGGTACAGTGTAATATCTAATTGCACACGGGGGTAATTGTCTTAGAAAAGTGGGAACCACTGATCTAGAATCTGTGGGACAACTATAGAAGTTTCTCAACCTAGAAAACCTAGAAACCTAGCGCATCTGGCCACGGCAGTGGAGTCGGCCTGGCTCCACATCCCTGTCGGTACCTTCCAGAACTTCACTGACACTCTTCTTAAATGGCTTGCAGCGGCTCGCACAGCAGAACGTCTTGTTTTCCTTTATTGCATTTCGATTCCCCCCCTCCCCCCCCCCCCGCCAAAGGAGGGGGGGGGCGTGCTGGCAGCAGCGTAATATGGTGCTCTACAGCCTACAGAAAAGTTAAAAAACATAATGAGAATAGAAATAAACAATAAGAACAGGCAATAAAAGATGACGTTGTAAAACACTGTAAAATTGCGCCGGCCGCTGTGGCCGAGCCGTTCTAGGCGCTTCAGTCCAGAAATGCACGACTGCTACGGTCGCAGGTTCGAATCCTGCCTTGGGCATGGATGTGCGTGATGTCCTTAGGTTAGTTAGGTTTAAGTAGTTCTAGGGGAGTGATGACCTCAGATGTTAAGTCCCATTGTTCTCAGAGCCATTTGAACCATTTTTTTGTAAAATGGCGCAAAGTTGTGGAATTTAAAACATAAAAGCACGGCGGTGACGATGCGGATGAAGATACAATGGAAAAAAACACGGCGACAGTCTGGTTTCTGTTCGCACAAGATAAAAAACACAACTGGCGACAGTATGGTGGCTGTTCGCAACACTGACAGGGGACACACAACACTGAACATTCACTTAAAACAGTACTATACAGGTCACACGGTGGCAGATGAGGAGGGGGGGAGGACCCAGACCGATGAGGGGAAAAGGGGGGAGGAGAGGAAAAGGAAAAAAAGGGGGAGCCGATGGAGGGAGGGGACATACAAAAACGGGGGGCTGGCGGATGTGAGAAGGAATATGAAAGGCAGTGGAGGGGAGAGCAAAAGGACTCAGGGGAGAGAAGGGAGATGGAGAGAGGGTAGGTGGGGAAAAGAGAGGATGGGAGGGGGAAGGGAGCCCAGGAGAAGGACAGAGGAAGGCAGGGGAGTTGAGGACCAGAGTTGACAGGAGGGTTAAATGGAGGGAGAGAAGGCATAATCCAGGAGGGGGAGTCAATGGAAGCCACCTTGGGAAAGGAGATGAAGGGTGTAGAGTTGGAGGGTGGGGGGGGGGACACAACAGTGAAGGTGCGGAGGAGGGTGGGGGTTGGAGATGAGCAACCAGGGGATGAGGGGGATGAAGGTGGCAGGAGGTGTAGAGGATGCAGATATGTTCGAGGAAAAGGAGCAGATGGGGAAAAAGAATCAGGTCGTACAGGATCTGCGTGGGGGACAGGAGGTGTTTACGGAAGTCGAGGTGGCATGCATGGCACTCAAGAATCTGGAGGGACTTATAGAATTTGGGGGGAGGGAGGATGGGACTGGCATAAAAGAGGGTGGGACAGAATAAGGATTGGTAGGTGTGGAGGATGGTAGAGGGGTTCAACCTCCATGTCCATCCAGAGAGGAGTTTCAGGAGTTGGAGGCGGTTGTGTGCTTTGGATTGGATAGAGAGGAGATGAGGGATCCAGGTGAGGTGACAGCCAATGGTGAGGCCAAGGCAGGTGAGGGTGGGGGAGAGGCGGACAGGACGGGCAGAGATGGTAAGGTAAAAATCAAGGAGCCGGAAGGAGCGAGTGGTATGACTTATGATGATTTCCTGGGTTTTGGAAGGATTGATTTTCAGGAGCCGCTGGTTACACCATGCGGCAAAAAGATCAAGGTGATTCTGGAGAAGGCGTTGGGACAATTGAGAGGTAGGAGCGAGGGCAAGGAAAGCGGTGTCATCGGCATACTGCACGAGGTGTACTGGAGGGGGGAGGGGGGGCAGGAAAAGATGGTGATTCGGGCTTTTAATAGGTGGCGACAGTAATGCGATTGGAAAGTATATATCACAGCTGCTTGGGATGTATTGTAAATATTTCAGGCACAGAATTTTTTGGTGGCAAATTGCTATAAATTGTAGAACTGTTTATATAAATGAGGACAGCTACGCCGTACTACGTTGCTCGTGCAGCATCTCCTACCTTGAAACAGGCGGTCTTTTGCTGCAATTTGAATGAAAATGCCGTAGACGAAGGGACCAGTTGGATACACTTAAATAACTTTGAGATATCTTCAGTACACTTTTTATTATTAGCAAAATCGCCTTACGCCTTTCGACATACCTCCATTTTCTGAGGTTATAAAATACGGCACAAAACTGGTCTCAAAAGATACGAAAATATATCACATTTCGCCATTGATTAGAGACGTAGTGTAATGAGTAGAACATGCTTTTCGAACTTACTAGTATTGTGACAATCGTATAAAATTATGCAACTGATACACTGTAGCTCGTCAACGTTCTCAATAACAAGATAAGTGGAAACTGCTACTAACGGAGTGATTGGAAACCAAGTGGACTAAACCACTAGGCGGCGCTGGATACGTGTACACGCTCACAACTAGATTTTCACCGTTACGTCATGTATAACAACTCCATCAGTCAACAATTCATGGAACTCATTTGATGCCGATATTTGGTGGTTAACAGGTTTTAATTGGATAAGACAAACTGAGATGGTTGCCGTATACTACGGATGTAACTGACGTGTGGCTTTCCAAGATTGGGCCTTCTCAAATTCTTCGAATTTGGCACTACATGTGCGCCACCTGTTCATAAGTGAGTGCGCTATGCCTCATCTGGTATTTCTGTACTTCGTAAATTCTTATGAAGTAGTGTTTATGGAGTTTTAGTGATGCTAGCAATATATACGCTGTGAGTCGTCATAAACTGCTTGTTAACAGTTTGCCTCATATGCCCTAGTGCCCCTCAGAAACTTGCTCTCATGTTTTAATCTCGACGATTCAAAAGTTCTGTTAAGCATTGTTTTTTAAAGATGTGTCTTTTTGTAAAACATTGTAAAATTATTTCCATGAATTGTTTACCGATTAAATGGTTTCATACGATGTGACAATGAAAATGTAGCGAATTAGTAAACTTGGTTTACAATTTGTCCCTTGGTAGTAGTTTCCACTTCTCTCCTGATTCGAAATGTTGACGAGATACAATGCATCTACTGAACAATTTTATGTTATTTTTCGTAACATTGGTAGTCTAAGAAACCGTATCCTACTCATTATACTATGTCTCTTATCAATAGTGAAATGTAACAATTTCCATATCTTTTGATACCATTGTTGGATATATTTTGCAGCCTTTGAAAATGACGGAATGTCGAAACACAGAAGGCGATTTTGGAAGTAATAAAAAAGTATAGTGAAGACATCTCAAAAATATTAGAGAGTCTTCTACCATGGAACATACGGTATTTTCAAATTAACAGATTTTCGTTAATGTCTTAACAGCTTTACCTACTACACTCATGCTTGTAAATTAAGGATAATTGCAGAATGCCGTGCCACACAACTTGGCACTACACAAAACACGCGCCAATAGCATAGGCACACAGGGAACACACACGACACAGAATTGCGAGGCCACAGTGTTGGTGATAAGTTGAGAAAACCGCCCTTAACACATGTGCTACAAAACGCCCCTGTTTCCTGCGCATGTACCCCGACATCAGTATGGGATATGATCACCATGCACACGTACACAGGCCGCACAGCGGGTTGGCATACTCTGGATCAGGTAGTGGAGCAGCTGCTGGGGTATAGCCTCCCATTCTTGCACCAGTGCCTGTCGGAGCTCCTGAAGTGTCGCAGGGGGTTTGAAGACGTGCAGCGATACGTCGACCAACAGCAACGCAGACGTGCTTGATGGGGTTTAGGTCTGGAGAACAGGCAGGCCACTCCATTCGCTTGATATCTTCTGTTTCAAGGTACCCCTCCACGATAGCAGCTCTGTGGGGACTTGTGTTATCAACCATCAGGAGGAAGGTGGGACCCACTGCACCCCTGAAAAGGCGGACATATTGGTGCAAAATGACGTCTCGATACACCTGACCTGTTAAAGTTTCTCTGTCAAAGACATGCAGGTTTGTACGTGAACCAATCATAATCCGACCCCACGCCATCAAACCACGACGACCTCCATACAGGTCCCTTTCAAGGACATTAAGGGATTGATATCTGGTTCCTGGTTCACACCAGAAGAAAACCCGGCGAGAATCACTGTTCAGACTATACCTGCACTCGTCCGCGAACATAACGTGGGACCACTGTTCCAATGACCATGTACTGCGTTCTTGACACCAGGCTTTACGGGCTCTCCTGTGACCAGGGGTCAGTGGAATGCACCTTCCAGGTCTCTGGGCGAATAAACCATGTCTGTTCAGTCGTCTGTAGACTGTGTGTCTGGAGACAACTGTTCCAGTGACTGCGATAAGGTCCCGAGCAAGGCTTCATGCAGTACTCCCTGGCCGTCAGCGGGCACTGATGGTGAAATATCAGTCTTCATGTGGTGTTGTACACTGTGGACGTCCCGTATTGTAGCGCCTGGAGACGTTTCCTGTCTGCTGGAATCGTTGTCATAATCTTGAGATCACACTTTGTGGCACACAGAGGGCCCGTGCTACTACCTGCTGTGTGTCACCAGCCTCCAGTCGCCCTAGTATTCTACCCCTCATAACGTCATCAATATGTGTTCTTTGAGCCATTTTCAACACACAGTCGCCGGCCGTTGTGGCCGTGCGGTTAAAGGCGCTTCAGTCTGGAACCGCGTGACCGCTACGGTCGCAGGTTCGAATCCTGCCTCGGGCATGGATGTGTGTGATGTCCTTAGGTTTAATTAGTTCTAAGTTCTAGGCGACTGATGACCTCAGAAGTTAAGTCGCATAGTGCTCAGAGCCATTTCAACCATCAACACACAGTCACCACTAGAACGTCTGAAAACGTCTGCACACTTACTTGCTGCACCGTACTCCGACATGCACCACAGGCCTCTGCGTATGTGGACTGCTGCCAGCGCCGACGACCACAGGTCAAATGCACCGCATGGTCATAACCCGAGGTGATTTAAACAAGCAAACCGCCCACCAGAGCGTTGTTTCACCATGTATTAGCATTATCCTTAATTTATGAGCATGAGTGTAGTTTCCAGTAGTTGCAATTTCAAATTATATTTAACTTCTAACTGGTTTTTATTGAAACTTAATTTTATTTCACTGATTGCTTATTGATATGTGACAGAGTAATAGTCTAGCAGAGAGACGACTAAATACAGTACTGACAAGATTTTTATGGAAACTTTTTATCGACGCTTTTGAATTTCTGGAAAATGTTTATACCCAGGTATATGATCATGTTTTATCTTGGAACATGTTTTGGGATTTGGAAAACCCATAATTTTCCGGAGTAATTTCAGAAAAAGATTGCGCAAAAAACTGAATGACATCTTTTGAAAATGAAAGGAATAATGTATTAAACTTTTATTACAGGACTGGCTAGAGGCGAATGTCTTAAAAGTGTTCTATGGTAAAATAATCTCCCCTACTTCAATCAGTCTTGGTCCTTCCCAGGTTGGATTAACAGAAGTGATAGGTAAAATCCGTAGGAAAGAGGCACATTTAGCAAGCGGAAGTGCATTACGGAGAATCTCGAAAAAAAAATTCTTTTGGTAGGCGCTGCAAGAGATGCGTATTGCAACAGAAAGTGGGTTGGTTTGTTTGTGGGGTTTGAAGGGACTAGACTACAAAGGCCAAACAGAGCCGGCCGCTGTGGCCGGTTGTAGGCGCTTCTCTCCGGAACCGCGCTGCTGCTACCGTCGCAGGCTCGAATCCTGCCTCGGTCATGGATGTGTGTGATGTCCTTAGGTTTGTTAGGCTTAAGTAGCTCTAAGTCTAGGGGACTGATGATCTCAGATGCCAATTCCCATAGTGCTTAGAGGCATTTGAACAATTTTTAGCCAAACAGAAAGTGGGGTACTGTTGAAATTCCGAGAGCGTATTTTCCTGGAAGAATCCTGGAGCATATTACTTCCAACAGCAGACTTCTTGCAAAATCAACACTACGAGAAATTAATAGCTTATACGGCGATTCACCGCCATCCGCTTTTCCCACGCACCATTCGCCAACTGTATAGCGATGCGGGGAAACGATGGTAAAGCCAGAAATACTCTCCTCCGCACACTGCAAAGTTACTTACCAAATACAGGTGTAGGTGATTCTGTGTGTAACGAGACAGGTTTCTATTAACCAGAACTCACCTTCTTTGTAACTTTCTCTCGCAATCTTCCTAAAACTGGCCTTGCGAGAAAGTTGTAGTCTTAAGTTACTGCACACATGTTGTTGTGGTTGCGTATAAACTTCCAGGGATGTGTCGTTTCATTAGATTTTCCTTGCTGTATTCAGATGCAAATAGTGTGTGTTACGTCACCGTCGTAATGGCAGTACATCAATCATATTATTGTGTGACAGGTCCCATCAACATCAGCTGTCTCATACATTCTGTATTTACATGCACAAAAAAAAAACCGTTTAATACGAGGTCGATGAAAGCGCAGGAACAACGCCAGAGTGCTATTCTGTGATGCTTTATCGGCAGTTTTTACAATAACGCCTTTAATTTTATAAATTCCAATCCAAACTGCCGTTGCGCTATCTATCAGTATTTCCTGATCTGCGGTATAATTTACGAACGAAAAATAACGCTATTACGCATAATATTATTGGCTCCAGTAATTGAACGAAAAATTTCCAAGCCAAGCTTTACATACACCTACCGCAAGCAGTGCACATACCAAAAATTATGTTTTAGACTGGTTCTTACCTTGTACTTCGTGGCAACACTGTTGAAGGACATAAAACAGCATTTAATTATCACTGATCGTATGTCAGTAAAAAAAAATCATCGAGAACACAACATTCCATTCCATTTACGAGGGCAGTTCAATAAGTAATGCAACACATTTTTTTTCTGAAACAGGGGTTGTTTTATTCAGCATTGAAATACACCAGGTTATTCCCCAATCTTTTAGCTACACAACACTATTTTTCAACGTAATCTCCATCCAATGCTACGGCCTTACGCCACCTTGAAATGAGGGCCTGTATGCCTGCACGGTACCATTCCACTGGTCGATGTCTGAGCCAACGTCGTACTGCATCAATTACTTCTTCATCATCCGCGTAGTGCGTCCCACGGATTGCGTCCTTCATTGGGCCAAACATATGGAAATCCGACGGTGCGAGATCGGGGCTGTAGGGTGCATGAGGAAGAACAGTCCACTGAAGTTTTGTGAGCTTCTCTCGGGTGCGAAGACTTGTGTGAGGTATTGCGTTGTCATGAAGAAGGAGAAGTTCGTTCAGATTTTTGTGCCTACGAACACGCTGAAGTCGTTTCTTCAATTTCTGAAGAGTAGCACAATACACTTCAGAGTTGATCGTTTGACCATGGGGAAGGACATCGAACAGAATAACCCCTTCAGCGTCCCAGAAGAGTGTAACCATGACTTTACCGGCTGAGGGTATGGCTTTAAACTTTTTCTTGGTAGGGGAGTGGGTGTGGCGCCACTCCATTGATTGCCGTTTTGTTTCAGGTTCGAAGTGATGAACCCATGTTTCATCGCCTGTAACAATCTTTGACAAGAAATTGTCACCCTCAGCCACATGACGAGCAAGCAATTCCGCACAGATGGTTCTCCTTTGCTCTTTATGGTGTTCGATTAGACAACGAGGGACCCAGCGGGAACAAACCTTTGAATATCCCAACTGGTGAACAATTGTGACAGCACTACCAACAGGGATGTCAAGTTGAGCACTGAGTTGTTTGATGGTGATCCGTCGATCATCTCGAACGAGTGTGTTCGCACGCTCCGCCATTGCAGGAGTCACAGCTGTGCACGGCCGGCCGAGAAAAAAATGTGTTGCATTACTTATTGAACTGCCCTCGTATCTTTTCCTATGGATCCCTTGGAGATGAGTATCCGGGATGTGGAAGAGGTCAAAGCTCTTTTTTTTTATTTTTATTTATTTTTTCCCCTCAGATACATGGATATTGTACAATTCTATTGCAGACAGAGTTATGAGCTAAAATCCTTGTGAAGATATCCGATGGAGTAGGAGGAGTTGGCCAACAGGAAGTCTTTAATTCACTCTGAAACCGATCTTTATCACTTACAAGAACTTTGATATGCTCTGGTAAGTTATTGAATATATGACTACCCATGTATTTGACTCCTTTTAGTACTGAGGTATGTATCTTAAAGTGTTAAGCGTAATACTTGTGAAGACAAAAAAAGTAACAGTAAATTTACTACATCAAAAATATCAGAGGTTTAAAAAACAAAACTATTGAATTTCAGCCGGCCGCGGTGGTCTAGCGGTTCTAGGCGCTCAGTCCGGAACCGCGGGACTGATACGGTCGCAGGTTCGAATCCTGCCTCGGGCATGGATGTGTGTGATGTCCTTAGGTTAGTTAGGTTTAAGTAGTTCTAAGTTCTAAGGGACTGATGACCACAGATGTTAAGTCCGATAGTGCTCAGAGCCATTTTATTGAATTTCAGATCTGTTCAGATGAGCTGCAGTCTTCAAACCTGTTGATGTTATTTGTATTTCTGAACATCATTTGGGTAGTATGTGCTACTCCTGCATGGGATGTGAAGGTACCTGATGTTGATTTGTTCACATTCACTGCATATTGTCTATCTACCAGCAGGGATTTGACGATTCGAACTGTTTTGGAGAGAATGCCTATTGTGATTATTTCTATAGTAGACCGTCGAAGCAGATTTCGTCAAAAACACGCTCTGTGTCTAGGAGGACAGCGAGCGTACAGTGACCTATATTTATCGCTTTGATAATGTCGATAGTTTTAGCAGGGGTGAGAGTTCGAGTGATATGTACTGGAACTGGAAAGTAGATGGTGTCGGACTTCCACTTTGTCAACATACCTGATGAGTCTGTCACTTATGATTCCTATGAAGGTTTTGCGTACGACAGCAAGTAGTGAAATGGGTCGGTATGATTTCGGGTCGGTCCTGGGTTTATTAGGCCCCGAAATCGTTCCGGAATTGGTTTCTCTCCACGTCTTTGCGGTGGTGTCATTTTTAAGCAGTGGTTGAACATGGCATTGTGAAGGGTTATGATGACGAGAGCTTCCTTTAGATGCAGTCTTTTAAGGGCATTTTGACCAGTCTATAGTATGGCGTATGACTGGTCGTCATTTCTTGACCCTAATTTTGAAGTTGTCGTCAAATTTGTCATTTGGAGGAAAAGAACGGGCTTCTTCAAGGACTTCGCTGAAAGCTTCTGCCTTTTTACGGTCGTTTGTGGTCGGGAATTTGTTGACGATTAGATTGTTGTTGAGCGTTTGTCTTTGACCAGTCAGTGTTTTAAGTTCTGTTTAGAATTTCCTCCCGCCATTGTACTCTAGTCCTCACTATACTCTGTCTTTTTGTATTATTAGTGCATTTAGTCTGTTCCAAATGGGTTTAAGTCAGTGTTGTTAGTATGTTTGGTTTCGTTGTAAAACTGTTTTTTGTGTCTGATTAATCTTAGGATATCCTGCGGTAAGGTGGGCTTCCAAATGTCACAAGTCTTGATGGGGACAGCTTCGTCAACTGTACAATAAATCTAGGTCGTCCTTGTCAGTTTCTACGTAAGAGGTGTGTAGCTCATCCTTTATTCTGGTGGTGCGGGCAAGTTCGAGTTGATTTATGACAGCTGTTATGAAAAAGATAGAGATATGGTCACAAGTGATGAGTCGTCAATTCTGGGGTCTCTCCTGTTGTCCGTGATGTTTGGACTGCAGAGGATGTGGTCAGGAACCGAGTAGCCTACACGTCCTATGAATGTCGGCGTGGAGTGAGTCTGCAGATGTTTTCAACTGTTAGTACGTCATGGAGTATTTGTCTTTTGCTGTCAGTTTGGTCACCTAGTACAGCATGTCTTGCATTCATATCTCCCATAAAGATGGGGTGCTGGAATGATAATATGTATTGCAAAAACTTTGTTTGTACTTCCTTGTTTGGGGGTAAAAACATACAGACTATTAAGATTATGTGCTGCCTCGGTCTCTCTACACACCGCATTACTACTTCTATACGTTCGTACTATGGAGGGACTGGAGCCTGTACTGTGTGTAGGTTACATCTAGTGTACAGGGGTACATTCCTTCTGCCATCAACACAATGTTTGGCACAGCAGTCTTACAGTTTGCGCTTGTGAACGTTATTGTCATTTGTCCAGATTCCTGCAAAAACCTGCTATGTTAATAATTTGCTTTGCTAGGGTGATCTGTATAAGTGACTTTTTTGGTTTTATTCCTGCTGCATTAGGAAACAGGAGGTTTCTTTCTCTTCTGTTTCAAGCAGCGGAAGTCCTTGCTTAGTGGGGTTGAGGCTGTCAAGGGTCGGTCAGTGGTACAAAACTGCTGCCCTCCAACTCAATCATTTGATGTCGGCGGAAGCCGCAGCACGGTGTGGCGTAACGTGGCATGAACTCAACTGTGTAAACGACCCCTGCTGTATGTGAAAGTAATGTCGCTTGCTTTAATCATAAATATATGTCTGAGTGGTGCTACATGTTATTATCTTTACATAATGAAAAGTATTATCTACTCAGTAACCTTCAAATCGTGAGCTACATCTTTAATTTGTGTGAAATTAGTGAATTTACTCACGGCACTATTATTACCTTCGTCTGTGGTCATTTTCAGAGCTCAAATTAACCATCAAATTACTAATTTAATAAGCTTGAACCTTGAATAGCTGGGATTCCCACGTATCAAAGCAATAAAATAAAAACAGTGAATAGCTGAGGGAGTATGAACGAGAACAATGGCTTATTTACGTTTAAAAAAATAATGACAAGTTTTTATTAATCCTTTTATAACTACACTCATGCTCATAAACTAAGAATAATGCTGATACACGGTGAAACAACGCTCTGGTGGGCGGTTTGCGGGTTTAAATCACCTCGGGGTATGACCATGCCGTGCATTTGACCAGCGGCCGTCGCACGGTGGCGCTGGCAGCAGTCCACATACCCAGAGGTGTGTTGGTGCATGTCAGAGTACGATGCAGCGAGTAAGTGTGCTGAAGTGCTAATGGTGACTGTGTGTTGAAATGGTTCAAATAGCTCTGAGCACTATGGGACTTAACATCTATGGTCATCAGTCCCCTAGAACTTAGAACTACTTAACCTAACTAACCTAAGGACATCACACACATCCATGCCCGAGGCAGGATTCGAATCTGCGACCGTAGCAGTCGCGCGGTTCCGGACTGAGCGCCTAGAACCGCATGGCCACCGCGGCCGGCCTGTGTGTTGAAAATGGCTCAAAGAACACATATTGATGACTTTATGAGGGGTAGAATACTAGGGCGACTGGAGGCTGGTCAAACACAGCAGGTCGTAGCACGGGCCCTCCGTGTGCCACAAAGTGTGATCTCAAGATTATGGCAACGATTCCAGCAGACAGGAAACGTGTCCAGGCGCTACAGTACAGGACGTCCACAGTGTACAACCCCACAAGAAGACCGATATCTCACCATTAATGCCCGCAAACGGCCACGGAGTACTGCAGGTAGCCTTGCTCGGGACCTTACTGCAGCCACTGCAACAGTTGTCTCGAGACGCACAGTCTGCAGACGACTGAACAGACATGGTTTATTCGCTCGGAGACCTACAAGGTACATTCCACTGACCCCCAGTCACAGGAGAGCCCGCAAAGCCTGATGTAAAGAACACAGTACATGGTCATTGGAACAGTGGTCGCAGGTTATGTTCACGGACGAGTGCAGGTATAGTCTGAACAGTGATTCTCGCCGGGTTTTCATCTGGCGTGAACGAGATACCAACCCCTTAATGTCCTTGAAAGGGACCTGTATGGAGGTCGTGGTTTGATGGTGTGGGGTGGGATTATCATTGGTGCACGTACAAACCTGCATGTCTTTGACAGAGGAACTGTAACAGGTCAGCTATATCGGGACGTCATTTTGCACCAGTATATCCGCCTTTTCAGGGGTGCAGTGGGTCCCACCTTCCTTCTGATGGGTAATAACGCATGGCCCCACCGAGCTACCGTCGTGGAGGAGTGCCTTGAAACAGAAGATATCAGGCGAATAGAGTGGCCTGCCTGTTCTCCAGACGTAAACCCAGTCGAGCACTTCTGGGATGCTCTCGGTCGACGTATCGCTGCACGTCTTCAAACCCCTACGACACTTCAGGAGCTCCGACAGGCACTGGGAGGCTATACCCCAGCCGCTTGCTCCATCACCTGATTCAGAGTATGCCAACCCGTTGTGTGGCCTGTGTACGTGTGCATGGTGATCATATCCCATACTGATGTCGGGGTACATGCGCAGGAGACAGTGGCGTTTTGTAGGACATGTGTTTCTGGACGGTTTTCTCAACTTATCACCAGTACTGTGGACTTACAGATCTGTGTCGTGTGTGTTCCCTAATTGCCTATGCTCTTAGCGCCAGTTTTGTGTAGTGCCACGTTGTGTGGCACCACATTCTGAAATTATCCTTAATTTATGAGCATGAGTGTACAAGAAGCTGATAAATCTTACGAAAACACAAGTCAGAAATGGGATGGTGCTTGACCGGCCAAGTATTCATTGGGGTGGAAGCTATACAAAATCTATGCTGAATTAATCACTTTTACAACGCAATCTGACTTTCTTTGCATGAATCCACTGCATGGCCCAATTATATTCAAATGGAATCAACTACGACCAAGTACAGCACAAACTACGGTTTACCAGAGAACACCAGTGCAGCAATACTTAACACTTTCATCTTGATTCAGGCGGCAGCAGAAAATGGCGCGCTGTGGGCGAAGAATAGTACGCTGCAGCAGCTGTAATGTTCTGGCACGCCCACAAAAACTTTCAGACTAAGTGGACTGGCGTTCTGATTATTAGAATGTGGGAAACTTCCCTATCAGAGCTCTGAAATCGTGGCAGATTTCAGTGTGAGGTGCCGCTCGCTGTAACAACCTGGCAACTTCCTGGTGTTAAAGTGGCTGCGGTCTTGCCTCCACTAAACATGTGCACCAGGTGCTCTGTCCATATCGGCCCAGCTTCTAACATGAGAATGCTCGGATTCTTATGACCTTCGCACCACTTGCACAAAAGATCAGGTTACAGCAGTGGCTCTTAAATGGCTTCCTCCACCCACTTTCTGCCAACTGGCCACCTTCGCAACGTACTGTCACCTGGCGCAGGTAAAATGTTTTGCAAACCGGTGCCCTCCTGCTCTGACCCTAAGTGGGAAGAGTGGAGCGCCCCGAAGTCCATCTGAAGGTACAATCCACAGGGCGCTGCTTCCCAGAATCACTCGCACTGCGAGGTCGCTAAACTCAGCATTTATAGCCCGCAATCCCAGTTCTTCCTGTTTTCCGCAGCGTCCACTATGGTCCCTTGGGTACAAGTTCTCTACAGGCTACATAAGCAGTTACATGAACATTCTTCGCACAATTTCCTCATGTAAAAGTCATAAACCACGCATGACAAATGTAGCACTGGGGAACACGGAGATCATGATCTAAAATATGAATATTAATCTGACTGACAGTTTTGTTAAATTGAGAGAGTGGGGTGCCACTCCTCAATGTGTCAGCATGTGGACGTATGACATGATAATAGATACAATGAAATTTGTACGCATGCGTTACTTAATATAGTCCAAAACGCCCAGTATAAAACAGGATTTTTGTGGGGCTCATACCTCGAGTCCTGTTGATGATAGAAATGTGGGGTCAAGTGTTTCAGATAGCCATTAGGTTAGGGACCATTTGCATACCGAACAAAAGGACGGTCTTACCTTAATCCTCCTACAGTACAGGGTCAAAATTGGGATATTACGCAATTTCTCCAGCTTTGCTTTAGATGGTGTCTACGGAGCACCTTAAGGGGCTTACGGAGGCACCATTTAGTTCATGGGCAGTTCCTGAGAAAACATGATTTTGGGTACGAAAACTGACCCGAGAATTCCACGATGGCTGTTCACCGCAAATGACTGTAATTTTTACGATACATTCTTACGAGCCTGATCTCAAACAACCTTGATATTTTTCTTGGTATCTTCATCCATTTCCGAGATACTGACGCTCGAGGTTACCCTACCCGTAAAGGTAAAATACGCACTTAATATCTACTTTATAAAGTGACGTAGCGCGGAGAACTATTCTATAAAGTGTCATGGTTACAATCAGAAATGCTCTAGGAACCCCTTGTTGCTGTAGTACTAAAGCTGATGCAAAATTTTTGTGCACGTAAAATCCGGTCTGAGGCGTAGAATTATATAGTTCTGCGTTATTTAAATTTCACGCAAATAAACTATCAAAATTTTATTGCCCCTATGGGCGAAAAGCCGTGCTGTAGCAGGAATAAGGAGGGAACCAGTGGGAAAAAGCTCCTATCTGACAGGAAAAAGGCGAATATTCTCCTGATTATTAAAAGACAATGAAAAGGGGGTTAACAGCTGCCTCATTCTACCCTCCTCAGCAACTTTAAAAATTTTCCCAAAAATTTTAGCACGTGAACACATTCGAATATTTTTATGCTGTGAGAGAAGGAGACAATAGTAGAGGCAAAGAGACAGGAAAGTAATAAATACTAGGAGACAGAAGGCTGTGGTTGCGGTATAGAAATAGCGAAGAAGACAACAGCAGTGTGAGAGAAAGAGAGGGACACAGTGGCAGTGGAAAATAGTTGACAATGACAGAACAGTGCTAGGAAAAGCGTGAAGGAGACAGTCCCTGTGGGAGAGGAATAAAGAGAAGGAGAAAGTGGAAGAGGGTGGGAGCCAGTGATATCTAGAGACAGTCAATGACAACAGCTAATAGAAACACAGTGACAGTGGGAAGAAACCACAGCAGTAGGAAGGAATGAATAAGGTACATGAGTTGGATAAAAGATTGTGGCAACATGGTTGTAAATCATACAAGACGTTACTGACAGACATTTACCATGTTACATTCCCCCAACATAATCGGCCCACATCTCAATCACCTACACCCTCCCTCTCCCCCACCCCTTCCTGAGATGGAAGGCATCTTACAGTGTCTGTGCTTCCATCTTTGTTTATGTCCAGCAAGGACCACCCTATGTCACGGTTGATGTCTTCTTTTGTGTTGTAGCTCGTGTCATGAAGAGGTTCCTTCACTTTGAGGAAACAGGTCGTAATCACACGGACTCATATCAGGTCAAAATGGTGGATGTTCCAGTATCTCCCACCCCAGTATACATGGAGCTCCCACATGGGATTTACTTTGTGGCATCGTGCACTGTCATGAAGGATGATGGAATGCAGTGCCAGAAGGAAACACGTTGTCCACGCCAACCACATGTCACATCAGTCTTGATACACGTACGTTGTTCGTGTTTCCTAAACATACTGTTAGGGTCCTCAAACTGGCCTTCCGCACTTTCAGATAATACACACAGCAGCTGAATCACAGACACCCATCACCATTCACAGTAATACTTCAACTGGCCTTCTGCTATCAGATACTGACAGCGGGCACTCCCTGTGATGCACATCCTTCATGTTAAGGCGGTGTTGCCACTACTTTTTATACAACCCATGTAGTAGCAGTAAGAGAGAGCAATGGGGAGACAGTGACAATGACAGTGAGAGGAGACAGTATGAGTAGATAGAGCGAAGGACACTGTGAGACAAGAGACAGTCAAGAAAACGCATGGAGATAATGACAATGAGTTGGGCTGAATGATTGAGTGAGAATTGGCTAGTTAAGTGGATAGATGTGAGTGACTTATAGCAATAGACTAGTGGGCGTGAGCAAGGTACAGTTAGGAGAGCTTGTTGAGAGTGAAAGGTGAGTTGCATGTGCGAATATCTTTGTATGAAAAAAATTTTGGGAAAATTTTGAAGGTGCAGAGCAAGGTAGAATGAGGCATCTGGTATCCCACTTTTCGGTCAGAGCCTTTTAATAAACGCGAGCATATTCGCCTTTTTATGCTACGATAGGAGCATTTTTCCGCTGGTAGTTTACACTTCGTATTTCCCATCCTTATTTTGGATCTAGACTTTGGACTATGTTACATGCACGTATAACTATCTACGGCAATGTTTTAACTTAAAATCGTGCACATTATTACTTTTGACAGGAAATATATAATTATTCTTGCATAACAGAGGTATGACATCTTATCACATCTGATTCTGGAAAGGAACATCCAGCTGCGCTCAAAAACAAAAACAATATTTTTCTACATTATGTGATAAGTATTTCAGTCTATTTTTTGCATTATTATTGATATATATTAGCACACAGAGCAAGTTCCCGTGGTAAGTAACTCCCCCACTTGCTCCAGTTCACATTAAACAAACGTAAACACCAGGAAAATGTATGTCGGTCATTCCGTCAACCATTTTCAGCTGAAGGGTTGTGTGAGTACTGTACACTAATGAAGAGAATACACAACATATCGGTCAGAAGTACTACATGTACTTGTATTATTTATAAGAAAGTATTATTGGAATTACTGAACCTAAATTCTCCATAAATGAGTAGCATGCCTATCTTGTCTTCGTTGGCATGCACTGCAATAACACTAACGTTCGACCGAAGACGACTGAATGATCGGTGTGCATTTTCCGTGTGTTTCCATTTGTTTCCTGTCAACTTCAACACATGGACGAGCTGCAATACCTACCTGTGCTACTACGGGAGAGTAAAATTAGTTTTATGTTAAGCTTTTAATGACAGGCTGCGATACGTTTTTTAACAGGTCTTGCGGAGGGAAATCCGATTTTCGAATAAAAAACATAGTACGCATTTAAATGAAAGTACTGCTGTTCATCTCTTCGTAATTAACAAGGTTACAAGAAAGGCAGTCATATTGGTTAATGTCCCACTGGGTAGCCAAACATCATTTGCTTCATACATATTTTTTATTTTATATTCGTAATCATTTTCGGAAAACACCGACCAATTTCACAATTGTGCGTAGTAAAACAGTGTAGATCGCACAAATCACATTTACTGCTGCCCGGCTTCTGTCCAAAGAGTGGGCCGTCTTCAAATCGTACTACAGAGTTAATGTGAGGAGACGGATCCAGGAACATCGGAGGTCTCCATATGGTGTCAACTGATGGAGCACTACGATCTGAAGATGACTGCCTTTGGAATGAAGCTTGTCACCAACAAATGTGATTTGTGAGAACTACACTGTTTTTCTAAGTATATATTTTTTTTATTTGGCTGCTGGACAATTATTTTATTGTACGACCTATTACAGTTATAATTTTATTGTTTCTTTTCATTACCAATCAATAACTTAGAAACAAAAGAAAAAATAACAGGGATATGACCACAACTTGTCATTTCTCTAAGTTACATCTATGTATGAAGTTACTCAGAAACCGTTGTCAGAAAATAAACAAGTAAAAGGAGAGAGGAACTGAAACTTCCGTTTGAAGGCTTATTTTTTTTATAATTCTACTTGACAGTACTGTACAGCAATAATCAGAATTTCTAAAAAATATACATCAGAATTTCTAAAATTGTGGGGGGAAGTGGCAACAAGACAACTATTCACGTTAGTGTGTAGAATGTATGAGACTTTCGGAAAACATTATCCTCACAATTTCGAAGACAGCAAGAGCCGACATGTGTGAGAACTATCGCATAGTCAGCTAAACAGCTCATGCATCCAAGTTACTGAGAAAAATAATACACAGAAGAATGGATAAGAAAATTGAGGATGTTTTAGATGACGATCAGTTTGGCTTTAGGAAAGATAAAGGCAGCAGAGAGGCAATTCTGACGTTGCCGTTGATAATGGAAGCAAACAAATTCTGAGAAAAATAAAAATAGTCTATAGGTAAAGATGGGTTATATACAGTGCATATATAACACTCGAAGACCAGGAACAAAGTGCTCGGATTATAAAGGTGTAAGACAGTGATGTAGTTTCTCCCCCTTACTTTTCAGTCTATACATCGGAGAAGCAATGACGGTTATAAAAGAAAGGTTCAAGAGTGGGATTCAAATTCAAGTTGACAGGATATCAATGATACGATATTGAAAGGATATCGATGATACGATACGCTGATGACACTGCTACCCTCAGTGAAAGTGAGTTATAATTACAGGATCTGTTGAATGGAATGAACAGTGTAATGAGTAAAAAATGTGAATTGTTAGTAAACCGGAAAAAGACAAAAGTAATGAGAAGTAGCGGAAATGAGAAATGCGAGAAACCTTACACGAGAAATGGTGGTCACGAAGTAGGTGAAGTTAAGAAATTCTGCTACCTAGGCAGCAAAATAACCCATGACGGACGGAGCAAGGAAGATACAAAAAGCAGACTATCACTGGCTAAGAGGGTATTCCCAGCCAAGAGAAGTCTGCTAGTATCAAACATAGGCCTTAATTTGGGGAAGAAATTTCTGAGAATGTACGTCTGGAGTACATCGTTGTATGTTAGTGAAACATGGACTGTGGGGAAACCGAAACAGAAGATAATTGAAGAAATTGAGATGTGATGCTACAGAATAACGTTGAAAACTAGGTGGACTGATAAGTTAAGAAATGACGACATTCTCTGCAGAATAGGAGAGGAAAGCAGCATGTGGAAAACACTGACAAGAAGAACGGGCAGAATCATAGGACATCTGTTAAGACATCAGAGAAAAACTTCCATGTTACTAGAGGGAGCTGTAGAAAACGACTAAAAAATTTAAATTGCAAGAAAAGTTTTTCATCGTTGTAATTGCACGCTTTCGTTCCTCCACAACGCGGAAAGATATTTGTTTAAAGGTTAATTGGGCGGGTCAGTCTGTTCTCAGTTCAAAGGAAGGTAAAGGCGTAGCATACCAGTATAACCACGGATGTCATAGTATTGGACAGTTCCACTGTGCTCTCCTTTGGATGATCACTTTTCTCTCATTTTTGTAGTTACGTCCTCAAAGATTTGTTAGTCATGTACATTATTTCATAGGTACTAAAACTGAAACAACGTCATTCTCTATAGCTAAAAGTAACTTTTTCATGGTCCTTTTTGTAGTGCTGTTTGGAAGACCTTTTTTGTCTGCTGGTCCTACAGCAGAGACTGCCGGAATCTGGGACGTTTCTCTGCCATCTTTGCGGAATCCACACGTACAGTAAATTTTTTATTACGACCTGTCCCTGTCTGGGCGTGCATGCAGTATTTACGGCGCAAATTGGCGAACACGCCTTTCCCTGTCTGCGTGTAATTTCTCGTGGGACGTGAGACTGGCGGACGACGAAGACGCTACAGCCGCAGCCATCTGGCGAGCGTCGCTTGAACTTTGAAGGGTTGACGGTAGCGCAGAAGCGTCTGCGATAGTGGTCTTCCCGTCTGCTGCTACGCTTACTTCTTGTGCGAATATGTGTCAGGTGCCTGGCAGAGGGTACATCTCCTGCATCGACGGTTCTGTACGACTGTTTCATGATAGGTGCTCTGACTGACATGTTAAAAGGCCCTACGTGTTGAAGCCTTACAGCACTGCTGCCAAGACTGGGGAGAACGACTCCGCCGGTGTATTCCGTGGTTGCCGAAGGGAACTGCTTTGAATATAGTTGTTTGAAAATAACAAAAATATTGTAGGTAAAAAATCAGTCTCAATACTTTCCGCACACGTCTTGTAGTAAGAAGTCGATAAAATTGAAAAAAACACAAGAAATAAAATGTTAGTTAGTTACAAAAAATAGTTGAAATGGCTCTGAGCACTATGGGACTTAACTTCTGAGGTCATCAGTCCCCTAGAACTTAGAACTACTTAAACCTAACCAACCTAAGGACATCACACAGATCCATGCCCGAGGCAGGATTCGAACCTGCGACCGTAGCGGTCTCGCGGTTCCAGACTGTAACGCCTAGAACCCCTCGGCCATCCCGGCCGGCTAGTTATTTACATGTTACGCCGATCATTCTAAACGATAAATCATTATAATGCGGAACGAATTATTTTACATTCACATCACAGATTAATTTGTACATATGGTTACATTATGAAGATGTCTAAGTTGTTATTTTTTTTACGAAAACGAAAAAAAAGATAAACTACAGGCCATTAAAATTGCTACACCACGAAGATGACGTGCTACAGACGTGAAATTTAACCGACAGTAAGAAGATGCTGTGATATGCAAATGATTAGCTTTTCAGAGCATTCACACAAGGTTGGCGGCGGTGGCGACACCTACAACGTGCTGACATGAGGAAAGTTTCCAACCGATTTCTCATACACAAACAGCAGTTGACCGGCGTTGCCCGGTGAAATGTTGTGATGCCTCGCGTGAGGAGGAGAAATGCGTACCATCACGTTTCCGACTTTGATAAAGGTCGGATTGTAGTCTATCGCGATTGCGGTTTATCGTATCGCGCCATTGCTGCTCGCCTTGGTCGATTTCCAATGACTGTTAGCAGAATATGGAATCGGTGGGTTCAAAAGCGTAATACGGAACGCCGTGCTGGATCCCAAAGGCCTCGTATCACTAGCAGTCGAGATGACAGGCATCTTATCCGCATGGCTGTAACGGATCGTGCAGCCACGACTCGATCCCCGAATCAACAGATTGGGACGTTTACAAGACAACAACCATCTGCACGAACAGTTCGACGACGTTTGCAGCAGCAAGGACTATCAGCTCGGAGACCATGGCTGCGGTTACCCTTGACGCTGCATCACAGACAGGAGCGCCTGCGATGGTGTACTCAACGACGAACTTGGGTGCACGAATGGCAAAACGTCATTTTTTCGGATGAATCCAGGTTCTGTTTACAGCATCATGATGGTCGTTCCGTGTTTGGCGACATCGCGGTGAACGCACATTGGAAGCGTGTATTCGTCATCGCCATACTGGCGTATCAACCGGCGTGATGGTATGGGATGCCATTGGTTACAGGTCTCGGTCACCTCTTGTTCGCATTGACGGCACTCTGAACATTGGACGTTAGATTTCAGATGTGTTACGACCCGTGGCTCTACCCTCCATTCGATCCCTGCGAAACCCTACATTTCAGCAGGATAATGCACGACCGCATGTTGCAGGTCTTGTAAGGGCCTTTCTGGTTACAGAAAATGTTCGACTGCTGTCCTGGCCAGCACATTCTCCAGATCTCTCCAATTGAAAACGTTTGGTGAATGGTGTCCGAGCAACTGGCTCATCACAATACGCCAGTCACTACTCTTGATGAACTGTGGTATCGTGTTGAAGCTGCATGGGCAGCTCTATGTGTACACGCCATCCAAGCTCTGTTTGACTCAATGCCTGCCGTTATTATGGCCAGAGGTGGTTGTTCTGGGTACTGATTTCTCAGGATGTATGCATCCAAACTGCGTGAAAATGTAATCATATATCAGTTCTAGTATAATATATTTGTCCAATGAATACCTGTTTATCATTTGCATTTCTTCTTGGTATAGCAATTTTAATGGGCAGTAGTGTATATAGATACGAGTTAGTAATTCCCATCCATCTTATTTTACACATTACAGTGTAAGGGTCTACAGGTTTGCACGTGGTCGTACAGTACGTAACACGCGCTCGCCAGCTGACCTATCTCAGAATGCTGACAATTTCCTTGGTCAGTAGACATATATCGGGCCACAGTGCGCTACAGTTGAGTAAGCCACTGGCTGCCGTCTGCAGCGCGCCGTGTAACTAGCACGGCCTCGTGCGCGAGTATGTCTCTTTTCTTAGCTCGCCACGGAGCCTTTCGATACGACCGTAATTAGCCGGTGTTAGGATGTCAGACACAGTGATGATGGTTGCGCGTAGCGTGCGTGTTTCATGATCAGTCTTATACAGAATACCTGTACCTGAGGGATCAACTGCTTACGAATTCTGACAAATATTTCGTGTAATTATCATCCATGGCTAACAACACAAACAACCTCCTTACAGAAGTGGTGTCAGGCGTGGGATAATATGGAAATCCTACAGTCCTGAAGAGGTGCAGCACAACGTGAACTTCGAGCAGCAGTATGAACATCTTCCGACTGCGCGGGGACATCCAACGCTGGAATTTAGGTTGGTCTACTCCAGTTTGGCTAGAATACGAAAGGCAGTGATAGGTTTTTATTTTACACTTGAGTGACTCATTGGCGTTAAATCAGACGAAATGGCACAATCCAGTCAAAGTAACGTTGTCGATCTACAAACTGTTAATAATGAACTGCAAGAAGAGATTCGGCAGTTAAAAGCAGAAAGAAGCGAGCGAACATTCCGAAAGACTTGTCAAATGATAGTTTATGCTGTACAAGTATAACTACAATAAAGAATTTTTCATTATTGCCATCAGTACCGGTATATGGCGGGAAACCAGAAGATGATGTGATAGTGTTTTTTCGTAAACTTGGGGGTGTCACCCCGTTAGGATCATGAACAGATTCCGAAAAGCTAGTGGTTGCCAAATTAAGAATTCAGGGAGCAGCATAACATTTCATTAGCGCGGAGCCTACTTGCTTGAAAACAGAAGATTACAATGAGTTTAGAACGGTTGTTGTTCAGAGATTTAAACGTAAAGACGTGATCAGATTTTACAGAGAGCAGCTTTGCAGTTTGCGAATGCGACGAGACGAATCTATCGAGAAATTTACCGACAGAATCCGAAACATCAACGCTCAAACGTAGGAGTTAGTAGAAGATGAAAATGAAAATCGCATTCAGTTGTTCGAAGCCGACCAGAAAGCCTTGGATACATTTATTCATGGGTTGTACGGAGAGCAAAACTGTTAGATTGGCACGGCGTAAAACGTTTCAGGAAGCAACAGAATCAGCTGTTGGTTTCGTTGAAGCACTAAGACGACCGAATGAGATGCAGAAACAAGAACTCAGAGTTTTCAGCACAACGGTATAATGCTACAGATGCAATAAGCTGCGTCACAAGCGTAAGGATTGTAAAGAGAATCTATGGGGTCATGTTTCGAGAGATTGTAGCAACAAGAAGATAGGTAATGCGAAAAACAGACAATCTGCCAGAATTTTAATCAAGTACGGAGACGTAGGGGTCACTACTCCGTCCGCCCCCTGCCAGAGGCAGTGATTCCTGTTAGTTCCAGAGAAAATCAGACCAAAAATGACTTCATGATGGGTGCTGTATATCGTGAGAGAAACATCAAAATACCTATTGACACAGGAGCACAGACCTCATTAATGTGCTGTTGCATAGATAAACTGGATAAATTGAAACCGCCGCTATTAAAAGTGCGAGGGTTAAACGGAGGAAAACTACGTAACTATAGAGAAGTTGACGTAGAATTAATTCTTGGCCAAGGCCAAGATGAAGGCGAAAATAAAGATAAGGATAAATACAGAGCAAGGGTGCAAGTAGTTTCAAATAATGAAATGCGTTATGACGGTGTACTTGGATTTGATTTCTTGTCCGCTAACGAGGCAGAGATATTTGTACCAGAAAGAATGATCAGACTAGGCTGTAGCAACTACAACCTAGGAAATCATTCTTCAGATCGTACTCAAAGGGGCAGCAATACTGACGTCGTGTAAATTGACCGCCCAAACGACGCATCACTTCAAACCGTCCGATTCGATGTTCAAATTGATCAGCCTCAGCAAATTCCCAAGGGAGCAGAAAAGGCAGTCTACGTTCAAGTTAAGTCACCTCGATGTAAGCAAGGAACTTTGTTACTAATTGAGCGATCCGAGAAAAGTGAGTTACTGGATACAATGCATTTATATTGCTAGAGGTGTAGGTGTCGCTACAATGGTGAGACAGAATGTCGCAAAAATCCCGGCTACAATAACGAATATGAGCAATGAGGATGTTGTTTTACCACGAAGAACGAAAGTTGCTAAAGTGTCTAGCGTAAGTAAAAGTGACGTAATACAGATTCCAGACAAAGTAACAAACGTTGCAGTTATAAACACAAATTTTGGTAACAATGCCGCAAAATTGCAATTAGGAGACGAAGTTAATAATGAACTGAAGCGCCAGATTTGGAAGAAGAGAGAACATTTGACAGCTATATGTATAGAAGATTTTAGGGCCTGTTTTGATGGAGTATGTAGATTTATTCCAAGAACGCGCAAATTTACCTGTCACTCGTTTAGTTCAGCATCTTATTCATACAGAGAATGCAGCCCTAATCACACGGAAACCTTACCGAATACCATTTAGTCAAAGAGAGTTGGTAGGAGACATGGTTAAAGAACAATTAGAAGCCAGATTTATAAAACCAAGTGATCCTTCAGACCCACTGTGGTGTTCGCCTATTGTAACTGTAAAGAACAAATCAATTTTTAGAGAACCACAGTTCTGTTTATGTGCTGATTACCGATCTTTGAATGCTGTGACCACATCCAACATTTACCCCTTACCAGATTTAGTGGAAACCTTGGATTACTTGGGCAGATGTCGAATTTTTCCAGTATGTGATTTAACAAGTGGTTATCACCAGTTAACAGTGCGTACAGATGATCAAGCAAAAACTTCATTTGCAGCAGCGACAGAAGTATACACGCATCTTTGTATGCCGTTCGGACTTCGTAATGCTCCAGCTACATTTCAGCACCTGATGGATTCAGTTTTATGAGGGCTCACCCCAACACAAGCACTTGTTTAGCTAGATGATGTAATAATTTTTGATGAAAACATAAAGCAACATACTGAGAGACTACAAGCTGTTTTTGAGCGTATAAGAAGCGCAAACCTGTCTTTATCAATAGATAAATGTCATTTTCCACAAAGTAAAGTTAACTATCTAGGTCATGTTATAACCAGTGAAGGTGTTCGACCTGAGCCACAATTAACTGAAAATGTAAAGAATCATTCTTGGGACTGTCAAATTTCTACAGACGATTTATAGCCGGTTTTGCGAATATAGCACGTCCAGTTACACAGCTACTTAAGAAAGGAGCCACATTTAATTGGTCAACAGAACGCAAAAGGGCAATGGAAGACCTTAAAACTGCTCTAACCACGGCCCCAGTGTTAACCTATCCGGTTTTCAGTAAACCTTTTATTCTTTCAACTGATACATACAATTTTGCCTTAGGTGCAATCTTGTCTCAAGAAGTTAATGGTCATGAACATCCAATCTCATTTGGTTTTTGGTATAACACATAACAGATGTTTCTTAACAGGAAGAGAATTTATAGTTATTACACATCATGCCGCATTTAAATGGTTATTGAGCTTAAAGGATCCAAGTTCCAGGTTAACAAGATGGGCATTAAGACTGTGTGAGTACCAATTTAAGGTTATTCACCGAACTGGTAAACAACAGGTGAATGCTGATGCAGTGAGTCGAAAAATCAATGTTTGTTTTACAATAAGTCGAGAAGAAGAGTTAAAGGCAGCTCAGGAAGAAGATCCACAATGCAAATTATGGAAAAATCATCAATGTTTTGTTGAAATCGATGAATTATTGTACAAAATCACTAGTAAAGGAAACCGCTTAGTTATTCCAGGAAGCATGAAAGAGAAAATCATCAAAGAACAACACAATACTTTATTGTCAGGACATTGCGGTAAAAAGTCAACAAACATCAAAATAGCCCAAATGTTTTGGTGGCCGAGCCGCAAAGCTGACGTTTTCGAGTTTGTTTCACAATGTGATTCCTGTAACAGATGGAATAATGTAGGAAAAAGTAGAGCACCATTGCAAGAACTGCTAGAAACAAGTGAACCATTTCAAAGAATAGGACTAGATGTTGTAGGACCGTTGCCTAAGACCAAAAATGGAAAAAAATACTTATTGACATGGCCTTGCAGTTCTAGGCGCTACAGTCTAGAGCCGAGCGACCGCTACGGTTGCAGGTTCGAATCCTGCCTCAGAAGGTAAGTCGTATAGTGCTCAGAGCCATTTGAACCATTTTGACATATTGACAATCTTAAATCATTTCTCTTGATACCTTCTCATGATACCAATACCTGATCAGAGTGCTGAGACTATAGCTAAAGTTTTTGTAAAAGCATGTAATCTTAAGTTTGGATCATCATTAAGTATAATTAGTGAACAAGGAACTAATTTTCTGAGTGAATTACTTAAACAAACTTGTAAGCTCATGCAAATAGCTCATTTAAGGAGTACACCAGCACACACTGAAGTAAGTGGAAGAGTCGAGTGAGTCCACAAAACAATTATTTAAATGGTTAGCCATTATGTGGGCAGCAAACACAACAATTGGGATGTCTGTTTACCATACTTGGTAAGTTGTTACATTGCCAAAATGCACAACTCAACTGGCGTAAGTCCATATGAGATCGTATGTGGAAGAAGAATGCATTCACCCTTGGACTTTGCACAATCGACTGCCGGAATCAGCAATGAACCTGTAAGGCATATAGCACACAAACTAAAGGAAGCATGGAGGGGAGTGAAGCAGCAAAATCATCAATCCTTTCTTCATCAAGCAAGGCAACATGACCGCCAAGCAGCAGTGCCACAGTATCAAGTTGGAGATCTTATGTATCTGAGCAACATGGTGTTAAAGAAGAGTAAAGTCAAAAAGTTTAAGAAGTTTTGGAAAGGACCATATCAAATCTTGGAAGTGTTGTCGCCAGTCACTCTTAAGTTCCAATTGCCCTTTTGTTCGATTGTCGTTCATGTCAAACGTGTAAAGCCATTTCTGGGTAGATTTCCTGTAGCTTTGCAAGATGACGAGGTTCAACCGAGAGGCAGACCTGCTGTTCTCAAACCCAGAAACCGAGAATCGCGAGGTCGCATTCCAGACTTCAAGGCTGAGGCATTGCCATGTTCCAAGTGGAAATAATTAACAATGTTCATTTTTAGTCTAATGTTTGCTATGATAGCACATTCTACTAATTCTGTAGTAGTAGTACCACAGAGTACAGGTGTTTTATTTGAACCACGAACAGACATGGAAGTTTCAACAAGTAATGCAAAACTTGTACTCAAGTACAATCTGATAGAAATCCAGCAACAGTTCAATTCTGTAAAGACGCAAATTGATCTAATTCGTTCTGTTAAGGGTAATGATACAATTTTGAAAATGGGTACATCTTGGTATAAAAACTGAATCATAGCCAAAATGCAGGTAGACTCTACATTTGCTAATTATGAACAACAGCTTTACTGTTATTAAGGCTTTTGCCACACAAAACTTTAATTAGGTGTAAACGTGCCTGCTTTGCTTAGGGAGGGAGTATCCTTTGTACTGTATTTGGTACTTTAACTAGTCGAGATCTACTGGAAGTTAAAGGCAAAATATTAGCTCTTGAACAACAGTCCAGTACAAATTCAACTAACCTCTCTACTGAAATTATTGTATTAAAGAATATGCAAAGAACCATTACTAACCACACAGGAAACGTTGAATAGATTGTAAAGCAATTTATCTCACATTTCCAAGTAATTTGTAATGAAACGAACGCAAATATCCAAGAACTACTCCAAGAATTAAATGCTGTGAGTGCACACTTAGATTTAAACACACTTTTGTTAAGGATTACTGACAGTTCATCAAATGCTAGAATTGATGTTCTTAACTTAAGAACAGCCGTAGAAAGTAGTTCAAATCATTGTTTGAGCAGTGTACTACTACATCCAGAACAATTTTTACAGATAGATAACTTAAGAACAGCCGTAGAAAGTAGTTCAAATCATTGTTTGAGCAGTGTACTACTACATCCAGAACAATTTTTACAGATCCTACTATCAATTGAATGAAAGCTAGATGCAGCATATACTATGATTTACCCTGTTAACTCTTATAATTTACATGCTTAATACAAGCTAACCACTACACACTCTTTAATGATTGAAGATGAATTAACTGTTATTGTTTTCATATCCATTGCTACATCAAAGCATAATTTTGAAATGTATCAGATTTATACTTGCCCTGTGAAATGAAGACAGGCAGGTATTCATGTAAAGTACATACTAAATGATTATCTACTGATCAGCAAGAATCGAAGATATTTTGTGTCCCTAAATGAAACCGTTTTACATATGTGTAGACGTAGTCATAAGTTAATTTGCCCTAAATCGGAAGTATTCTTAGATAGTAGAGTTTGTAGTTTATGAATCATCTCCCAAGACATGATTGCCCTAGAATTTTAACACATCTTTATCATCCATTTCTTAAACGATGTTCTGAAGGTATAATTTTCTCATTTAACTACACCCCTGATGTCACATTTACATGTAAAAATTATGATACACCTGAGCTACCCTTTACACTCAAATGGAATATTAGTGGATATTAGTGGATTAATCTTGAATGCCACACATTGCGATTTATCATGGATACTATTTGATATGCCTAGCATATTGCCAACTACATTTCATGCAACTGGACATTTGCCATTAACGACAATGTTATCTGTTTATTACAATGATTCATACATATTAACATATGGAAAGCATTACTTATCAAGTTTTTCTAAAGACAATGGTTTAATTAAGGATATCCATGAAAATCTAATTTCTTCCAATAATAAGTTAAACTTCATTGAAGCAGCAACTAGAATTAAGTCCTTCGATTCATCTAGTAATGTTAACGCATACTTGATTTTCAGTATTGTGTTTTTATTCCTTTTATTAATTTGTCTTTTGTCAACAGCATTTGTCATGTATGAAACTGTGATCCTGAAAGCTCGCTTCTCTGTACCAAACGTTACTGTGTCTGCAAATGAAATACATGATGCAATGCCTTCTGATGCCACAAATAGCGAAATAAATTCATAACGCCCAGGAGGTCGTTTTGAGCCACTTGTGGTTGCTCTTTTTCTCTGGGGAGAGTGATGTAAGGGTCTACGGGTTTGCACGTAGACACACAGTACGTAACACGCGCTCGCCAGACGACCTATCTTGAAATGGAGACAATTTACTTGGTCAGTAGACGTGCGTCCGGCCACCATGCGACACAGGAGAGTAAGCCACTGGGCGCCGTCTGCAGCGCGCCTTATAACTGGCGCTGCCTCGGGCGCGAATGTGTCTTTTTTCTTAGCTCACCATCGAGTCTTTCAATACGACCGTAATTAGGCGGTGTCAGACACAGAGATGGTACGTGCGCGCCGCATGCGTGTTTTATAATCAGTCTTTTGTTAATAAACTGTTTAAACTTACTTCTCGGTGTTCGCGTATTCTGTACCTCAGAGACCCACTGCTTAGGAGTCCTGACAAATATTTTGTGTAATTATCATCCGGGGGTAACAACACAAACAACCTGCTTGTAACAGTAACCTAAATCCTATGTCGTAGAAGGAGTACTCAAGGAAAAACTGTCTGTCTGTTATCAAATTTTACTTTCCTGTCTGGGTAAGTGATCAAAAGTTTTTGTTGCAGAATTGTGCCCCACTTTTTGTGCTGAAGACAAGTTTAATGTGGAGTAATGAGTTTCTTATTTCCTTCTGGTGTTGTAATTGTGTACCTCATTGCTCCTTTTGAATTGTAGTGGATTACTTACAAGAAAATTCATGAAGGTATAAATATAATGTGAAGCAGTAGTGAGAATGCCCAACTTCTTAAACACATAAGATGATCGTGAGTGAGTACCACAAAATATTCCTACAGTATGTTTATGCACAATGAAACTTTCTTTCTTAAAGATGAGTTATGCTGGATATTATTCCATATGACATTATTGAATGAAAATGTGCAAAATATGTCAGCTTACGGAATCGTCACTTCCCAAGATTAGCAATGATTCTAAGTGCAAGTGTGGCTGAATTAAGTTATTTCAGGAGTTTCAAAAAGTGTTTTTTCCAATTTAAATTCTCATCAATATGAACCCCCAAAAATTTTGAAGTTTCCACCTTATTTTTTATTTCCTCACCATATCTTTCACTTATCACTGGTGTTGTACTTCTAGATGTGCAGAACTGAATGTACTGCGGCTTTTTAAAATTGAGGGGAGGGCTATTCGCTGAAAACCAGTGAGTGATACTTTTAAGAATTTTGTATATCATTTCTTCTGTTTCTGTATGTATACTTAGATTGATTGCAATACTGGAGTCAACTGCAAAAAGGTCTAATTCTGCTTGTTGTATACTAGAAAAAAAAATCGTCCACATGTAACGGGAAGAGTGATGAACTTAAGATTGAACATTGGGGAGCCCCATAAGTGATTCCTCCCCAATCAGAATTATGTCCTTGGACTGCTTGAATTGCTGTGTACAACTTCCTTCATCCTTTAGGTTAGTTATGACATAATCCATTGGCTCTACCTTCAATCTGATAAAAAGTCAATTCACACTGTCAAACGCCTTAAAGAGGTCTCCGAAAATGCCCACCGGCTCTATTTTATTGTTTAATGCTTGTACAGTCTGGTGGGTGAACATGTAAATGGTTTTCTCAGCAGAGAAACCCATCTAGTACCCAAACTATTGTTGCTATGATGAGATACTATTCTAGAATACATTATCTTATCAAAAATTTTGGAAAGTGATGCCAGCAGTAAAACAGGTCGGTAGTTATTGACAACTCTCTTATCACCTTTCTCAAACAGGTGCTTAAGAATGTCATATTTCTGTCTCTCTGGAAAAATGCCTTGAGTTAGTGATGCATTACATATTTCAGATAAGACAGAGCGTATGACATAGAAAGAAATTTTTAGCGTTGTATGGGAAACACCATCAAAACCAGACGAGCTTTTATTTTTGAGAAAATGTATAATTTCCTTCTTTTAAAAAGGACAAGTTGATGATAAATTCACTGAATGCATTTTATAACAAATTTATTTTCAGCATACTGCTGTAGTTTTGCTCCTGAACTGTTCATCCCTATGCTTCCTACTATATTTAAGGAATGATTACTAAATGCATTTGGTTCTGTTACTCATCTTTTATGGCCCTTCCACTCAAGTCAGTAGTGATGCTGTCTTGTTCCGTGGCTGGTTGTTCTGTCTCTAGTTCCACTACATTCCATACAGCCTTAAGTCTGTAGTCGAAAGTAATCGTTTCTGACATTACGTGCACTTTCTCCAGTTTTTAATAATCTTTCCTAGTAATTTTGAGTAGTTTTTGTAGTCTGCAAAGTACTGCAGGATCCCTACTTGTTCTTGCCAAATGATCCATTTTCCTTTTTCTTTTGCAAGATATTTTAATCCCTCTAGTGGTCCGTGGTTTCTTTAATAGCTGTTTAGTGTCCTTTCTGGTTAGCGTATGCAGAAAACCATTTTCAAACAATGATATGAATTTATCATGGAATAGATTAAAATTTATGTTAGCATGTGGTTCATTATAAATTACAGTCCATGTCTCGTCCTGTAAACTGTTCTTAAAAGCATTTTTCCTGGAGCCAGTGATTATTCTGATTTCCACTGAGGAGTATCCATAGTGTAAGGCACTATGTTACTTATGACTAACTGTGCATCATGATCAGAGACAGCATTTTTCACTGGCAAAACAGTTATTTTGTACGAAAATATTTTTCGTACATCCATATTTACTCTAGACGAAGGTGGGACACAGCTGGTATAGTTTTCACTAAAAATGAAATTCCCCCAGCTGTACTTAAGGTTTTTATTAACTTTGCTACTAGTTTAGACGTTCCGTCAACGCCATCCTCAGGCCCATAAACTTTGATGAAATCAGTTGTGTGTGGCTCAGTCTAGAAGTCCACGGTGAGATCACCAAGTGCTCCACATGGATGGCGGGCAGTAACTGTGCTCGGATCTTCCTTCTCTGCCACCTTAGATCATGAGATTGACGACCTCGCTGTATGGTACCCTTCCCCAATCGACCTACCAACAAACCTGAACTGTTCGCAGTAGCTCACCCTCTGCCCTCGTTTCTTATTCATAACGAATGCTACTCCTGTTATACCATTTTCTGCAGCAGTTGATATTACTCTATATTCAACTGACTTGTCTTCTTTCCATTTTAGTTCACTGACCCTCACTATATCCAGACTGAGGCTTTACATTTCCGCTTTTAAACTTTATTGGCTTCCTACTTCATTCAAAGTTCTGACATCCCATGATCCGATTCGCACAGTGTTATCCCTTCGTTGGTTATGCCATATTTTCCTCATGGTCACTTCCCTCTCGGCGATTCCCTCCTGGAGATGCGAATGGGGGACGAATCAGGAATCATTTGCCAACGGAAAGAACATCATTTTTCAATTACCGGTCACATTCTCTGTGAATACATATTGCGTGTCTTTAATGCAGTGGTTTCCACTGCCTTCTGCATCCTCAAACCGATGATTATTGCTGAAATCTTCAGCCTTTTAGGGGCATTTTCCCACACCAGGGGCAAGAGGTAGCCCTGAACCTCTGCCTGCTCCTCCACGCTCTTTGACAGGCAGAGCGAAGGGGACTTTTTACGCCGAAAGTCTTTGACCCCCATTGCTGATGATTTTTATTAAGTATTTAAACAGTGGCGAGGTTCGAACCTGGGGCAGGCGACTTTTGGTCATTAGCCAAATAACGCTACCCCTAGGTCATGGGTGAACCCGCAAGTTGCCCTACACAAGATGCCTAACCCTTTTTGCTGGTGCTGTTCCTGCTGCTGATGATAAATAAATTGTACGATACGGCACACTAGACTCACAACGCTAACCATAAAAGTCTGTTTAGTTTCTGTGATTTGCATTGGTGGCTGAGTTAGCAGGTTTTCAGCAAGCTCAAGTTGAGGCCGAAACAATATAACAGTCATAAATATTGTACCTTTGAAAAAAAATTATCAATAACATGAAATGTTACATGGATGTCTGAGTTATTTCAAGACTATGAGCCCGTGTTTAAACTGAACCTCCCCATGGAGCCAACGAGAAAAATAAAATTTTTGAGGGGAGCTCGAAAAAAACATGAGCTAGCGTAAGTAGGACTCGCGCACTAGGAGCTCCAGGTAAACTTTAATATAGTTCATCCATCCTGAGAATCGAGAATCTCAACAATTTTTGCTTGTTATCGTTATCGATACTGGCAAGATATTGGTCGTGGGAATTCCCAAAGCATGTCAAAGTCTCTATAGCAGTTTCACCGATTAGCCAGAATGCACAAAAGGAGGCGGGGAGGGGACTTCATTTTATATATGTAGAGAGAGAACATTTAATAAAAACTAATTTTATTTAGTTACTAACACATCACCACTACTTACATTTTACGTTTGCACGCAGTAATGTTCGTTTTTTACGCATTTGACGGACGATGAATGCAATTCTTGTGCTCCGAAACCTCGCTTATTGTCAAATTTTATGGTTCTACGTCAAGGGGAAGTACCCTATAGGTTTCGATGAGTGAGTTCGCAAATATCAAAATACGTGACACCAATGACCGAATCTTTCAATTGCACTGTCCTAGAACCTTCAATTTTTTACACATAAATTTGACATAAATTTGAAAACTATTTCAGAGGAAAAGGTCTTAACAGACGGACAGACAAACAGACAGACGCATAAAAAATGACAAAAACTAGTTTTTCGTGTCATATGGCTGTAAATTAACAGTTTTCACATTTTTTTTATTTCTACTGTAAAACTCTGCTTCTTGGAAAATTTCATAGAATCAAAGTTTATGATATAAATGACTGTATCTTTTGATTAAAGTGCCTTAGAAACATAAAATTTTTGCACCTCCAAAAGACAACAGATCTTAACATCCAAGTTTGAACTTGACATATCTGTGTGTTTATGAGAAAAATGGTTCTTAACAGTCGGACAGACAAATGGGGTGCTTTTTTACAGATTGAGGCACAGAACCCTTATAAGCAATAAACTGTTATGGCAGGCCAAGCCACTTTTATTGAACGTTGCACTACGTTTCAAAGTGACAGAGATACATGACACTATTTTTCAATATAATAAAAAGTCTTTGTAAGCAACAGTGAAATCATTCTACCAAATATTCGAATTACCTTCCTTCTCAATCTTCAACAACCACGTGTGTGCCACTTTGGTCAAATTGTTGGCAACATTTGAGAATGGGTGAATGTGAAATTCCATTGGATCCATATTCGCCAGAATTTAAAGAAGAATCTGAGAGAAAATTATTCTACCCATAAGGACCATATTGTCCCACATGCTTCAATTCTGGAGTATGTTTCCATTTCTTGCAATGAACTTCCACCCATTGATACAGTTTCTGCCACTAGGTGGCACTGCAATCGCGGTACAGCTAGAGAGCCTACATCCAGATATAGGCTCTCTGTGTACAGCACTCCCTTTTGGCGGGAAATTCAGAAACCCACAATGGAAAATGTGAAAAATCTAAAAAAATGAAAAAGAAAAATGAACAGGAATTCGAGACAGATATGTATAGTAGTGCACGAAAGTTTTAGAAAGTTGTGGGAAAATGAAAAGTCCAATATTCTAGTTCGTGGGAAATTCAAAAAATCGAACTTACCATTGGTGGGAAATTTAAAGGTTGGTGGGGAAGAGAAAAACCATCTACCCAATTGTGCCTTCCACCCATTCTCCCCCACTCCTTTTCCACCTCCTCCATCCCTCCCTTACCCTCCTCCCTTTTCTCCAACCAATCACATTATAGCATGAAAAAAAAAGAGCGAATCAAAAATTCAAAACTGTGAAACTAACCCAACTGTTTAAACGGGAAATTAAAAACCCTCTCCCTCTTCCCCTTCCCCCATCATCAGCCAGTTACTGTGAAGTATTAAGAATGAAAGAACTAATCGAAGAGTTGTAGATGGTGGAATTGTGATAGTGGAAAACTTAAAAAAAGAAAAAAAAGCTCTCTGTCTCCAGTGTATCATAGAGCAGTACTAAAAATAAAACAACTAACAATGGAAAATTTAAAGGCCCCCCATCCGCTTCCCAGTCTATCACAGCCAAATATTAAAATGACACATCCAATAGAAAATCCGAGATGGGAGAACCACCTGAATTGCACTTTGCACCCTCCACGCCCCCTTCCTCTCCCTTTATAACAAAATAGTGTGTAACATTTAAATTGTGCGTAAAGTGGCCAAAAATACAGGGTATGTATGTAAAATTGCCTAAACGCACATTGCACTTTTCACCAACTACTTCCCTTCTGCTCAAATCAGTATTTTAGTTGCCATTAAAATGAAATAGCCAGTTACAGTGTACTTTCATCTGGGCTGTGTTCAAAACTGTCCGCCTATCTGAATTATTTATCAAAAAGGTTCATCATACAACGCTCTCTCTCTCTCTTCTCCTCCAGTCAGAGCCAATTACTGGCCTGTACTCAGAATAATCCAAACAGCCCGAATTATTTACCAATAAAAAGTATCTGAATTGCGTAAAATGGCGAAAATACTATCATCTACGTTCTCATTACTGACTTCAAAAAATCGTATATGGACTAAACATCAGTAAATTTCATTCGACGCTGTATATCATTCACTATGGAATATTGGAACGAGTATATAACATACTCTCCATAAATAACTAAAAACCAAGGTTTACTTATAAAATTAACGAGTAGTTAACGAACATGAGTTTTACTTTGAATGCTATTCTGCGAACCCTGCAAACGGCCAATAAAATCAACTACAGGTTTAAGCTCCTGTTCCTTGTCCTCACCAACATGGTTCAAATGGCTCTGAGCACTATGGGACTCAACATCTTAGGTCATAAGTCCCCTAGAACTTAGAACTACTTAAACCTAACTAACCTAAGGACATCACACACACCCATTCCCGAGGCAGGATTCGAACCTGCGACCGTAGCAGTCCCGCGGGTCCGGACTGCAGCGCCAGAACCGCTAGACCACCGCGGCCGGCTCACTAACATGGACTTGGGCTAGATGCCACATACACTATGTGGTCAAAAGCATCCGGACACGAAGCTGAAAATGACTTACAACTCCGTGGTGCTCTCCATCGGTATTTCTGGAATTCAATATGGTGTTTACACACCCTTACCCAAGACAATAGCTTCCTCTCTCGCAGGAATACGTTCAATCAGGTGCAGGAAGGTTTCTTGTGGAATGGTAGCCCATTCTTCACGGAGTGCTGCACTGAGGAGAGATATCGATGTCGGTCGGTGAGGCCTGGCACGAAGTCGACGTTCCGAAACATCCCAATGGTGTTCTATAGCATTCACGTCAGGACTCTGTGCAGGCCAGTCCATTACAGGGATGTTATTGTCGTGTGGCCACTCCGCCACAGGCTGGGCAGTACGAACAGGTGCTCGATCGTGATGAAAGATGGAATCGCCATCCCCGAATTCAACAGTGGGAAGCAAGAAGGTGCTTAAAACATCAGTGTAGGCCTGTGCGGTGATAGTGCCACGCAAAGCAACGAGTACAAGCCCCCTCCAAGAGAAACACTACCACCGCCAACGAATTTTACTGTTGGCACTACACACGCGGGCAGATGTCGTTCACCGGGCATTCGCCATACCCACACCCTGCCATCGGATCGCCACATTGTGTACCGTGACTCGTCACTCCACACAACGTTTTTCCACTGTTCAATCGTACAATGTTTACGCTCCTTACACCAAGCAAGGAGGCGTTTGGCATTTACTGGCTTGATGTATGGCTTATGAGCAGTCGCTCGACCATGGAGTCCAAGTTTTCTCATCTCCCGCCTAACTGTCATAATACTTGTAGCGGATTCTGATGCAGTTTGCAATTCCCGTGTGATGGTCTAGATAGATGTCTGTCTAGTACACATTAAGACCCTCTTCAAGTGTCGGCGGTCTCTGTCAGTCAACAGACGAAGTCGGCCTATATGCTTTTGTTCTGTACGTGTCCCTCTATGTTTCCACTTCACTATCACTTCGGAAACAGTGGACCTAGGGATGTTTAGGAGTGTGGTAATCCCGCGTACAGATGTGTAACACAATTGGCAGCCAATCACCTGACCACATTCGAAATCTGTGAGTCTGCGGAGCGCCCCCTTCTGCTGTCTCACGACGTCAAATGACTACTGAGATCGCTGATATGGAGTACCTGGCAGTAGGTGGCAGCACAATGTACCCAGTACGGATAAGGTATGTCTTTGGGGGTGTCCGGATACTTTTCATTACATGGTGTATGTCTAGTACTGCTGCGTCATTTAATTCCCACTATGAGATGCACCTGTTATCCATACTACAGCAAAACTGTCTGTAGGAAACCCAGAATATGCACTGTCTTCTGACAATGTACTACTCTTTAGTTGGACAACATTTCTGACTCACTTTTTTAAATCACCTTGTAATGTACAGAGTGTTTCTAAGATTCAATGTATAGGCATCAAACACCTCGGACTGATGCATCACGGTATAGGAAACAACTTATTTTAGCGACAGACTGTTCACTGAAGCTTCTCAGCGATGATAGGTGTCGTTCCGTATAGGTTGTGCCCCTGAGAGATGGCAGGACACAGGCACCCCTGTGTGGCGTATATGCCTTGCATGATGCCTACCATCCAGTGATGCGCTCTATTTGAAAGGGTGTAGGCCCGGCAAAATCAAAGCTCCTGATTCCCTTTTAAAATATCTTTCTCTGTCTGAAGACACTCGTCAACGTGTGGGGCAGCTATCACGCATCACACCTGGTCAACATATAATGAATTCTCTACTGTAAATGATGAAAGTATGTGAATGCAGCTTGCCGCTAACTTGGTGTAATGTTTTGTCTGTACAGAGGTGTATCTGTCGCCTTTATTACTCCTTCACTCTCACACATAAATCGGTACAATAAAGTCAGGGCCTTCTGTTTTATAATTAAGCTGATCCGTGATAAGACAAACAATTATGCTAATGGAGGATTCTGAGTATTTTCTCGAATTTCATTCGCTCTCTCTCTCTCTCTCTCTCTCTCTCTGTCCTTTATCTGTGTACAGTTTAAATATATTATTTACGTGAAATCAGCCTAGTAGAATCTCTGGTGGAGCCCTTCGTCTTAATATTAAGCGGCTGGCTTGCTGGAAAAGATCTTTACATTTGTTATTATTATTAAGCGCTGCATTCAGTTGGGAAAATCGATCGTTTGAACAATTCGTTCAGTTCACGACAGATTTAGAATTTCAGATGTGGACGAAGCCTTTTTGGACGATTTATAAAAACTCGGAGATTGCAGGCTCTCTTCGTCACCGCTGAAACTTCCCCACTAATTACAGGGCCAAGACAATCATCAATGATTCAGACAGAGAACTCTAGAATAAAATGGTCACAAACCTTATTTCTGAGGAAAATTGTATATTCAATCCATCTCCATTACATGTTCCGTTTTCTGTTGATTCCAAGTTTTATGTAATTTGCTTTTACAGCTTTTTATTTCTCTTTACCTATCACGCTAGCGGCACAAACGTTAATAGCTCGCTTTAGCGAGAAGAAGAGTAAATATGTCTCTTTTAGCAACCCGACAATCTTCCAACCGATACTTCCGAAGCTGTTCCCTTATCCCTCTATATAATAACCATGGAGCATACATCTCTGTATCTCTGTTATTCCAAAGAATAAACGTACTAGAAAAATACCTTGGCGTCGACGAGCTGTCGGCGCATATATTACTAGAAAATCCGATCAGATACTTTTCAAAAGTGAATAATTGTGGATGATTTGATTGACCATTATTAATTATTGCGTGGTAGAGGGTAATTTTCCGTGGGGAGATTACAAACAGACACTGTTAGTTTGGTGAAATGTCGTCGTTCCAGATTTGGCGAATTCTAAAGAACGCCTAGTATCACCTGAAAGCGTCAGCTGACATTTTGTATGTAACAAAAATTATTCTGCATCACATGATCTATCACTGTTACACATTTTTTGCAAAGACTTTTAAACGCCCCATATATTACGGTCGCGCTACGAGATGTTCACGGTCAGAGGGGACTGAGTTACTGTAAGAGGAAAGCACCCCGTGCGCATGCGCAACGCGAGTGGCGAAGACCTAGCAGCAGAAATCAGCCATATCATTGTCATTGTCGTAAATGGGTGACGTTGGTCGCCCATGCTGTAGCATTGGAGCTAGCCGATAGGCCTACAAACTGCTGCGACTTCTCATGCGTAATTAGCATTATGTCTGGTAGAGGTGCAGTGATACCTTTTATCCAATTTTACTTCTGTAACAATCAAGACTGCTTTATGTGTAGTCACTTTTAACTTTGTTATCAATCCATTACCACACGATCTGATACACGAAATCCTAGTTTTACTTTAGAATTTCAAGGGGCGTAATAGGGCATCAGCTCATGAGGAAGTTTTCAGAGCTCAGGTCGGAGTACTTGTTAATGATACATATCTTTCCTTCTAGTACAGATTAACTTCAACAACTAAAAGTAGGACTTGTAAAACTAGATAAATGTATGGTCAGTGAATAAACAAACAGCACTCGAGGATTAGGCCTTAGGCCTGATCCGAATGGTCAACTGCTGCCTCAAGACTGTATGACGAGCGACCTATTATCATGGGACATGTGATCGCCAGTCCTTCCAACCGTTATTGGCAGTAGATGAATTCCTGACGATGCCGCTGCTTTTTGATTCAAGCAACTCCTCATCTGGCTTTACGAGGCTTAGTGGACCCCGTTCGAGAACTTTGCACCTCAGATAAAATGTGAGGAGGTACTTTGGAATCGAACTCAGGTCCTTCCTCCGCGCAGATAACAATACCAACCATTCCGGTGAGTAGGCGGTCTTGTATCAGAAATAAACATGAAAATTGTGCAAATTAAGAATGAAAAGGTACAACTACCTGATGAATTTTTGTATATCTGAACCCTGAACACAAACTGTGGATTGATAGCAAAAGAAATAAATGGAAAAATGAAAGAAGCCTGCAGTGCTTTTATTAAACTAAATTGAGTTTTAGTAAAGAAGTGTCCCATGGGTCAGGATCAATGGGTAACACCAGGTTTCACTTATGGCAGTGAGACATTGTATTTTAATGGGAAACTCTTTTAAAAACTGGGGTTTTCTCTATGATTCTTATTGTGAATCAGTAGGGAAGACAAGTAAACAAGAATATTGATCGGGAAACGGGCTGCAGCGGAAGACGTAATTATGACTGTAGGGAAAACTAAATGGAGGTGGACGGGATATCGAGCCAGGCGAATGGGTAACGGAAGGACGAAGCAAGTTCATTGCTGGATTCAGAGAGACAGGGAAAGGAAGTGACGAGAAGCTATTAGAATGTGGATGGATAACATTAGAAAACGTACGTAACTCATCCCGATAAAAAAGGGGGAAAATTAAATTCTAATAAATTGCTGATGTATCATTCTTCCGAACATTAACTATTCGGACGTCGAGAATGAGTCCCAGTGATCACCGCAGGAATCAAGTACGAAAATCAGAAACGAAAAGCTTCGACTCTTCTGAGGCGTGCAAATTTACACGCAACGGCGCATCGTTGGCGGCTAAATCGATACGTCAACGAACTGGATTCCTCCCAACCTTAACTACAGATACGTTATTATCGTTAGTGAGAAGGATCAGCAACAGTGCCCTTAAAAAGAAACACAAACAGAACTATAGATTATAATAATTATTAGAATCCAAGTACAGAGATGCTTACTTGCTAAGCTAAGCGCGAAGGCTAACGGAGAAGAAGTGTCGAAAGATTGGAGTTGGATCGTGCCCCTCTTGTTTACATAAGAAAGTTGTAATTCACATCAGCGGCTGCTGTAGAATATAATAACGATAGCTGAGTTTTACATGGAAACATGTACTTACACATATGAGTGACATGAATTCATATAGAATGGAAACGTCTGCAGTATGATTCATTATCACAAGCAATAAATAAACTTTCTGGCTGGACTGTTACATACCCAGTACAAGCGCACAGTCCACAAATCGAGCCTTTGGCTGGTATCAATTATTTCGCTCTGTGCGAGGGTATGAAACTTCTGAACAGCTTGTCTTGCAATTTTTTTTTTTTTTCATCTTCCGTTTGTGCTTTAGAGAGAGCAACGGAGAGAAGTATCCGGAGTCCACTGCATAAACCATTGGCAATGCGTCTCCCAGATAACCTCCGGCTCTCTCCCCTCTCCCTGGCCCCTTCTTCCTCCTCCCCCCCCCCCCCACCACCTCCCCACCTACACCCACACTTCCAGGCCGCAGGACCTTCAATTTTTTTTGTTCTTTGCTATCCAGTCTCTCGTCAGCCTCATGAATTTTTCACGCCTCAGACGCGCCCATTTATTGCAGTAATCTGAATATTTAACTGTTCGTCTCTTACATTTCCTTTCTACTCCCCACTGTTCGAGGCTGATAACCGATGAGAGCTGTAGATCTGGCCACATGGAGGGGAAAGGACGTTATGTCTTTCCATTATTCTCTCTCTCTCTCTTTCTCTCTCTCTCCCGCTCCCTCTCTCTCGCTCCTTCTCCTCACTCTCTCTCTCTCACTCTCTCTCTCTCTCTCTCTCTTCCTCATTGTTTCAATTTGACATACCTGCCATTCCCTACCTCCCCTCCCCCTACCTGAAGAATTACATTTGACAAGAAGTACCTTATACTATTTGTATCCAAAGAGACTGATAGTAATCCACTCTGTATATATTTTTGAAGATAAATTACTTTGGTAAAAACTGTGTAGATTTCATTAACATACGTAAAGAACGGGTTTTATATTATTAAAATGATTGTCGTTTGTTGTTAAAACGATTATCGATGCCAAGTTTTCTTAATTAATGATCTGAAACTATACCCTCATATAATTAACGGAGTGAACACTTGATTCTTTAAAGAATCTAGCTTTGCATGTATAAAACAGCTTGTGACAAATTAGTTAATGTATTAAATATTTACTTTAAGAATGTAGGAGAGAAAAAGTCTAGGAAAGGTTTGAAAGTTTGCTTCATGTTGGTTAAAAGTACCTAAGCGCTCTCATTACCAAACACTCGATCAACATAAACTGGGTAATTTGTGCTACATTTTAACTAATAGGTAGTTTATAACGCCTCTCGATCTTTATCACGTCATAGCTCCTGAACTGTGAGACTTATAATGATACACTGTTGCAGGTACATTCAATGGCATGCGTAAATAATGTGTGCAAATTGAGTTACGAATAAAATTAGTAGCAAAGAAGTAATAAAGTAAAATGTCATGCCCGATATTGATATTTTACTATGTGTAAAAGACAGTTTTTCACACTTCTAAATGTTTATGACGTCATGTCTCCTGAACAGTGCTTCGTGTAATGACACAATTTGGCAAACATATTCAGTGATACATGTAGATACGTCTGCAAGATGTGTTACCAGTGCAGTTTGCGCTAAAGAAGTAAAAAAGTTACCGCCCGCCATTTTTACAAACAATTTTTCACGCATTTTAATGTTTTGGACTTCATATCTTTTGAACTTCTTCTTCGCGGATGGATCACTTAAGACCACGCGTAATCAACATTTGTTGGCTTCCTTTTCGCCCAGAATTCCTTCATAAGCAACGAATGGGCTAGCTTTCGTTGCGTAGACCACGTATCTCGGTTAGTTTTACTCTCTTCTTCCTCAAAACCCCTATGTGTTTGTGGTTTTTCTGATTTTATTTATGTCATGTAGATTTGGAGACCTTAATTCTCTCAGGTCTTTTTCCGTCTGTTTGTACCAGTTAGGTATTGTAGTTTTGTTCTTTAAAAACGTATGGATTTTGTCCGTTAACCTGTTTGAGTCCATTCTTTTTAAATGCTCCATGAATTGGATTCTTCTTATGCGCATTGTGTCTGTTATTTTGGAGATAGTTTTATATATTTATGCATTGGGTTTTGGATTATGCACATCATCTTTAGTTCTTGGTCCTAGGATTTTCCTCATTATTTTACGTTCTTTCACTTCTAATGCCCCTTTTAGTGTTCTGTGTTGGAGGTTTAGTGTCTCAGATACGTAGAGAGCTTCGGGTTTAATTAATGTTGTGTAGTGTCGTATTTTGCAATTCCACGACAGACTCTGTTGTAAACGTTTTTTGTTAATTGAAACGCCGTCTCCATTTTCTGGACTCTTCATCTGACAGATTACTTTTCATTAAAATTTTCTGCAATCCATTCACCTAAATATTTAAATTCTTTTACTCGAGAGATGTAGTTATTACCAATTTTGAGATCAGAAGGTGCATCTTTGATGTCAGTCATAAATTTTGTTTTTTCAAATGAAATTTGTAATCATACTTTTGCTGCCTGCTCTAGCTGTTTCCGTGCATCGGTAAAGTATTGTGCGATCAGTAGCATGTCACCAGCAATTGCTAAACAGTCTAATTCTATGCCCTTACGTTTTGGTCCCAGTTTGTGTGCTGGTGCACCTGCTTTTCTCCATTCTCCAACAACTTTTTCAAGAGCACAATTGAAGAACGCTGGGGACAGTACATCCCCTTGTCGTACTCCTGTATCTATTTCAAATTCTGTGCTCAATTCTCCCATAAATTTTACTTTGGATTTGGTCTCGGTGAGTGTTTCTTTTATGATGTTTGTTGCCTTTTGATCTAGTCCAAATTCTTCTAATACTTCAAAAAGGGATTCTCGGTCTATACTGTCATATGCTGTTTTAAAGTCGACAAACTTGATGACATAACTTTTGTTTGAAGTACTATGCAAATATTTCATCGAGTTTTTCAAGTTAAGGATTTGTTCTAAGCATGATCAATCTTTTCTGAATCCACCTTGTTATTCGCCTAGTTTTGAATCCAGCTGAGGTTCTGCTCGGTTTAGTAGGGCATTAGACAGAATTTTGTATGTTATTGACAATAAAGAGATTCCACGATAGTTGTTGAGGTCTGTTTCACTTCCTTTTCTGTGCAGAGGGTGTATGATTGCTGTCTTCCAATCTGTGGGGATTTTTTCAGTTTTCCAGATTTCATGTATAATTTCTTTGAGTTTTGCAATACGACTTTCTCCTGTATTTTTCCATAATTCTGCGATGATTTGGTCTTCTCCTGATGCTTTGCTATTTTTCAGTGACTGAATTGTCTCTTTAATCTCCTGTAAACTTGGCGGCTTTGAGTCTGGGTTTCGTTGTGTGTGACGGAACTCAAATTTTTCTGCAGGTGTTTCACAATTCAGTATATTACATACAATAATTTCATTTGGGAGGTACACTTTTTATTGTTATATGTGTATTCTGTCTCAAACCTGTGTTGCAATTGGAGTTAGCAGTACAGAAGTAATAAAGTGAAACTCCATGCATGATGCTGCCGTTTTATTGCGCGAACAGCGAAAATGTAGTAAGCTATAATTTTTTTTCTTTCGTCATTTTGCAGGGGTCGACAGTGAGAAAAAGTTTTGAAAAGGTTTCAAATGATCTGTAAAGTTTGTCGGAAGTCGCTAAGCGCTCTGATTCTCAAGTACTAGATGAGTCAAGTCCAGCCATTTACGCCCGTCCGTTACGTTGTCCCGAGACACGATGTTTTGGTTTGTGGCGCGCTCGACTGCGCGGTCATCAGCGCCCACACAAATTCCCAATGTGTGCACCGTCCAGTCTAGCCACTTTCACTAATTACGATAGAATGATGGGAACAACACAAACACCCAGTCACCGGGCGGAGGAAATTACCAACCAAGCCGGCAATCGAACCCGGGACCCCGTGATCCAGAGGTAGCAACACTAGCCACTGGACCACGAGCTGCGGACATGTCGCGAGACAAAAACGCACTTGCTAACTATAACACTTGTTTTATTGTGCTAAATTTTTAACATAATGTTATACCTATTAATGAGGAGATTATGACAGCATTTTTAATTTTTGAAATCGATCAGTAACATCGCAAAATATTGAAAGTCAAATTTTTGTTGCCACTGGAAGTCGTTAGATAGGTGACCGGCTAATAAGGCTGGGTAAGGTGTCCCGGGGTCCTAGATAGTCGTTGAGTAATATGGATCATACGTAGAGTCCGGTAATGAAGAAAGAAAATATCCGCAAAATACATTTCTGTTCACATAATGTTACATTAACAAGGAAAGGTAGTAATTGGAAATTGGCAAACACAAAGACAGAAAAAATATTGCTGAACGTCAACGAAAACAATCAGCAGAAAATGTCATTGTTTAATACACCTTTAGACATGGATAAACAAGAAGTACACTTTAAAATACCGCGTATACAACACTGAAACAATGTAGAATACTTAGCTATTGTTAGTGAATTTGTTATATTATTTAAACGTCATCTACCTTTTTATGTTGAGTAGCACAGTTAATGTTGATGAAATGAAATAATCGTATGGCTTTATTGGCCGGGAGATCACGTCTAAGGTTGAAACTTCCTGGCAGATTAAAACTGTGTGCCCGACCGAGACTCGAACTCGGGAACTTTGCCTTTCGCGGGCAAGTGCTCTACCATCTGAGCTACCGAAGCACGGCTCACGCCCGGTCTCACAGCTTTACTTCTGCCAGTATCTCGTCTCCTACCTTCCAAACTTTACAGAAGCTCTCCTGCGAACCTTGCAGAACTAGCACTCCTGAAAGAAAGGTTGTTCGGTCGCCAGACGCAAGACTTTCTACACACATCAGTAAAAGTTTTGCATCACACCTGTTCGCAGAACTCCTGAGGACAGACGTAGACTGTGGATATTGTATCACAGAGGCAGCCCCTTTGACTGCTCACAGATATCACTAAACCCGCCCAAAGATGTAAACAACCATGCATGAGCAGCGCCTGTTAGACGGAGGGGGTCCAACAGCACGTCATTTCCAGTCATTCCACCAGGAAGGAGGTACACGGTTCGTGTTGTTTTTAGTTCAATCATGCCTAGACGGTCAATAACGCGGTTTGATTGCTTCCGCATTGTTACTTTGTGCCAGAAAGGGCTCTCAACAAGGAAAGTGTCGAGGCGTTTCGGAGTGAACCAAAGCGAAGTTGTTCGGACATGGAGGAGATACAGAGAGACAGGAACTGTCGATGACATGCCTCGCTCAGGCCGCCCAGGGGCTACTATTGCAGTGGATGACTGATACCTACGGATTATAGCTCGGAGGAACACTGACGCCAACGCCACCATGTTGAATAATGCTTTTCGTGCAGCCACAGGAGTCGTGTTACGACTCAAACTGTGCCCAATAGGCTGAATGATGCGCAACTTCACTCCCGATGTCCATGGCGAGGTCCATCTTTGTAAACACGACACCATACACCGCGGTACAGATGATCCCAACAACATGCCGAATGGACCGCTTAGGATTGGCATTACGTTCTCTTCACCGTTGAGTGTCGCATATGCCTTCAACCAGACAACCGTCGAGGACGTGTTTGGAGGTAACCCGGTCAGGCGAACGCCTTAGACACATTGTCCAGAGAGTGCAGCAACGTGGATGTTCCCTGCTGTTTTGGGATGACATTATGTGGGGCCGACGTACGCCGCTGGTGGTCATGGAAGGCGCCTTAACGGCTGTACGATACATGAACGCCATCCTCCGACCGATGGTGCAACCATATCTGAAGCATATTGACAAGGCATTCGTCTTCATGGACGATAATTCGCACCCCCATGTGCACATCATTCAAGATAACGACAACGCTGTACTACAGTGGCCAGCATGTTTTCCAGACATAAACCCTATCGAACATGCCTGGGGCACATTGAAAAGGTCTGTTTATGGGCGACGTGACCCACCAACCACTCTGAGGGATCTACACCGAATCGCCGTTGAGGAGTGGGACAATATGGACCTACAGTGCCCTGATGAACTTGTGGATAGTATGCCACGACGAATAGAGGCATGCATCAGTGCAAGAGGATGTGCTACTTGGTATTAGAGGTACCGGTGTGTACAGCAATCTGGACCAACACTTTTGAAGGTCTCGCTGTATGGTGGTACAACATGCAATGTGTGGTTTTCATGGGCAATAAAAAGGGCGGAAATGATATTTATGTTGATCTCTATTCCAATTTTCTGTACAGGTTCCAGAACTCTCGGAACCGAAGTGATGCAAAACTTATTTTTTGATGTGTGTATGAGGGTGGGTTTATGCTGCAGCTGCGCCGGTGGCAGCTGTAACATCGCAACTCACTGCTCGCCCGGTGCCATGTGCCGTGTTGCTTTTACGCTGTACCCTTGTTGCGCGCCGGCCAGGACGGCGAAACGGGGAAAATCCAGTTCTGCCATTTACACATTGTAAAAATTCTTGGAGGTATATAAGATTACGCCACTTCGTTTCATGAACTTATTTTTTTCCTTAAAAGCTTTACTTTCCTTGTTAAAGAAGAAAAAGCCACCTTCTCGTTACGCGTGGTGTTTTTAGTTCCATAACGTTCCTCAATCAATTTTAAATGAGGCAGTCGGTTTAAAAATCAGAGTTCTGTGCAAATGGTAGTGTAGCAGCTTAGCTTCTTAATAAACACTTTACCTTTTCACAATTCGTAACAGTGATTGTGAACTGAAGCTACACTACTGGCCATTAAAATTGCTACACCAAGATGAAATGCAGATGATAAACGGGTATTCATTGGACAAATATATTATACTAGAACTGACGTGTGATTACATTTTCACGCAATTTGGGTGCATAGATCCTGAGGAATCAGTACCCAGGACAACCACCTCTGGCCATAATAACGGCCTTGATACGCCTGGGCATTGAGTCAAACAGAGCTTGGATGGCGTGTACACGTACAGCTGCAGCTGCTCATGCAGCTTCAACACGATACCACAGTTCATCGAGAGTAGTGACTGGCGTATTGTGACGAGCCAGTTGCTCGGCCACAATTGATCAGACGTTTTCAATTGGTGAGAGATCTGGAGAATGTGCTGGGCAGGGCAGCAGTCGAAAGTTTTTTGCATCCAGAAAGGCCCGTACAGGACCTGCTACATGCGGTCGTGCATTATCCTTCTGAAATGTAGGGTTTCGAAGGGATCGAATGAAGGGTAGAGCCACGGATCGTAACATATATGAAATGTAACGTCCACTGTTCAAAGTGCCGTCAATGCGAACAAGAGGTGCCCGAGACGTGTAACCAGTGGCACCCCATACTATGACGCCGGGTGTTACGCCAGTACGGCGATGACGAATACACGCTTCCAATGTGCGTTCACCACGATGTCGCCAAACACGGATGCGACCATCATGATGCTGTAAACAAACCTGGACTCATCCGAAAAAATGACGTTTTACCATTCGTGCACCCAGGTTCATCGTTGAGTACACCATCGCAGACGCTCCTGTCTGTGATGCAGCGTCAAGGGTAACCGCAGCCATGGTCTCCGAGCTGATAGTCCATGGTGCTGCAAACGTCGTCGAACTGTTCGTGCAGATGGTTATTGTCTTGCAAACGTCCCCATCTGTTGACTCAGTGATCGAGACGTGGCTGCACGATCCGTTACAGCCATGCGGATAAGATGCCCGTCATCTCGACTGCTAGTGACACGAGGCTGTTGGGATCCGGCACGGCGTTCCGTATTACCCTCCTGAAGCCACCAATTCCATGTTTTGCTAACAGTCATTGGATCTCGACCAATGCGAGCAGCAATGTCGTGATACGATAAACTGCAATCGTGATAGGCTACAATTCGACCTTTATCAAAGCCGGAAACGTGAAGGTACGCATTTCTCCTCCTTACACGAGGCATCACAACAACGTTTTACCAGGCAACGCCGTTCAACTGCTGTTTGTGTATGAGAAATCGGTTGGAAACTATCCTCATGTCAGCACGTTGTATGTGTCGCCACCGGCGCCAACCTTGTGTGAATGCTCTGAAAAGCTAATCATTTGCATATCACAGCATGTTCTTCCTGTCGGTTAAATTTCGAGTCTGTAGCACGTCATCTTCATGGTGTAGCAATTTTAATGGCCAGTAGTGTATTTTCCAACCACGTGCACTTGATTTACAAATCTTGTACTGAAAAAGTTTAATAGTGGGTAGCTTAATGTCAAGTAAGCTTTAGATCATGCATTTTTCGAGTGTAATATAGCTAAATGTACAAAAGTGTTATTGAAATGGTAGTAATTCTGTATCTGTGTCCGTTCACAAGTGAATCCGTGTTACTGATTGGCGCGATTATAAGCCTATGGAGTTTGCGTGGTTTTGGCTTTGTTTAGCGTAGTGTCACACACAGCATGGATGCAAGAAATGAAGTACTAGCGATCATCCCTCGTGTTATTTTAATGATCCACTTCTATTATAATCCAAATCTATACGACTTTTTGCCTCGGCGACGTCCCATTATACTGGACAATCACCTACTATGATTTTACAATGGGTCAAGCATTACGTTATAAAAGGCAAACCGCTATTTGTTGTCCAGAGCCTACAATTAGTAGAATGTGCATTCCGTGTTTTGAACTAATAAAATAAACTGAAACTTTGCTATCGAAGTACTGTGATGAAAGCTTGCAACAATGCACTTAATTCCATCATAGTTGGAGACGAAAAACGGCAGATGCTAAAAAATATACAGTACAGTCCCGGTTAACCGAAATTTAGGGGGAGGGAACCAGTTTCGGATAACAGTTTTTTCGATTAAGCCATGAACATCTAATACGTATTACAGTATTTTTCTGTTGTTCGAATTTCAGAAAGTTTTGAAGGTCAAACAAACTAAAAATTCTCTTTGTATGGTATGATTATGTTCTTTACTAAAGCAAAATTACAGTTTTAGGATTACATTACATTAGCATACAGCGTACTGTACTTCATTTTTATTGTGTAGCACAAAAATACACACGCAACAGACAACCACTCGAACGCACTATTGTTTGCAGTGCAGCTTTGTTTAGGCTGGTGAGTCGGTGTAGGGGGAAGCAACTCACTCCCCGCCTTGACCTTAGTCAAGGAAACTGTCGCTTAGAATTGTTTTTTCCGTGAATATAGTTTTTTCTTTAATTTGCGAGTTTCAGAGTCGTTTCGGATAACCTGGGGTTTGGTTGACCCGACTTCTGTTAACAGTGGTTTTACTGTAATTACATTTATAGGTGTTTCTTTTGTCGGACTAAGACGCTTTTGATGTTCTGGTAGCGTATAGTGCCACAAAATGCAAATAATTAGGGGAAGGCGGGGCAAGATGGGGAAGCTAACTTTAAACTCTTACAAAAGGGACAGAAATAAACAAATTCAAGTAGGTTTGATTATCATTTGTTTACTTAACCATTGAATTACAATAGTATGCAAAGAAACCTTCAAACTTGTTACATTTAGTTAGAAATATTTCGATTTGAAACATAAACTACCAATTCCCCGTCTTGCCCCATATGCGGGGTAAGATGGGGAACTAGCATGTACTCACCTCTAAAGCTTAAATAAGGACTGAAATAATGAAATCATGTGACGATAAGGTTTCGAAACATGGTTCTGCGAATTGTAGAATCAGGTATTACATTTTATTTAGGCCTCTTACTTTCACACAGTACACAAGTGTGGACAGCCTCTTCATCATCACTTTCTATCCCGGCACATGTGTCGTGGGCCCAGCGTCCGCAGCTAATACACCGTATCCAGCCTTCTTCAGCGGCTATTTACTATTGTATTCAACGTATAATGTACGTGTTCAAAACCCGCAGCGAGGTAAACACATGAGACGATAAGAACGTAATGGTTAAAGTAGGGGCAAGACGGGGAAGCTCTCCATCTTGCCCCACCCCGTCTTGCCCCCTAATCTGCTGTCAGGTTATGTTACGCCTACATGAACACTATTTAGTGAACATTGACTACTGACACAGCAGTTTACATACTATGCAGTGCTATATATACAGTCCGGACAAATGTTCACGAAACACATGTTTTAGGACCTCGAAAGGTGTAAAACATTGCAAATCAGTATAACAATTGTACGTACGTTGCAAAGTTCACAGAAACCGCCGCGAAACTAAGGTTCAGCAATGTCAACACACTAGGACCTGTGTATTGATGATTTTGACGTAGCTATCCACAGATGGCAGCACTCTAACTGTAGAATGAGATTTTCACTCTGCAGCGGAGTGTGCGCTGATATGAAACTTCCTGGCAGATTAAAACTGTGTGCCCGACCGAGACTCGAACTCGGGACCTTTGCCTTTCGCGGGCAAGTGCTCTACCAACTGAGCTACCGAAGCACGACTCACGCCCGGTCCTCACAGCCCTACTTCTGCCAGTATCTCGTCTCCTACCTTCCAAACTTTACAGAAGCTCTCCTGCGAACCTTGCAGAACTAGCACTCCTGAAAGAAAGGATATTGCGGAGACATGGCTTAGCCACAGCCTGGGGGATGTTTCCAGAATGAGATTTTCACTCTGCAGCGGAGTGTGCGCTGATATGAAACTTCCTGGCAGATTAAAACTGTGTGCCCGACCGAGACTCGAACTCGGGACCTTTGCCTTTCGCGGGCAAGTGCTCTACCAACTGAGCTACCGAAGCACGACTCACGCCCGGTCCTCACAGCCCTACTTCTGCCAGTATCTCGTCTCCTACCTTCCAAACTTTACAGAAGCTCTCCTGCGAACCTTGCAGAACTAGCACTCCTGAAAGAAAGGATATTGCGGAGACATGGCTTAGCCACAGCCTGGGGGATGTTTCCAGAATGAGATTTTCACTCTGCAGCGGAGTGTGCGCTGATATGAAACTTCCTGGCAGTTTGGAAGGTAGGAGACGAGATACTGGCAGAAGTAGGGCTGTGAGGACCGGGCGTGAGTCGCGCTTCGGTAGCTCAGTTGGTAGAGCACTTGCCCGCGAAAGGCAAAGGTCCCGAGTTCGAGTCTCGGTCGGGCACACAGTTTTAATCTGCCAGGAAGTTTCACTCTAACTGTAGCTTATAGCCCTTCCCCGTCTTACCCCACCTCCCCGTCTTGCCCCGCCCTCCCCTACATGCTTTAGATCGACCCCATCTCCACTTTCAAAGAACTGTGTGTAGCTCTTACAAATCGTATTTATTTTAGGAAATTAACGAAATGAAACCAAGCCTAAGTGGAACTGTGTTTTTTGCCCTGATAGTAAAAACGTATGAAGTCAGCGTATGTTTATAGTCATCACTAATTTTTGTCGTTACTGAGTTGTCCGCACAGCTCGCAATAAACAAAAGTGCCTGCTTATATGCAGTGGCGGCTGTTGTGTAGGAGCACAAGAGCATGTGAACACCCTAACTTTCGACGCCTTGCAGATTTATCAGTTACTTTTCTTTCAATGCTATTAAACGTAATGTAGATGCAGTAATCTGAAAAATTCAGTGAAGGCTCTTAAGTATAGATAGTGGCTGTTCACAAATTTTAGCTAAATATGAGAATGTGAAATTAATAGCATCTGTTGTATAACGGTTATGCTTATCAACATATTTATACAACTACCGCCACTACCAATAATAATAACTGCAATAATAATAATAATAATACTGATGAATCGTACTTGTGGAATTTTATTGTTTTGTGCATAATAAAGTACAGTTTAGAGCAACAACGAAATAAACCTTAAGCTTTCACCACTGCCTGTTTCGTATTGTTGCGTAGGCGGGAGTTTTCGTGCTTTCTTTGATTTTTCTGACAAATGAATAAGATCCCTAACATGTGTATTAGTTAGCGAATTAACTTCGAGGCTGAAAATCAGACATTCATACTTTGACCCACACAAAAACTTACGCTTATTATGCCCTTCTTTGTTAAATGTTCGCTTACAGCCATCCTTATTTGATTTCGTCACTTTCTCGGTCACGAAATTTGGTCTTGGAGGCCCTAGTTCCTTCGCAGCTAACTTTTCACGGGTAATATCTTTTCTGTTGGCACTTAAAACAGATTCAACAGAGTTCATGTCGCCACTGCACACGAAAGCTGATTCCTGTACAGTAAACAACCAACTCCAAATACAAACTGCCGTATGGAGAAATGATTAAATTCAGGCAATGCTGTCCACAACATTGGCATTTGACTAGAACGTAAATGAGGCGCTGGGAACCGCAAGGACCAAAAGTACACCGTCTTCGATCCAACAGTCAATTGAATAACAGAGGCCGACCGAAGTGGCCGAGCGGTTCTGGGCGCTACTGTCTGGAACCGCGTGACCTCTACGGTCGCAGATTACAATGTGGGCCTACAGTACAGATAAAACTGACCCACCATAAGATCAACAGACGTGAGAAGAATGAATAAATGCTATAGTCTCACAATCGACGATGATGTGCTTTATGGTTCTCACTGCCTCAAATGGATTACTGTATGATAAAATCCAAAACTTAATGTACTGTATCTCATTCAGAACCTATTTTGTGGGTCTCTGACTGCCTGATTTCCAGCGTGGAAGTAAATTTGTTAACTAATACATGTGTTAGGGATCTTGTACACGCCTATGAAAAAAATAAATATCTGCACGAAACTCCCACTTATGCAAAATTCGAAACAGGGAGAAGCGAAAGCTCCTGCCCTAGACGGTACTTAGTTTATTACAAAACAACAAAATTCCATAAAAACAATTCTTTCTTTTTCAGAAAAGTTATGAATATTATTATTATTATTACTATTATTATTTCTTTCCTTTCTCAGACGTTATGTCTGGTTAAAAATGGAAAGTGACGCGGACCATGATCAAGCGTGACTTCCTTTTAACTGTATGGTATATGTTCCATTGCATTTAGCAACTTTCGGATAATTGAACATGTATCAATAATTACAGATTTCTGTAGTTGTATATATACGTTTGGATGTAGCTGTATTGCGTTGATGTACTGGTGGATATTGTATGGTATGACTCCTGTAGTCGATAGTATAATTGGTATAATGTCAACTTTATCCTGATGCCACATGTCCTTGACTTCCTCAGCCAGTTGGATGTATTTTTCAATTTTTTTCGCCTGTTTTCTTCCGTATATTTGTTGTATTGGGTATGGATATTTCGATTAGTTGTGTTAACTCTTCTTTTTATTGGTGAGTATGATGTCAGGTTTGTTATGTGGTGTTGTTTTATCTGTTATAATGGTTCTGTTCCAGTATAATTTGTATTCATCATTCTCCAGTACATTTTGTGGTGCATACTTGTATGTGGGAACGTGTTGTTTTATTAGTTTATGTTGTACGGCAAGTTGTTGATGTATTATTTTTGCTACATTGTCATATCTTCTGGTGTATTCTGTATTTGCTAGTATTGTACATTCGCTTGTGACGTGATCTTTGTTGCTGTTGTGGTCTTCAGTCCTGAGACTGATTTGATGCAGCTCTCCATGCTACTCTATCCTGTGCAAGCTTTTTCATCTCCCAGTACCTACTGCAACCTACATCCTTCTGAATCTGCTTAGTGAATTCATCTCTTGGTCTCCCTCTACGATTTTTACCCTCCACGCTGCCCTCCAATACTAAATTGGTGATCCCTTGATGCCTCAGAACATGTCCTACCAACCGATCCCTTCTTCTGGTCAAGTTGTGCCACAAACTTCTCTTCTCCCCAATCCTATTCAATACTTCCTCATTAGTTATGTGATCTACCCATCTAATCTTCAGCATTCTTCTGTAGCACCACATTTCGAAAGGTTCTATTCTCTTCTTGTCAAAACTATTTATCGTCCATGTTTCACTTCCATACATGGCTACACTCCATACAAATACTTTCAGAAATGACTTCCTGACACTTAAATCTATACTCGATGTTAACAAATTTCTCTTCTTCAGAAACGCTTTCCTTACCATTGCCAGTCTACATTTTATATCCTCTCTACTTCGACCATCATCAGTTATTTTGCTCCCCAAATAGCAAAACTCCATTACTACTTTAAGTGTCTCATTTCCTAATCTAATTCCCTCAGCATCACCCGACTTAATTAGATTACATTCCATTATCCTTGTTTTGCTTTTGTTGATGTTCATCTTATATCCTCCTTTCAAGACATTGTCCATTCCATTCAACTGCTCTTCCAAGTCCTTTGCTGTCTCTGACAGAATTACAATGTCATCGGCGAACCTCAAAGTTTTTATTTCTTCTCCATGAATTTTAATACCTACTCCAAATTTTTCTTTTGTTTCCTTTACTGCTTGCTCAATATACAGATTGAACAACATCGGGGAGAGGCTACAACCCTGTCATACTCCCTTCCCAACCACTGCTACCCTTTCATGTCCCTCGACTCTTATAACTGCCATCTGGTTTCTGTACAAATTGTAAATAGCCTTTCGCTCCCTGTATTTTACCCCTGCCACCTTTAGAATTTGAAAGAGAGTATTCCAGTCAACACTGTCAAAAGCTTTCTCTAAGTCTACAAATGCTAGAAACGTAGGTTTGCCTTTCCTTAATCTTTCTTCTAAGATAAGTCGTAAGGTCAGTATTGCCTCACGTGTTCCAGTGTTTCTACGGAATCCAAACTGGTTCTTCCCCGAGGTTGGCTTCTACTAGTTTTTCCATCCGTCTGTAAAGAATTCGTGTTAGTATTTTGCAGCTGTGACTTATTAAACTGATAGTTCGGTAATTTTCACATCTGTTAACACCTGCTCTCTTTGGGATTGGAATTATTATATTCTTCTTGAAGTCTGTGGGTATTTCGCCTGTTTCATACATCTTGCTCACCAGATGGTAGAGTTTTGTCATGACTGGCTCTCCCAAGGCCGTCAGTAGTTCCAATGGAATGTTGTCTACCCCGGAGGCCTTGTTTCGACTCAGGTCTTTCAGTGCTCTGTCAAACTCTTCACGCAGTTTCATATCTCCCATTTCATCTTCATCTACATCCTCCTCCATTTCCATAATATTGTCCTCAAGCACATCGCCCTTGTATAGACCCTCTATATACTCCTTCCACCTTTCTGCTTTCCCTTCTACTGTTTCTATTTGTTGTTTGCAAAGTCTGCATTTATCTGTTGTGGTATTGGGATCTTTAATAACACGCTTGCTGTAATATCTGGTGTTTATTGTTTGATCCTGTATTGTAATCATGAATCCTTCCGTCTCACTGTATATATTGCCTTTTCTTAGCCATGTGTTGGATGCGTCTTGATCGATGTGTGGCTGTGTTAGATGACACAGGTGCTTGCCATGTAGTGTTTTCTTTTTCCAGTTTACTTTCTTTGTATCTGTTGATGTTATGTGATCTAAAGGGTTGTACAAGTGGTTATGAAATTTCGATGGTGTAGCAGATGTATTTATATGAGTGATTGCTTTGTGTATTTTGCTAGTTTCTGCTCTTTCAATAAAGAATTTTCTTAAATTCTCTACCTGTCCATAATGTAGGTTTTTTTATGTCGATAAATCCCCTTCCTCCTTCCTTTCTGCTTAATGTGAATCTTTCTGTTGCTGAATGTATGTGATGTATTCTATATTTGTTGCATTGTGATCGTGTAAGTGTATTGAGTGCTTCTAGTTCTGTGTTACTCCATTTCACTACTCCAAAGGAATAGGTCAATATTGGTATAGCATAAGTATTTATAGCTTTTGTCTGGTTTCTTGCTGTCAATTCTGTTTTCAGTATTTTTGTTAGTCTTTGTCTATATTTTTCTTTTAGTTCTTCTTTAATATTTGTATTATCTATTCCTATTTTTTGTCTGTATCCTAGATATTTATAGGCATCTGTTTTTTCCATCGCTTCTATGCAGTCGCTGTGGTAATCCAATAAGTAATCTTCTTGTTTAGTGTGTTTTCCCTTGACTATGCTATTTTTCTTACATTTGTCTGTTCCGAAAGCCATATTTATATCATAGCTGAATACTTCTGTTATCTTTAGTAATTCGTTGAGTTGTTGATTTGTTGCTGTCAGTAGTTTTAGATTATCCATGTATAGCAAATGTGTGATTTTGTGTTGGTATGTTCCAGTAATATTATATCCATAATTTGTATTATTTAGCATGTTGGATAGTGGGTTCAGAGCAAGGCAGAACCAGAAAGGACATGAGTCTCCTTGGTATATTCCACGCTTAATCTGTATTGCCTGTGATGTGATATTATTTGAATTTGTTTGTATATTAAGTGCGGTTTTCCAATTTTTCATTACTATGTTTAGGAACTGTATCAATTTAGGATCTACTTTGTATATTTCCAGTATCTGTAGTAACCATGAGTGGGGTACACTATCAAAAGCTATTTGGTAATCAATGTATGCGTAGTGTAGCGACCTTTGTTTGGTTTTAGCTTGATATGTCACCTCGGCATCTATTATCAATTGCTCTTTACATCCTCGTGCTCCTTTGCAGCAGTCTTTTTGTTCTTCATTTATAATTTTTTTCTGTGTTGTATGTGTCATTAATTTCTGTGTAATGACTGAAGTTAATATTTTGTATATTGTTGGTAGGCATGTTATGGGGCGATATTTTGCTGGTTTTGCTGTGTCTGCTTCATCTTTAGGTTTCAGATAAGTTATTCCTTGTGTAGGTGTATCATGGACTGTGTATGGGTCAGCAATGTAACTATTAAATAATTTAGTTAGATGTGAATGTGTTGAGGTGAACTTCTTTAGCCTGAAATTTGCTGTTTTATCTTTTCCAGGGGCTTTCCAATTGTGCATAGAATTAATTGCTCGGGTGACTTCATGTTGCAAAATTATCACTTCAGGCATTTGTGGTATCATCTTGTATGTGTCTGTTTCTGCTTGTATCCACTATGCATGTCTCTTATGTTGTAGCGGGTTTGACCATATGTTGCTCCAGAAGTGTTCCATGTCTGTCATGTTTGGTGGATTGCCTATTTTAAAGTGTGTGTTATCTATTGTCTGATAAAATTTCTTTTGGTTTGTGTTGAATGTTTGGTTTTGTTTCCTTCTATTTTCACTTTTCTTTGTATCTTCTAAGTCGTTTGGCCAATGCTTGTAATTCCTGCTTCTTTTCATCTAATTGCTCTATCGCTCCTTGTTGTAAGATTTTACCTGACCTTTTTCATTTTTTGTCTGATATTTCATTTCTTATAAATTGTGTTAGCTGTCCTATGTCTTTTCTCAGTTTTTCTATTCTGATCTGTAGCCTGTGTTGCCATGCTGGTTTTGTGGGTTTCTTCTGTGTGTTGGTTGGTTCTGATCTCTGCCTAGTGTGTATATTTAGTGTAGTGAGTGCTCCTATATAAACCAGTAGTTGTAACTCTTCCATAGTTGTATTTTCATTTATTTTGTTGTGTATGATTGTGTTGATAGTTGTTATTGTTGTTTCGACTTGTGGGTTATTTGGAGGGCCTATGCAAGAATGGTCTACTGTATGTATTTGTGTCTTTGTATTCTATATATGTCAGCTGAAATTTTTCTTCTATATCTAACATGTGTGTCACTTCGTGTTCTATTTGTGCTTCTTCTGGTGGCTGTCTTAAGATTTCGTTTCCCTCTCTGATTGTTTAATTGATGCGTGTTGTTCTTCCTTTGTTTGCGCTGGGATGTTTGAGTCCATTACTGTATTTTCTTCTTCTTCTGATTGCACATTATTTTGTCCCAGTATTTGTTGAACTTGTTGTTTGATGTTTTCTAATTCTGACTTGGGTATCCTGTTATTTTTGATTATTACACGGATCTGATCAGCTAGTCGTTGTTCTGTTAAAAATTTTAGTTCTGGGTATCTGGTAATAAATGTTGTGTATACTTGTGATCTGTATCCAGTTGTGTGGGTTTCTAAGTTTGTTACTTGGTAATAACGGAACATGAGGTGTCGGTTAACTTCATCTGACCATCTCATCCTCTGTCTTTGTTTTCCTTCTAGAGTGGTTGCAGGAAGCATATCCTGCAAAACACCTCTATTTGGATTTAAATCATTTTCTGTGTGGCTAGCAGTGTCGTTGCCATTGTGGACGGGCATAGGGTTCAAGCGTCGTCCCCAACCATGACAGCGCTTGTCCGAGGCTTCATTAGTTCTGTCCTGAACCAACTAATCACACTAAAAGGGGGTTAGCCCTATTAGTGGTCTGTTCTTTTCGTCGCCTTTTACGACTGGCAGAACAAACCGGAGGCCTATTCTTTTCCCGGGCCTCCACGGGGTTTATTATTATTATTATTATTGTTACTGTTATTATTGACAGTGGTTTAGTTGTGTAAAAATGTTAATAAACGTAACTGTTATATAGCAGACACTATTAATTTCACACCCACATATTTATCTAAATCTCAAAATCTTTGAACATCTAGCATCTACACTCACGAGCAGCCGCTGCTTGTAGGTCCCGAGGAACCGCGCGCAACAAACAGCAGTCAAACGAGGGACTGCTGAAGTGACCTTGCAGCGGCCAATCCCAGATCAAGTTTCAGGACATACGGTGAAAGTCACAATGCGAAACACGAACCACTTTCATCTCATCGCTGCCGAGGATCATAACGAGTAACGATGTTTCAGGTAAAACGGGCCGGTGAGACTCATTGTCAGTATAAATGATAATTAATTGAAACCCTCAGCTGCCGACAGGTGTTGTTGATATACATCGATGGGAACAGCTGAAAATGTGAGCCCCGACCGGGAGCCGAACCCGGGATCTCCTGCTTACATGGAAGACGGTCTATCCATCTCAGCCACCGAGGACACAGACGAATAGCGCGACTGCAGGGACTCACCCCTTGCATGCTTCCCGTGAGAGGAATGAGTGGATGGGCAAATATCTATTAGGTACTGTACTTACGTAGATCGTGGACGGTTGGGAATGTGGGTCTCACGGGAAGCGTGCAAGGGATGAACCCCTGCAGTCGCGCTATTCGTCTGTGTCCTCGGTGGCTCAGATGAACAGAGCCTTTGCCCTGTAAGCAGGAGATCTCGGGTTCGAGTCCCGGTCGGGACTCACTTTTTCAGCTGTCCCCATCGAAGTATATCAACAACACCTGTCGGCAGCTGAGGATTTCAATTAATTATCATTTATTCTGGAGAAGCTGCACGGGCATCAATGGTATCTGTTCTTTCGAGAACAGTTACCGTCTTCGCATATATCATTGTCAGTAGGTCTGATACATCTTCGGCGTGCTATGACGGCGAGCACCTAGGTGGCAGCAAAAACGTACCCTTAGACACGCCACTTCGGCGAATTGCGTATTCTGAAAAAACGAGATGAATTATGAGGATAAACACACACACACACACACACACACACACACACACACACACACACACACACACACACATACATACATACACAGACCCGAGCCGTGATGGCCTGGCAGTGAATCGAACCCAGAACCCTACTCTCTAGAGGCAGCAACGCTATCCACTAGATCACGAGCATTACATTAATACTGATCAAAATGTCTTATGAAAGCTACAGTTTTTGGGTATTTGCTTGAACTGAAATCGATGGCCAGTATTCAACTAGATGAACGTGGGAAACCTCCTAAAATATTCTTAATTTGACGTAGAACTGAGAAAAAGCCGTCCTTGTCTCTCCAGTTTGACACCCTGTTCTAGGGCAGTGCCCTAACGCAATGGTCGTCAAACTGCAGCCCGGATCAAGAATTTGTGTGGCCCGCGGTTCTCAGCAGTATTTTATAATAAAATGTCTAGCACCTAACAGCAGAATCTAAGAATCTCAATAACGTCAAGAACTGCTTGTAAGTGTTGTTTTCCTGCTCACTAACAAACAAAAATACTTGTCGACACAGTAATATTTTACGACGTGCTTAATTTTGAATGTCGTTGGTGAATTAGGGCGGGAGCTACATTGTGTGATCAAAAGTATCCGGACACTTGGCTGAAAATGCCTTTCAAGTTCGTGGCACCCTCCATCGGGAATGCTGAAATTCAGTATGGTGTTGGTCCATCCTTACCCAAGATGACAGCTTCCACTCTCGCAGACATACGTTCAATCAGGTACTGGAAGGTTTCTTGGGGAATGGCAGCCCATTCTTCACGGAGTGCTGCACTCGGGAGACGTATCGATGTCGGTCGTTGAGGCCTGGCACGAAGTCGGCGATCCGAAACATCCGAATGGTGCTCTATAGGATTCAGGTCAGGACTCTGCGCAGGCCAGCCCATTACAGGGATGTTATTGTCGTGTAACCACTCCGCCACAGGCCGTGCATTATGAACAGGAACTCGACCCTATTGAAGGATGCTGTCGCCATCGCCGAATCGTTCTTCAACAGTGGGAAGCAAGAAGGTGCTTAAAACATCAGTGTAGGCCTTTGCTGTGATAGTGCCACGCAAAACAACAAGGGATGCATGCCCTCTCCATGAAAAAACACGACCACACAACACCACCGCCTCCGAATTTCAGTGTTGGCACTACATGCACTGACAGATGTTCACCGGGCATTCGCCATACCCACACCCTGTCATCGGATCGCCACATTGTGTACCGTGTCACTCCACACATCGTTTTTCCACTGTTCAATTGTCCATGTTTACGCTCCTTACACCAACCGAGGCGTCGTTTGGCATTTACCGGCGAGATGAGTGGGTTATGAGCAGCCACTCGACCATAAAATCCAAGTTCTCTCACCTCCCGCCTAACTGTCGTAGTACTTGCAGTGGATCCTGATGCAGTTTGGAATTCATGATAGATTCTGGATAGATGTCTGCCTTGTACACATTACGACCATCTTCAACTGTCGGCGGTCTCTGCCAGTCAACAGGCGAGGTCGCCTGTACGCTTCTGTGCTGTACATGTCCCTCCACGTTTCCAGTTCACCATCACATCGGAAACAGTGGACCTAGGGATGTTTAGGAGTGTGGAAATCTCGCGTACAGACGTATGATACAAGTGACACCCAATCATCTGAGCACGTTCAAAGTCCGTGAGTTCCGCGGAGTGCCCCACTCTCACGATTTCTAATGACTACTGAGGTCGCTGATGTGGAGTACCTGGCAGTAGGTGGCAGCAGAGTGCACCTAATATGAAAAACGTAGGTTTTTTGAAGTGTCCGGGTACATTTGATCAAGTAAGGTTGGCCACTTACCTCAGGAGCAGAGGGATAAATAATGCGGCCACGGCGAGATTAGTGGACGTGAGAAGGGAACTGTTTTACTGCCTGTCTTGCAGTACTGACAACTTACTGACATATCAGTCAGTGTTATCGGACATATTTTGACACGGAAGTAACACGATTTCGTGAATGCTCTGGAAGAGACGGTAATCTTCAAATATTGTACTTATTTGTTGAAGGAATATGAGATGACATTAAGGCTGTTGTTTCACAATCAGTAGAAAAAAAACGACGTTCAGAACATGTAGTAAACATTTGTAATCGTATTTCATGTTACACAATGCACTTGAATATAATTACAGTTACTGTTATTAACCAATTAACCATCCGCTCACACAGGCAATAAGACAGAATTCTGTTAGGAAATTACAGTGTCACAACCTTGGGGTGCCAGTGGTCTGAAACAGAGAACATTTGATGCTAAGTATTCCGAATTATGCCGACTCTTAACGATCAGTACATGGGGGCAAGCGGCCAACTTACCGCGCTCTTAGGACAGTTAGTCTGTTTGTTGCTCATAACACACTTATTTAAATAGGTTACTAATTAATAAGTACATCGGTATATAGGCTGTGTAAATGCAAGTCGTATTGTTATCGATAAAGCCGCGGTGTATCCTGAAACACTCGGCAATGCAAAATTTGGGATTTAGGAGAATCGCAGACGATCAACAATAGAGATGCGAGAGAGTTCTATGAATTAAATGTTCCAAAACAGATTCCAGGATGGGGCAAGAGTCGTTTCCCCTTGCGGACTGCTATGCTCCTAGCCCACAGTGGCTCGAGATTGAAAATAATTCCATTCCCTACGAAAATGTAAAAGGCGAGTTTACTGCAACGAAACGTGAAGCGGAATAGTCGTCACATTTTAATGTCTCCCCCTTTTCGCCGCAAAAATAATTCCACGGGCCGCTACGCAACGTGTTGCAGCAGGGGAGCCTTGGCAGCAAATACCCTCCCCCCTTCCCCCACCCTCGCAGAAATTATAATCGCTCAATCCCCTCCACATACCCAACTGCTGGCACCTCCCGGAGCCAAACAGCCAGCGACTGACCTACGATGATAAATGGCGATCGCCGACTTGAATTAAAAACTAATTAGCGGTCGACGCGCTTTTGTTAGCGAGCGTACACACGGACGCACAATGGTGCACGCGGCCTGGCGTCTGGCACGCACAATATGAAAGTGTATCTGCAAATTTTTTTCTTCCTCTTTTTCCCGGAGTTTTGGCTGTAAATCACAGCAGCTAGCCTTTTTTTTCCTTTTTTTTTGCCCCCCACCACATATTCCCATGTGGCTCGCGTGCTTTATTCCGGCCGCAGAATAACAGCGCGTTGTTAGCGGCCCGGTCACGTGATGTACGAGGGTGGCCGAGTATGCAAATGGCGTGTGTGCTGATGCGCCGCGAGATCGCACCTGCAACCCCGGGTCTACTCCGGTGCTTGCGAGGGGGTGGTGGGGGAGGGGGTCGGCTGCTGACTCTCCTGCCTTTCATAAATTTCGCGCCCTCTGCGCGGGGCAGCTGATTTAGTGTAAATTTGCTCCAGTTTTCTGCGGAGTAAGTGCGTTTCATAGACACGCCATAGTCTCCAATACACATAAAGTTCTCCATCCTCCCTAGAGGAATTTTCCTGAAGCAAAACTAAGTTATACTTTATTATGATCACATAGTATTAATTAACACACAGGACAGTCAATAACAACATTTTGCTCTACTGCCAAGCTCCACTATTCCAGGCACCATCCTTGCGTACACCGCAATGGCACTCCTACATAAATGGAAATGTTAAACGTTCTAAGTTACAAATCTCAGAAGAATAAAAAAAATAAATGGCCAGGTGCGAGTAGGATTTGCGCACTGAGAGTTCCGTACAAACTTAATTGTGTATACAAGCAGTACATCTATTCTGAGGGCCGACGATTTCGACGATTTTTGTCTGTTGTTGACACTGATACTGGTAAGATATCGGTACAGGGTTCCCACACTTCCAATAATGTTCGGTTTCATGTTCGAATTCGAACAATAAATAAAAAAAATTTCATGAGATGTACACTACTTGCCATTAAAATTGCTGCACCACGAAGATGACGTGCTACAGACGCGAAATTTAACCGACAGGAAGAACATGCTGTGATATGCAAATGATTAGCTTTTAAGAGCATTCACACAAGGTTGGCGCCGGTGGCGACTCCTACAACGTGCTGACATGAGGAAAGTTTCCAGCCGATTTCACATATACAAACAGCAGTTGACCAGCGTTGCCTGGTGAAACACTGTTGTGATGCCTCGTGTAAGGAGGAGAAATGCGTACCATCACGTTTCCGACTTTGATAAAGGTAGCCTATCTTTACTGCGATTTATCGTATCGCGACATTGCTGCTCGCGTTGGTTGGGATCCAATGACTGTTAGCAGAATATGGAATCAGTGGGTTCAGGAGGGTAATACGGAATGCCGGGCTGGATCCCAACGGCCTCGTATCACTAGTAGTCGGGATGACAGGCATCTTATCCGCATGGCTGTAAAGGATCATGCAGCCACGTCTCGATCCCTGAGTCAACAGATGGGGACGTTTGCATGACATCAACCATCTGCACGAACAGTTCGACGACGTCTGCAGCAGCATAGACGATCAGCTGGGAGACCGTGGCTGTGGTTACCCTTGACGCTGCATCACAGGAGCGCCTGCGATGGTGTACTCAACGACGAACCTGGGTGCACGAATGGCAAAACGTCATTTTTTCGGATGAATCCAGATTCTGTGTACAGCATCATGATGGTCGCATCAGTGTTTGGCGACATCGCGGTGAACGCACATTGGAAGTGTGTATTCGTCATCCCCATACTGGCGTATCACCTGGCGTGATGGTATGGGGTACCATTGGTTACACGTCTCGGTCACCTCTTGTTCGCATTGACGGCATTTTGAACAGTGGACGTTACATTTCAGATTTGCTACGACCCGTGGCTCTACCCTTCATCCGATCCCTGTGAAACCCAACATTTCAGCAGGATAATGCGCGACCGCATGTTGCAGGTCCTGTACGGGCCTTTCCGGATACAGAAAATGTTCGACTGCTGCCCTGGCCAGCACATTCTCCAGATCTCTCACCAACTGAAAACGTCTGATCAATGGTGGCTGAGCAACTGGCTCGTCACAATACGCCAGTCACTACTCCTGATGAACTGTGGTATCGTGTTGAAGCTGCATGGGCAGTTGTACCTGTACACGCCCCCTAGCTCTGATTGACTCAATGCCCAGGCGTATCAAATCATTTCTTACGGCCAGAGGTGGTTGTTCTGGGTACTGCTTTCTCAGGATCTATACACCCAAATTGCGTGAAAATGTAATCATATAGCAGTTCTAGTAAATTATATTTGTCCAATGAATACCCATCTATCATCTGCATTTCTTCTTGGTGTAGCAATTTTAATGGCCGGTAGTGTAATTACAAGTTAACAACTTTCTGATCATTTTCCTTTACTTTCCGGCCGGAGTGGCCGTGCGGTTCTAGGCGCTACAGACTGGAGCCAAGCGACCGCTACGGTCGCAGGTTCGAATCCTGCCTCGGGCATGGATGTGTGTGATGTCCTTAGGTTAGTTAAGTTTAATTAGTTCTAAGTTCTAGGCGACTGATAACCTCAGAATTAGTCGCATAGTGCTCAGAGCCATTCGAACCATTTGATTTTTCCTTTACTTGTACAGTGAAATTTTTCTTTCTTTCCAAATTTCATGATTTTACATCAAGGAAAAGTATCCTATATGATTGAATGAGTGAGTTTGCAAGTATCAAAATATGTGATATGTATGGCTGCGTATTTTGACTGCATTTACTTACAAGCTTAACATATTTGCTCCTCCAAATGACTGTAGATCTCAGTGTGACATTAACTCCAACCTTAAACATCTGCCCATCAGCGAGAAAAAGAGGTCTTAACAAATGGACAGACAGAGAGTTTGATAGCAAATGACCAAAACCCTTTTTTCGTCTGATGTAATTACAAAGTAAGAGTTTCTTTGATTTCTTTCCTTTGACTGAAGTGTGGTATCTTGCTTCTTGCCAGATTTCATGATTCTAGGTCAACGGAAAGTACCCTATAGGTTTTGATGACTGAGTTTGCTAGTATCAAAATAGTTGACACACATGGCCGAACCTTTTGACTGGACTGATTTAGAAGCTTCACTTTTTTACGTTGCCAAGGGACTGTAGACCGAGTCCACCCGTCCGGAGAAAAAGGGTTTTGAACAGTCGTGCAGACAGACACATACACAGACAGGCAGGCTGACAGATAGACACGTGGTTCCATAAGAATTCCGTTTTTACCGACTGAGTTATGGAATTCGGCCAATATACCCCTTTTTGTGCATAATTTATCCGTATCCTTAGAAACTGAGAAGATATTATGATATCACAGAATTATATTGCTCACCTCATCCTCTCATAATTAGAGAAATAAGCAAACTAGTAATTTGTTACACACGTTCTTGTGTACCTTATCAGGCAAATGACTGGTTCTATTTGCCAATAAGAAATCTTTTATTTCAGGTGCCATTAATACTGAGGTACTACGTTTTATTTGTGATGACACAAGTACAAAAGTAATAACAGTAAAAGATTAACTAGTAGAACTATAGTCAACGAAAACGATCTCTTACATCTTCTAAATTTCCTACAAGAAGATAACAAAATTAAATTCGAGAAAAAAATCTCCAAGTACTGACTTCTGTTTGTTACTCAAGTCCATTTTTGCGATCAGATGTTTCAAATTTTGCTGTAGAACAACCTATGCTGTTGAGAAGGTCATTTTGTTTTACAATGGATAAACATTGCTGGTATTTCAGACAAAGTACAGCACGGCATAAGTCTACTTTGGTTGTTGCTCTTTAGAATCCATCCATATTTTTTTCTTTATTGTGATTTCATTCCCCTGCCCATGGCTGTCAGCGGCACAATCCGCCGCCCTTCAGCCGAGTAACATGACAGCTAATACAAGAAGAAAATTATACATATAAAGGCGATAAAAAAAGGGGGTCATAAAAACAGAGTAAAGGGAGACAATGGAGGTAAACATACACTGACACGGAGACGTTCATGGGGGGACAATTTAAAAAGTCGACATAAAGTTAAAAACAGTTGGCGATTCATAGAGCAAAAAAAGAGACACTGAAGTCACATGCACAGGTTAAAAGTTGGCTACAGTATTAAAAACACTCCAGAACAATAAACTTTAAACCCACTAGGAGAGATGAAGCACACACGACGAAGAATAAAACTGCCAGGAGGGACCTGCCGAGGGAGAGGCCTGAGAGGATGGAAAAGGAGGGAAGAGTAAGGTGCAACAGGGAGGGGGCGGGATGAAAAGAGTAGGGGCGTTACATCGATATTTTTCCACTCTTCTGTTTTAATAAAATCATTTTTAATAGCTGTTTGAGATGGATGGGGACAGGGACAGTGATTTTGCTGCATTTGTAGATCTTACAGACCTGCATTTACAACAATGTTTCAGCAGCGTCTTTAAATTCAACAGTCAGTTGTATGCATTGGAATTACATAAATCGATCCATAGGTTTAGCTGAATCGGTAGTGTTGCGTAAATCTTGCGAAACAAAGGCATTGACGCATGGCACTTGGATATCCAGAGGGAAGCACAGCTTAGCACAAAGACCAAGCGCCATCCAGTAATGAATGTCTGAGATATTTTGTCCTTGATTTGGCATTTGGGGCAAGCCTAGGAACATGCAACACAATAGCACTGAGAAGGCGTTTTATGGGAAAGTAGCACGCACCTGAACGTTTGAAATTCCCAGTCTTCAATTCATTTGCACAGCTATGTTTTCTTTCGGGGCCAGCATTTAAATTCAATTATGATCCACATCATCGGACGGATTCAACCACTCGTTCATTATTGTTCCTGGAAATGTTCCTGTCCCACAAAGAATTCATGCACCTTTTTACTTTTCTACTTTGTAGTATTCTGTATTTTACTTCTGTATTAAAATGGATCACATTTGTGAATGTCTATAGATATTTAACATTTCCTCTCTGTCCCATAACAAATCCGCCATTGACGTTTACTTCAAATCTATATTCACTACCAGATATTCGTTTTCCTATTAGACTCATCTGTAGTCCCAGTTTCTCATATTCCTGGTATCATAAACTCGAAATTGTATTCATCTTCTCCTCGAATGGCTTGATCATCTGCAAAACTTAATGAACCCATCTATACATCATTAAAAATGTTACCCATTCCTCCATAGTTGTTCTTTTATCTTTGAAGAGCCACCTCTACGTATGATTTGAGTGACGTACTGCAACCTTGTCCCAGCCCTTTGGTGACATTGGACTAATAGGTTGTGATAACTTTGACCCACTTTTAGTACATACTTTACTGTTTTCATAGATTTCAGTAATAAATTTAAAAGAGGGTCATCCATACCTTTGTCTTTCAGAAACTCCTTCAGTTTCGGAGTTGTTATTATCACTACAAGTACTACAATGTTGTTAAAGTATCCGCTTTCTTAATGCTATTATTATTATTATTATTATTATTATTATTATTATTATCACTACAAGGAATAGAAAACCTTAATGACAATGAAGTACTTGCAAATTAATTAATGTTCGAAGGACTCCTACGTTTAACTAGTTCTAAGTTCTAGGGGACTTATGACCTCAGCAGTTGAGTCCCATAGTGCTCAGAGCCATTTGAACCATTTTTTTTTTTTTTTTGGACTCCTACGAATTGGTATCTCATCATGCAGATTTAGGGATACTCCTTCAATTATCAATATAGGAGATATAATTCTTCAGGCTTTCCGGGCAGTCTGTTGAAATTTTGAAAAAACGGGACTTGTGCCGGATGTTCGCGTCGTTCTCGTACGATATTTCGACGGCGTAACTCGCTGTGTTCTTCAGGTGCTACCCGAGAATGTGCTTGACCAGCCTGGTTTGGAGAAGATCTATTTTTGTTATTTGGTAGACCTCGCTGCCGGGTGTGATGTTTGGGAGTTTGGCAATACTGCGTAGGAGTCTCTTCTCTGAGCTGTATAGCCCATTTGCTACTTGGGCGTGGTATGTCACCTGAAATACCCTGCTTAACCCGCAGGACAGGACAGATAGAACGAATTATGGAAAGGGGTCAAAATAAGGGACTGTCAGTTACACTCGAGCATACAACTTTATTATTTGATCAAACATTACAAGAGAACAAAAAAAAAATTTTTTAAACATACAGTTTTAATCTTTTGGACTTAATTACCGGCTGAAAGCCACTTTAATTCAAAAGCGGCTAAAGGTCAATAACTTAAAAAGCAAGCACAATCAGAAATGTAAAATACAAGCCTTATCTTAAAACAGTTCTTTTGTTAGGCTGGAGTAAACAAGTTAAATTCATATCGGCTGAAGGCCAAACACTTAAAACTTCAAAACATTAATTTTTTTTAAATACCAAAGTCCTTACGTGACACAGTTCTTTAATTTAGGCTGAAGGCCTTAAGAAAAAACAACTGAAACTCAAACCGGCTGAAGGCTGAAGACTTAAAAATTCAGTAGGTTGAAGCAAACAAGTTAAATTCAAAACATGGTTCAAATGGCTCTGAGCACTATGGGGCTTAATTGCTGTGGTCATCAGTCCCCTAGAACTACTTAAACCTAACCAACCTAACGACATCATACACGTCCATGCCCGAGGCAGGATTCGAACCTGCGACCGCAGCGGTCGCGCGACTCCAGACTGGAGCGCATAGAACCGCTAGGCTACTCCGGCCGGCAAGTTAAATTCAAATCGGCTGAAGGCCGAACACTTAAAATTTCAAAATTTTTTAAAATGCCAAAGGGGTTATGTGAAACAGTACTTTAAACTAGGCTCAAGGCCTTAAGAGAAAAACAACTCTTAATTTAAAACACAAAACCGACTAGAAGCCATACAAGTACCAATAACAAGAACAAATTTAAAAAAAAAAAATAAGGCAGTCTACACAAGGGCACCCATATGTTCCAGGGCCGGCCTGTAATTCAATTAATGCTCGCTTAGGTGAGACAGTCAGTCGGGCCAACCATTCACGATCCGACGACAACCCAACCGACCAACAGTCAGCGGACCCACCGACAAGATGACTTCCATTTCACCCGACCAGAGCACAACAGGTAGTTCAACGGAACAAATGGTTCAAATGGCTCTAAGCACTATGGGACTTAACTTCTAAGGTCATCAGTCCCCTAGAACTTAGAACTACTTAAACCTAACGAACCTAAGGACATCACACACATCCATGCCCGAGGCAGGATTCGAACCTGCGACCGTAGCGGTCGCGCGGTTCCAAACTGTATTGCCTAGAACCGCTCGGCCACCCCGGCCTGCCAACGGAACAACGTAGAAGATATTGGCGCCCACAGCCAATCGTACACGGAGCTGTCAAACTACACACCGTGCTGGACAGCAACAACACGATGAGGAAATTACACTGCCTGAAATTTACGTCAACGGCCACAAGGCAGAGATTCCGCTGCTGCACTTCGATTCAAATAACAAATACAGTGAAACTGCACCGGAGGGTGGCTAGAATTTTCCAACTTGAAAACCACGTTGTTGCTCGCGGGGATATCCCAACAGTCGACAACGAACTCCAAACAACACAATGTGAACAGTCTTGACTTGCTGGTAGGTTTAAGCAAAACTCAACTTTCGTATCCAGGGTCGGGAGCCACAGACCTCGTGGCTTCTGTGATTGTACCTCTGCTTCGGGGCAACTCAATTGGCGCAGTGTGGTGCGCAGATAATTTTCTAAATTTGGCGTATTGATGTCGAGGAACGTCCTGTTGCCCCTCGTCACATTGTCTCTCATCACAGATTTTTGATGTAGTCTTCGACCTCTTGTTTGAACGTAAGTCCGATAATAGATGTGAAACGCCCTGATAAACCCGCAGGCCAGTACAGGTAGTTGGAATTGTGGAAAGGGGCCAAAATGAGCGGCTGTCACTTACACTCGAACGCATATAACTATATTTATTTGACCAAACATTACAGTACAAATTGTTGAACTTAGTTATCGGCTGAATACGCAACACTATCTTAAGCCTTAAGGGCACAACCACTTTAATTTAAAAAAACGGCTAAAAGCAGTTAACTCAAAATTCAGACGCCAAAAAGAATATTTAGAAGGCAGAAGGCCTTACGTTAAGTAAGTTCTATAATTTGGCTGAAGGCCCAAAAATCTAACACTTGAAAAGCAACAACCTTAATTTAAAGACGACTGAAGGCCGATGATTTAAGACTCTAGGTAAAATTAAATAACAAAACACAAGGCAGAAGGCCTTATATTCAATTAAGCTGAAGGCCCCAAAAAGTCTGATGCTCGAATGACAAAGATCCTTAATTTGAAAATGGCTGAAGGCCCATTGACTTAAAACTCAAGGTAAAATAAATTTGAACAACCAAGCCTTATCTTAAATTAGGCTGAAGGCCCAAACAATCAAACACTTGACAAGCAAGCAATTTTAATCTTAAAACGGCTGAAGGCTCATGACTTAAAACACAACTAAAATAATTTTTAGTAGGCAGAAGGCCCAAAGCTTTATCTTTAAACAATATGTTAATCAGGCTGAAGGTCAAACAATCTAACACTTGAAAAGCAAGGAACTTTAATTTTAAAGTGGCCGAAGGCCCGTGACTGAACGCACAACAGAAAATAAGAAAAGGAAGTGCAGCTAACGGCGCTCAGAAGTTTCGGGGGTCGGCCAGCACATGAAATACTAACGATCACTTAGGTGAGACAGGCAGTCGGCCCAACCATTCTCGATCCGACGACAACCCAACCAACAGACAGTCAGTGGGACGACCGAAAAGATAACTTGCGCTCCACTCGACCAGCACACAACCGGGAGTTCAATGCAAAACGTAAAAGGCATGGATGCCCACAACCAAGCATACCTTAAGCTGTCAAACTACACACCGTGCTGGACAGCGACAACATGGTGAGGAAAGGACACTGCCTGAATTTACATCAATGGCCGGGGCAGGTAACCGGAACGTTGACGGCCACAAGGCAGAAAATTCCTCTGGTGCTCTTCAATTGCAAATAACCAAATACAGTTAGACTCCACTGGACAATGGCTAAACTTTCGCCAACTCAAACACACACGCTGTCGCTCACGGGAATGTCCCAACAGCCAACAACGAGAACCAGATGGCACAATGTGAACAGTCTTAACTTACTGATAAATTAAATCCAAACTCAACTATCGTGTCCAGGGTCGGTGAGCCAGAGACCTCGTAGCAATGGGAACAGCCCCACACATTCCGACACTGCGTAGAGACTGCCAGCGGGCACGGCCAAATTTCGCCCCGTGGAGATTTCCTCGCTGCTCCACGGTAACCGACCGATTGCCACGCATCAGCAAAGAGCCAGCACAAAAATAACTGTGCAGTCGACATCACAAGCTACCCACAGTTTCACGAGCACTTTCATGAAGAACTAGACAATGCTAACGGCAGCGACCTCGCAATAACAAGGACGAATCACGAGTCGGCAGACGCAGGCAACCCATAAGTGATCGCCAGCCAACATACACGTCGTCCGACAAGACGACCGACCGACGACCAACCAAGGTGGTCCGCACTCAAGTGATATGTATCGGCAACTGTCGGGTGAGTCATGGCTGTCCTGACTTCACTGCAGCCGCGCCCCGACTGAACATCTGCTGTGTCCTAAGTCAAACACTGCCAGTTCTGAAGTGCACTGCTAGCGCCCCCCAACTCACTGGCAGATCTGAACTACCTCTGAATACACCACAACCGGGAAGTAATTGCAGTCAGGAAAGATACGGGGTCAGGGATTTTCTCTGCCTCGTGATGACTGGGTGTTGTGTGATGTCCTTAGATTAGTTAGGTTTAAGTAGTTCTAATTTCTAATGGGCTGATGACCATGGATGTTAAGTCCCATAGTGCTCAGAGCCATTTGAACCATTCAGCAAAGATTGGTGGAGATTTCAATTTACCAGATATAGACTGGGACACTCAGATGTTTAGGACGGGTGGTAGGGACAGAGCATCAAGAGACATTATACTGAGTCCACTATCCGAAAATTACCTCGAGCAATTAAACAGAGAACCGACTCGTGGAGATAACATCTTGGACCTACTGATAACAAACAGACCCGAACTTTTCGACTCTGTATGTGCAGAACAGGGAATCAGTGATCATAAGGCCGTTTCAGCATCGCTGAATATGGAAGTTAATAGGAATACAAAAAAAGGGAGGAAGGTTTATCTGTTTAGCAAGAGTAATAGAAAGCAGATTTCAGGCTACCTAACAGATCAAAACGAAAATTTCTGTTCCGACACTGACAATGTTGAGTGTTTATGGAAAAAGTTTAAGGCAATTGTAAAATGCGTTTTAGTCAGGTACGTGCCGAGTAAAACTGTGAGGGACGGGAAAAACCCACCGTGGTACAACAACAAAGTTAGGAAACTACTGCGAAAGCAAAGAGAGCTTCACTCCAAGTTTAAACGCAGCCAAAACCTCTCATACAAACAGAAGCTAAACGATATCAAAGTTAGCGTAAGGAGAGCTATGCGTGAAGCGTTGAGTGAATTCGAAAGTAAAATTCTATGTACCGACTTGACAGAAAATCCTAGGAAGTTCTGGTCTTATGTTAAATCAGTAAGTGGCTCGAAACAGCATATCCAGACACACCGGGATGATGATGGCATTGAAACAGAGGATGACACGCGTAAAGCTGAAATACTAAACACCTTTTTCCAAAGCTGTTTCACAGAGGAAGACCGCACTGCAGTTCCTTCTCTAAATCCTCGCACAAACGAAAAAATGGCTGACATCGAAATAAGTGTCCAAGGAATAGAAAAGCAACTGGAATCACTCAACAGAGGAAAGTCCACTGGACCTGACGGGATACCAATTCGACTCTACACAGAGTACGCGAAAGAACTTGCCCCCCTTCTAGCAGCCGTGTACCGCAAGTCTCTAGAGGAACGGAGGGTTCCAAATGATTGGAAAAGAGCACAGGTAGTCCCAGTCTTCAAGAAGGGTCGTCGAGCAGATGCGCAAAACTATAAACCTATATCTCTGACGTCGATCTGTTGTAGAATTTTAGAACATGTTTTTTGCTCGAGTATCATGTCGTTTTTGGAAACCCAGAATCTACTCTGTAGGAATCAACATGGATTCCGTAAACAGCGATCGTGTGAGACCCAACTCGCTTTATTTGTTCACGAGACCCAGAAAATATTAGATACTGGCTCCCAGGTAGATGCTATTTTTCTTGACTTCCGGAAGGCGTTCGATACAGTTCCGCACTGTCGCCTGATAAACAAAGTAAGAGCCTACGGAATATCAGACCAGCTGTGTGGCTGGATTGAAGAGTTTTTAGCAAACAGAACACAGCATGTTGTTATCAATGGAGAGACGTCTACAGACGTTAAAGTAACCTCTGGCGTGCTACAGGGGAGTGTTATGGGACCATTGCTTTTCACAATATATATAAATGACCTAGTAGATAGTGTCGGAAGTTCCATGCGACTTTTCGCGGATGATGCTGTAGTATACAGAGAAGTTGCAGCGTTAGAAAATTGTAGCGAAATGCAGGAAGATCTGCAGCGGATAGGCTCTTGGTGCAGGGAGTGGCAACTGTCCCTTAACATGGACAAATGTAACGTATTGCGAATACACAGAAAGAAGGATCCTTTATTGTATGATTATATGATAGCGGAACAAACACTGGTAGCAGTTACTTCTGTAAAATATCTGGGAGTACGCGTGCGGAACGATTTGAAGTGGAATGATCATATAAAATTAATTGTTGGCAAGGCGGGTACCAGGTTGAGATTCATTGGGAGAGTGCTTAGAAAATGCAGTCCATCAACAAAGGAGGTGGTTTACAAAACACTCGTTCGACCTATACTTGGGTATTGCTCATCAGTGTGGGATCCGTACCAGATCGGGTTGACGGAGGAGATAGAGAAGATCCAAAGAAGAGCGGCACGTTTCGTCACAGGGTTATTTGGTAACCGTGATAGCGTTACGGAGATGTTTAATAAACTCAAGTGGCAAACTCTGCAAGAGAGGCGCTCTGCATCGCGGTGTAGCTTGCTCGCCAGGTTTCGAGAGGGTGCGTTTCTGGATGAGGTATCGAATATATGGCTTCTCCCTACTTATACCCCCCGAGGAGATCACGAATGTAAAATTAGAGAGATTAGAGCGCGCACGGAGGCTTTCAGACAGTCGTTCTTCCCGCGAACCATACGCGACTGGAACAGGAAAGGGACGTAATGACAGTGGCACGTAAAGTGCCCTCCGCCACACACCGTTGGGTGGCTTGCGGAGTATAAATGTAGATGTAGATGTAGATAATACACCAGGGCTTATATCGATAAGCATCACTGCTGCAGCTCACGGGCAGGCAAGGCGGCAACTCAGTGACACCACTAATTGGAATTAAGATAATGAGGTGGTAGTACAGTAAAACAGGATGTCAAATGAGATATGGCACGAACACGAGCCATGCACTGCTCACCACCCTGGGGGCTCCTTCATACTCCAGTACTGATCTAATGAAGTCTTTCTGGCGTTAGGAACTTGGCTTATTAATAATAGTGACGCTGTAACTGTTGGTTGGTAATATTTACTGACAAAATGCAACCTAACGCTAGACTGCGTACTTACGGCTATGCTGGGTGGCCGTTTCTTATACGACTTTAAAAGAGAGAGAAATTATTAATTGATCACCGATGCGTCGGTTCTCGGTTGTGTTCAGGAGGCATACGGACGGATTACGCGAATAATTGACCTTTTGACCAGGACTGCTTTCACGCAGTCAGAATCTTCGACGAAAATACTTAAGGGACCTATCTGAATATAAAAATGGAAATGAAAGCAAATTAGTGGAATTTCGTAAGAGAAATATTAACAGATCGGACGTTGAACATATTAGTGGTCTCCCAAATACAATCGAGACACCGCGATATAGAGTTAACCTGTAACAAAGCTCATATACAATTTGAACATCATTTTTGGTAAATGAAAGAAAAGAATAAGAAGAAAATTACTGCATCGTAAAATATTAATATATTTTGAAAAAATTGGTTTTAAACTTCTACACATTGACAAATACACAATAAATGCATAACTTAATCTGATATTTCTTTTGTAAATGGCGCAGTTCAACAATCGCTGCTTCGCCAGCCGTTCCTTCAAATTAAATGTCCTTGCGTGTGCGTATGTACATTGTATCCACAACCAAGTTACCAGAATGTTTTTTCGTCGTTTCACACAGTTTTTACACAAAATAAAAATACAACTTGTAGCAATACTATGTAGTACGTCTTAACATGTCGGCGACCAAAAGTACAACTGATAATTAAATCTAGAATATTTCTTAACAAAAGATAGATTGTCCTTTCTTCTGTTTCGCAGCTTCTAGCTATCAAGCGCTGCGGCAATGATTTTAAATACACTCCTGGAAATGGAAAAAAGAACACATTGACACCGGTGTGTCAGACCCACCATACTTGCTCCGGACACTGCGAGAGGGCTGTACAAGCAATGATCACACGCACGGCACAGCGGACACACCAGGAACCGCGGTGTTGGCCGTCGAATGGCGCTAGCTGCGCAGCATTTGTGCACCGCCGCCGTCAGTGTCAGCCAGTTTGCCGTGGCATACGGAGCTCCATCGCAGTCTTTAACACTGGTAGCATGCCGCGACAGCGTGGACGTGAACCGTATGTGCAGTTGACGGACTTTGAGCGAGGGCGTATAGTGGGCATGCGGGAGGCCGGGTGGACGTACCGCCGAATTGCTCAACACGTGGGGCGTGAGGTCTCCACAGTACATCGATGTTGTCGCCAGTGGTCGGCGGAAGGTGCACGTGCCCGTCGACCTGGGACCGGACCGCAGCGACGCACGGATGCACGCCAAGCAGCCCGCCTCCAGTGGTGTCGCGACAGGCGTGAATGGAGGGACGAATGGAGACGTGTCGTCTTCAGCGATGAGAGTCGCTTCTGCCTTGGTGCCAATGATGGTCGTATGCGTGTTTGGCGCCGTGCAGGTGAGCGCCACAATCAGGACTGCATACGACCGAGGCACACAGGGCCAACACCCGGCATCATGGTGTGGGGAGCGATCTCCTACACTAGCCGTACACCACTGGTGATCGTCGAGGGGACACTGAATAGTGCACGGTACATCCAAACCGTCATCGAACCCATCGTTCTACCATTCCTAGACCGGCAAGGGAACTTGCTGTTCCAACAGGACAATGCACGTCCGCATGTATCCCGTGCCACCCTACGTGCTCTAGAAGGTGTAAGTCAACTACCCTGGCCAGCAAGATCTCCGGATCTGTCCCCCATTGAGCATGTTTGGGACTGGATGAAGCGTCGTCTCACGCGGTCTGCACGTCCAGCACGAACGCTGGTCCAACTGAGGCGCCAGGTGGAAATGGCATGGCAAGCCGTTCCACAGGACTACATCCAGCATCTCTACGATCGTCTCCATGGGAGAATAGCAGCCTGCATTGCTGCGAAAGGTGGATATACACTGTACTAGTGCCGACATTGTGCATGCTATGTTGCCTGTGTCTATGTGCCTGTGGTTCTGTCAGTGTGATCATGTGATGTATCTGACCCCAGGAATGTGTCAATAAAGTTTCCCCTTCCTGGGACAATGAATTCACGGTGTTCTTATTTCAATTTCCAGGAGTGTATTTGCGCCCAGCGTGTCATAGTGTTTATTTAGAGTATTTAAATGCTGGACCCGCGTTTTGGTATAGGCGTACATTTTAAAAAAAATATTTCATCTCTTTACTCTCGCGGTGTGATGCTTCGCATCTTTACGAACTACAGCTCGTTGGCTGTCCTTTTCTTTATGACAAATATCTCACATGTAAAGTAGCTGAAATCCAGTAATATTACAACATGGAGACAGACAATGTCATTCTTTTTACACACGGCCTATTGGTGTAACACTTATTCCATTGTTAATTTGATGCATTGTTGTCATTCTAACCAACACAGGTTCCTCATTTGAAACTCGGTCATGGACTGCCTGTCTCTTGACCCTTATATACCATCACAATAATAGGCACTGAAACTAAACATTGTTCGAATTTAAATTTACAGAAGTTACAATTAAAACTTAACTCATTAAATCAACCGAATACGTTGAAAAAATGGTTCTGCTTAACAGTTTCTTCTACCACAAGAGTTAGCCTGAATTATTTGTTTAAATGATGAAATTATCAGATATTGTTATGTAAACAGTACTTGTGACAAAACTGTGAATTACGTTGGAATTAATTAAGGGCTGGCTTTGCTAACATGTTTTCGAATATAGCCAAATAGAAATTTTAAGAGTACTAGTATTTCGTTTTCCAAATGTTTATAATTAGTACTGAATTTATATTTGCTTATACGTCAACAGTAGAATTTAAGTTACAAAACAGTTACTGATTTCGCACTATAACTAAAGATACTAACTAGAAATATCAAAAATAAATTATAAAATTAATTACATACCCAAAACTAAGCACAAAATTAGATCTGCTGTTAAATTCTTTAAAACTGAAGCTCAACCTTTCTCTATTATGAAAATACAGGCTATACTCACGTATATTAATGGTAATTAGTTCAAAATGAGAAAATGAATTTAAGGAGGCAGATGGCCAAACAAGAGGGGAAGTAAAATTATCTCAGCTTGCTTTGCCACGCCCGCATCTCGTGGTCATGCGGTAGCGTTCTCGTTCTCGCTTCCCACGCCCGGGTTCCCGGGTTCGATTCCCGGCGGGGTCAGGGATTTTCTCCGCCTCGTGATGGCTGGGTGTTGTGTGCTGTCCTTAGGTTAGTTAGGTTTAAGTAGTTCTAAGTTCTCGGGGACTGATGACCATAGATGTTAAGTCTCATAGTACTCAGAGCCATTTGAACCATTTTGCTTTGCCACATGGTGATGTAAGTGCTAGTCACATACCAGATCGAGAGAGTAGTGAGTATTTTGGTGTAGTATGTGCTAATGATTTCTTCTCTTGGATGGAAAACAGAGCTGTTGATGTAAGTAAATCAGATAATGACTGTATTGCATCTGAACTAGGTGGTATTTTTGATGTAGATGTGAATGAGAGCTGTGAAGTAACTGAGGTTGGTAAGTCTGAGACTGGTGGCTTAATGCAAGTGAATGTAGTGAGGTAAGTGACTGATGGAGATGAGAATTTTATTGTCAGTGATGTTGATGAAATAATTTGGTAAGAATATGATGATGATCATTATCAGGTATTTGTGGAGTTCAAGAATAATGAAGTTTCAGAGTTATTTGTAAATGATGTTGACACTACAGGTAAGATAAGTGGTCTATGTGATGTTGTAAGTGAGGGTCAAGGAATACGGGTCCAGTCAAAAGTAGTTTTTGATTACTGTCATGCAGAGTAAAGATCCAAACAGTGAATGTGAGGTGCCTGTGAGCCTGAAGAATAAAGGTGAAAACCTTTTGAAGTTTGTTTAGGAGCAGATTGATGATAACATATGTAAAGGTGCCTTCTGTAATAAGTTAGCCATAGTCAGTCAAATTGGGTATCTCAATTGGTGGAATAAACCCAAACAGGAACTAAGCAGGAAGTCTAATATTGTCAGTAATGTGTTTTTGGTTTCTTCTGTAACAAGTGATGTTAGTTGTGCAATGGGATCTATTCATTATGTTCAATCCTTCCCTGACAACATGAGTTATCAAAGTAATGTTATGATACCTGTCAAGTTGATAAAACCTTGTGAAGACAGTGTGAATCTAGCATTTGATGAAATTGAAAGTGGTCTTTTGCATGAAGTGTCTGACATGAGAGAGGATGTCCTTAAATTAAAATTAAGATTGATTGTTGGGAAGGCAACTGTTTGATTGATACAGGTAGCCCAGTTTGTGGAATATCTGAACATATTAGAAACAAGGTAAATTATAGTAAGAATTTTGTGGAAATGCCCTTTGTAGGTGTAAAGACATAAGGAGCCTCAGGTAAGCAAAGCAAATTGGTAAGAATCTTAGGTACTTTTTACTTTTAGTATAGAAGACAAGACCTTTGAACATGGATGCTTAGTGATCCGTAGTCTGAAATGAAATATAATTCTCCTTATGGACTGGATAGTGAAAGTTGATGCTTGTTTTGGATGGAGTGCTAAAGAATTGTTTATTTTGAAACCTAAAAGTAATACTAATGTGAAAACTAATTTCTGTATTTTAAAATGGGGGAAAAGTTGTAACTATTTGCAAAACATTGTGAACCAAGGTCAACAGTATAATTTAAGTTAAAAACAATTACTGATTTCGCCCTATAACAAAAGATACTAACTAAGAATAGTCAAAATAAATTATAAAATTAATTACATACCTAAAACTAAGCACAAAATTAGATCTGGTGTTAAATTCTTTAAAACTGAAGCTCAACCTTTCTCTATTATGAAAATACAGGTTATACTCAGGTATGTTTTATTATGATATAAATTTTGATGAGACTGCAGATCAGGTTTTTGACAGTTTAGTAGATTCTAAAGCGAGGGAAGCTAAAACTCTTTAAAGAACAACAAAAGGAACAACTTAGGAATTTGTTATTGGAGTTTAGAAATATGTTCAGTGAAAGACCAGGTAAAGTGAAAGGCTATCAGTGCATGCTTTACCTTAGACATCATCAACATTTCTTTCTCAAGCCATAGAGTACACAATTTTCAAAAAGGAATGATTTAGGAGCTGTAGACCACATTCAAGTTTTCTAATAGTAATGAAATATGCCATAGGTGCTGACCCAAACCAGTTAAGAGCTAGTTAAGGGTTGACCTGGGAACCAGGTCTTTCTGAAGAGGGGAATAATGGGAATAATGTAGCGGCACCACCATTTAGGATAGGGAAAGTTAATTTTGTGCAATATTCTGAGCACAGGTTACAGCCAGGTGTGGGCTGGATTACACTGAGTTACACATACCAATAGTTGTGAAGTACAATAGAGGCCACAGGGCCATCAGATTACTAAAACAGTATACCTATCGGTTTTGCATGTTGCAAATCACAGGCAGAAGGGGCCCACCAGCCAACCTAGCATGTTATGAGTATGCGATGCAAAGTGGTGTGTATGGCAAAACAGAGGTGCACAGCCGCATATAAATAGGTGCGGGTTTCTAACAAGACGCATTCAAGTGTGGCAACTCTCCTGGACGGCAGGGCATGTCACACCACCAGCTACACGCAGCAGTGGATGGGGTGCCAGCATTCCAGTCCATGGCGGGTTAATGAATCAACCTTCTGAGGCTGAGGCGGGGTCTGTAGCCAGCCAGTGGCGGGTCACTCCACAGCTCGCTACCGCGGGCAGTGGTCCTGGCTTCCAACACACGACAGAGGCATCCCGAGGCGAGGGCCACAGATTCAGACTCTCGATTGTGGGCGCTTGTTGCCACCGTGATCTTAGCCATGCTGGTGAGAAGCAAGCAGCTGGCTGCCTGCAGCTTACACTGAGCGGCACTGAGTCGGCAGGGACACAGACCACTGAGTCGACCGCTGGCATCCTGACAACAATGCAACTCTGCTGCTGTACAAGGCCAACACACAGCAGGGCCTGCACGGGTTGCTGAGAGAGCCATTCCACACCAAGCCGTTTTGCAGACAGCAAAGTGGTGTCATCAGCATTGCAGGACCCAGTGACACAAACCAAGAGGAACGGGGGCACTGTCGCTGAAAACAATAAATCACCTGGAAAGCTTGGATGAGTCTTAATATGGTGCCTTCTACCTCTTCCTACTACATTTGGTGTTGCTGTTACATTCAGCGAGCAAAACTTACCACTACAATATTCACTTAGGCTATTGTAGCTCTGCATCATCAAGTAAAAACTAAAATAAATTAAAAGAATTCATAGCACTTGTTTATAGTGATTGCACCACTGCAGAAAATTTGTGCATCTGTCAGACTGTACACAATACTCATATTATGTGATATTATTAATAAAATATATGCATCAATTGGTTCTGCTATGCAAGTGATCAGCACAAAGCAGGTAGATGTAACACTTTGGGGAACAATGTTCAGTAATCCTCTAACACACACTTTCTGACATGAGCATCTTTATTATTCACAGTTTACCCACATGTTCAGAGCACAACTTCACAAACTTTTTGGTGGACAAGCATTAAACAAAGAATCAAAGAAATTACCATTGTCCATACTGGTGCATCCAGCATGCTATATAAGTTCACAATCAATCTCCGATTTATGTGTGCATCTAACACATATGCCACCCCCCCCTCCCCCTCCCCCCCTTTTTAATGAGTGCTGTAGCTAGGCCACGTGTGCTAAATGTCCATAATGTTGGGCCCAAAACACAATATCATAATATGATAAAGCTGTAGAGCAATATGTACTTCGAATGCCAAACAATGCAGAACACAAGAAAAGATAAACATATTATGAGAGCAAGGTAACAGAAGATAAAAGTATAATGATCAAAGGATTGTCGACAAAAGGAAAAACACACTAAAACAAACAACATAGACACTTAAGTAATACAAGTTATTGCTGTATATACAGCATATATATTGCTGTATATATGCTGCACCATCCCATTACTGGCAGGGTGGTAGCTTGTAGTTTTGAGATCCTTACATCCACGAAAATACAAGAGTTCCTTGAACAGCTGACAATCCAACTGCCTGTCTCAATTTGACATCATCAACTGGAGAATAACGAAATGGGAAAACCAAGAGGAAAAAATAGCACACCCAACTGAAACAGCTGGGATGTTGGAAACAGGAACTGCCTCAGACCACCTAGCGACTTGGTGCACCATACTAACCAAGAAATGGAAGCCCTCTGAGGGGGGTAGGGAACCAACAATATCTACATGGAGGTGACCAACTCTCCCTGATGATGTAGGGAAAGCTTCTACAGAGGCAGATATGTGTCAGGAGATCTTACACTTCTGACAATGAATGCACCTTTGTGGCCAATGACGACAATCTTTCTGCAGCCCTGGCCACACAACTTTATCTGATATCAACTTTGCAGATGCCCTGATCCCTGGATGCATAGAAAATTGCATTACACCAACATGTCAAAATGAAAAGACAGGTCCTGTTTCTTGACGTGTTACACCATATGCGTAGTTCAGATCCCTGTAGTGGCAACTGCTCAAGGTAGTTCAGTGGAAACAGTGTTTGATCAGCAATTCAGGAGGAAAGGGTCAGCCTCTTGCTTGGCGGCCACTGCTGCTCAATCAACAACAGATTTGGCTGTGCAGTTACAAAATAGACAGTCAGCAACCACATTCTGCTGCCCTGGAATGTGTTGGATATCTGCAGAAAATTGCATGATAAAATCAGCTTGATGTACTTGGTGGGGTGAGCTGAGCTCAGTAACACGTTTGAAAATAGAAAAACAGGGGTTTGTGATCTGTGTGAATCTTGAACGCTTGCTCCTCCAACCATGACAAAAAGTATTTGACTGCCAAGTAAATGGCAATGGATCACATGTCCACAAAAGGAATCAATAAAAAAAGTAAAAAATGAACTCATTGTTGATTATGGAATGCAAATCAGTTACAGGTAATGGCTTCAGAGTAACAACTAAGCAATTTATTGATTGTACAGTTGGTCAGCTACTCCATTATAAAAGTACATTGTTGCCACTTACCAAATGCAATAACTACGCTAAATTAAAGGTGTTTGATACTTTTTTCTGCTATGTTTCCTTAATTCCAAACCTTAGTGAAGTACAGTAGATATTATTTGTGTTTATGAACATGGAAACTAAGACAGCAGGCAATTCCATGAAACTGTCTTGAAAGTGGTATGACATTTGGTTATGTTACTTCTGTTGTTACATAAATTGCTCTCAGCCAGTCTCTAATACAGTCAGTAACCACAACAGAGGCCAAAAGATTGATAAACAATTGTTCGCCGGGTCTTTCTTCTTTCTCCTTGCCTCGCAGTATCTACTATTACCATGCGACAGCATTACTCAATGACTGCTGGAGTAATTGTTAGTCTTAGTGTTTTACTTTGTTAATACCTACCTATAAAACAGCTATTGCAGCAGATTAATTTGGGAGCACTCTTTTGAATGGGCATGAAAAGCTCCACTTCAAAAATTGTTTTGGTTTGTAATACAAAATAAACACATGATTTCCTTGACAATGGGTATTACATGGAAGATGTGATGGACAGTATGTGTTTGGGGTGATTCCAGCTATACACTGCAAAAATAAAACTGTACTCAGACACTTAACCACTATATTTATTAATTTTATACTGCATTACAGATTTTGGCATTATGCCATTCTCAAAGACTTTACAAGGTAAATTGCAAATATCTGCTGAAAAAAAAGAACAGAAAAAGTGTGCCTCTCTTAGAGGAGACACACAATATACACTACCCTAATTTAATACAAGTGTGTTGAGTAAAGAGAATCGTAAAAGATCTCTTGGAATCAAAGAAGGAAAATGTGATATTACACATGAACCAGTGGAAACAACAGATAGAAATGGAACAGTTCACATCTGTAAAAGGAAATACATTTCTCAGCTAATTAACCAGTGACTAATGCAACAGAATGGAAAAAAGACTATCCCCACAGCTACACTAGTGTGAATAATAATCATATTAGCTAAAAGCATCACTCATCCAGCATGTGTAATGCACAAAATAAATGTCAAGACACTCACTTCCTATCTCATTTAACATGTTGTTTAAGTATACGTTAATAATAACTACACTCTACTATTCTCATTTTGGGTCAAGGGATAATGATCATTTCCAGTAATGGGTCACAAATAAGATATGAATGTTTATGAATAAATACTAGTAGATACATTTTGTATAATACTAATGTAGAAGGTGCAGTTATTTCTGTCGAAAGATGACAATCTTACACTCACGTCCTTGACATATACAGGGCTATTACAAATGATTGAAGTGATTTCATAAATTCACTGTAGCTCCATTCATTGACATATGTTCATGACACACTACAGATACGTAGAAAAACTCATAAAGTTTTGTTCGGCTGAAGCCGCACTTCAGGTTTCTGCTGCCAGAGTGCTCGAGAGCGCAGTGAGACAAAATGGCGACAGGAGCCGAGAAAGCGTATGTCGTGCTTGAAATGCACTCACATCAGTCAGTCATAACAGTGCAACGACATTTCAGGACAAAGTTCAACAAAGATCCACCAACTACTTACTCCATTCGGCGATGGTATGCGCAGTTTAAAGCTTCTGGATGCCTCTGTAAGGGGAAATCAATGGGTCGGCCTGCAGTGAGCGAAGAAACGGTTGAACGCGTGCGGGCAAGTTTAACGCGTAGCCCGCGGAAGTCGACGAATGAAGCAAGCAGGGAGCTAAACGTACCACAGCCGACGGTTTGGAAAATCTTACGGAAAAGGCTAAAGTAGAAGCCTTACCATTTACAATTGCTACAAGCCCTGTCACCCGATGACAAAGTCAAACGCTTTGAATTTTCGGCGCGGTTGCAACAGCTCATGGAAGAGGATGCGTTCAGTGCGAAACTTGTTTTGATGAAGCAACATTTTTTCTTAAGGGTGAAGTGAACAGACACAATGTGCGAATCTGGGTGGTAGAGAATCCTCACACATTCGTGCAGCAAATTCGCAATTCACCAAAAGTTTACGTGTTTTGTGCAATTCCACAGTTTAAAGTTTACGGCCCCTTTTTCTTCTGCGAAAAAAACGTTACACGACATGTTTATCTGGACATGCTGGAAAATTGGCTCATGCCACAACTGGAGACCGACAGCGCCGACTTCATCTTTCAACAGGATGGTGCTCCACCGCACTTCCATCATGATGTTCGGCATTTCTTAAACGGGAGATTGGAAAACCGATGGATAGGTCGTGGTGGAGATCATGATCAGCAATTCATGTCATGGCCTCCATGCTCTCCCGACTTAACCCCATGCGATTTCTTTCTGTGGGGTTATGTGAAAGATTCAGTGTTTAAACCTCCTCTACCAAGAAACGTGCCAGAAATGCGAGCTCGCATCAACGATGCTTTCGAACTCATTGATGGGGACATGCTGCGCCGAGTGTGGGAGGAACTTGATTATAGGCTTGATGTCTGCCGAATCACTAAAGGGGCACATATCGAACATTTGTGAATGCCTAAAAAAACTTTTTGAGTTTTTGTATGTGTGTGCAAAACATTGTGAAAATATCTCAAATAATAAAGTTATCGTACATCTGTGAAATCGCTTCAATCATTTGTAATAACCCTGTACATATAATAATTAGTTCCAAATATAATATTGATAGGTGGAGATAACTTTCATAATGTAAGTAAGTGAATAAGTAAGTAAATTAAGTAAGTAAGTAAGTAATGACATATTCTTCATAACTGCAGCCACCTTTCCTTTGTAAAGTATGTATGTAAGTGTATCCATTAAGTGTAGGTGACTATAATGTGTGTGTGTGTGTGTTTGTAGCTAACTCTGCTGCTTCTGAATCATGGTGTCCCATGTTAGGTTTCCGTCCAGGTCGGAGATTTTCTCCACCTGGGGACTGGCTATTTGTATTGTCCCCACCATCTCATCATCATTAGGGTAGTGACAAGACTGGAAATGCAAAGACTGGAACTTGTACTGGCAGTGATGACCATGATGTTTAGCACCTCACAAACCAGTGTCATAATCATCACCATCGTCACTGTATGGGACACTGCAGAGAGGTCTGAAATTGAATCCAGGACATTGCCACATTGCCTGGTCATCATGGACTTCATCCCACCATCCTTCCTCTTCCCTCTGCTGTAAAGGCAAAGGGGAAAATGTCAACAGCACACTATGTGTCCGGACAGTTACTGGCTATACCTGACAGTGCTTAACTTCACTGATCTGATGAGAACTGGTGTATCAACCTCAACATTTTAACAATGTGATTAGTTAGTGAAAGAGTAAGGAAGTAACAGAACAATGCTACACACCTTAAAGCCGCCAAGGAATATTTGTGCTCCTGACAGTGTACAATAGTGCAGAAACATTATTAGTTTGTATGACTTCTTGCGTAAACAGCAAATGATGCATTGGTATGTGAGATAAAATTAATTCTTGAACATGCAATAATGACTTGTAATCTGTACTAATAGTCAATGTGAGTCATATGGTGACTAACTGATAACTGCAATGGTAATAAAGTGTACTGCATAACAAATGGAAAGCAAATAGTGACAATCTGTCAAGCAGACAATAGGGTACATTTTGCAGACAATAATAAATAGAGAAATTTATTCAGCGACAGCTTTTTCAACATTAGCGGCAAATCAATACAATATAATGCAAACCTTGGAACAACTGATATCATAATTAACCATCAACATAATTAATAACATCGTGTCAATCATTATAATAAAAATTTTATGTAACAAATGTTACAGTATATCCTCTGTGGTCCACAAAGGAAAGAAGTTTCATGACCTGAAATTGCTTTAGTAGGTAATCCCACACACAACTCACTTCAGCTGAATCTGTCACAATTCCACATTTATTCAGATTATTATTAGTATTATTATTATTATTATTCATTCACAATATGTATGAAACTCATTAATAACACTACGACTGAAGGAAAGTTGCTACTCACCATATAGCGGACGTACTGAGTCGAGACAGGCACAAGAAAGAGATTCACACAATCATAGCTTTCAGCCATTAAGGCCTTTGTCAGCAGTAGACACACACACACACACACACACACACACACACACACACACACACACACACACACACACACACACACAAAAAATCACGCAAGCACAACTCACACACACATCTGCAGTCTCAGAGAGCTGGAACCACACTGCGAGCGGCAGCACCAGTGCATGATGGGAGTGGCGACTGGGTGGGGGTAAGGAGGAGGCTGGGGCGGGGAGGGGGAGGGACAGTATGGTGGGAGTGGCGGACAGTCAAGTGTTGCAGTTTAGATGGAGGGCAGGAGAGAAAGTGCGGAGGGGGGAGGAGGTAAGTAGTGGAAAGGAGAGAAATAAAAATAAAAATAAATTAAAAGACTGGGTGTGGTGGTGAAATGATGGCTGTGCAGTGCTGAAATGGAAACAGTGAGGGGGCTGGATGGGTGAGGACAGTGACTAACGAAGGTTGAGGCCAGGAGGGTTACGGGAATGTAGGATGTATTGCAGGGAAAGTTCCCACCTGCGCAATTCAGAAAAGCTGGTGTTGGTGGGAAGGATCTATAAGGCACAGGCTGTGAAGCAGTCATTGAGGTGAGGGATACCATGTATGGCAGCATGTTCAGCTACAGGGTGGTCCACTTGTTTTTTGGCCACAGTTTGCCGGTGGCCGTTCATGCAGACAGACCGCTTGTTGGTTGTCATGCCTAAATAGAATATAGCACAGTGGTTGCAGCTGAGCTTGTAAATCACATGACTGGTTTCACAGGTAGCCCTACCTTTGACGGGATAGGTGATGTTAGTGACCGGACTGGAGTAGGTGGTGGTAGGAGGATGTGTGGGACAGGTCTTGCATCTAGGTCTATTACAGGGGTATGAGCTATGAGGTAAGGGATTGGGAGCACGGGTTGTGTAAGGATGGACGAGTATATTGTGTAGGTTTGGTGGACAGCAGAATAACATGGTACGAGGTGTGGGAAGGATAGTGGGTAGGACATTTCTCATTTCAGGACACGATGAGAGGTAATCGAAACCCTGGCGGAGAATGTAATTCAGTTGCTCCAGTCCCAGATGGTACTGAGTTATGAGGGGAATGCTCATCTGTGGCCGGACTGTGGGACTTTAGGAGGTGGTGGGAGACTGGAAAGATAAGGCACGGGAGATTTGTTTTTGTACAAGGATGGGAGGATAATTACGGTCAGTGAAGGCTTCAGTGAGAGCCTCGGTATATTTAGAGAGGGACTGCTCATCACTACAGATGCGACAACCACGGATGGCTAAGCTGTACGGAAGGGACTTCTTGGTATGAAACGGGTGGCAGCTGTCGAAGTGGAGGTATTGCCGGTGGTTAGTATGCTTGATATGGACGGAGGTACTGTTGTAGCCATCTCTGAGGTGGAGGTCAACATCTAAGAAGGTGGCTTGTTGGGTTGAGTAGGACCAGGTGAAGCAAATGGGGAAGAAGTTGAAGTTCTGGAGGAATGTGAATAAGGTGTCCTCACCTTCAATCCAGATAGCAAAGATGTCATGAAAGAATCTGAACCAGGTGAGGGGTTTAGGATTCTGGCTTTTTAGGAAGGATTGCTCTAGATGGCCCATGAATAGGTTAGCTTAGGATGGTGCCATATGGGTGCCCATAGCCATACCACGGATTTGTTTGTAGGTAATGCCTTCAAAGGAGAAGTGATTGTGGGTGAGGATATAGCAGGTCATGGAGAGTAGGAAGGTGGTTGTTGGTTTGGAATCCATAGGGTGTCTGGAAAGGTAGTATTCGATAGCAATAAGACCATGAGCATTAGGAATGTTAGTGTACAGGGAGTTGGCATCAATAGTTACGAGCAGGGCACCGCGTGGTAAGGGGAAAGGAACTGTGGAGAGTCGGTCAAGTAAATGATTGTTATCTTTTATATAGGAGGATGGGTTCTGGGCAATAGGTTGAAGGTGTTGGTCTACGAGAGCAGAGATTTTCTCAGTGGGGGCACAGTAACTGGCCACAATGGGACGTTCTGGGTGGTTGGGTATATTGACTTTAGGAAGCATGTAGAAGGTGGGAGTGCGGGGAGTGGTAAGTGTAAGAAGAGAGATGGACTCCGGGGAGAGATTCTGGAATGGGCCTAAGGATTTGAGTAGTGACTGGAGATCCTGCTGGATTGCTGGAATGGGATCACCGTGGCATGGTTTGTAGATGGAAGTATCTGACAGCTGACAGAGACCTTCTGCCACGTAATCCTTGTGGTTCAAAACTACGGTGGTGGAGCCTTTGTTTGCAGGTAGCATTATAAGATCAGGATCAGTTTTTAGGTGGTGGACTGTGGTTCTTTCTGCAGAAGTAAGGTTAGTATGCATGTTGAGGGATTTGGGGAAGGATGGTGAGGAGAGGTTTGAGGATAAGAAATTCTGGAAAGTTAACAGGGGGTGGTTTGGAGGCTGTGGGGGTGGATCACGGTTGGATGGAGGAGTGAACTGAGTTAGGCAATCCAGCAGGATCTCCAGTCACTACTCAAATCCTTAGGCATATCCCAGAACCTCTCCCCAGAGCCCATCTGTCTACTTACCCCTACCACCCCCCACACTCCCACCTTCTACATGCTTCCTAAAGTCCATAAACCCAACCAATCAGGACACCCCATTGTGGCCAGTTACTGCGCCCCCACTGAGAGAATCTCTGATCTCATAGACCTTCAACCTATTACCGGCAACCAAGAAGTCCCTTCCGTACAGCCTAGGCACCCGCAGCCGTCGCATCTGCAGTGATGAGCAATCCCTCTCTAAATATACTGAGGGTCTCACTGAAGCCTTCACTGACCGTAATTATCGTCCTGTCCAGGTACAAAAACAAATCTCCTTTGCCTTATCTTTCCAGTCTCTCACCAGCTCCTAAAGTCCCACCGTCCGGCCACAGATGAGCATTCGTCTCGTAACTCAGTATCATCCGGGACTGGAGCAACTGAATTACATTCTCTGCCAGGGTTTCCATTACCTCTCGTCATGCCCTGAAATGAGAAATGTCCTACCCACTATCCTTCCCACACCTCCTACCGTGGTATTCCGCCATCCACCGAACCTACACGATATACTCGTCCATCCTTACACAATCCCTGCTCCCAATCCCTTACCTCATGGCTCTTACCGCTGTAATAGACCTAGATGCAAGACCTGTCCATACATCCTCCTACCACCACCTACTCCAGTCCAGTCACTAACATCACCTATCCCATCAAAGGTAGGGCTACCTGTGAAACCAGTCATGTGATTTACAAGCTCAACTGCAACCACTGTGCTGCATTCTATGTAGGCATGACAACCAACAAGCTGTCTGTCCGCATGAATGGCCACCGACAAACTGTGGCCAAAAAACAATTGGACCACCCTGTAGCTGAACATGCTGCCAAACATGATACCCCTCATCTCAATGACTGCTTCACAGCCTATGCCATATGGATCATTCCCACCAACACCAGCTTTTCTGAATTGCGCAGGTGGGAACTTTCCATGCAATACATCCTACATTCCCTTAACCCTCCTGGCCTCAACCTTCGTTAATCACTGTCCTCACCCATCCAGCCCCCTCCCTGTTTCCATTCCAGCACTGCACAGCCATCATTTCACCACCACACCCAGTCTTTTAATTTTTTTATATTTTTTTTTCTCTCCTTTCTGCTATTTACCCCCTCTGCAACTTCTCTCCTGCCTTCCGTCTAAACTGCAACACTTCACTGTCCGCCACTCCCACCATACTGTCCCTCCCCCTCCCCACCCCAGCCTCCTCCTTACCCCCACCCAGTCGCCACTCCCATCACGCACTAGTGCTGCCGCTCGCAGTGTGGTTTCAGCTATCTGAGACTGCAGATGTGTGTACAAGTTGCACGTGCACGATTTTTGTGTGTGTGTGTGTGTGTGTGTGTGTGTGTGTGTGTGTGTGTGTGTGTGTGTTGTGTGTGTGTGTGTGTGTGTGTGTGTGTGTGTGTGTGTGTGTATATATATATATATATATATATATACTGCTGACAAAGGCCTTAATGGCTGAAAGCTATGATTGTGTGAATCTTTTTATTGTGCCTATCCTGACTCAGCACCTCCGCTATATGGTGAGTAGCAAGTTTCCTTCTCTCATTTTGTTACATTCCATCCTTCATTTTCCATTGTTTGATTAAACTCATTTTAAGTCTCATCTAATCAGTACATTTTCCCTCAAGACAATATTACTATGGCGGGTTAGTTGCCACTAATAATAAGGTATACACAGTATCAATATTGTCCCATACAAATACCTACCTCGGAATCAAACCAATACTGTTGACTAACTGCAAGAAATTCACAAAAAATAACTGCATATTGACATAGAGATGTTGGCTAGTTGAAAACTGGGTACCAACTTTTACATTGATAACTTTATACGGCAGAAAGTCTTACACGGAAGAGTTGACATGTTGAAATCTGAGCACAATCTTTTGTAGCAAGATGTTAATATAGTTTCCATCATGGAAATATTGCATGAACTAGGGATTTTCTGCATGGATGGGGTATATAAAGACAGGCATATGCATATTTTGTGCAATTGGTAATTGCATTTTAGTTTATAATACTTTGTGGCCTCAAAAATTACCCAAATAAATAACAGCACACAGTTCCAGAATACCTTTATTACTGATCATAAAAGTTACAAATCAAGGAGAATAAAGGACACTAAAAATCAACACACAGAACTCATAATGAAATGGCAAAGATCACAATACAAAATATATCTGAGAGTTTACTTATGCAATTTGCTACTCTTAAGACACACAAACGCACAAAAAGGTATCACTGCCATACAACCACTGCCTACCCCGTGCCCCAAATGCCTCCACTCCCAAACCCCTTGGGCAGAGTACCCTGAATGTCTTGGTATTAGAACTCGATCAACCAATCTGCCCTTGTGTATGTTGGATGTCAGGGTGGTGGTGACAATGTCAGCTGCGGTGCCAGTATGTTCATCGTTTGTGCAGAGATATCATCTGGGATTTGAGGGCATGATTCATCTGCTTTGGACTGGTTCTGGTTTGACATGTCAGTGAGGTGTCTGAAGCTGTTGCAGCCAAATCCATGATGGACTGACACATTCAATTCACAGTTTCAAAGACTTGTCATTGCACAATATGTCCATGGTATGAACACCTCTGCTCAGTACTGGTAAAGGGCCAGTGTATGGTGACTGTAGGGATGACCTGATTATGTTTGCAACATCACATGTGAGCAGCTTTGTAAGCTTTTGTGTACAAATACCTGATAGTTGCCACAGCAAGAAGGAGGCACGTAGTGCAGTGGTGCTTTAGCTGCTGCTGCACCAACTGAGGAGGTTTATCTGTAGCTAGCAGTAACAGTGGCACAAAGTAGTCTGCTGGGATCCATAGGGGTTCACCATAGACAATTTCTGCCACTGACGCCCTAATGTGAGGTTTGTATGCTGTCTGAAGCCCTAACAGCACTAAGGGTAGCGTCTCCATTTTTCTTGGTGACACATTAGTGACACTTTCAACGTTCTGTCAACATTATGCCATATCATAACTGGCAGTGTGGTAGCTGGTTGTGTAGAATCACTGGGAACTGCACTGATTGGTGAGCATGGATTCATACTGACATCCTTGATCAGTCATAACATGGAGAGGGGACCTGAAACATGCAAACTACACATAAAGGTTTTTCCATACTTTCTGCTAATATATATCAGCTACTGGTGTTGCCTCCCCCCCTTGTAAAAGTGTCTATGGCTGTGAATATGTGTATGTATGCTTCCAATGGTGGAAGAGGGTCTGTCAGGTCAATATAAACATTGGTGAATCTAGATGGTGCACCTTAAAAGTAACTGATATCAGCAGGTGCACAACACAAAACTTTAATTTGTTGGCACAGAATAGAGGAAAGTATCCACTTACGTGTGTCTTTCTTCATAGAAATTCACACAAAATAGTCCATAAGTAAGCTGATTGTGATACTGGCCCCAGATTGTGATAGACTGTAGATACTGTCAAAGCAAAAATATGGTGGTCACTTGTCCTCAGAAAACACTACAGCACAGCTTCAGCTTAGAGTTGAGTAATACAATTTGTCTGAGTTTTAGTCCTGTAGGTAAGTCATTTAACATTTTTTGTAATTGTTTGTCCTTGGTTTTCTCCTCAGGAAGTTACCTGTAGTCTACAATCTCCGGGAGCCTTCAAATGTGGGAAAAGTAATCAGCGACTGAATTTTCTTCTCCCTATATGTTGTGAATGTCTGTTGTAAACCACCTTGTGAATGCAGTATAGCAGAAACATCTCTATGAGAATCTGTATCTGACTTATTTGAAAGCAGAGGTAAAGGGTTTATGATCTGTAACAATGGTTGCTGTTCGAGCTACTAGTTGCACCCAAAAGTATTTGACTGCCTCATAGAATGCCAACAGTTCACTGTTGCAAGTGTTCCACTTCTGTAGGGCCAGTAGCACGTCCTTAGAGAAAATTTCAGCAATTACCAGTGTCCAACTTGTTGGTGGAGTGGTGCACCGTTTACAAACTGACTTTAATCCACAACAATAGTCAGCTGAGCATGGGGAACTGGATGAGTGACTAAAACTGCCTGGCTTAAACTTGTCTGGAGATTGATGAATGCCTTGTCCATTTCTAGTGTCCATTTGACAAATTGGCACCCCTTGGCATCATCTTCTAGGAGTGCATCTGTGTGTGGTGTTCCGTCTCTGCATTTGCTAGAAGACCTGTTTTAATTTAACATCATCCTGTGGTCAAACAACTGTTTGCATACTTGGCACAGGTGTTGTTCATGTACTTCAGTGTTAGAAGAGAACACTAAAATATTGTCTATATAAGCAAACAAAATGGGAGTCCTTTGAGAACATCATCAATGAAATGTGGCCACATCTATGTGGCATTTTTTAAGTCAAAAGGCACGAATAAAAGTTTGAATAAACTGAAAGGCATAATCGTCACCATCTTAGGAACGTTGCTAGTGGCTACAGGTATCTGATTATATGACTTTTTACAGTCAAGAATGCTAAACAGCTTTATGCCAGCCAGTGGGCATGTCAGGTCCCATATATTTTGCAGCGGGTACCTTCCTGAGAGGTCCGATAATCCATACATGGCTTCCATGAACCAAATTTTTAGCAAACTAGCTGTAGGGGCAAAAACTATGAGCTGTCCAACAAGTGAATAGCTCCTAACTGTAACATTTCCTTGAAGATTGTCTTTGTCTTTGCCAGCTTGTCAGATGCAATTCTATGTGCTCACAGTGTAACATAATGTCCTGTTGTCTCACAGATGTAGTGTACCAAATTGTGTTTCACTTCATTGTTGTGAACATGGTCTTGTGTTATATCTGAAGATTCTCCTTTACAGTCGCCCGAAGGCTTTTGTGTTTCAGCTGTGCTATGTTCCTTCGAGAGGAGCATGTTGTGAATTCTCTGTAGTAGCTCACAAGACAGATCACCTTTAGCCACTGACACTGTGTTATTGTTCACAATGCTTACCAATGACACTGCCTGTAAGTCAACTACAAATGCAAAACATGCTAGAAAGTATACATGTCACCTTCTTCATTTTTCAGCCTCTCTTTTCCGTAGTCACAGATATACAAGTTGTACAGGTTAATTTCTGTCTTTTGCAACTGTAATGAAGTCTTAGTAAAATCAGACATGTTTTACTTTATTCTAAAGCACCTTCAGTGGTCATTGTAACAATATGCATTTTTCTCTTGCAATTTTGTTTGCAATGATCATGAACAGCTGACATGCTTTGCTTACTACTGTAAACAGTTTTTATTCTTTTTGTTACTCATAGTATTTTTGTTGTTTACTTCATTCTTCTTCTTCTTCCATGCGTATGTGTTGGTTTTTACACACAGCACGTTCACTGCACTAAAAATATTCATGTCTGTGTTGAGAAGTATAACTCTCCTCTCACCAATTCAGGTGTTTTGTTTCGCTATTCCAGGATGCATCTGTCTTTTGTTTCTTTTCATAGTGGAGGGAGTATCTGCTATTGCTCTGTGAGTGTTTATATTCACTGACTAGTGAAGACATACACATGGAAAAAGAAAAAGGAGAAGAAGAATGAAGTAAACAACAAATAACCCTGACTAATGAAAAGAATACAAACTGTACAGTGTAGCAAGTAAAGCATGCACACATGACCATAGAAAACAAAATTGTAAGAGAAAAAACATTGTCACACTGACAACTGATGGGCTTTAGAGTAAAGTAAAACATGTCTGGTCTTAGTGAGACTTTCATAACAGTAAAAAAAAAAAAAAAAAAAAAAAAAAAAAAAAAAAAAAAAAAAAAAATTATTATTATTATAATAAATTAGTCTATACTATTTGCACTAGCAAGTTGCCACCTAATAGAGGTTCTGGGATACCATGATCACAAAAGCTCATGTCAGCTGACTGGGGAAACCTCATCAGTGATACACACATTCTGCAAGAGCCTATGAATATCTGTGATGCTCTGGATTTCAGCCAAAGGAAACTCAATAACAGCTCTTTGCAGTTGCAGTTTTGAAGGCTACATATAGTGCCATCATCAATTGGAATTTCATCTAAGTATAGGGGCTGAAGTGGGAATATTCCACCATGCCCCACAACAAATTCCACATTTTTTTCAACTGAAAGTGGCCAAGAAAAAATGTGTTGCATTACATATTGAATGCCCCTGGGAATACATTTCATATAGCTCATAACAGCTGTAGTCGCTGCAATATTTGTTCCTTTGGGCATGCATGCACTGCAGTATTGTATTTATCTGTCAATGTCAGGCAAGCAGCTTTTAATTAAAATGTTTCCCCTGTTCAGGAATATACATAATGTACATATGAGTGCAGGTTGTAGACGTGTAGATAACAGGATATCGAAGTTTGTGTCTAGCCATCAGGCACCCTTTCACAGCTGAAATGGTTAAGGCAACCAGTCACGACAAACAGGAAATTCATGTTCGAGTGCCAGTCTGGCACAAATTTCAATTTGTCATTCAATTATACAACTGAGGGTTGTCCACATTCACAACATTTTGTATATTTCACAACTACTGTAATTGTCACAGAATGTGTTTCCTTGGACAGACATGTAATGCAATACTGTACACAATTTTTGTACATAAGTGTCAACTGATGAGTTATTAACTGCCTTCAATTGTGGCTCAATATCCTGTTTTTTGTGCAGAGCATGGTTGATAGGAAGTATGCTGATATCGGAGCCAGTATCTACCAGGAATGTACCGGAATGTTTTTCTCATACCTACATTCTTCTTGACTTGGTAGAATATGTGCACAGAGCCGCTGCTGCTGATGGTATTTAGAAGCTGCTCTGCTAAAGTAGATATATTGGCCCTTTAAGTGCATGTGATGTGCATTTATTGGCATCTCAACTGAAACATTTATGATAACAGCATGTATTGTATGAGTCCTTCCACTCATATTGCATTTGACGAGGTGGTGATGCCAGTTTCAAGTGATCTTTATTTTGATTACTTGCACCTTTTCCACATGGCTGCATAGATGACTGCATTGTCAGTGCCTTGACTGTGGTTCTTAAGTCAGTGATCTCATCAGAAATGCTCAGTGGGCATTGTGGTGATTGATTTCATTTGACAGGTCTTATGATTTCATTTCAACTGCTGAGTTTCACTCTCATGTTACATAAAACCCTACCTCTGCCCTGCAGTAACTTGTTGGGTGATTTCCCCTTGTATACCACCAATGCCATATGCAGTTGAGCCAGAAGTTGTTGCTGTCAAACATGTGACAACAAATTTTCAAATGTTGCTAAGCTGTCTACTAAGATCCTCAGGTGCTGCCAGAACTCTTATGGTGTTCTATCACCTCGTTTTTCCTGATACAGTACCTGTCTACTGAGGTCAACACATTTATGCAGTGGCATGTGAGCTCTTCTCTCAGATTGCTGTAATCGCCCTCTGTTGACAAGTTCATTGTAATGTCCATAGTTTGGTGGTGTAATTTACTGCTACAAATAAAATGACACAGTTTCACAGATTTTACTGGTCTCATATAGATAGGATTTTATGTATATAGACTGAAGAGGCCAATGAAAATTTGTATCAAGGCCAGGAATCAACCCTAGGTCTTCTGCCTACCAGGCAGGTGTGTTAGTTAACTTGGCACAGTGGTTCACACAACTGCAAGGGTTACCATGGCATGCCTCCGTCCCTCTTTGATCCAAATTCTCACTGCCCCCCCCCCCCCCCCCCCCGCCCCAGTCTACTTTAGATTCCCCCTTACACACAATCAGAATCCCTGAAGCTCTTCGTGTTCTGGAATAGCACCTCAGCAACACTGGCCACTTCAGTCTGTATGTATAAAAGCACATATGTATGAGGCCAGTAAAGTTGCTGAAACTGTGTCACTTCATTTGTATTAACACCTGCTCCTGGATTTCAGGCTGGATCCTCCATTTACGTTTGATGCTGAGTTGCTATTCCAGAGCACGGAGAGCATCAGCAATCTTTATCATGTGTAAGGAGGAATCTAAAGTACCAGGTATAATGGTTTGAAATGAGTGTTTCTTTGTGAAAATGAAACACTAATTTTGAATTGAAAAGTAAAAACATTTTATTCAAAGTACTTACAATTGCTTCCTATACATTTTGACCACCTTTCTGGCAATTTGTGTACACCACCCCAATAGAAATGTTCGTCTTTTATAGCAAACCAGACACCCAATTTTCGACTTCTTCGTAGGAATCGAAGTGTTCCTCAGCTAATACGTTTCCCATTGATGAAAACAAATGGTAGTCAGAAGGGGCCAAGTCTGGTGAATACAGTGGGTGGGGTAGCAGCTCCCAGCCAAGTGTTTTGATTGTATCCTGAACCAGTTTTGCTTTGTGTGCAGGTGCATTGTCGTGTAAAAAAATTACTTTGCCATGTCTTCTGGCCCATTCTGTTCTTTCTCTCTCTCTCTCTCTCTTTTTTTTTTTTTTTTTTTATATCAATGCATTGTTCAAATTGATCATTTGTTGTCTGTAGCAATTAGTATTAACAGTTTCACTGGGTTGTAGAAGCTCATGATACACCACACCTTTCTGATCCCACCAAATATGGAGCATTGTCTTCTTGCCGAATCGATCTGGTTTTACAGTCGATGTTGATGGTTGTCCCGGATTAACCCGTGATTTTTCCCGTTTAGGATTCTTAAAATAAATCCATTTTTTGTTGCCAGTAACAATTTGATGCAAAATTGATTTTCTTTCGTGTCTTTGAAGCAAAATTTGACAAATGGTTTTTGGTTTTCCATCTGTCTTTCATTCAATTCATGTGGCACCCATTTACCACACTTTTGGATCTTTCCCATAGCTTTCAAACGGTCAGAAATTGTTTGTTGTGCTACATTTAGCATTGCTGCCATTTGCTTCTGACTCAAAGTATCATCTCATCCAATATTGCTTGCAATTCGGCATCTTCGAACTTTTTTGGTGGTCTTCCACATTCTTCATTTCTTACATCAAAATCATTATTTCTGAACCACTGAAACCATCTTTTGCATTTGCTTCTGATAGAGCATGATCACCATATGCCTCGACAAGCATTCAATGCGGCTCTGCAGCACTTTCTATCAAATGAAAACAAAAAATTAATGCTTTCTGCAAATTATCACTTTCTGGTACAAAATTCGACATTGTTAACATAATGAAAACATATGATGTTTGTTTCATGACATGATGTATACTAAATATCTTTGACAGATGTCATACCAACCAAACATAAAAAAATTAAGGCTTGTTCACAACAAATGTTCCCTATCGACACATTTGTATCTTAACGCTCATTTCATACCGGTACACCTGGTAGACTGTGGTGGCAGTGAGAATTTGGGTAAAAGGGGGGGGGGGGGGGGGGGGAGGCATTTCAAGGTAATCTGTGACACTGAGTGAACCTCTGTGCTAACATGGCTTAGTGGCTAGTGCACCTGCCTAGTAGGCAGGAGGCACAGGTTCAATTTCTGGCCATGGTACAAATTTTCACTCCCTGTTTCAGTCTATATATGTAAAATAATTTACTTATCACTGAGATGAGTTGCTTGTGATGGTTTGTCACCTTCTGTTGTCAGACTATATTTCCCATCACCACAAACCACATGTACAGCTGAGAGGGTGAAAACACCAGTACCCATGACTGCAAGCATCAAAAGGGAGGAGCGGGAACTGCTGAAACATTTAGGTAGATATCTTGTTGCTTCAAACTGTGCTCTCACCTCTGCTACACCACTCACCATTACGCCATGACACAGGGTGCTTTTTTAACCCTGCAGATACATTAAATATTGCGTAACTTTGTCCTGTGCCATGCTGACAGTATACACCATGTTGTGGTACATTTGTGTTTGTTAAGTCCATCTTTGTCATACTGTGAAGGTATCATGGGCATATTTACTGGAATGGCAAGCTCCAAAGCCTTTATTTCATTCCAAGAGCCAGCTAATTTCATCAGTAATGGCTTGGAATAATCTGCTGTCATCACTCGTTATACCATGCACAGTTTGGCAACTAACTATTTACACCTCTAGCCAAAAGTATGAAAACTCTTAGATGGGGTCACCAGCTGTACGGCCTCACAAATTATCCACATAGTTCCATAATATACAGAGTTAGTTTCATTACTGATATCAAAAGTTACAAATCAATGAGAATAAAGGAAACTAAAAATCAGCACACAGAACTCATAATGAAGTGACAAGAATCACAACACAAAACAATAGTAAGTGATGTTCATCCACAATCATCTTGTAGACATCTGTTTAAGTAGTTGCGCATTCTGACTATTGTTTCACAATATATGAAGGGTATGGGGAAATATAATGGTAACCCACATTAGCTATGAATGGAAATATTCAATTGGAAAAGTTTAAAAAAATATTTCATTCATAAGTTGTTAATATTTTATTATTTATGCAACTGGTAGTCACTGTACAACATCTTAAGCACACAAATCAACGGAAAAAAATACAAACTTTGAGTTAATAATGTACAAAACTCTATCTTTTCCTAGCTGTGGCAAACATATAATGTGGCATACCATTGTTTCCCTGCAACAAACACAAGACAGCTGAAAATTCTCACACTTTGTCTGCAGATGAATCTACATACTCATCCTCATTTGTAGATGTCTTCAATGTTTTTATTGCTTTGTAGAATTTGTTATAAATAGGTGGTATCCAGTTCAGTGCAGATATGAGGTCTTGTTTCTTCTTTGAGTCAAATGGAACTGACCCAGAACATTTCTTTTGAAGACTGGTTCCTTCTAAGGTGGTAGGCCGACCTCTTTTGTGTAAACTGATTTTCTGCCAGTCTTCCCCATGAAATGTATTTGATACGAACAAGATTCATGTTTCACCTGCATCAAGGAGGAGCCGTACAGCATCTCACATAACACCTTGTGCCCTTCTACTGAGATATCCTTATGACTAAATGTAGATCTCATGTCACTGATGCATACAAAATCTTCTCATCACATAACATGGACACAAAATGGTTGTATTTGGCCACCCAGTCTTGAGAGACATATACAAATTGCACATGTCAGCGAACATACTGCTCCACAACAGCAAAATCTTGATCGCTTGGCAACATGGAATATCCAGGAAGTGGGAAGAGGTGCTCAATGGTGGTTTGCTATAAGCAGCATCCAAATAAATACAATGTTCCAGTTTTCATTTTGCCCAGAGCAGTTGTCTAAAATTGCAATCAACTTATTTCTTCGTATATTGTGATCTTCAGAATACTTCAGTAAGCAGCTGCCTATTTCCTCTGAACCCCTTGATGCTACCATTTCATCCCAAACAAAGAAATGACCTGGTGACGAATTACAGGGATGAATGCTGAATTTATATGTCCACAGTTTCCACTTATAGAACATTGGACCTGCAGAGAGTTTAGGAGTGGAAAATGCCTGTTGTAGATCGAAAGTTATTGTATCCACAGTGCATGTCTGTTATGTTGTACCGGGTTTGACCATATGTTGCTCCAGAAGTGTTCCATGTCTGTTATGTTTGGTGGATTGTCTACGAGGGCAGTTCAATAAGTAATGCAATACATTTTTTTTTCTGAAACAGGGGTTGTTTTATTCAGCATTGAAATACACCAGGTTATTCCCCAATCTTTTAGCTACACAACACTATTTTTCAACGTAATCTCCATTCAATGCTATGGCCTTACGCCACCTTGAAATGAGGGCCTGTATGCCTGCACGGTACGATTCCACTGGTCGATGTCGGAGCCAACGTCGTACTGCATCAATAACTTCTTCATCATCCGCGTAGTGCCTCCCACGGATTGCGTCCTTCATTGGGCCAAACATTTGGAAATCCGACGGTGCGAGATCGGGGCTGTAGGGTGCATGAGGAAGAACAGTCCACTGAAGTTTTGTGAGCTCCTCTCGGGTGCGAAGACTTGTGTGAGGTCTTGCGTTGTCATGAAGAAGGAGAAGTTCGTTCAGATTTTTGTGCCTACGAACACGCTGAAGTCGTTTCTTCAATTTCTGAAGAGTAGCACAATACACTTCAGAGTTGACCATTTGACCATGGGGAAGGACATCGAACAGAATAACCCATTCAGCGTCCCAGAAGACTGTAACCATGACTTTACCGGCTGAGGGTATGGCTTTAAACATTTTCTTGGTAGGGGAGTGGGTGTGGCGCCACTCCATTGATTGCCGTTTTGTTTCAGGTTCGAAGTGATGAACCCATGTTTCATCGCCTGTAACAATCTTTGACAAGAAATTGTCACCCTCAGCCACATGACGAGCAAGCAATTCCGCTCAGATGGTTCTCCTTTGCTCTTTATGGTGTTCGGTTAGACAACGAGGGACCCAGCGGGAACAAACCTTTGAATATCCCAACTGGTGAACAATTGTGACAGCACTACCAACAGAGATGTCAAGTTGAGCACTGAGTTGTTTGATGGTGATCTGTCGATCATCTCGAACGAGTGTGTTCGCACGCTCCGCCATTGCAGGAGTCACAGCTGTGTACGGCCGGCCCGCACGCGGGAGATCAGACAGTCTTGCTTGACCTTGCTGCGATGAGGACACACGCTTTGCCCAATGACTCACCATGCTTTTGTCCACTGCCAGATCACCGTAGACATTCCGCAAGCGCCTATGAATATCTGAGATGCCCTGGTTTTCCGCCAAAAGAAACTCGATCACTGCCCATTGTTTACAACGCACATCCGTTACAGACGCCATTTTAACAGCTCCGTACAGCGCTGCCACCTGTCGGAAGTCAATGAAACTATACGAGACAAAGCGGGAATGTTTGAAAATATTCCACAAGAAATTTCCGGTTTTTTCAACCAAAATTGGCCGAGAAAAAAAATGTGTTGCATTACTTATTGAACTGCCCTCGTATTTTAATGTGTGTGTTATCTATTGTCTGGTAAAATTTCTTTTGGTTTGTGTTGAATGTTTGGTTTTGTTTCCTTCTATTTTCACTTTTGTTGTATCTTCTAAGTCATTTGGCCAATGCTTGTAATTTCTGCTTCTTTTCATCTGATTGCTCTATCGCTTCTTGTTGTGAGATTTTACCTAACCTTTTTCGTTTTTTGTCTGATATTTCATTTCTTATAAATTGTGTTAGCTGTCCAATGTCTTTTCTCAGTTTTTCTATTCTGATCTGTAGCCTGTGTTGCCATGCTGGTTTTGTGGGTTTCTTCTGTGTGTAGGTCGGTTCTGATCTCTGCCTAGTGTGTATATTTAGTGTAGTGAATGCTCCTATATAAACCAGTAGTTGTAACTCTTCCATAGTTGTATTTTCATTTATTTTGTTGTGTATGATTGTGTTGATAGTTGTTATTGTTGTTTTGACTTGTGGGTTATTTGGTGGTCTATGCAAGAATGGTCTAATGACTGTATTTGTGTCTGTATTCTATATATGTCAGCTGAAATTTTTCTTCTATATCTAACATGTGTAACTTTGTGTTCTATTAGTGCTTGTTCTGGGGGCTGTCTTAAGATTTTGTTTTCCTCTGATTGTTTAATTGATGCGTGTTGTTCTTTGTTTGTTTGCTCTGGGATGTTTGAGTCTGTGGTGACTATCGACCAAGTCGCGGTTAATATCTTTGTTTTTGGCAAGCTCTTTGCCTAGTCTGTGGTCGCGCGCGAAAGTGTACGGACGTGTACCGAGAATTCAGAATGTAAACAACTGTATATGTGTGCTTACGAGAAATAAAAACAGTGTTTATTACATGTGGTGTAGCGTGCATCATTGGAATCGGCAACCCTACAACGCTACCCCCATACTGGTGACCCCGAATTTTGTTCGAGAGTGCTACATCGAAATCTTATACCGTCGAACAGTACACAATGGAGCGCTTGCCGCCTGCTACACCGACCACGTGCCAACTAAGTGTTCCAACGGACGCTTCGGCATGGTTTTACAATTATCCACCGGGCGTCCGCAATAGTTCTACTAGCTGTACTCAACAGGACAGTGTTTATACAATTCCACAGCTACGTGTTCCGAGTGCTCAACAGCCGACACAATGTGCTCAAACCCCAGTGACTATGTTTACAGGTTTCCCAAGTGCAAGAGTGAATTTTCCACCCGAATCAGTGACGGTACAAATCGAGCCGGACGCTCAAGACAGGAGAGTTCATATTTCTGCCGGAACTCCGGATTTTGCACCAACCCCCCCTACACCACCAGCGTCCGCTTTACGAGTGTTTCCGACGGCACACGCCGTTCCTGCCGTGTGTGTTCCACAAACATTAGGTGATTTTAACTATTTTAATGCACCTGTAGGGGAGGGGCCCGGAAACTGTATTCCGTCGTTCGCCGCACATCGGTCGACTACGGTCGATTCTACCGCGCCGGTCCATTCTACGCCCGTCGGCGTTACTCCGTCGACCGCCCGATTCGTTGATTTCTCGACCAAGGTTGAGCCAGCCGCGCCTACCGTGCCGCGTGCCACTGACAGTGGCGGAAGCTGGTGCGCCGCTACTGCACCCGAGACAATTACGTTGCAGAACTATGGACAGGGAGAGACAGTTTCTGATAAACATTTATGTCAAGACTTTCCCACCCGTTGGCTGAAGCTACCACCCCTTCGCAAGGATCACCCACGCACATGGTTTGCCTTGGTCGACCACGTCCTGCAGCTACATGGCGTCGCCGACGACAATTCGAAGTTCCTATGCTTACTGTGTCACCTCCATGACGAACTGGATCTGATCTGCGACATTGTGGCTTCGCCCCCCGCTACGGACAAATATGCGTTCGCCCGACGCACCATCCTCGAGCGACTATCCACATCGCCAGAGGAAGCTATCCGCCTCATCAGTCAGGAATCGCTGGGATCCAGGTCCCCGTCGCAACTCTGGCGTCATCTCCGCGCTATGATTGACACGCATCACATGCCGGACATTACGCTTTGGACCATCTGGTTGCTGAAACTTCCCCAGCAAGTTCAACTTCACCTTCTACATGTAACTTCGGCCCCACTAGATGCCAAACTGAAGATCGCAGACCAGGTTTACAACATTCTGCCCCCCCTGCATACCCCCCCAGGGTGCCCTCAGGCCTCAGGGGTTGGCACACCTGCGCGGCAGTTCCCATCCTGCAGTACAGAGTGCGCACGACTCGCTCCACGCATGCGCGCGGAGCCAACGCCGCCTGGCAACCGCCGCAGTAACTCCTCTCCTACCAGCACTACTGCAGCGTCGCCATCGGAGGGAACTACAAACAAGTCCCCCTCCACTGCCGCTTCGACCTCAACCAGCACGACGGGCGACGCCACGCGCCACCCCGCTTGGTGTTATTTCCACTCCCGCTTTGGCGACGCGGCTAAGAACTGTCGTTCTCCATGCGCGTTCCCAAACTAATAACGCGACCCAATTCAGGCGCTACGGGCCGCGTTGAACCGCACAGACGCCTATCACTAAATACTTCTTCTCCTCACGCGCCAGGACGCTTGTATGTGAAAGATGCAGTGTCTTGCCTTTCATTTCTAGTCGACACGGGGGCCGAGGTTAGTGTGATACCTTTGTCCGCAGGTATTAAATTCGAGCTTCAGCCTTGCCCCCCGCTTCGAGCCGCCAATAATTCCCTGATCCGCTCTCATGGAATAACGAATTTAAGCCTTAAACTGCAGAACATTAATACGCCCTTACAGTGGACTTTCGTTATCGCGGATGTGGATGAACCCGTGCTTGGGGTAGATTTTCTCTTAGCCCACGCACTGTCACCTGACCTACAACGAGGTACACTAACCTTTAACTCGGGAGACCGTACCACCGGTTCAGATATCTTACCCCTCTCATCCGAAAGCGCCATTCTGCTGTGTGAGCTAGCAGAAACTGCTGTTGCAGTGCTTTCTCTTAGATCACACAACGACAAACTTCAGGACAGCAATGGGGCCCTCCGCTTACGCATCGCCGCCGTGCAAGCCAAGCTCACGGACACGCGTAAGCGGACCGCCCAGCTGTCGCACACGGCCACGCCCCCAACCCCCGCACCATTTCCTCGCACCAGCAGCCGACGCCGCGTGACATTTCTACTGCCGGACGGAAGCTGTACCCGCGACGCTACCAGGTACCCCACCGAGCTCTTCGACAAGGACTACCAGTGGATCACCGCCACCGCTGCTGAACTGCCGGCCTTGGACACACACACGTGTGCATTACAGGTTAGTCACAGTGCAACGGGTGCTGGTCCAGCATCCCCATCGGTGTTCGCGATCAATAACGGTACTGTCCACAGAATAAATACCACAGAAGCCCCCCCGGTACGTGCAAAGGCTAGGCGTTTAAATCCGGAAAAACTTAAACACGCTAAAGCTATTGTTCAGGAACTTTTAGATAATAAGACTATCCGCCCTTCTTCTAGTTCTTGGTCGTCACCCATTCATTTGGTGCCTAAGAAAGATGACACTTTCCGCCTCTGCGGTGACTATCGGGTGCTTAACGCCAGAACAATTTTAGATAATTATCCCGTCCCAAATATTCAAGACTTTGCTTCCCAGCTGCATGGGGCACAAATTTTCAGTGTAGTCGATTGTCATAAGGCGTACCACCAACTGCCAATGGCACCTGAGGACGTTGAAAAGACCGCTATCATCACCCCGTTCGGGTTGTTCGAGTATTTGTTTATGCCATTCGGCCTTAAAAATGCTGCACAGACGTGGCAACGGTTCATCGACTCGCTGGTTGGAAAAATGGACTTTGCATATGCGTACCTGGACGACTTGTTAATTTTTTCTTCCTCCCTCGAGGAACATGAACAACATTTAAATACAGTGCTCCAACTATTAAAAGCAAACGGTATCGCAGTGAACAATACTAAGTCACAACTCCGCCGCACCAGTGTCACTTTTCTGGGCCACAGAGTTTCTGGCGACGGCATCCGCCCCCTAACTGAACGGGTGGAGGCCATTAGTATGGTGCCTTTGCCCAAAGATTTTCAGGGCCTCCGCCGCTTCCTTGGAACGGTAAATTACTACCGTAAACATATTCCCCGCGCCGCCGACATACAAGCCCCACTGACGGATGCCCTCGCAGGAAAAAACACATCAGGGTCTCGGGCGGTCACGTGGACTCCAGATATGCGTCGCGCATTTGATAATCTAAAGTCAGCCTTACAGACAGCTGTTACGCTTGCTCACCCCATTCCTGATGCTCCCATCTCGCTTACTATAGACGCAAGTGATACAGCAGTGGGGGCAGTACTTCAGCAATCCGTGGGTTCTGTTGTACAGCCGCTCAGATTTTTCTCCCACAAACTGACCGCTTCCCAACGTAAATGGTCGACCTTCGACCGGGAACTGTTTGCTATTTACGCTGCTATCAAATATTTCCAAGACGATATCGAAGGTCGCCATCTCGTGGTATTTACCGACCACGAGCCATTGGTTTACGCTTTCCGTAACCCAGGTAAGGACTCATCCCCGAGATGTTTTAGGCATATGGACCTTATATGTCAGTTTTTGAATGACATACGTTACGTCAGAGGCGCAGACAATGTCGTCGCTGATTTTCTGTCTCGGGTGTCGGTTTTATCTTCACAACTGGACCTCAGTGAGCTCCCTAAATTGCAGACAGAGGATACTGAACTCGCAGCATTGCGTTCCGATATCAAAACAGGACTCAAACTAGAGTTACGGACACTTCCTGGGTTTTCATCACCCATCTGGTGCGACATTTCAACAGGACGCATACGCCCGGTGATTCCTGCACCTCTCCGCCGGGACATATTTAATAGTATCCACGACTTGGCACACCCTGGCATTCGCGCCTCCGCACGTCTGGTATCTGAACGTTTTGTTTGGCCCGGGGTGATAAAACAGTGTCGCAGTTGGACACGAGCATGTGTGGCTTGTCAGCGCGCAAAAGTAGGACGTCATGCACAGCCCCCCATGGGTACGTTCGATGTGGCAAAAAGAAGATTCCAGCACATACACACCGATATCGTCGGGCCCTTACCCCCCTCAGGCCCCTTCCGTTACATACTGTCCGCAATTGACAGGTTTACCCGCTGGGTAGAGGTAATTCCTCTCACTAATATCACAGCCGATGCAGTGGCCCGAGCCCTGCTGTTAATGTGGATCTCGCACTTCGGCTGCCCAGTCTCTGTCACCACCGACCAGGGCCGCCAGTTCGAGTCTGCCCTCTTCCGACAGCTTTGTGAACTGTGTGGGGTGAAACGATTTAGGACTACAGCATACCACCCCCAGAGCAATGGGCTTGTGGAACGCTGGCACCGAACGCTTAAAGCTTCCCTGATGTGCCACGGAGGTGAGTGGGCCGATGCCTTACCATGGGTAATGTTAGGCGTTCGGGCCGCGTACAAAGAGGACCTTGGCGCATCCCTGGCAGAGGTACTGTATGGAAAACCCCTCACACTCCCAGCAGAGTTAGTTGAGCCTTCACTTCCTCCAGATCAAATCTGCGACTCGACATTCGTCGGGCAGGTCAAGGAGCTAATTGCTAACATCCACGTGCCGCCTCCTCGACCACACACGCCCCCTCCCGTATTTCTGCATAAGGACTTGGCGTCGTGCACTCATGTCATGGTGCGAGATGACACCATCCGACCGGCACTCAGACCTCCATATACGGGCCCGCACAGAGTCATATCACGGCGTACCAACACGTTCGCAGTGCTCATTAACAGCACGCCTCAAACGGTATCCGTCTGCCGCCTCAAACCTGCATGGACTCTGGGAGAACTGCCCGATACCCCACCCAGTCAGACCCCATCCCCTGCTGCACCCACCTCGCATGAGGCATCTACTGACAGTCCATGGATGAGCGACGCCCATTCCCACACGTGTGACGTTCCCCACTCCCAGTCGTGTGACAGTGCTACAGGTGCGTGTGACATTCCTATGCAGAGTGATGCGTGTGATGACTTACCCTCCTACAGGCAGCCCCTCGCCTCTCCCCTGTTAGGATTCAGTGATGTATCAGGGACCAGCCTCAGAGCGTGTGATGTCACCGATGACGACTCGTGTGGAGATTCTGTCAACCCGTATCAGGAAGTGGTACTGAATGTCAACACTGATCTTATTTGCAGCACTAATGTGTTTTTTGTTATACAGCCGGGTAATGTGTACATCTTCTACGAACAAGCCAGCTTCCCCAGTGACAACTTAACTCACATTCATCTCCTCCAGTCTGTCCCCTTGCCTGTTGGTACTGACCCATCAACGGTCAAAGTCCTACGTACCGCCACAGGCATTCAGATCCGCTATCCTGGCCCCTCAAAACCCACCATCCCCTCCCCAGATCCCTCAACTGCTGTACGAGGATTCACCCGGTCAGGCAGGACCATCCGCCCCCCTCGCTGGCTCGAAGACTTCAATTACTAACGTAATGTAATGTAAGGTATGGTTTCTGATTAAACACCCTCTCCCTCCCCCCTGGGTGTTCCCTTTACATGTATGCCCCAATATTTATGTTTGTGCTCCACACTCTTGGGGGGGGGGGGGGGCTAATGTGGCGACTATCGACCAAGTCGCGGTTAATATCTTTGTTTTTGGCAAGCTCTTTGCCTAGTCTGTGGTCGCGCGCGAAAGTGTACGGACGTGTACCGAGAATTCAGAATGTAAACAACTGTATATTTGTGCTTACGAGAAATAAAAACAGTGTTTATTACATGTGGTGTAGCGTGCATCATTGGAATCGGCAACCCTACAACGCTACCCCCATAAGTCCATTACTGTATTTTCTTCTTCTTCTGATTGCACATTATTTTGTTCCAGTATTTGTTGTACTTGTTGTTTGATGTTTTCTAATTCTGACTGGGGTATCCTGTTATTTTTGATTATTACACGGATCTGATCAGCTAGTCGTTGTCCTGTTAAAAATTTTAATTCTGGGTATCTGGTAATAAATGATGTGTATACCTGTGATGTGTAACCAGTTGTGTTGGTTCCTAAGTTTGTTGCTTGGTAATAACAGAACATGAAGTGTCGGTTAACTTCATCTGACCATCTCATTCTCTGTCTTTGTTTTCCTTCTAGGGTGGTTGCAGAAAGCATATCCTGCAAAACACCTATGCAGACAGAGATGCGGGTAGAGTCATCAGAGGGGAGGAGATCAATGCCCAGGAAGGTGGCACACTGGGTTGAGAATGACCAGGTGATGCAGATAGGAGAGGAGGTGTTGAGGCTGTGAAGGAAAGAAGATAGGGTGCCTTGGCTCTGAGTTTAGACCATGAAGATATTATAAACCAGCTGGAACCAGACTAGGGGTTTCGCATTTTGGGCGGCTCGGAAGGTCTCCTCTATATGGCCCATAAACAGGTTGGCATAGGAGGATTCCATGCAAATGCCCATGGCTGTGCAACAGATTTGTTTGTATATCTTCCCTTCCTCATCCTTATGACAAATTCTCCACTCCTGTGACTATTCCATCCTCAACCTACGGTAACATACTGTTCCTACACACTCAACCCAACAATTTCCACCCCATCTGTCCTACCACCTCCTACCCATTCTCGTCTCCCACCCACCCACTTTTTCCCACTCTGCTCCTTTTTTGCACCTATTTCTCCACCTCCCTACCCCACAACCTTCAGATGATGCACCTGTTGGCATTCTAGTTCCTGTACTCTCCACCAGACAGATTACCTTTCTCCTCCTCTCTATACACTACTATCCCTTCCATTACCCTTCCCCACCTGTTCCAGATTGCTGCTTCCATCCCACATTATAGTTGCATTCCAGCCCAAGCTGCCAGAACTGGTGGGCGTGTGCATGATATGTGTTTGCTTGTGTTTATGAATGGTACATGTTTCTCCTTTGCTGATGAAATCTTTTGCTAAAACATTTATGCAAGTGTATTTTAATCGTGCCTGTCTGCAAATTAATGTTTCATCTTTACAATAAGTAGCAATATGCCTTTTTCTACATTGTTTAATTTAAGAATGTAATTTTGCCTGACCATCATAAATTCATTGCACTTGTTTTCTTTATCTTCGCATAAATTGACTGCATATTGACCTAGTGCAAATTTTCTTTATTGTTTCAAATGACCTCTCTGTAATGGTTTATCTTTTCATTTTTAGTGTCTACAGTGTCACTGGTTGACATCAGCTGAGTTTTTCCCCATGGCTAACACTAATGAGAAAATAATTGGTATGTATCAGGAACAGTATTGTTTCAAGTATGCTGCCCTGAGGGACTGCTGTATTAATATATGTGTGTTCTGGTAAGTGTTTCAATAAACGTTCAGGCTTATTTGAGGTTGTGTAATGTCTACACATTGTATCCCATCTGCTATGTAAAATCAGATTCAGTGTTAACTGTATATTTTCTTCCTAATAATTTTAGCTTATTTAGTAGAAACTTATGGTCCGTATGATCAACAACCTTGAGCAGATGTATAAAAATATTCCTGCCATACACTCATCAAGTAGCACAACTATAAATTCAACTGTGGCTGATTTTGTACTTCAAGAATCAGTGATTTGCTTAGAAAGCTGTATTTATTCAAATAATTCATTTCTCTATTTCTCACAATCGATTGTATTAGTTATTTGTATGATGCCAGCAGAAAAATAGGCTGGCAGTTTCATGTGTCTTCCTCATGATCTTTCTGCAGCAGAAACACAACTCTTAACTGCTTTAAATGCTCTGGAAGGTTTCCCTACTGGTGTTAGATGTATAAGTTTACACAAGTAAACATAAAAACATCATAAGAAAGTATTACATACTATGAAGTACATCACTATAGTGGAATATTTGAGAAATAATGTAACATGAATGTGTTAGAGAATGGCAACTATTACAGTTAATCAAACAATGGAAACTCTAGGATGGAATGTAACAATACCAGAGAAGGAAACTTTCTACTCAGCATATAGCGGAGATGCTGAGATGCGATAGGCACAACAAAAAGATTCACACAATTATAGCTTTCAGCCATTAAGGCTTTTGTCAGCAGTAGACACACTCACACACACACACACACACACACACACACACACACACACACACACACACACACGTCTGCAGTCTCAGAGAGCTGAAACCACATGGCAAGCAGCAGCACCAGTGCATGATTGGAGTGGCGACTGGGTGGGGGTAAGGAGGGTGGGGCAGGGAGGGGGAGGGATAGTATGGTGAGAGTAGCAGACAGTGAAGTGTTGCACTTTAGACGGAGGGCAGGAGAGAAGGTGCGGAGGGGGAGGGGGTAAGTAGCGGAAAGGAGAGGAAAAAAAAAAAAGAAATTAAAAGACTGGGTGTGGCGGTGAAATGACGGCTGTGTAGTGTTGGAATGGGAACAGGGAGTGGGCTGGATGGCTGAGGACAGTAACTAACGAAGGTTGAGGCCAGGAGGGTTACGGGAACATAGGATGTATTGCAGGGGAAGTTCCCACCTGCACAATTCAGAAACACTGGTGTTGGTGGGAAGGATCTATATGGCACAGGCTGTGAAGCAGTCATTGAGATGAGGGATACCATGTATGGCAGCGTGTTCAGCAACAGGGTGGTCCACTTGTTTTTTGGCCACAGTTTGTTGGTGGCCGTTTATGCAGGCAGACAGCTTGTTGGTTGTCATGCCTACACAGAATGCAGCACAGTGGTTGCAGCTTAGCTTGTAAATCACGTGACTGGTTTCATAGGTAGCCCTGCCTTTTATGGGATAAGTGATGTTAGTGACCGGATTGGCCGAGGTGGTGGTAGGAGGATGTATGGGACAGGTCTTAAATCTAGGTCTATTACAGGGGTATGAGCCATGAGGTAAGGGATTGGGAGCAGGGGTTATTTAAGGATGGACAAGTATATTGTGTAGGTTTGGTGGACGGCAGAATACCGTGGTAGGAGGGGTGGGAAGGATAGTGGGCAGGATATTTCTCATTTCAGGGCATGGCGAGAGGTAATCAAAACCCTGGCAGAGAATGTAATTCAGTTGATCCAGTCCTGGATGGCACTGAGTTACGGGGGAATGCTCCTCTGTGGCTGGACTGTGGGACTTTGTTAGGTGGTGGGAGACTGGAAAGATAAGGCATGGAAGAATTGTTTTTGTATTAGGATGGGATGATAATTACAGTCAGTGGGGGCTTCAGTGAGACCCTCGGTATATTTAGAGAGGGACTGCTCATCACTACAGATGCGACAACCACGAATGGCTAAGCTGTACGGAAGGGACTTCTTGGTATGGAATGGGTGGCAGCTGTCAAAGTGGAGGTATTGTTGGTGGTTAGTAGGTCTGATATGGACGGAGGTACTGACATAGCCATCTCTGAGGTGAAGGTGAACATCTAGGAAGGTGGCTTGTTGGGTTGAGTAGGACCAGGTGAAGCAAATGGGGGAGAAGTTGTTGAGGTTCCGGAGGAATGTGAATGAGGTGTCCTCATCTTCTATCCAGATAGCAAAAATTTTATCAGTGATCCTGAACCAGATGAGGGGTTTAGGATTCTGGGTTTTCAGGAAGGATTCCTCTAAATGGCCCATGAATAGGTTAGCATAGGATGGTGCCATGCGGGTGCCCATAGCCGTACCATAGATTTGTTTGTAGGTAATGCCTTCAAAGGAGGAGTAATTGTGGGTGAGGTTATAGTTGGTCATGGAGACTAGAAAAAAGGTTGTTGGTTTGGAATCCATCCGGCACCTGGAAAGGTGTTCAATGGCAGTAAGGCCATGGGCATTAGGAATGTTAGTGTACAGGGAAGTGGCATCAATAGTGACAAGCAGGGCACCGTATGGTAAAGGGACAGGAACTGTGGAGAGTCGGTCGAGGAAATGATTGGTATCTTTTATAGAGGAGGATAGGTTCTGGGTAATAGGTAGAAAGGTGTTGGTCTATGAGAGCAGAGATTTTCTCAGTGGGGGCACAGTAACTTTCCACAATGGGGTGTCCTGGGTGGTTGCGTTTATGGACTTTAGGAAGCATGTAGAAGGTGGGAGTGTGGGGAATGATAGGTGTAAGTAGAGAGATGGACTGGGTAGAGGTTCTGGGATAGGCCTAAGGATTTGAGTAGTGACTGGAGATCCTGCTGGATTACAGGAATGGGATCACTGAGGCATGGTTTGTAGGTGGAAGTATCTGACAGCTGACATAGTCCTTCTGTCACATTATCCTTGTAGTTCAAAACAACGATGGTGGAGCCTTTGTTTGCAGTTCGGATTATAAGGTCAGGATCAGGTTTTAGATGGTGGACTGTGGCCGCATGAACGGCCACCAACAAACTGTGGCCAAAAAACAAGTGGACCACCTAGTTGCTGAACACGCTGCCATACATGGTATCCCTCACCTCAATGACTGCTTCACAGCCTGTCTCATATGGATCCTTCCCACCAACACCAACATTTCTGAATTGCATAGGTGGAAACTTTCCCTGCAATACATCCTTCGTTCCCATATCCCTCCTGGCCTCAACCTTCATTAGTCACTGTCCTCATCCATCCAGCCCCCTCCCTGTTCCCATTTCAGCACTACACAGCCGTCATTTCGCCGCCACACCCAGTCTTGTAATTTCTTTTTTTTTTTTCTCTCCTTTCCGCTACTTACCCCTCTCCCCTCTTGACATCCTCTCTTGCCCTCTGTCTAAAGTGCAACACTTCACTGTCCACCACTCTCACCATACTATCCCTCCCCCTCCCCGCCCCACCCTCCTTACTCCCACCCAGTCGCCACTCCCATCATCCACTGGTGCTGCTGCTCACAGTGTGGTTTCAGCTCTCTGAGACTACAGACATGTGTGCAAGTTGCATTTGTGTGTGTGTGTGTGTGTGTGTGTGTGTGTGTGTGTGTGTGTGTGTGTGTGTGTGTGTGTGTGTGTGTGTGTCTACTGCTGACAAAGGCCTTAATGGCTGAAAGCTATAATTGTGTGAATCTTTTTGTTGTGGCTATCACGACTCAGCATCTCCGCTATATGGAGAGTAGCAACTTTCCTTCTCAAATATTATGGTTAAATTTCCAGACATTCTCTAATAGAATAGTTTTAAATAAGGCTTTAGCTTTACATCTTATTTGCTTGATTTTATCACTTATGGAAGATTGTTATCTATGCATCATCTTACCATTTTTCTTTTTGATATGCATCAAATTAGCAGAGTCATCTGCACACCTGATATGGATTAAGTCATCACAACACAAACATATCAGTAAAATACATCACATATAGCAAACATTTTTTCTGATTTTAATGATACATGTAAATGCACAAAACAATATTACTAACAACATGTCAGCTTGTAACAGAACAGAGACTAATGGAACCTTTTTCTCAATAAATGAAATTTACAGTACCATTCAAATCCCAGCAAGCTTTGAAATTATTTTCATTGTCATAACATATATACACTCCTGGAAATTGAAATAAGAACACCGTGAATTCATTGTCCCAGGAAGGGGAAACTTTATTTACACATTCCTGGGGTCAGATACATCACATGATCACACTGACAGAACCACAGGCACATAGACACAGGCAACAGAGCATGCACAATGTCGGCACTAGTACAGTGTATATCCACCTTTCGCAGCAATGCAGGCTGCTATTCTCCCATGGAGACGATCGTAGAGATGCTGGATGTAGTCCTGTGGAACGGCTTGCCATGCCATTTCCACCTGGCACCTCGGTTGGACCAGCGTTCGTGCTGGACGTGCAGACCGCGTGAGACGACACTTCATCCAGTCCCAAACATGCTCAATGGGGGACAGATCTGGAGATCTTGCTGGCCAGGGTAGCTGGCGTACACCTTCTAGAGCACGTTGGGTGGCACGGGATACATGCGGACGTGCATTGTCCTGTTGGAACAGCAAGTTCCCTTGCCGGTCTAGGAATGGTAGAACGATGGGTTCGATGACGGTTTGGATGTACCGTGCACTATTCAGTGTCCCCTCGACGATCACCAGTGGTGTACGGCCAGTGTAGGAGATCGCTCCCCACACCATGATGCCGGGTGTTGGCCCTGTGTGCCTCGGTCGTATGCAGTCCTGATTGTGGCGCTCACCTGCACGGCGCCAAACACGCATACGACCATCATTGGCACCAAGGCAGAAGCGACTCTCATTGCTGAAGACGACACGTCTCCATTCATCCCTCCATTCACGCCTGTCGCGACACCACTGGAGGCGGGCTGCACGATGTTGGGGCATGAGCGGAAGACGGCCTAACGGTGTGCGGGACCGTAGCCCAGCTTCGTGGAGACGGTTGCGAATGGTCCTCGCCGATACCCCAGGAGCAGCAGTGTCCCTAATTTGCTGGGAAGCGGCGGTGCAGTCCCCTACGGCACTGCGTAGGATCCTACGGTCTTGGCGTGCATCCGTGCGTCGCTGCGGTCCGGTCCCAGGTCGACGGGCACGTGCACCTTCCGCCGACCACTGGCGACAACATCGATGTACTGTGGAGACCTCACGCCCCACGTGTTGAGCAATTCGGCGGTACGTCCACCCGGCCTCCCGCATGCCCACTATATGCCCTCGCTCAAAGTCCGTCAACTGCACATACGGTTCACGTCCGCGCTGTCGCGGCATGCCACCAGTGTTAAAGACTGCGATGGAGCTCCGTATGCCACGGCAAACTGGCTGACACTGACGGCGGCGGTGCACAAATGTTGCGCAGCTAGCGCCATTCGACGGCCAACACCGCGGTTCCTGGTGTGTCCGCTGTGCCGTGCGTGTGATCATTGCTTGTACAGCCCTCTCGCAGTGTCCGGAGCAAGTATGGTGGGTCTGACACACCGGTGTCAATGTGTTCTTTTTTCCATTTCCAGGAGTGTATTATTGCAGTGGGTACTTCTTGAGCATGTCTATCTCTTGAACACAAAATTTTTCATAACTATAAATTTTCCTCACATATAAATAGTTTCAACCACACAAAGAAACACTCTGAAAACTTGTTTTCAGACAATCTAATTCAAAACAAAATACATTATTTACTGTTGTTTTTAACACTCATTCCTAGTACCTGTCAAAACATGTCTTACAAATTACATTTTTTTATATTTTGCAAGTTGATAACTAAATAAAAATTACATTTTAATAGGAAATACAAAAACTTAATATTTACAGATGTTCAAATTTTATCTTTAATTATCTTGCTTAAAAATCTTTAACTTAGTAAACAATGTGAAGATACAGTCACCAGATTAAATCTGAAATGTATTTTGAAACAAGAAATGAAGATAGCATTATTTTGACTAACATAATTTTATAGGAATATCAAGAAATTGTGGCACTCTATATTATCATATGGAGAACACCAGTTGTAGCGGTTATAACACAGTCAATTTTGTGGTAACCCTTGTGATGCTCTTTGGAGACGTGTAAATGCTGATGCGTGACAAGTTCTCCAAAACATTAATTTTAGTGTCAGATTGTGATGTTATGGAAAACAATCTTATGTAACATGGAGAGATCAATTAACATCATGATCTAACAGAAATATGCAGATTCCAGGCAGACTTATTAAACAGGCATGAGCCTATTACTGATGATTTCAGTACACTTTCGCTGGACACCAAAGCTGATAAATAGATGAGTCAATATCATTTACTTTGTTGGTATGCTTTTACTCTTGAACTTATAAATCCCTGGTATTATACGATGGGGTAGCTTGTTTACTGTGCGAGTGAAATATAAACTGACAAAGATAAAGAATATCATAAGCTGCAATTTGTAGCATACTGTATGAAAAATCATAACTCTATGACTAAGAAAGAAATTTACATCATGTATTGTGAAGAATCTGAGGGTTTTGGAAAATTACAGTTTTTTGACCAGAAATTCATCAAAAAATGGAAACAGTGGTTTACTCGAAGTACTTTCAGTTTATATTTATTTGGTGAAGCATTTTACTGACTTGATATTTTCGGGGAGGACTTTGCATATTTTTATTCCTATGTAAGGTTTGCGTACAGGTTTGAGCTGTGTGCTATAATTTGTAATCACACTTTATATCTAGTATTATAGGGTTGGGGGATTAATGTAGATTTCTGTGTAATGATTCTAAGTATTGTGCTATAAAACATTTTTGCTGCCTTAATTGTATAAATAAATGAGAGGGGCATGATTTCAGAAAATGAGATACTGTTTTACAGTATTTCTTCTTAGGTGCCATTATTCTCATTACTTGTTTCTATAACATAAATATCATTATTCTCATTACTTGTTTCTATAACATAAATATCATGTGTTGTATACATGGAAGAAGCCTGGAGATACTGACAGGTTTCAGATTGAATACATAATGGTAACACAGAGATTTAGGAACCAGGTTTTAAATTGTAAGACATTTCCAGGGGCAGATGTGGACTCTGACCACAATCTATTGGTTATGAACTGTAGATTAAAACTGAAGAAACTGCAAAAAGGTAGGAATTTAAGGAGATGGGACCTGGATAAACTGAAAGAACCAGAGGTTGTACAGAGTTTCAAGGAGAGCATAAGGAAACAATTGACAGGAATGGGGGAAAGAAATACAGTAGAAGAAGAATGGGTAGCTTTGAGGGATGAAGGAGTGAAGGCAGCAGAGGATAAAGTAGGTAAAAAGACGAGGGCTGCTAGAAATCCTTGGGTAGCAGAAGAAATATTGAACTTAATTGATGAAAGGAGAAAATATGAAAATGCAGTAAATGAAGCAGACAAAAAGGAATACAAACGTCTCAAAAATGAGATCGACAGGAAGTGCCAAATGGCTAAGCAGGAATGGCTAGAGGATAAATGTAAGGATGTAGAGCCTTGTCTCACCAGGGATAAGATAGATACTGCCTACAGGAAAATTAAAGAGACCTTTGGAGAAAAGAGAACCACTTGTATGAATATCAAGAGCTCAGATGGAAACCCAGTTCTAAGCAAAGAAGGGAAAGCAGAAAGGTGGAAGGAGTACATAGAGGGTCTATACAAGGGCGATGTACTTGACGACAATATTATGGAAATGGAGGAGGATGTAGATGAAGATGAAATGGGAGATATGATACTGGGAGAAGAGTTTGACAGAGCACTGAAAGACCTAAGTCGAAACAAGGCCCCGGGAGTAGACAACATTCCATTAGAACTACTGACAGCCTTGGGAGAGCCAGTCCTGACAAAACTCTACCATCTGGTGAGCAAGATGTATGAGACAGGCGAAGTACCCTCAGACTTCAAGAAGAATATAATAATTCCAATCCCAAAGAAAGCAGGTGTTGACAGAGAAAATTACCGAACTATCAGTTTAATAAGTCACGGCTGCAAAATACTAACGCGAATTCTTTACAGACGAATGGAAAAACTAGTAGAAGCCAACCTTGGGAAAGATCAGTTTGGATTCCGTAGAAATATTGGAACACGTGAGGCAATACTGACCCTACGACTTATCTTAGAAGCTAGATTAAGGAAAGGCAAACCTACGTTTCTAGCATTTGTAGACTTAGAGAAAGCTTTTGACAATGTTGACTGGAGTACTCTCTTTCAAATTCTGAAGGTGGCAGGGGTAAAATACAGGGAGCGAATGGCTATTTACAATTTGTACAGAATCCAGATGGCAGTTATGAGTCGAGGGACACGAAAGGGAAGCAGTGGTTGGGAAGAGAGTGAGACAGGGTTGTAGCCTCTCCCCGATGTTATTCAATCTGTATATTGAGCAAGCAGTGAAGGAAACTAAAGAAAAATTCGGAGTAGGTATTAAAATCCATGGAGAAGAAATAAAAACTTTGAGATTTGCCGATTACATTGTAATTCTGTCAGAGACAGCAAAGGACTTGGAAGAGCAGTTGAACGGAATGGATAGTGTCTTGAAAGGAGGATATAAGGTGAACATCAACAAAAGCAAAACAAGGATCGTGGAATGTAGTCGAATTAAGTCGGGTGATGCTGAGGAAATTAGATTAGGAAATTAGACACTTAAAGTAGTAAAAGAGTTTTGCTATTTGGGGAGCAAAATTACTGATAATGGTCGAAGTAGAGAGGATATAAAATGTAGACTGGCAATGGCAAGGAAAGCGTTTCTGAAGAAGAGAAATTTGTTAACATCGAGTATAGATTTAAGTGTCAGGAAGTCGTTTCTGAAAGTATTTGTATGGAGTGTAGCCATGTATGGAAGTGAAACATGGACGATAAATAGTTTGGACAAGAAGAGAATAGAAGCTTTCGAAATGTGGTGCTACAGAAGAATGCTGAAGATTAGATGGGTAGGTCACATAACTAATGAGGAGGTATTGAATAGGATTGGGGAGAAGAGAAAATTGTGGCACAACTTGACTAGAAGAAGGGATCGGTTGGTAGGACATGTTCTGAGACATCAAGGGATCACCAATTTAGTATTGGAGGGCAGCGTGGAGGGTAAAAATCGTAGAGGGAGACCAAGAGATGAATACACTAAGCATATTCAGAAAGATGTTGGTTGCAGTAGTTACTGGGAGATGAAGAAGCTTGCACAGGATAGAGTAGCATGGAGAGCTGCATCAAACCAGTCTCAGGACTGAAGACCACAACAACAACAACAAATATCATGTGGGGTTTTGAACAATTCATATTAAAGATCATGCTGTGGTGAATGACATCTCGAAACTGTGCATTGTAGACAAGCCTTAAATATTAATGGTGGCAATAAAAGAAATATTTTGCTGAGATGTTTCGATAACAGTTCTGTTATTACCAAATCTGTATCTGCATAACAATGTGTAACATTCTGTTTTGCCTGGAAGTTCATTCTTACAGTTATCACCTCCTCAGTATGGCCTTGATGAAATGCTTGCTAGGCATCTGCCAGTAGGTGACATATATGCTTTCCTCAGGACTAACTTTCTGTCTATTACTCTTAGTTACAGCCTGCACATGGAAATACTATAAGTTTCTATTTGATTTGGTCATGTGTTCTCAGAAGCAACTTTCTTTAGGTAAAGCATAATTCAGCATTGTGAGTTATGACATCATTGCAATGAAGAGAAATGGTGATTTGGGGGATGTTGATTTTAATTGTCTTTAATACCTGTACATGATTGCAAGCTGATGTACATTTGTAATCATGCACTGACAAGGGAACCATCAGATGTGTTTGTTGTGGTTTTTGATGAGTCTCAGGTATATTGTAGAGTGACCTGTCCCAAGTATGTGGCTACATCCTTTTCATGCAACAGTTCCTGAGAAAATCAATGTTGAATTTTTATGGATACCTCCTAGACTCATAACATTCATCATGTTTTGACCAAGTGAGCATAGTGTAGCGGCTAAGGGTCATGGCTACCATGCTGGGGGTGCAGGTTAGCCAATGCTCTGGTATTTACTTTTGGAGGCAGGTTAAAATTCCCCCCCCCCCCCCCCCCTCCTGACTTGCTAAAGACAAATAGATAAACTGCTTCAACGGAACATTCAATCAAAATCTATTCTTTAGTTCTGTATCACTTTATTGAACCTGCTTTAACAGGAATTATCAAGTGTGTGTAATTCACCCTGAAGTTGACTGCAGGAAAAACCATATTCTTGAAGTTAAAGAAACTGTGTTTTCCAGTTTTGCTTCTGATTAAAACGTGTGCCTGCAAGGTATTAGTAGCTTTCTTTAAATGTGTGTGTGGGTGTGGTACTCTATGCATTTCTGTTTCAGTTGCTTCTTCAACAAATAGCATTCAGAATTCTGCTCTAGCATGGCAAGCAATAGTGAGTGAAATAATTCGGTAATCTATTCTGTTACAAATGAAATAACACATCAAGAAAATCTGTTGTAATTATTGATTTATTAATGAAACTGCTACAGCTAAAATGACTGCTTTTCAATAATTTTGAATGACATGCTATTCAACTGTATTCTATATGATGAAATTAAAAAAAAAAAAGACACACACACACACACACACACAAGTTTTGAACCTGTATTGTCAGCGTGGTAGCTGTGAACTTAACCACTCCACTACGCTCGCTTGGTCGAAACCTGATGAAAATTAGAACTTCAGCATTGCCTGAAAAACCTCTAGCCATGTACTCAGGACAGGTCTCTCTACCATACACTGAAGACTCATCAAAACCTGTGATTAACAGGTCTGACAAGCTGCTTGTGAGATTACAGGGAATTAAAATCATAATTCAGTATCCTGGAAATAAACAGCTAGATGACAGAGCACTCTTGTGGCCACAGTGAATACTACAGTATAGATCAGCATGTCATGTGGCTGGGATATCATCAGAAAATCCACATACTTTTGATATTTTAGTAGAATGTGAGGGGAGAACGCACATGCTATTGGTATACTTCAACATCTACATCTACATCTACATCTACATCCATACTCCGCAAGCCACCTGACGGTGTGTGGCGGAGGGTACCCTGAGTACCTCTATCGGTTCTCCCTTCTATTCCAGTCTCATATTGTTCGTGAAAAGAAGGATTGTCTGTATGCTTATGTGTGGGCTCTAATCTCTCTGATTTTATCCTCATGGTCTCTTCGCAAGATATATGTAGGAGGAAGCAATATACTGCTTGACTCTTCGGTGAAGGTATGTTCTCGAAACTTTAACAAAAGCCCGTACCGAGCTACTGAGCATCTCTCCTGCAGAGTCTTCCACTGGAGTTTATCTATCATCTCCGTAACGCTTTTGCGATTACTAAATGATCCTCTAACAAAGCGCGCTGCTCTCCGTTGGATCTTCTCTATCTCTTCTATCAACCCTATCTGGTACGGATCCCACACTGCTGAGCAGTATTCAAGCAGTGGGCGAAAAAGCATACTGTAACCTACTTCCTTTGTTTTCGGATTGCATTTCCTTAGGATTCTTCCAATGAATCTCAGTCTGGCATCTGCTTTACCGACGATCAACTTTATATGATCATTTCATTTTAAATCACTCCTAATGCATACTCCCAGATAATTTATGGAATTAACTGCTTCCAGTTGCTGACCTGCTATTTTGTAGCTAAATGATAAGGGATCTATCTTTCTATGTATTCGCAGCACATTACACTTGTCTACATTGAGATTCAATTGCCATTCCCTGCACCATGCATCAATTCGCTGCATATCCTCCTGCATTTCAGTACAATTTTCCATTATTACAACCTCTCGATACACCACACCATCATCTGCAAAAAGCCTCAGTGAACCTCTGATGTCATCCACCAGGTCATTTATGTATATTGTGAACAGCAACGGTCCCATGACACTCGCCTGCGGCACACCTGAAGTCACTCTTACTTCGGAAGACTTCTCTCCATTGAGAATGACATGCTGCGTTCTGTTATCTAGGAACTCCTCAATCCAATCACACAATTGGTCTGATAGTCCATGTGCTCTTATTTTGTTCATTAAATGACTGTGGGGAACTGTATCGAACGCCTTGCGGAAGTCAAGACACACGGCATCTACCTGTGAACCCGTGTCTATGGCCCTCTGAGTCTCGTGGACGAATATTGCGATCTGGGTTTCACACAACCGTCTTTTTCGAAACCCATGCTGATTCCTACAGAGTAGATTTCTAGTCTCCAGGAAAGTCATTATAATCGAACACAATACATGTTCCAAAATTCTACAACTGATCGACATTAGAGATATAGGTCTATAGTTCTGCACATCTGTTTGACGTCCCTTCTTGAAAACGGGGATGACCTGTGCCCTTTCCCAATCCTTTGGAATGCTACGCTCTTCTAGAGACCTACGGTACACTGCTGCAAGAAGGGAGGCAAGTTCCTTCGTGTACTCTGTGTAAAATAGAACTGGTATCCCATCAGGTCCAGCGGCCTTTCCTCTTTTGAGCGATTTTAATTGTTTCTCTATCCCTCTGTGGTCTATTTTGATATCTACCATTTTGTCATCTGTGCAACAATCTAGAGAAGGAACTACAGTGCAGTCTTCCTCTGTGAAACAGCTTTGGAAAAAGACATTTAGTATTTCGGTCTTTAGTCTGTCATCCTCTGTTTCAGTACCATTTTGGTCACAGAGTGTCTGGACAGTTTGTTTTGATCCACCTACCGCTTTGACATAAGACCAAAATTTCTTAGGATTTTCTGCCAAGTCAGTACATAGAACTTTACTTTCGAATTCATTGAATGCCTCTCGCATAGCCCTCCTCACACTACATTTCGCTTCGCGTAAATTTTTGTTTGTCTGCAAGGCTTTGGCTATGTTTATGTTTGCTGTGAAGTTCCCTTTGCTTCCGCAGCAGTTTTCTAACTTGGTTATTGTACCACGGTGGCTCTTTTCCATCTCTTATGATCTTGCTTGACACATGCTCATCTAACACATATTGTACGATGGTTTTGAACTTTGTCCACTGATGCTCAAGACTATCTGTACTTGAGACAAAACTTTTGTGTTGAGCCATCAGGTACACTGTAATCTGCTTTTTGTCACTTTTGCTAAACAGAGAAATCTTCCTACCTTTTTTAATATTTCTATTAACGGTTGAAACCATTGATGCCGTAACCGCTTTATGATTGCTGATTCCCTGTTCTGCGTTAACTGTTTCAAATAGTTCAGGTCTGTTTGTCACCAGAAGGTCTAATATGGTATTGCCACGAGTCAGTTCTCTGTTTAACTGCTCAAGGTAGTTTTCAGATAAAGCACTTAAAAAAATTTCACTGGATTCTTTGTCCCTGCGACCCGTTATGAACGTTTGAGTCTCCCAGTCTATATCTGGCAAATTAAATATTTTCCAAATTATCCTTCAGGTGCTCAGCCACAACAGCTGCTGAGCCAGGGGTCCTATAAAGACATCCAATTACCATGTCTGAGCCTGCTTTAACTGTGACCTTCACCCAAATCATTTCACATTTCGGATCTCCGTCAATTTCCTTCGATACTATTGCACTTCTTATCGCTATAAACGCGCCTCCCCCTTCACTGTCCAGCCTGTCTCTGCGGTATACATTCCAGTCTGAGTTTAGGATTTCATTACTGTTTACATCTGGTTTCAGCCAACTTTCTGTCCCTAGTACATGGCTCAGTTCACAGTACGTTATGAATGGGACACTTCATTCAGCAACACAGAATTAATGTATATCTTTTTCATTACTGATTCATTAACAGTTCAGCCTTCACAACAATGGTTCATCATTTTTAGACATTTAAGCACAGCTACACTCAAATGTTAAAGTAATTATGTGTGTAACATAATTCTGATTCTGTATAATCTAAACACAAATAAACTTATTCTTTTTATTTTTGGATTTGATATTTACTACTTCAAAGAGTTCTTATTCAGAAACAAGAGAACAATTGATCATCAGTCATGTTCAATTTTGAAAATTATGCAAGTTTTACTATAAAAATATATTTTCATTTCTAAATATTGTACTAACTCTTCTATTATGTAACTCTTGGGCTTTACATCACTAGTTCATCAATGGACATTATCCCCCTTTATTATTTGCTAAGTTCCAGTAATATGAGACATTTAACAATGCTAGTAAGATCACCCCCCCCCCCTCAAAAAAAAAGAAAGAAAATAAAAGAAACAACATTACTGTGCCACCGAACATCCGGCAATACAGACTGAGGTGACAAAAGTCATGGGATAGTGATATGCACATATATGGCACATGCCAGTAGTATCATGTATATGAGGTATAAATGGGAAGTGCATTGGCAGAGCTGTCATTTGTACTTAGATGATTCAGGTGAAAAGATGTCCAACATGTTTATGCCGCACGACACGAATTAACAGACTTTGAACAAAGAATGATAGTCGGAGCTAGACACATGAGACATTCTGTTTTGGGAATCATTAGGGATTTCAATATTCCAAGATCCACAGTGTCAGGAATGTGTTGAGAATGCCAAATTTCAGTCACTATTACTTACCAGGGAAAAGCTGATGACTTTTACTTAATGATTGAGGGCAGTGGTGTGTGTGTGGAGCAGTCAGTGCTAAGAAGCAGGCAACACTGCATGAAATAACTGCAGAAACCAATGAGGGACATACGATGAAAGAGTTCATTAGGACAGTGCAGCGAAATTTGGTGTCGATGGGCGATGGCAGCAGGTGGCTGACTCGAGTGCCGTTGTTAACAGCACAGCACCATCTGCAGTGCTCCTCCTAGGATTGTGATTGTATCACGTGGGTCCTAGGCAACAGGAAAACTGTGGCATGGTCAGATGAGTCCTAATTTTAGTTGGTAAGAATTGATGAAAGGGTCTGAGTGTGACACAGACCCCTTGAAGCCATAGACTCAAGTTGTGAGCAAGGCACTGTGCAAGCTGGTATGTTGTTGTTGTGGTCTTCAGTCCTGAGACTGGTTTGATGCAGCTCTCCATGCTACTCTATCCTGTGCAAGCTTCTTCATCTCCCAGTACCTACTGCAACCTACATCCTTCTGAATCTGCTTAGTGTATTGATCTCTTGGTCTCCCTCTACGATTTTCCCCCTCCTCGCTGCCCTCCAATGTTAAATTTCTGATCCCTTGATGCCTCAAAACATGTCCTACCAACCGATCCCTTCTTCTAGTCAAGTTGTGCCACAAACTTCTCTTCTCCCCAATCCTATTCAATACCTCCTCATTAGTTACGTGATGTACCCACCTTATCTTCAGCATTCTTCTGTAGCACCACATTTCGAAAGCTTCTATTCTCTTCTTGTCCAAACTGGTTATCATCCATGTTTCACTTCCATACATGGCTACACTCCATACAAATACTTTCAGAAACGACTTCCTGACACTTAAATCTATACTCGATGTTAACAAATTTCTCTTCTTCAGAAAGCTGGTAGTGACACCATAAAGGTGTGGGCTGTGTGTACATGGAATGGAGTAGGTTCTCTGGTCCAACTGAACTTAGCATTGACTGGAAATGGTTCATGTTCAGTAACTTGGAGACAATTTGCCGCCATTCATGGACTTCATGTTTCCGAACAATGATGGAATTATTATGAATGACAATGTGTACCATGTCACCAGGCCATAATTGTTTGAAATTGGTTTGAAAAACGTTCTGAACAGTTCAAGCAAATAGTTTGGCCACCCAGATCACTCAACATGAATCCTATCAAACATTTGCGAGACATAGTCAAGACGTCAATTCGTGTGCAAAATTCTGTACCAGCAACACTTTTGTGATTATGGACGGCTATAGACACACCAGTGGAACAGTCTGCCTTTGGTGGTGGAGTGGTCAGATGTCATGTTTACATCCTTGCTGTGTTACTGTATGTGTGATATTGTAGTTTAAAGTCATCTCTGTGCAGCTTACATTCTTCGATGCACCATGACATTTTCACAACAAAAGTCCACATTAAAGTTATGTTTTATGATCATGTATGCATCACCAAAAGCATTGAGAATTGACAGTGTTTACAAGATGATGTTACTATCAATTTTCATGATCTAACAGGGATTCACCTGGTGGATGATGTGGATTGTGAAAGGAGTCTCAAAAAGATGATCGATCTTCAGTTCTGACATTCAGGTGGACACATTGGCCCTGGGCAAATGTTGTTTGAGGTGACAGCAGAGATGGTGATTACACCATTGACCCTGTGGCACTGTGATGAGCCATATGGCAGAAAAATGGGCATGCTTTACCATGCACCCAGTTCTCAACAGGATGTGCCAGGTGTACATAGACCTTACTAAACAAGTCCCATCCTATATGAACTTCAGGAGATGCTATGCCATCATAATTTACAATTACCAGCCATAGAAGTATATACAGGATATGAGCAAGATGACATTTCAGATCAATCTGGATACAATGTCACATCACACAACTGCTGACAAGAGAAGAGATGTTGCATGATCTGCTGACATGTGTGGGCAGTCTTTGTTCCATCTGACCATTGACTGTTGACAGAAGTGACACCTTCAGTCAATCTCAGGCAGCCTCTGATGCAGCGACAGGACACTACAGACTGACATTCTGCAGTGCCAGAGTACCTCCACCTCCCACCCCTGGCAACAGTCTTGCAATGAGGAGGGGGGAAAATCCTGCAGGAGAGGTCAGCCACCATAGATTTGGTGGTGAGAGCCAACACCTTTATACCTGATAACAATGAGCCCCAATCAATGTCACATACTGACACTCATGTCTGAAAAGAAGAGGTTCCAAAATGATGGAAGAAATGGTGGCTGGCTACATTCAATATCTGTAGGACAACATCTACAGAAGACGAAGATCTTGATGGTGGTGACCATCCCCAGAAGGAAGATATGATTGTTGGTTCCCCTGACGAGAATTGATTGGCAGTGGATTCAGAGACGTATCACACAATTATGCTACCTGGTGATGGACTGTGGATGCATTCAGTATCTGACCCCATCATGGACATGCTGCAACCTTAATTCTGAGGGACAACCACAGCATGAGTCTGACTGTATGGACCAACAATATCAAGGACAAGAATTCTGATGCTGCAACTAAATTAGTGGCAGGTGCTTCACATCACAACATTTAAATGCCATTGGACATAGGAGGGGATCCGTTGTTGACAGTGGGGCCTTCTTCAGGTCTCTCATCTCCACCCCTCCCAGCAGGTGCCAAGAACACCACCTCCACATGCCAGGCCTACCAAATTGGCACCCAAAACCTCAGTACCATCAGTTCCAAGGTCAAGCTGCAGATCAAGCTGCAGATGTATGTTGCAGGCAGAAGATCTTGATTTTGCACTCCTCCAGGAAGTGCACCTTGACGAGTTCCTGTCTGTTTATGGATGCAACATGTACAAGGTGGTGTGCATGGATAATGACAGCGGTATGACATTTCTTGTGAAGGAAGGCATCATGATTGATGGTGTGTCCTATTTCCCATCTGCACAAGAACTTGCTATCACATATCAGGGCATTGGATTGTGAATATGTATGCCCCCTCTGGCACAGAAAAGATGAGAGACTGTTCAAGATTTTATTCAGAGGCTGTTAGACCCTTATTTGGGGGATGGCAAATATCATCCTAGGGGGCAACTTAAATGTGTTCATCACTGCAGGATCAAATACCACACTTTAGCACATGCAGATAACTGCAACAGCTGGTGCAAGACCTTCACTGTTGTCAATAACTGGTAGAATAGTCACAGCAACAGGTTGGGATACACAGAGATTGCTGGTCATTCAGTGAGTCTCCTTGACAAGGTCTGTGTCTCCCAGAGACTTACAGTGGAGACACTTGATGCTGAGATATGGATGATGGCCTTTACCATGACACCCACCTCTGCATTATTTCTCTCCCTTGACAGATAGTGTGGTGGAGCAGGAGCTCATGGAAGATGATTGTAGTGCTCCTAGATGATCCAGAGGAATGGCAGAGGATAGTGGAGACATGGAGGAACTGTGAGGGGCGGCATTTGATGTTTCCTTCCATGACCAGTGGTGGCTTGGTTGTGAAAAACCTGTGCTGCAGCATGTGACAATGAATTGTGGTTGAGAGGCTGTGTGTTGGTAATGGGGCACTGTGGAATACCATTTTATGCTACTGTTGGAGATATCTGCCCAACCACCATGAGAAGGATGTCAGGCTTTGTAAGCAAAGATCACTCCACTAACATGACGTCATCTTGACGGCATACTTATGCGTATTCATTATTTTGGTATTGATTATTTTTCTTTTAGTTTAATTTTGTTGAGTTTTTGGATTTGTTCTTTAATAATTACTGCTAGAGGTTCAGTTTATTTGAGTTATTATCATCCTAATCTTTTTTTTATGGTTTTGATTTTAATAACCATACTTTATTGTCTGGGGTGCACCACTGGCCATGCATCACATTATCCACAAATGTGACAGATGTCAAAGAGCATTGATCCCCTTGCTGGATATGTGGGATGGCTGGCACCTGATGGCCCAAAAGGATATCACCAACAATGTCTTGGATCATTACTGATGGTTCTACACCACAGAATACCACAATGCTACAGACATAGATGCTCTGCTAGCTGTCTCAGATCCTTGATGGAGAAGTGGTGCTGATCTTCACGGACCCCATAATGGTGGAGTACACTGCTGACTACCTCTATGAAGGGATGGCCAACAAACTGCCAGGCCCATACTCCCAATAGTGTTTTATTGTACATTCCATGATATTATGATGCCCTGATGGGTTATGATACACTCCTGGAAATTGAAATAAGAACACCGTGAATTCATTGTCCCAGGAAGGGGAAACTTTATTGACACATTCCTGGGGTCAGATACATCACATGATCACACTGACAGAACCACAGGCACATAGACACAGGCAACAGAGCATGCACAATGTCGGCACTAGTACAGTGTATATCCACCTTTCGCAGCAATGCAGGCTGCTATTCTCCCATGGAGACGATCGTAGAGATGCTGGATGTAGTCCTGTGGAATGGCTTGCCATGCCATTTCCACCTGGCGCCTCAGTTGGACCAGCGTTCGTGCTGGACGTGCAGACCGCGTGAGACGACGCTTCATCCAGTCCCAAACATGCTCAATGGGGGACAGATCCGGAGATCTTGCTGGCCAGGGTAGTTGACTTACACCTTCTAGAGCACGTTGGGTGGCACGGGATACATGCGGACGTGCATTGTCCTGTTGGAACAGCAAGTTCCCTTGCCGGTCTAGGAATGGTAGAACGATGGGTTCGATGACGGTTTGGATGTACCGTGCACTATTCAGTGTCTCCTCGACGATCACCAGTGGTGTACGGCCAGTGTAGGAGATCGCTCCCCACACCATGATGCCGGGTGTTGGCCCTGTGTGCCTCGGTCGTATGCAGTCCTGATTGTGGCGCTCACCTGCACGGCGCCAAACACGCATACGACCATCATTGGCACCAAGGCAGAAGCGACTCTCATCGCTGAAGACGACACGTCTCCATTCGTCCCTCCATTCACGCCTGTCGCGACACCTCTGGAGGCGGGCTGCACGATATTGGGGCGTGAGCGGAAGACGGCCTAACGGTGTGCGGGACTGTAGCCCAGCTTCATGGAGACGGTTGCGAATGGTCCTCACCGATACCCCAGAAGCAACAGTGTCCCTAATTTGCTGGGAAGTGGCGGTGCGGTCCCCTACGGCACTGCGTAGGATCCTACGGTCTTGGCGTGCATCCGTGCGTCGCTGCGGTCTGGTCCCAGGTCGACGGGCACGTGCACCTTCCGCCGACCACTGGCGACAACATCAAAGTACTGTGGAGACCTCACGCCCCACGTGTTGAGCAATTCGGCGGTACGTCCACCCGGCCTCCCGTATGGCCACTATACGCCCTCGCTCAAAGTCCGTCAACTGCACATACGGTTCACGTCCGTGCTGTCGCGGCATGCTACCAGTGTTAAAGACTGCGATGGAGCTCTGTATGCCACGGCAAACTGGCTGACACTGATGGCAGCGGTGCACAAATGCTGCGCAGCTAGCGCCATTCGACGGCCAACACCGCGGGTCCTGGTGTGTCCGCTGTGCCGTGCGTGTGATCATTGCTTGTACAGCCCTCTCGCAGTGTCCAGAGCAAGTATGGTGGGTCTGACACACCGGTGTCAATGTGTTCTTTTTTCCATTTCCAGGAGTGTATATCAAGAACTGATGAACCCTGCAGTGCAGGTACCACCTGCCTTTGTTGAAGGCATCCTCACATCAGTCCCTAAGTGGTGTTGACTATTACTGGCCTCTTATGCTGCTCATCAGTGATTTCAAGGCCTTAGATGAATTCTGGCTGCCCACATTCAGAGTGTCCTGCACTAAGCCAACTCTACAGATCAGATGTGTCTTGGCACTTGCAGCAACATCCATATGGCATTCAGGCATTCAGTGATTACCATGATGTCATCACACTGATGGAGGCATGTCACACAGACAGTGCCTTAGTATCAGTGGTCTATGACAACACATTCAGTAGGGCATATCATGACTATCTTGAGAACATGATGCAGCAGGTGGCCTTCCCCCAATTCTCTATAAGTACAATCATATGCCTTCTGCATGGTGAAACTTTGCAAGCAATGATTGATAGGCATATAGTGGACAAGATCACTATCGGCCACCCTGTGAGGCAAGGTTGCCCCCTGTTGGTGGTTATGTATGCCATTGTGACATTGAGCCAGTGGTACATGGACTATGATGCCAGCTGCAGGGACTTATGTAGTGAGACCGTACCTTCATCGGGCATGTTTATACGGATGATCTGGTATTTTTAATGCATACACCAGACAAATTCCAAAGATTACTGGACTGGTTTGTCCAATACAGTGCTAATCTGGAAGCCACTTGAACTTCGAGAAGTCTGGGGCAATGGTCATTGACAGCAGCCTCCCAGAATGGAGCTTTGCCCCATACTCATTCTGGGATACAATCAAATGTTTGCCAAACAGCACATCTTGCCCATACTCATCTCCTACAAGACTCATGCACAGATGCCCGTTTCAACTTACTTGATCTTTGAATGTGGTCCAACTGGTGACTTACATCAACATCTGTCTGGTGTGCAGGATACCTTAACTGGCCATGGTCCTCCTGATACTGAAGATGACAGCCCACAGTTTACAGGTGGTCTTAGGTTACTTTGCCAGTGTGGGAATGATTGTCAAAGTATGATATGATATGCTCATCCTCCTTACCACAAAGGGTGGTCTCAGAATGATCAGTGTGTGGGTTAGAGCAGCTGCTTTATATGCCGCCACAATGATGAAGATGTGGAGTCAATGCCAGCACAGCTTCATGGGAACTCTAACTGAAGAACTGGTCCCTGCCTCTCATGAACCACCAATTGCAGTGACACATATTTCGTTGACACTGCCTCACCTTAAGGAGTCTCTTGTGGACTTCAGTTATGTCAACATTGACCTACTGAGTGACTGGCTGCAGAGGGCCCATGATGTTTGTTGCCATATGATATGAGGCCATCCCCAAAGTCCAATAGAAAACTGTCTACCATCAGTTACTTGGCCTGTGGTCTGGTGTTCAGTGTGTGGTGCACTTCTCAATTCCAGCACCAGAGTGGCCTGGTATTTGATGGTCAACCACAAATATATGAATCACCAAAGAGTACATTCCATACATGTGACAGATTTTCCATTATGTCCTGAGTTCCATCTACCTGATACAAATGAATGCTCTCTGGAATGTGGGTCTGTTGTGGAGGTGTGAAGGTGGAGGTGACTGATGTTGGTCCTCATTCAGTGACACCTACAGCAATGACTCTGATATCCCTTCTTATCCCAGATATAAAGTTTTGTGCAAGTACTAACATGAATGCAATGATATGGATTAAGGGGTTGACCATAATGTATCTTCACTGAAATGTTGGGAAACACTTTCTCGACTTTTGAACCTTCATATTGGAACCACCCACTTGTCTACAGTGTTACCCATCCTACTGACAATACTTTGCTAATTATCAAGATGGTGTCTTCTTCAAATCTCCTCACTGTTGGGGTGTGCTGGGCATGAGAAGTTAACAAAACATAGTGGAACAAATGACAGAACCATATGAACCCTTTCTTTGTGAAGACATACCTGGCCCTAATGGTGAATTAGAAGAATCCATGGACATGTTGATCAATGGTGGCAGTGGGTTTAGTGTCTAATGTTGGTGCTGCTGGAAGGGTGGCCTTTACGTTATATTTAAGTTTTAATTCTGTTTTTTTGTCCGATTACCCCTAGAATAGAAGGACACCATTTTACAAATAAGGATGTTTTGTTTAACCTGCCTTCCTGCTCTACACACACAAGAACCATTACTGGAGAGGGTGGTTCAGGGATGGGAAGGGGGAGGCATCGTGGCCGGGCCATGGGTTTTGACCCTGCCCACCTCGTCTCCACCAGCCTGAAGCTGACTGAAAGATAAAAATATATGAAAATTATTAAAAGAAACAAAATGAATAAAATAAAAAAAGGACAGAGAGGAAAAAGTGGTCTGGTTTTAAAGAAGTTGTCTAGGGTTAGCATCTTAAATCTATAATCAAACCATCTTCAGCCCTAGGTTCAAACCTCACCACTGCTTAAATTCTGAATAAAAATAACCGGCAATGGTGGCCAAATATTTCTGTCGTAAGTCACCTTCAGTCACCCAAAGAGGGCGGAGGAGCAGACAGAGGTTCAGGGCACTCTCTAGCCCTTGGGGTGGGAAACTGCACCTAAAAGGCAGAAAAATTAGCAATTATTGATGGCATGAATAAGGAGAAGGCAATGGAGACCAGCACTTTAAAAACACCTACCTTGAATCTACAGTACATGTGTCCTGGAATTGAAAAAGTGGCATGAATGTGAATCTCTGGGAGGGGGCAGCCAAGGGGGGGGGGGGGGGGGGATGAACTTGAGAAAAGGTTGAAAAACTAATGAAAGGATAATGTCCTGTGACTTAGGGTGAGGAATGTCAGGAGTTTGAATGTGGTAGGGAAGCTAGGAAATCTGAAAAGCAAATGATAAGGCTCAGTCTAGATATAGTAGTCATCAGTGAAGTGAAATGGAAAGAAGACAAGGATTTCCGGTCAGATGAGTATAGGGTAATATCAGCGGTAGCGGAAAACAATATAACAGGAATAGGATTTTCTATGAATAGCAAGGTGGGACAGAGAGTGAGTTACAGTTCAGTTATAGGGTTGTTCTCATTAGAATTGACAGATAGCCAACACTGACAATACTAGTTCAGGAATATATACCAAAGTCACAAGTCAAAGATGAAGAGATAGAGAAAGTGTATGAGGATACTGAACAGGTAATTCAGTATGTAAAGGGAGATGAAAATCTAATAATCATGGGTGACTGGAATGTGTTTGTAAGGGAAGGAGTAGAAGAAAGAGTTCAATGAGAATATATGCTTGGTAGTAAGTGAAGTGTTTTTCTTGTCTTGTTTTAGGGTTTTATGTAGCTGGTGGCCTGCTCCTTGTAGCTGAAGCTGCATCAGAATGCTTCATAAGATCTGTCACCTGATGTAACATATGATGTATTTACCTTTTTCTTTCAGTAGAGTTGCCGTAGTTGATTCTATTGAAGTAGAGATCTTGCTAATCAGTGCCTCTGAAATCCCATGTGTGTCCAAGGAAAGACTTGACTTTTTTATGTTCTGCAGCTGTTTTTGACCATAACCTCCTCTCATATCAAGAGAAATCACATCCACTACTTGCCTTCTAGAAATGTATTTCCTTAAAATGGGTGTACAGATCATTATTGTGATTCTTGAATTTGAGTAGAAAGCACTTGTATATGACACACACCTTGAAGGCTCAGTGTGACAAACTAGATTACAATATATTTCATTTGTCACAAAAACAGCCTGTCTTTTGTTTTCCTTCTTGGAGAGGGTGGTTGCTCTTTGATGGTCAAGCCAATGCCTAGCCACAATGTCAGAAAGGAAAAGGCCCTGCCCACAGCAGGTGAAACCATTTATTTGTTGCCACCTCTTTCCATTTCTCATATTCTACAGCTCCCATTTAATGTCTGCACTTAATGAAAACAAACACCCATGCACAGTATTTGTTCTGAAACTTACTCCCTACTTGATATTATTCTGTTGTAATCATCTTTCCATGTGCTAAACAAGGAGTGTGAAAATAAATAAATTGATTTCTTATTAACATGTAACTATAAACAACCTAATTACTTAAAAACACTGCATACAATTTCCTTCTTTAAAAAAGAATAAAACTTCATTTTTAATAGCAAGTCTTTTCAATTTTGTTGTTTCATTTCAGATAAATTGTGTTAAACAGTTCACAATATACCACATCCAAGAGCAGTATATAGAACAGATCCTGATACAGGATAAGATAAAGGATTATACAATATAGATATGATTAAAAGATTTAAAACCTCAGGAGACTTTGCACCCTTTGCAAATTCAGTGGATTGACAACCATTGGCCGTCCAATTTAAACTGTTTCCGTATTTCTATCTTAGTTTTCTTGGGGACATTTTATATCTTATTTGAGTGTTCTATTATCTGTTATTAACATTATACTTTCTAATACCACTTCTTCCAGAAATAGATCTAAAAATACAAACCTAACACCTGTATATGTCTATTATACAATAATGGCATTGGAACATTTGTGAATACAGCCATGAGCTTAGTTAATAAACTTAACTGTACATTGCTATTTCAAGGAAGTGACACATGTTAGTCATGCCACACATTGTGGGGGACAAGAGTCCTGCTGGAAGGCAAGACAAACTGATGGCGTGCTATCATGCTAGCCAAATAAGAAACATGATCTTCAGAGTTAACAAGAGAATGAGAAGGTCTGATTACTAGCAATCTTTTGTACTGCTTAAATCTATATGAAAGTAAAGGATAAGCTATATGTACCAGTAAGTAGAAGCAAGCTGCATAAGTGTGAGAAGTATACATACGTAGTGGTATTAAATGTGTTGTAGACAAGAGTAAGAATGAAAAAGAAGTTTGAAGAGACGAGTTAAGATATTATTATTGCTTAGAGTGAGTAAAGATAGAAAAAGGAGTCTAGTAACTGTGTTTAATGAAGAAGTTAAGATAGGAATACCCAAGTAGTGGATAAGGTGTAGGAGAGGAAAAAGGTAAGCAGCTTCATAAGAGGAATGGCTTGTACCTTGATCAGGTGAACACTGGGAGGAATGACCTGTAGTATTTAATGTAGATAGGAGGGAGGTAAGGTGAGACGGACCCATAGAATGTGAAAGTAAAAGGTAACAACTATGTACATATGTACTAAAGTGGCAGTTTGCTGTATTGAAAGACTGATAATTGCAGGACAGTTTCTTGCATCACACAGGATGTGAAGTAAATAAGAGGAAGACACACAAAGTAGACTAACATTGTGTAACACAATTTACCAGAAATGGAACAACAAAATTGAAAGGACTTGTTTTTAAAAATAAAGCTTTATTCAGTTTTAAAGAAGGAAATTGTATCCAGTGTTTTTAAGTAGTTAGGTTGTTTATGATTTATGTTAATGAGAAATCAAAGTTTTTTTTGAGATTGTGAGATGTCCCAACATCTTTCCTTTGAGATGGGGGAATGTGAAGTGTTACATGCCATTTACACAAACGACATTTCATACTCCTTGTGTAGTACAAGGTAAGATGATCATGACAGAATAATATTAAGTAGGAAGGAAGTCACAGAACAAATACTGGGCACAAATGTTTGTTTATGTATTTGCAGACATTAAATGGCAGGCATGGATTATGGGAAAATGGCAAGAGGTAGCGACAAATAAACATCACCTGCTGTGGGTGGGGTCTTTTTCTTTCTGGCATTGTGGTGCAATGGCCTGACCATCAAAAAGCAATCACACTCCAAGAATGAAAACAAAAGAAAAGAAGAATGGTTGCAGAGGCTCTAGAATGGGTTAATGGATTTTTGGAAAAAGTAATAATATATTCTAATATTAAGGAAACATCTGACAAAGTGGATTTTAATTTTAAGATATTATCTGACAAAGTAGTTTCAACAAATAAGAAACTATCTGACAGTAGGAATGAATTATCTGAGACTAGGAAGGGGTTATCTGACAAAGTAGAGTCTAAAAGTCAGGAACTGTGTGTCAAGGTAGAAAATACAAAACAAGATAACTTCTACTCATACCACGAGAAAGCACATCCATCTGTTTGTCTTTTACAAACATATATTTTCCTAAATGTGTGTCCAGATCATTAGTGTGACTTACAAATTTGAGTAGAATACTACTTTTATACAACATACACATCAAAGGCTCAACATGATGAACTAGATTACAATATATTTCATTTGTCACAAAACCCTCCTGTCTTTTGTTTTCATTCTGAGAGTTCAGTTACTCTGTGACAGTCAAACCTGTGCCAAGCCATGATACTGAAAAGGAAAAGACCCCACCCATAGCAGGTAAAGCCATTTATTTGTTGCTACCTCTTGCCATTTTCTCATATTCCACACTTTCCATTTAATGTCTGCTAATATGAAAAAAGCACCCATGCACAGTATATGTTCCTTGATTTACTCCATACTTAATACTATTCTGTCGCCTTTCCTTGTACTACACAAGGAGTGTGAAATGTTTGCTTAAACAGCATGTAACACTCCATAGGAATGAGAGAAAAGAAGGGCTAGTTGAGTTCTGCAACAAATTTCTCATGGTAATAGCAAATATTCCATTCAAGAATCACAAGAGGAAGAGATATACTTGGAAAAGGCCAGGAGATACAGGAATATTTCAGTTATATTACACCATGGTTAGGCAGAGACTCTGATATTGGATTGTAAGGCATATCAAGGAACAGACACAGACTCAGCTCACAGTCTGGTAATGATGAACAGTGGGCTGAAATTTGAGAGACTATTCAGGAAGAATCAGTGGGATATTTTTATTTATTTATTTATTTATTCTTTGCCCATGGACTCCAGCTGAAAATCCAGCTGAGAGTATTGGGTGTGTCATACAATAGCCTATTAACATCAAACTTGATTTCAATATATATATATATAAATGAAATCAAGTTTGATGTTAATAGGCTATTGTATGACACACCCAATACTCTCAGCTGGATTTTCAGCTGGAGTCCATGGGCAAAGAATAAATAAATAAATAAATAAATAAATAAATAAATAAAAATATCCCACTGATTCTTCCTGAATAGTCTCTCAAATTTCAGCCCACTCTTCATCATTACCAGACTGTGAGCTGGAAATACTAAGGAATGAAGAGATATGCTTGAAGTTCTCTGAGGCTGTATATACTGTGGTAGTGAATAGCTCAGTGGGCAGTTAAGTAGAAGAGGAATGGACATCTCTCAAAAGGGTATCACAGGAGTTGGAGGGAAAAATGTAGGTACAAGGAAAGTAACTGCAGAGAAACCATGTTTAACAGAAGACATACTCCAGTTGATCGATGAAAGAAGGGAGAACAAAAATGTACAGGGAAATTCAGGAATACAGGAACTCAAATCACTAAGGAGTGAAATAAATAGGAAGTCCAGTGGAGCTAAGGCAAAATGGTCACATGAAAAACATGAAGAAATCAAAAAAGGAATGGCAGTCATAAGGACAGACTCAGCATATAGAAAACTCAAAACACCCTTCAGTGAAATTAAAATTAAGGGGGGTGACATTAAGAGTGAAATGGGAATTCCAGTGTTAAATGCAGAGGAGGGAATGGATAGCTGGAAAGAGTACATTGAAAGCCTTTATCTGGGGAAGAATTGTCCAGCAACATGGTAGAAGAAAGAAGGGGAGTCAATATAGAAGAGATAGGGGATCCAGTATTAGAATCAGAATTTGGAAGAACGATAGAGGGCTTAAAATCAAATAAGGAGAAGGGATAGATAATGTTCCATCAGAATTTTTAGAATCGTTGGGGGAAGTAGCAACAAAATGGTTATTCATGTTGGTGTGTAGAATGTATGAACCTGGCTATATAACATCAGACTTTTTTGAAAGACATCTTCCACACAATTCTGAGGATTGCAAGAACTGAAAAGAGCAAAAATTATCATAAAATCAGCTTAACAGCTCATGCATCCAAGTTTCTGACAAGAATAACATGCATAACAATAGAAAAGGAAACTTAACATCTGTTAAATGATGGTCAGTTTGGCTTTAGGAAAGGTAAAGGCACCAGAGAGACAGTTTTGACATTGCAGTTAGTAATGGAAGTAAGATTGAAGAAAAATCATAACACGTTCATGGGATTGGTCAACCTGAAAAAAGCATTCAACAGTGTTACATGGTGGAAGATGTTTGAAATCCTGAGAAAAATAGGGGTAAGCTTCAGGAAAATGCAAGTAATATAAAATCTGCACAAAAACCAAGAGGGAACAGTAAGAGGGGAAGACCAAGAATGAAGTCTATGGGTTAAAAAAGGGTGTAAGACAGAGATGTAGTCTTTTGCCCCTGTTGTTCAATCTACATATCAAAGAAGCAATGACAGAAATGAAAGAAAGGTTCAAGAGAGGGATTAAATCTCAAGGTGAAAGGATATCAATGTTAAGTTCACTTACGACACTGCTCTCCTTAGTGGAAGTGAAGAAGAATTACATGACCAGTTGAACAGGATGAACAGTCTAATGAGTAAAGAATATGAATTGAGAGTAAATCAAAGTAGCAGAACTGAGAACAGGAAGAACCTGTAATGGTTCTCTATTTACATGACCATTACAGCACTCCAACCCCAGTTCTCGATACCAGTAATATCGTACTACTTTTCTCTGAAGTAACAGACATGTTTTTGTGACAATATTCACATTTGGTTTTATTAATGTATAGGTACTCCTATGTATCGATATATTACAGTGATACTGTTCTTGTGTGTATTCATTTATGTGAGACTGTCATAATCTTTGACTTACTTGTAACCGTTTTGGCACAAAAGCACACAGAGCAGTCTTTGTTTCACTTTGGCAGAAGTTAAGTTGTTATTTCGCTTTGTAAAAGAACAGTCAAGTCTTGTGTTTGGTTAAAGTGGAAATTAAATATATGAATATTGATACAAAACTGTTTTCTTGATGATGTGACAATTAAGAAGAAGTATATGTGAATTTACAAGAAGTTTAATAAAAATGTGGATTGTGAACACCAAGTCAAAAATTACTTCTGCCACGCCATTGTTCTGACCTGGGATTGTCTGATCATTAAGAATTTCCTGAAAAATGCATTTGTTAGGTCTTCAAATTTGCTAAAATACAGATCTGGACCTTCTAGCAGTCAAAGTGGAATCACCCTAGAATCAACAAGATGAGCCATAACAACTTCGACGAAATCTACATGGGAATCCTTTTAAGATAAGTGCCAAATTAATGACTTTTTTGCAGTGACCTCATTATTTTCATTCTGACAATACCATCCACAGTCAATAACTTAGTTGTTGCCCTATAAAGCAAACGTATGCTGCATGAGCAACATTATTAATCTGATTTCTAACCTACTTTGTAAGTGGTGGTATTGTTAGAAACCTTAACATCAGAATTGGGGATCATGAAGTAGATGAAGTAAAGGAATTCTGCTAGATGAAGTAAAGGAATTCTGCTATCTAGGTGGCAAAATAACCCATGATGGATGGAGCAAGGAGGACATAAAAATTAGACCAGCACTGATAAAAAAGAGCATTCCTGGAGAAGCAAAGTTTACTAGTACCAAACAAAGGCCTTAAATTGAGGAAGACATTTCTGAAAAACTATGTCTGGAGCACAGCATTGTAAGCCAGTGAAACATGGACTGTGGGAAAACAGGAACAGAAAAAAAATAAAAGAATTTGAGATGTGCTGCTAGAGAAGAATGGTAAAAATTAAGTGGAATGATGAAGTAAGGAATGAGGAGGTTCTCCACAGAATCAGTAAGGAAAGAAATCAGCAGAAAATACTGACAAGAAGAAGTGACCAGATGATGGGACATCTGTTGAGACGTCAGGGATAACTTACATGGTCTAGAGGGATCTGTAGAGGGTAAAAACTGTAGAGGAAGACAAGGATTGGGATACACACAGCAGATAATTCAGGATGAACATTGTAAGTGCTACTCTGGGATGAAAATGTTGGTAAAGGAGAGGAATTCAATATTTCTACAGGGACACACAATGACTTGTTGAGTTTATTACTCATTGAGTTGCTGCATTGGACTGGAAAAAAGGAGAACCTAGATGATGTTAGGAGGTATCCCTTAACTTTTGTCATGACGCTGTACATAGAAACGGTAAGAACTATCTTTAGGCATAAATCTATCCCTGTGCTTGAGTTGTCAGTGTGTGTGACAGCCCTGAATATAGCTGAGGTTGTAGCTCTCATGGTACCTAAGTTTACTGATTAGCAGGAGGAATGGAGAAATGTCCATTCAGTTTAATATAAATGGGATAAGAAAACAACTGTAACTAAGGAATTATTCATTGTGAGTACACATGTGAAAGCTGTGCTGAGAAAGCACAAGCTGCAGTTACAGCCAGCACAAGCTAGCAATCCCCCACATCAGCTGGTGTACCCACATATTTACTGTTAGGCCAAATTTTGACAATGCTGTTACATGCATGGGCATGCACATGCAAACCTTCTAGATTCTATTAGATTAGATTCAGTTTTCATTTCGTAGACCCAAAAATACGATGATTCTTGTGGGTGTAGAACAAGTCAGAAAGTATAACATAAAAAGCATAAAACATCTGAATATAATACTCAGTGCCCTGATCATTTGTCAGGAGATTGTCAAAATAGGTGAATACATTACAGTAAACTGGAACTCCTAATATTTACAGAATTAATACATTGTCAGAAGGAAACATAGTTATGCACTTTTAATAAATTTATAATACATAAAATACCCAATCTTGACTGCTAAGGCCAAGTTCTGTCTAAACTGAAATCTAATTGACATTTTTACTTAAGCTTGTCCAACAGTCACTGTTAAGATATTCATCTCTAGAGCAGAATGAGTTGCCTACCAAAAAGTTTTTCAAATTCTGCTTAAAATGTGCATATCTGAAACTCAGTTTTTTATGGTTGAATACTGGACCACTTTCTGAATCAAAGTACCTGATGTCAGGAGGATGCCTTCCAGGAAAGCCTGCCAGTTCTGGGTAGTATTCTGTTGTTTTGCTTATCTGAGCTCCACCACCAAACCTGACAACCATATTTCAGTGCCTGGGGGAGGCCTGCATCATTATCAAACCTCTGAATTGTGTATTAACTGCCACAGAAATAGAGTTTCTTGGACACTTAATCATGCCGAGCTGATCCACACTACAATCTGACAAGGTAGACATGCCTTGCCCACAGACGGGTGAAGAGTTACGTCACTACTCCGGCATGTTGAAGTTTTATCGGTGCCTTCTCTCTGATGCTGCCACTGTGTAGGAGCCACTAACAGCAGCTCTGTGCTTCCCCACCATGAAGGGAAGGACTCCCACGTGCTGGGTGGATTGAGTGTAAAATAGCTTCACCAAAACCAAATGAAACTGTCTACACAAGCAGTGTATGATACTGAACTGGCCATGGTTGTTAAAGCTAGCCAGATTGCTGTTGGTGAAGTGCTTCAACAGCAAGTTGGTGGCAGCTAGCAGTCACTCTGCTTCTTCTTGTGGAAGCTACTGACCACAAATTTATTGTTGCAGTATATGAGGTGGTAAAATACTTCAGGTCACAAGTAGAAGCCAATTTCTTTCATTATTTACACCAACCACAAGCCAATCCCTCAGTAAACACCAAATGTTTGCCATGCCAGTCAAAGCAGTTAGAGTATGTAGGACAGTTCTCCATGCTCCACAAACTTTCACCACATTTCCAGAATAGACAATATCATCACTGGCTGTTTGTTCTGAGCTTGTGCCATTATCTCTCCTACTGTGAATTTTGAGAATGTGACCAAAGAACTGAAGAGCAATAATCATCTGGACAGCCTCTGTCATGATGCCTCTAGTCCTATGAGTTGAACTAGGTGTTATTCCCAGCTCCATTCATAAGATTCAGTGTGATATTTCCATAGACACCAACAACCCACTTCTCCCAGAGAATTTTCAGTGCAACTCTTCCGACCATGGACTACATGTGCCAGTGTCAATGCTATTGTGTTGCTCATAGCCATGCATTTTGTCTGGCCAGACCTCTGGAGAGTCTCCTGTCAGTGGGCATGCACCTGGCACTCCATGCCAACATGCCAAAGTCAGGAGGAGGCACACCCATGCACCTGTCAGCATCTTTTCTGATGCAACATGCGACTTTATGCATGTCCACATGGACATTGTGGGCTCGCTTCCTCTGTCGAATGGCAAGTGGTACCTACTAATGATAATGGACAGTTTCACTTGCTGGCCAGAGTGGAAATCAGCACCAAGACCATTGCTACCACCCTTGTTGACATGTGCATGCCACATTTTTCACATTTTGGATGCCCCAGTTACGATACAACATACCAAGAACACCAATCTGATGGTGTGCTGTTCATGCACGTCGTCCGACTGTTTAGTATGCATTTGCATGGAACCCCTAGCTACCATCTGATCTCTAATGGCATGATGGAGTGGCTCCATTGGATGCTGAAAGCCACCCTTAATTTCCATGACACCAATTGGATGGAAGCACTCCCACCGGTACTCATTAGCCTTTATGACTGAAAGAAGGGATCAGCACTTTACCTCTTGACCTCATCATTTCAGGATATTTCATGGAGGGCATACCACCACCATGTAACAGCTTGAACCCTGTATCGGTAGATAGTCTGTACACCCATGTGATGGGCCTCAGACTGTGCACACAGAGGCATATTGGCACCAGGAAAGTATATGTACATGTCGTCATGCAGCACTGTACATGTGTAACGTTGTGCACTGCCATGGTGCAGCCATCACTTTGACCATCCTACATGGAGTCACACCATGTAATCACCAGCAGTGAAAAACATTCAAAATTGAGTATAATGGCAAGATGACTAAGGTCTCAGACGACTGAGTGAACATGGCTTACATCTTGCCTGCTCTGGCAGCTGGTCATTTACTCAGTGCAATGGAAGAGAACTTGTTGATGAATGACATTTCTCCTGCTACCAGACAGGGACGCTGTCCAAAAAAGCCTATGATCATACCCATCTCTGACACACAGATGCTGTCAGCTCATTCTGCACTGTGTAAAATTATTATTAAAATTCTTATCATTTTGTAGGGTGTACTCATCCAACTGCTTTTTATCTGCTGCTGCCACAAGCATAGTGTTCCTTCATGTCCACTGTAACTTGGTTTTTACACCAAGAATGACCAACACTAACATTATGTTTCAGAGCCTTTATTGTATATCACGTCACAATTATTATTTTACATTGACAAAACTCAAAAATTCTGATATGCTTACAACACTGATTTACATCTTACTTAAGCAAATTACATGTTTCTTGTACAAAATCTCATAAGACACTGATGTAAAATGCCAACATGTCTGCCCCTTTATATATAATTCCGAACAATCTTCGGTATTGTTATACAGGAATTTTTAATAAAATTACAGTTAAAACTCTTGCCACAAAATTAATGACATATTTCAACTGTCGCACTGGCTCTTATAGAGCAAATACATATATGGATTTTCAAGCATTTAACATTTTAGGAGTGTGAAAATACACAAAACATCAAATATTAACAATACTTTCACTATTTTTATAAAATGCAATAGATAAATGGTTCGGAAAATGTTCCTACCAATTACAGGACCTATACACTTCAATACAATTATAATTTAGTAACCAGCTTCATTGCAATAATTCTACAAGCACAGATCCACCTTTTGTTTACATGAGTTATTCCTGTTTATTTCAAATTGGATTGAAAAATACGTGTTTTAAATGGGTATCAATGCACTGTTACTTCTCAACAACCCCCAGAAGGATTTGTACAACTAAAAGTTGAACAAAACCTTTTCTGGCATATCTACATAGCAGTACTCATTTTACAATCAATTGGATGGATTAGCAATTTATGTATGATATGAGATCAGATTTCTGCTTAATCTTCAAAGTGTTCACATACATCACAATGAACTTTAAACTATTTTTTCAATTGAATATGCAAGAGTATCATAAATTATATTGTATCAGTTTCAACTGGATCATACAAAATATTGATTAACAGCACAAAGAAAGAACAAGTTAATTTGCAGGATTGTCTGTAGCTTATATTTCAGCATGAATATGAGGTAAATCTATTTCAATAAGAAAAATTATCTAATGGAAGTTAGCTGAATTGGTCTTGTTTCTGAATAATTATGTCAGTCATTAGAGCATCCAGGTTCTCCTGAGTGCAATGGAGACACTGGTGTATATAACTCTTTCTCAATACTGTCGATGCATTGTGGAACAAGCGTTAGTATCAGATACTACAACACTCAAAATCCATATTAGATTGCGCTTGGCAACCTCCTATTGTAGGCAGGTGCACCAAGTTCTTCTAGTAATGTGCAGCATTAGACCATAATATACCAATGTGTTCAGTATCCTCCAAGTGTAATGAGGAGCACTGAACTGAAGGTCAATGTGGTTTTCTGCTCGTTGGAAGTTCTTCTTTGCAAAACCTGGAATGTGGTTAATATTCCACTCTTTATGGCCATCATATTTCATGTAACTGATTGTTTGAACATAATTGTTCAATTCAGCAAAATTCCAATTTATCATATTTAAACATTTCCTGTCTTAAATCTCATTTTGCAATTTTAACTTATTCTTTGATAAAAAATCACTAAAAATATAGTCTTATTAACTACATGAAGTAAAATTGTAACTTTGGATTTCAAATTGTATAAATGGTACAAAATTCTCAAGTGCTATTGCACTAGTCTCTGCACTTTACTTTAATATTCACATATTCAGGGTGACCCATTGATCATGACTGAACCAAATATCTCATGAAATAAGCATCAAACGAAAAATCTACAAAGAACGAAACTCATCTAGCTTGAAGGTGGGAACCAGATGGAGCTATGGTTGGCCTGCTAGATGGTGCTGCCATAGGTAAAATGGATATCAACTGCGTTTTTTTAAATAGAAGCCCCCATTTTTTTATTACATATTCGTGTAGTATGTAAAGAAATATGAATGTTTTAGTAGGACCACTTTTTTCACTTTGTGATAGATGACACTGTAATAGTCACAAACATATGGCTCACAGGTTTAGATGAACAGTTGGTAACAGGTAGGTTTTTTAAATTAAAATACAGAACGTAGGTACGTTTGAACATTTTATTTCGGTTGTTCCATTGTGATACATGTACCTTTGTGAACTTATCATTTCTGAGAATGCATGCTATTACAGCATGATTACCTGTAAATACCACATTAATGCAATAAATGCTCAAAATTATGTCCGTCAACCTCAATGCATTTGGCAATATGTGTAATGACATTCCTCTCAACAGCGAGTAGTTCGCCTTCCGTAATGTTCGCACATGCATTGACAATAAGCTGATGCAGGTTGTCAGGCATTGTCAGTGGATCTTGATAGCAAATATCCTTCAACTTTCCCCACAGAAAAAAATCCGGGGATGTCAGATCCGGTGAACTTGCGGGCCACGGTATGGTGCTTCGACGACTAAGCCACCTGTCATGAAATATGCTATTCAATACCGCTTCAACTGCACGCGAGCTATGTGCTGGGCATCTATCATGTTGGAAGTACATTGACATTCTGTCATGCAGTGAAACATATCGTAGTAACATTGGTAGAACATTACGTAAGAAATCAGCATACATTGCACCATTTAGATTGCCATCAATAAAATGGGGGCCAATTATCCTTCCTCCTATAATGCCGCACCATACATTAACCCACCAAGGTACTAATGTTCCACTTGTCGCAGCCATCGTGAATTTTTCCATTTCCCAATAGTGCATATTATGCCAGTTTACGTTACCGCTGTTGGTGAATGACGCTTCGTCACTAAAAAGAACGCGTGCAAAAACTCTGTCATTGTCCCATAATTTCTCTTGTGCCCAGTGGCAGAACTATACATGACGTTCAAAGTCGTCACCATGCAATTTGTGGTGCATAGAAAGGTATGGGTGCAATCGATGTTGATGTAGCATTCTCAGCACCATTATTTTTGAGATTCCCAATTCTTGCGCAATTTGTCTGCCACTGATGTATGTTTTAGCCACGACAGCAGCTAAAATACCTACTTGGGCATCATAATTTGTTGCAGGTCATGGTTGATTTTTCACATGTGGCTGAACACTTCCTGTTCCCTTGAATAACGTAACTATCCGATGAACGGTCCGGACACTTGGATGATGTCGTCCAGGATACTGAGCAGCATACATAGCACAAGTCCGTTGGGCATTTTGATCACAATAGCCATACATCAGCATGATATCAACCTTATCCGCAATTGGTAAATGGTCCTTTTTAACATGGGTAATGTATCACTAAGCAAATCCCGTCTGCACCGTCGGAATGTTACGTGATACCACGTACTTATACGTTTGTGACTATTACAGCGCCATCTATCACAAAGTGAAAAAAGTGGTCCAACTAAAACATTCATATATCTGTACATACTATATGAATATGTAATAAAAATGCGGGCTATTGTTTAAAAAAATGCAGTTGTTTCCGTTTGGCCTATGGCAGCACCATCTAGCGGGCCAACCATAGCGCCATCTGATTTCCCCCTTCACGCTAGATGAGTTTCGTTCTTTGTAGTTTTTTCATTTGATGCTTATTTCGTGAGATATTTGGCCTGGTCACTATCAATGGTCTATCCTGTATTACTGAATAATCACACTTCCACACATTGCCATCTGGGGCTGACTAAAAGACAATTCTCCACAGAGTCCACTTGGACTACATGCACAAATATTGATTGAGTCACAGTGCACAGACTGTTCCAAGATTTTTCTCTATCAGATATGTTATTATAATATGGTACTACACTTTATAATACAAGAAATTTCTTGAAATTTGGTTCTTCAACAGTTAACATTATTTACCCTATATGCACAGAATTAAATGTCTGGCCAGTGACCAATTTCTTTGTATTTCATTTGTCAAGACACTTTCAACACTTCTCACACCTTCACAATTATTCTAACATTAATAAATGGATTACTTAAGTAACATTAATGCAATGCGGTTGTTGCTTTTTCCTTCACAGTGAGTGCTAACATACAACAAACTAAAACATAAGTGAGTAATGTATCATGACAGAATATGTTTATACATCAGTATGTGTTCACCACTTTGGATTCCAACACACAACAAAATGAAACATAAGTGAGTAATATATTATGACAGAATATGTTTATACACCTTTACATAATACATGTTTAAATCATACTTGTCAAAAACCACCAGTACATCAAGTTGAAAACTGTATACTTGCTCTCAAATTAGCAAAAGTGTATCATCAATTATATCAAAGATTATCTATATATGTGACATGTTTGAAACTCAGTATATTTAATAATGCAGAAATGCTGGCTTGTTTCTCAGATCCTCCTATACAATAGACCTTAGTCACAAAGACAAGAACTGACATGGCAAATGAGAAGGGTCTCAGCAATAGAGACATCTGCATGTGGACACAGGGAAGGAGAGCTTGGTACTCTAGTGAGAAGTAAGAAATGAAATTGAATATTCAGAGTGTTGGAGCTGAAAAAGAAATATGGCAGACCCCTAAGACGGGAAACCCCCTTGTTCAAGTACTTCACTGTGGCACCAGATGGAGAAGTGTGTTTGGCATTCCCTACAGAATGGACTTGCCACAGCTTCACCTTCCCATTCCCTGAAAATTAACCCCAACACTCCCTATTAACTGATTGATGAAGATTAAACAATAGCATTCTGCAGGACGGAGTAATCAAAATATTTAACTTTGTTTTAGTTAATACAAGTATCAAATGCTGGATGTAACCAGCTAACTTACAAGCAGTTCCTCTGATATTTGGTTCAGATCAAATATAATTAATACATAAAAATAAAAATATAGAAATAAGGTACACAAACATCATATCAAATCACTATAAGTTTCAGATCAATAATTAAACAAAGAGGAATGCATCTTTGGGCTGATCATCCAAGTGCAAAAAATGCACTTATTATTCACAATTTATTTAATTTTTTTTAAAATGAATCGCGTGTTTACCACAAGAAACAAAAGCTGATGAATATCACTTTGTCAGAATTAGCAATATGTGCCACTGAGTATTCGTAAACTTTCATGTAATTGCTAGACACCTTAAAGTCAGGTGTGGAAAGTGACAAAGAAAAATTATATAACATTTTTTTTTGAAATTGTGAGGAGTCTAACCATAATCTATAACATTCCAGCATAACATGGACATGAGTCACCACCACATCTCACCTTATTGAGTTTGTTATGTTTTTGTTTCACTTATGAATATGTATCATTTCTGGCCAGTATTTTCATTATGGAGGTAGGTCTGAGAGATACAAAATCAAGTTACAGAGTTCTGGTCCATTCATCACCTGTTTCCTTCCAATCAACAAGGCATATGTAAAGTATAAGTTCAATGACATATTTTATGTAAGAAAATCAACTTCAAGTAATAGTGTATATAGTAGAGGTAAAAGGTACTTCAAGCAGAAGAACACGTAAATAAACAGCTGTAAGTTTGAGAATGCATAGACAATAAATGAGTATTGGAAGTTATGGTTGGTTCAAATGGCTCTGAGCACTATGGGACTCAACTGCTGTGGTTATCAGTCCCCTAGAACTTAGAACTACTTAAACCTAACTAACCTAAGGACATCACACACATCCATGCCCGGGGCAGGATTCGAACCTGCGACCGTAGCAGTCCCACGGTTCCGGACTGCGCGCGGAAGTTATGTTACATGTAACAGTACATCTACAGTTGCCGAAGTTAAAATGGAAGTTAAACAGATGATTACAGAGTGCATCATATCACGCAAAGGTAGTTGGGAAGCAACTTGTATGAGATGTTCCTTAGTCAAAGAAATTAAAATTTAGCAGAAAACAGAGTGTCCCAATGTCATGTCCTAACCTACCTAAACTAAACATCCATTACATTCATCTATGCATCATCATCATCATCAAACCAAAACTGCAAATTTCAATGTACCGGGTGATCAAAGAGTCAGTATAAATTTAAAAACAGAGTAAATCACGGAATAATGTAGATAGAGAGGTAAATATTGACACACATGCTTGGAATGACATGGGGTTTTATGCAGGATGGCGCTCCATACCATATTGCTAGACGCGTGAAGGATCTCTTGCGCGCGTCGTTTGGTGACGATCGTGTGCTCAGCCGCCACTTTCGTCATGCTTGGCCTCCCAGGTCCCCAGACCTCAGTCCGTGCGATTATTGGTTTTGGGGTTACCTGAAGTCGCAAGCATATCGTGATTGGCCAACATCTCTAGGGATGCTGAAAGACAACATCTGATTCCAATGTCTCACCATAACTCCGGACATGCTATACAGTGCTGTTCACAACATTATTCCTCGACTACAGCTATTGTTGAGGAATGATGGTGGACGTATTGAGCGTTTCCTGTAAAGAACATCATCTTTGCTTTGTCTTACTTTGTTATGCTGATCATTGCTATTCTGATCAGATGAAGCGCCATCTGTCGGACATTTTTTGAACATTTGTATTTTTTTGGTTCTAATAAAACCCCATGTCATTCCAAGCATGTGTGTCAATTTGTACCTCTCTATCTACATTATTCCGTGATTTATTCAGTTTTCAAAATTATACTGACTTTTTGATCACCCGGTATAATCCACTTCATTGCAAATATGCTACCACAACAGTATCATCATCTCTCAAAGACTTACGGAATTTCAATAATTTCTGTGGCAACATACATAGTTATCATGCACTTATCTCCATAAGAAAAACATCTCTAGTCATAATCCAACATCAGTTCATTTCAAAAATAAGTTCTCCTGTCTTACAATTCATAGGCATGGCTTACAAAATCAACATAAAATCTTACCACCTCTTACCACCAAATTCTTTCTTACTCTCTTACATTTTACTGGTACACAGTGGCAAACTACTACATATTGAATCTTAATAAGAAAAACGGATATCGTTTTTGAAAATACTGGTTACTAATACAATGAAATTGGTGTTGTTTTCTCCTCCCATACTGTAAGTTAAGTAACTGGTCAAGATATAGTCTTTCGTCTTACATGTTGCACACTGTATTCCCTAGGATAGTAGAAGAAACCAAACTGCTCTTACTATCTAGGTAGGATAGTAGAAGAGGAGTGATTCCAGAAAATAAATCTGAAGTCACTGGCTGGGGCAAGGCACCATATGCCACATGGTGTATCTATGGAAGTTACCACAGATCCTCTACCTTTTAAATTTCACCACAAAATTACTGAAAAAATGTTTCTGAGAAGATTATCATCCACAGATTTTGCCTTGGCTATAGAGTGCACAGAATGTAGTCTCAACTATTTCAACTCAACAAACCACTTTTTAATTTGTAATTCCTGATGGATATAAGAATTCAAAAAATATGTTCAAATATTCAATGATAACAGAGATGAGACTAAATTTTTTCTATTAGTTATTTGATTTTCACTGTGTTGAAGTACTCACAATATGATCTTGACTGTGTAATGTAAGATGCATTTCAAATAAATTTCCAATGGTGTGTCAACTATCAAAGAACAAATTTCATGATGCTAAAAGGGTAATTAAGGTCGTCTGTACAATTTTAGCTGCGTACCATTCCTAAGTCCAAATAACCTTTTGGACTTTTGATATACAAGTGTGTATGCATTTGGATGTGGATTTTCAACAATTTCAAATGGTCCTACATAAATATCAAAGAATTTTTTAATTTCATTATTTAGAGCTTTAGATTTGGTGTAACCTTTTGTCAAAACTAGATATCCAACTTTGAATTCTGTGTTTTTTTTATGTGTTTGTCATGCCATTTCTTTCTTTTTTCGTAATAGTCATTCATGGTTCTTCTAACTGCTTCCTCTCTTTCAGCTGCTGTTATGCTTTTACATGCTGGAAACTCTATAAGTTCTTTAATTAAGTAAGGTGGCTTTTGATCAAACATGATTTCGCAAGGAGAGTATCCTGTGGTAGCATGTTGTAGGCTATTTATAATATCTTCAAAATCATTGATATAATTTAACCAGCTATTATAATATTTATGACAGTAAGTTCTATATAATCTATACTAAAACCTTCCTTTAGTTCTCGGAAGTTGGCCATACAAATCTGTTACCACTAAATCCAACTGTTTATGGGGTATCACATTTTGTAAAAGGCACTTGTTGGTTTTGTTACAAACTTTTGTTCTTTAATATCGATCAAAACTGGTAAGTAAAGTCCTAACCCTCCTAGACATGTTATGAAAATATATACATTCTTCAATTTTTTGAATACATTTCAATGCACCACAGTGTCTGAAACTTTCATGTGTATCTTTTATCAAGTTATTGATGTGAAAATCTGGCCATCAAACTTTCCATACATCATTGTCTGGATTTTCTCTGTAAAACAGAATACCTTTGAAGACTTGGTAGGACATTTGTACCTTCTAATGACCTTTCTTCCCTAAATAACTTTTAACAAGCTTCCAGTGATCATCACCAATTTGGTATCTACCCAGCTGATTACAGATTTTCCTAATTTCATTTTCTGCTTTCACATCTTTAAAGTGCATAATTTTGAAATTCTTTCCTTGACTATCATTTTCACTATCATTTACATTTCCCACTGGCATTCTTGACATAGCACCAGCAATTACAGTTTCCTTTCCTTTTATGAAATGAACTGTATATCTAAACTGCTGTAAGAACATTGACCACATGGTACCGGTAATTCTCCTATGATACAATTTACATTCCTATATGTAAGTTAACGCTTCATGATCTGTATAGACTTTGACTTCATGACCAAATAAATAATTTTTAAATTTTTTGAATCCCCATACTACTGCCTCAAGTTCCTTTTCTGTAATCATATAATTTTTCTCATGTTTTTGTGAGGTTCTACTTGCAAATGCTATTGAATGATGTTCTATTTCCCCATTTTTTTCTTTTTCTTGGAACAAATGTACCCCAAACCATAATCACAACTGCCAGTCATCAAGCAAAATGGTAATGATAAATCATGCCTATAAAGAATTTCACTTTCCATTAACTCTTTCTTAATTTCCTCAAAAGTTAATTGACATTCATCAGACCAATCCCACACTACATTTTTTCTTGTCAGGTTATTTAAACATGGTGCATTAAGTGCCTATGTTTTCACATATTTTCCATAAAAGTTAACTAATCCAAAATATGACTTCAAATCTTTTTTATTCCTAGATTTTGGGAATTTTGTATGGCCTCAAATCTTTTCTCCATCAGGAAAAATCCCTTTTCATTTATGCAATCGCTGAGAAATTTTAATTTTTTGATTGTAAATTTACATTTTTCTAATTTTAGTGTCATAGCCCCCTGTCTCATTTTCTCTCCAATTTCCTATAAAATTTTTATATGCTCTTCCCAGGTTTTGCTTGATATTAAAATGTTATCCACATATATGATTAATTTTTCCAAGAGTTCTTTACCTAAAACAAAGACTAATCCCCTAATGAATTCTGCTACAGATACATTTAAACCAAATGGTACAACACAGTACTGAAAACTTTTTCCATTAAACAAAAATGCAATGTACCTTCTAGAATCTCTCTCCAGTTCAATCTCATGAAACCCAGAAGTTAATTCAAGGCTAGTCATATATCTTACATTTTCAAACATGTTAAGCAGTTCATCTATACTTTCAGGATGGTCAGTTTCTCTCTCTAAGTATCTATTTAGATGTTTGGAATTGGATACCCCCATCTAGTTTTGAAACCACCACTAGTGGGTTATTGTATGAACTACAACAAGTAAAGAAGAAGTAATTAAAATAGTGAGTAGCTTAAAGAATTCCCATGCAGCAGGATATGATGGTCTTAGTCTGGACACTCTTAAGAAATGTATACATAAAATTGCATCACCTTTATCAACAGTTATCAGTTCTCATATGGAAGATGGTCTATTTCCAGATGAGTTGAAAATTGCCCGAGTTGTGCCTATTTTTAAAAAAGGAAACAGGAATTTAGTAGAAAACTTTCGACCCATTTCTGTTCTTCCAATAATATCCAAAATCTTTGAGAAAGTAATATACATAATAATCTGGAACTTCCTGCTATGCAAAAAAGTGATTTCTAAGGGGCAGTATGGGTTTGTCAAGGGGTTATCCACCATTACAGCAGCATCCAGCTTAATCTAAGGTGTCACTCAAGCAATATATAATTAAGAACATGTATGTGGCATCTTTCTAGACTTACAAAAAGCATTTGACTGTGTTGATACGACAATATTGCTGGACAAACTGTGGAACTATGGCATTCATGGCACAGCCCATAATCTGATGAGGTCCTACTTGACAAACAGGAAGCAGTTTGTGTCTATTGGCACTACAGAGGGAGCATACAAATCAAACACCAGTGACATAAATTTTGGTATCCCACAGGGGTCAATATTAGGACCACTTCTTTTTATTATCTATGTGAATGATATTGAGTCCATAACAAACCATGCAACAGCTATCTTACATACCACGTTAATATGCAGCAATCCAAGCTATTCACAGCTCGAAGTGGAATCCAATACTGCAGCAGGCTTAATTCTGCAGTATTTTAATGAAAACAAACTAAAATTAAACACAAATAAATCTGTCTATATTGAATTTGATCTTGCGAGGCAAAAAACTCATGAAAAAAAAATCTTCATCTACATCTACATCTACATTTATACTCCGCAAGCCACCCAATGGTGTGTGGCGGAGGGCACTTTACGTGCCACGGTCATTACCTCCCTTTTCTGTTCCAGTCGCGTATGGTTCGCGGGAAGAACGACTGTCTGAAAGCCTCCGTGCGCACTCAAATCTCTCTAATTTTACATTCGTGATATCCTTGGGAGGTATAAGTAGGGGGAAGCAATATATTCGATACCTCATCCAGAAACGCATCCTCTCGAAACCTGGTGAGCAAGCTACACCGCGATGCAGAACGCCTCTCTTGCAGAGTCTGCCACTTGAGTTTGCTAAACATCTCCGTAACGCTATCACGGTTACCAAATAACCCTGTGACAAAATGCGCCGCTCTTCTTTGGATCTTCTCTATCTCCTCCGTCAACCCGATCTGGTACGGATCCCACACTGATGAGCAATACTCAAGTATAGGTCGAACGAGTGTTTTGTAAGCCACCTCCTTTGTTGATGGACTACATTTTCTAAGGACTCTCCCAATGAATCTCAACCTGGCACCTGCCTTACCAACAATTAATTTTATATGATCATTCCACTTCAAATCGTTCCGCATGCATACTCCCAGATATTTTACATAAGTAACTGCTACCAGTGTTTGTTCCGCTATCATATAATCATACAATAAAGGATCCTTCTTTCTATGTATTTGCAATACATTACATTTGTCTATGTTAAGGGTCAGTTGCCACTCCCTGCACCAAGTGCCTATCCGCTGCAGATCTTCCTGCATTTCGCTACATTTTTCTAATGCTGCAACTTCTCTGTATACTACAGCATCATCTGCGAAAAGCCGAATGGATCTTCTGACACTATCTACTAGGTCATTTATATATATTGTGAAAAGCAATGGTCCCATAACACTCCCCTGTGGCACGCCAGAGGTTACTTTAACATCTGTAGACGTCTCCCCATTGATAACAACATGCTGTGTTCTGTTTGCTAAAAACTCTTCAATCCAGCCACACAGCTGGTCTGATATTCCGTAGGCTCTTACTTTGTTTATCAGGCGACAGTGCAGAACTGTATCAAACGCCTTCCGGAAGTCAAGGAAAGTATCATCTACCCGAGAGCCTGTATCTGATATTTTCTGGGTCTCATGAACAAATAAAGCGAGTTGGGTCTCACACAATCGCTGTTTCCGGAATCCATGTTGATTCCTACAGAGTAGATTCTGGGTTTCCAAAAATGACATGATACGCGAGCAAAAAACATGTTCTAAAATTCTACAACAGATCGACGTCAGAGATATAGGTCTATAGTTTTGCGCATCTGCTCGACTACCCTTCTTGAAGACTGGGACTACCTGTGCTCTTTTCCAATCATTTGGAACCTTCCGTTCCTCTAGAGACTTGCGGTGCACGGCTGTTAGAAGGGTGACAAATACATTAAAAAACAATACTTGACCAAATTTCTTGGCCTGACACTAGATGCAGAGTTAAACTGGTCTGATCTTGTGAATGATATTTGAAAAAAGCTATGTACTACCATATATGTCCTAAGAAAACTGACACCTTTTTGTAACATCACCACTGTGAGGCAAATGTATTTTGCACTATTTGAATCCCATCTAAGTTTTGGGATAGAGGTATGGGGATCCAGCAGTGAAGGTAATATGAAAAGTGTACTTACCTTACAAAAGAAGGCACTTAGAATTATGGGAAAGAAATGTGCCAGGGAGTCCTGCAGAAATTTGTTTAAAGAATTTAAAATACTAACTGTTAATAACCTGTATGTGCTGAAGATAATCATTATGGCAGTAAACAGTAACAAAACACTTGATAAAGAAATACACGATCACAACACTAGAGGTAGAGAGAGACCCCACATCATCTCTCATACAACAACACTTTATGAGAAAAGCCCTCACTATGCAGGCATAAAACTACTGAATTGCTTCCATCCTAATATCTCCAAATTGCCCATTACAAAACTAAAAATGAAATTAAAATTATGGCTCCTAAACAATCCTGTATATTCAATAGATGAGTTTCTAGATTTAGTACACTCGTATGATGGAAGACCATCTACCTAAAAATATATGTAATCTCAGATCTTAGACTGTGTCACAAACTGTAAATATTTGAATGTCAGATATGAATACTGTGTTACAAACTGTAGATTCCTTAATATAAGTATGGCAATAACAATTTTTTTTTAATGTATGGTCCATGTATGTAACTCTGTTCTCTCAACTAAATTTAGAAAAAGTTGTGTAGATAAAAGTGCCAGCGAATAATATGTAACCCTAGTAAGTAAGGCTCTGACTTATCCAGAAGACTGGAACAAAAAAAACCTTTTTTTTGTAATCAGTTGATGTTGGATCAAAATAAATAAATAAATAAATTCTATTATTTTCTATCTTTTCGTTTTATGAAGCTCTCTTTCCACTTCTTTTCTTTTGCAGATGGGAATACTATATGGTTTAATGAAGAATGTCTCATGCACATTTAATTTCAGTTTACATCGATACCCTTTTACTCTCCCAGGTTTTACATCAAATATGTTATTATAATCCCACAAAAAGTCCTCAAGTTCTCTTCTGTTCTTTACATTAAGGCTTTCAGTTCCAGACACTTCTTTAGCTTCCAGTTCACTGTAGGAGTCAACACTGTTATCATTAATACATAATTCTTCCCCTCCCTCACAATAACCATCACCCCATCACCGTTAGTCTCTTGCACCCCCCCCCCCCCCCACCCCCACCCCCACCCAATCGGATTACTTTGATCATGATCTTCCATTACAATACTAGGTTCCCCATGAATTCCACTCTTTGGTTCAACAAATGTTATTTTCATGTCAGCCCAGATAAAATTTACTTTTGCCTTAACTATCCAGCTCATACCCAATACCAAGTTTTCATTCATATCATCAATCACTAAACATTCTTATACAAATTGCACATCACTAATTTTAAATTCTGGTAAGGCTTGTCTGGTAATCAATTTACTACTTTTTCCTGTTGCACCTTTTACCCGTACCCCTGTTACTGGAAATTCTATGAAATTCTCATTATTTTTAATCCTATCTCTTAGCTTCTTTGATAATCCTGTAATTGGGATACCTGTGTCCAAAAGGCACTTTCCTATCCAATCAGAAGTCTGTACTACAATATGTGGACTTCCAAGTTCTTTACCAATTTCATTGACTTCATTTTCAAATAACAGATCCTCCTCCATAACCCAGAAATTCATCCCTTTGTCGCAGTCATGTCTTTTTTCTAATGTTTCTACACATCCACTGATTATTTTTCTATTAGATGGCTGTTTTGGATTTTCAAAACAACTTTCCTTCCCTAAATACTCATTTCGACAAATTTCATTTATGATTTTAAACCTTTGGTCACTATGGTTACATTTGTTATCATAGTGACTAACTACTTTCACTATTTTATCACTGATCAAATTTTCTCTCTCCTTTTCATTACTACATTCAGACACAATATCACTAACATCTACTGGCAAAATTAAACTATCATGTACTTTTCTACTTGTTTCAAAATCATCACTCAAGTTTACATCAGAGTTTCCAGAATCATTCAGCACACAATCATCAACCTTAACTTCTGCATATACCATTCATCCAATTCTGTGAGCAATACAGTATCATCAACCTCATCATCATCAGAAACATTATCATCACACTTAATATCATTCTCAACACTAAATTCATTTCCATCTTCACACACTTCTTCAAATACACACAACTTCAACACTATGATCATTTTGTTCTACCACATCATCTCCTTTTTCCTGTTTATTGCTTACTGAAATTTTATCTGGAATAACACCGTCATCTTCACTTTACATGATCATCAGCTTCCATACATACTACACCAGTATCAGTTCTTTCACTCATTTCACAATCACTCAACATTTTCACTAAAATATACTCATTAGATCTGCTCTCATCACTATTAGTAACATTACTACTATCAAAGAAATTTGTTAAAATGTTTTCCTCTATTTTAAATTCAGATTTTCTTTTCGTTTTTTGTTCATCTTTGTTTTCATATAAAAAATTCTCTAAAATTCTCTACCAAAATTCATTCTGTTCACTACAGATTGTCTTCTGGATACATAGTTTTGGTATGCCCTATTTGCTCTACCACTTCCCTTTCTGAAATCACCACAATGTGCCTGATTATAAACACCATTCCTATTTGCTTCACTTCGCCAGCCTCCAAAAGAGGCAGGCCTCAGTTTCCCAGACCATTCCTTCTGTTATCAAAATTGTTACCATTATTTCCTTGACCTTGTCCCCACTGCCTATTTCTTGGTTCAAAATTTCTGTTCTCTGGTCTCTGCCAATCATTTCTTTCCCCATTTCTTCTGTCATCATTTCTGAATCTACTGTTCCCTTGGTACTCTCCCCTGTAATTTTCATTTCTAAAATCTTCCCTGCCATCCCTATGTTCAAAATGATCATTTAAAGCTCTGTTGTTTCTATTTCTGCTGCCATCTTGCCTGTCATTATACCTTTCATTTCTTTCCCAGGCTAAGTCTAATTTGTCAACATACCTCAAAAATTCCTCAGTAGTGTCACCAGGCCCATAGACCAGACTCCACTGTACTCTTTGTGGCAAACGTCTTTTCAAAGCATCATCATGTCTAGTGGCTTATCTAAATGCACTAATATTTCTAACTGCTGTTCACAAAATGTTTTCATTCGACCACTACCTTGCTTGAAATTTGGACCATTTAAGACCTTGGACTTGATTCTGCCTTGTTTAGTTTCTGACCAAAATTTATTCATAAAAGCATGTTCAACTTCACAAAAAGTCATGTCAGGCTTGATCATCTGTTTAGTCCATGAGAGGCCTCACCATCCAAGAATTTTTTAATGAGTTTAATTTTTAAATTGTCAATCATGCTACTTACAAAATTGTCTTTAATTTGAAACATAAAGTCAACAGGATGTATATTCCCTTCCACTGAAAAGGTTTTAATATCGATATTATTCCAAAATTGATTGTGGTTGCTGAAAGATTTTATAGTAACAGTGTCGTCAGTTTCCTCAATTTTTGAATTGAAATTTGAAATTTGCCACAAACATGTACCTACATCTTCTTTTAGTTCTGCAAAATTATCATTCGCAATTTTGGTGAAGTTTTGTGTACTTTTATCTGTCTTGGTAAATTTTTCACTATATCTTTGTTAACCTTTTTTAAATGCTGAAATTCTGAGGTTGCAATTTTTTGAAACTATCATCTTTTCTTTCTGCAGAATCTAACCTTCCTCCAAAATTCTGCTGTTCTTTTTTTAAAGTAGAGATTTCCCCCTCTATAACTGACATGTTTTTGGCATTTTTGTCTACTTGCACCCAACATTTTTCTAAACTATCTTTTGTTTAACATATTTGGTTCCCAAGTCCATCTAATTTCTTTTCAATAGAGTCAAGTTTTTGATCGAGAGAAATTTTATGTTCATCAATCAACTTTTTCTGTTCCTCCATTAGTTGAACTAATCTATCCAAAACAAATGCACTTGACTCGAACCCACGAAAAGATGAACATGCACTTACATTATTGTGGTCACTGTTCTCCACAATTACGTTGCTTCGATTAACTACATTATCGTCATCATGGATTGATGAGCAAATACTTGCATCATTATCATCTATTTCCTCCCCACTAACATTTGCATGATTCTGATTAATTATGTCAACCTCCTTATTGTCTTCCATAGTAGCAGAGCTAGTGAAAAAAAAAATAAATAAATAAAAAAAAAATTTTTACTTACAGTACTTTTCTTCTTCTATAATTTTTGATTATTTCAGTTTACCTCATTTTTTGACATTTATTATTATGTTCTTCGTATCATAGTGTTGCTAATTACCATCTCATTGTTTTTTCGCATGACTTTCAAATACAATATAGAATTACAAACTTTTTCTGAAACAAAATGAATGATTAATTTACAGAATCATGACATATCCCAGCTTCATTCACCATATGTGAAATTGTTATTAAAATTCTTATAATTTTGTAGGGTGTACTCAACCAACTGCTTTCTATCTGCTGCTGCCACAAGCACTGTCTTCCTTCATGTCCACTGTAACTTGGTTTTTACACCAATAATGACCAATACTAACATTATGTTTCAGAAACTTTATTCTATATCACAACATAATTATTATTTTACATTGACAAAACTCAAAAATTCTGACATGCTTACAATAATGATGTATCTCACTTAAGCAAATTACATGTTTGGTGCACAAAATCTCATAAGATACTGATGTAAAATGCCAACATGTCTGCCCCTTTATATATAATTCCGAACAATCCTCAGTATTGTTATAAAGGGTTTTTTAATAAAATTACAGTTAAAACTGTTGCCTTAAAATTAATGACATATTTCAACAGTCACACTGGCTCTTATAGAGCAAATACATATATGGATTTTCGAGCATTTAACATTTTAGGAGTGTGCAAATACTCAAAATATGAAATATTAACAATACTTTTATTATTTTTATAAAATGCAAAAGATACATGGTTCGGAAAATGTTACTACCAATTACGGGACCTATACACTTCAAATGGTTCAAATGGCTCTGAGCACTATGGGACTCAACTGCTGTGGTCATAAGTCCCCTAGAACTTAGAACTACTTAAACCTAACTAACCTAAGGACATCACACACATCCATGCCCGAGGCAGGATTCGAACCTGCGACCGTAGCAGTCGCACGGTTCTGGACTGCGCGCCTAGAACCACGAGACCACCGCGGCCGGCACCTATACACTTCAATAAAATTATAATTTAGTAACCAGTTTCATTGCAATAATTCTACAAGCACAGATCCACCTTTTGTTTACACGAGTGATTCCTGTTTATTTCAAATTGGATTGAAAAATACGTGTTTTAAATGGGTTTCAGTAGACTGTAATGTCTTAACTGCCACATGTGTAACGGCCTCCACCACCTCACTCAGGCAGCTGACGCAACTGCCTGGACCACACCCACCACAGATGAGCCTCACCACAGGCACACATGTGCCAGCTGCCACACCTGCTTCAAATCCCCGTGCTGTGTAATAATGACGTGCAGCCACACGATGTGGCCCACATGCATCCCAACCATTGTACATGGTTAGAATGTGCCCCCCCCCCCCCCCCCAAGCCACTGCTTGCTGTAAAGAAATGTCATCAACTTTTCTGCAAATTGAGCTCTAGTCATCACCTCCTATCTCACCAGCAGCTTGTCCATCAGAGCTCTTCGACCTGCGGTTGCATCCCTTTGCCTCCACTGCATTGGGCGTTGAAGCTGGATCCACTGCCACATCAGTTTTCTGTGTTTGAATGCCCATAAAACTCTGGACTTACCGACCACACTCCTGGGTTAGTCCATTGCAGTTCTAGGATCCACATTTGAGTCATGTTGACACTGTGCTCGTGTAAGGTAAAATGCTTCATGAAATTCCCTTGCCTCATCTGTCTTGAGCATTGAGGCCAGATCAAGTGTCATGCCTTGCTTCTGTCAAGTGTCATGCCTTGCTTCTGTTTCAGACTGTGTCATTGAACTATGAACAGTGTTACTTCATGAACAATTTGTTTTATTTTGCAACTCATTAATGCTTTGTTTTCTGATATTAGCTGTAAACCAGAGTTTGCTTATGTGTTAGCGTCCTCTAAGATGAACCACTTATGGTTATGGTCTTTGCGTAGCCTGCCACCACTGTCACTAGTCAGCTGTGCACAGACATGCCAACCATACACTCTGCCAGCCCACTTGCTGATATCACTGCCCGATGCCCAGTCACTGTGACATCACCAGAAAGCATGTGAGCTCCAAACATGTTAGCTGCAAGCTAGTTGCTGGTGCCTTCTCGCAGCTCCCAAACTTTGCTCTTCAAATGGGGTTGTGGGGGATCTGTGTGGCAGGTATGCTGGTAAATGCACGAGCAATAGTAACAGCCAGCACAAGCTAGCAGTGCCCAGCATCCACCGGCACACCTGCAGGTTTACTGTTAGGCCACATTTTGGCAATGGTGCACTGCGCCACTCTCATTTGTCAAGCCGCCTTCATGCAGAGAATGCACATGATATACAAGGACCATGTTCTGACCTTCCACCTCTTGCCTCTGTGTGTTTGACTGCACAATACAAAACTACTTACTTGTCGATACAGGAGCTGATGCCAGCACCACACCTCCCAACCAGCATGTCCCCTCCTGTTGCCATGTTGCAGGTTCAGATTTTCCAGTTGAATGATACCACAATCGCTGTGTGTTGCTCAGTCACCATCAACTTCAATCTGGATTCGGATGACCCACTACTGAGGGCCTTCCTCACCAACAGACTTCTTAGGATACTACCGGCAGCTACTGGAGCTTTCTTGTGGTAGTTTACTTCAGCAAGATGGCAGTAAACCATTATCAGCATTATCTGTGACGAACTGCCCTCACCCAGTTGAAGATCTGTGTCAATCTCTGCTAGCCCTCTTGCTGTTGATCCTCACAAATGGCTCCCAAAGTGCCTCACCATTCTCAGCAAGCCCAGACTCAATATTTTAACATACATCTCTGCAACAATTGTTCATGTGACAAAAATAACAACCTTTAACAGTGTATCGATACAGCCACCACTACGGTGCAAAATGCATGGCACAATCTCACCAATTTATATTGACATCACATGCCCCCAGCTACATCAGGTTCAACCTAGGAGGCATCGGTGCTGCTCACTCTCCCAACAGAAGTGTCATGCATCTTGCAGACCTACTCAACCAGCTCATTGGATTTCATACACAAGGTTAGTGAAGTGCTGGTATCAGATTCTGTGTATTAAGGAGGGTAGGATATCAAAAACTTTAAAAAATTCGATTTTTCAAAAATATACCTATTTTGTAGCACACATCTTCCTGCACAGTGTGATGTATAAAATATATATATTTGAGAGATTATAAGGCACGTTATTTGGACTTAAGTGTACCAAGATGCAGTGCCACATTCCTTTGCACAGCAATCTTCTGTCATATGTAAGTGTATTTTGCTCTGTAGAATTCAAATGTTTATATTTGTGCCAGAGATTGTCATACATGAAATAAAGGACTATTGATATCAATACTTCCTCTGATGCTATCAACATGCATTGTTTTGTTTGATCACTGACTTTGTTTGTTCGCTGTGTTGAAAGGCTTGCATTGTGGTGTTGTGAATTTCAAAACGATTTTCATTTGACGGTGTTGTTTTGTGTTCATTTGTGGCATATTATCACACAAGATGCTTAGAATTCATTGCTTCAACTGTAAACAACATACCTGGACAACAGATACACAGTAAAGGGTGCTACAACAAGTGTTACACCAGTGGCTCAAGACTGCAACCTCTCAGAGCCAATAAACAAAACACCACCAAGTGCTTCAAGAAGGAAACTTGCTTTTGGTGCTAATGAAAATGGAGACTGTGAATCTGAAGGTTTGTGTAATATTATTGATGATGTTAAAATACTGCTACAGTTAATATTGGATGATTTTGTGTGCTAGCATTGCTTTGGTGTGCAGTGTGTTTCTGTGATGGAAGATGAGAGTACGAGGAAAGGCCTTGCTATGAACTTAACTGTGATATGCAGCAAATGCAATGTTGGTGCATCTTGCATGACATCTAAAATTGTAAACAAAGGCTGTGATGTGAATTTGAGTGTAGCATCTGGCATGTGCTGTGTTAATAGGGGACAGAAGGCAGCAAGAACACTTTGTGCAGTGATGAATCTTCCACCTCCTCCAGCAAAATTTGAGCGGTATTATGGCTTACTGTTTGGGGCTGTAAAAGAAGTTGCAGAATCATCAATGAAAAGTGCTGCAGAACAATCTGTTATCAAAAATGATGGTGACAGGGACACAAGAGACACTTTTGATAGTACCTGGCAAAAAAGGGGCACATTTCAGTGAATGATGTTACAACAACATCTGTTGACACTGGCAAAGTACTAGATGTTGAGGTGTTGCGAAAATTTTGTGATAGTTGTGTGAAAGGGATTCCAGATCATGAATGTAATAGGAACTACAAAGGCTCAAGTGGAGGTATGGAAGTACAGGGAGTTGTCAGCTTGCTTACCAGATCTGTTGCCCCCCCCCCCCCCCCCCGCATGGCCTGTGATATGTGAAGTACGTTGTTGATGGTGATTGTAAAGCTTTCCTTGAGGTTCAACTTGTGCTCCAGATGGAGCTGAGAATATTGTGCAGAAGTTAGAATGTGTGGGGCATGTACTTAAAAGACTTGGCAGTAGACTTAGAAGGCTGAGACAAGATTTGTCAGGAAAAAAATTATCTGATGGGAAGAGAATAAGAGGGAGAGGGCGACTGTTGGATGCAGAAATTGGCAAGCTATAGACATATTATGGCTTGGCAGTAAGAAGGAATACAGGGGACTTGAAAAATATGAAGCAAGCAGTTTGGGCCTTATACTTCCACAAAATGTCCACAGACAATAACCCTATCCACAACCTGTGCCCAAAAGCAAGTGAATCAGGGTATGGCTACTAAAGGTCAATTGCTGGTGGTGAAGAATATCATCACAGGAATTCTGCTGTAATGGAAGCCATCAAACCTATATTCAGGGGCCTTGCAAATGAAAACTAATTGAAGAAATGTCTTCATGGTGGTACCCAAAACCCAAATGAAAGTTTTAAAAAATGTGTATGGGAAATATTGCCAAAAACCATTTTTTTGGAGAAGAAATACAGTTGCCATTGGCGTTTATGATGCAGTTTCCTGTTTTAATGATGGTGTGCAAAGCAGGAAATATGTTTTAGAGAAAATGAGAATTAAGTCCAGAGTGAATTGCATCAAAGCTTTTTATGTGATAGGCAGGTAGCGTGTAGTGAAAGCAGATAAATCGTTTTTGGAGGTGATAAAATCAAGAAGATTGCATCATAAGAATGTGAACAGGAAGAAAATTGATTTATCAAATGAAAAAACCTGCTTATGGTGCTACACAGTCCTAAAATAATGCAAAATACAAGCAGAAACTTAAATGGCCATTTTCGGCAAAACACAAATTTTTGTGCTTAAGTACATGTAACATCCAAAATAAATATCCTATTTCTTTCAAACTTGGTATGCTTAGTAAACACAAACACTTTAATGCAAAACTAAAATTTTCCAAATCTGGTAAAAACTGTTGTAAAAATTGAGATAATTAACAATAAAATTTGAGTTTTTTCTTAACATGAAGTTTAAAATGTAACAGCTCACTCATTGTTTCATAAATTAAATAAATTCTAGAGTTTCATACACCTTTAAGTATGATTTGTGTGCTGTGCAAAATTCATCAAAGAACCTTTCTTACCTATGAAGAAAATTGTACCTATAGCAACAAATGCAGCCAATAGTAAGTGAAGAAATTATGAAATTTCACATGTAAAAAAATTATTTTGGTATGTTTTTGAACTTACACTTCTATGAGTCTGAATCTTGAGTCCTTCCTCATCATGCTGACAAATTTTTATGAATTTATTTGTAAAAGTATAGACAGTGAAAATTTAAATGACCTGTTGTGCCTCTTCTGCTCCAAGTCGGCCCATTTGACAATCCTACTCCCCTTAACCCATATGATAACACAGAATGGAGTGATCATTAATGATGTCAAGAGTCAGTTACAACAACACAAGTTAACCTTCATTGGCCATCTTGTTGATACCCCACTCCTGAAAAACAGACCGAAGTAATTACCACCACCTGTGAACTATTATGAATTACACCATTTCTTAGGAATGCTAAACTTCTACCAATGCCATCTGCATAACACTGCCACAATCATTCTATGTCAAAGCAAGATACTGTCAGGCAAAAATAAAATTGACAAGTATTGGCTCGAGAAGATTCCACATATGCAACAAACATTTGACAGCAAAGAGGATGACCTTGCAAATACTACTACTCTAGTCCACTCTTCGCCTAACACCCACATTTCAGTCAATATGGATCCAAGCGACTATGCTATCAGGCTGTTCAGCAGTAGGACCTTAGGGGCATTATCCAACCCCTGCACTTTGTAATTCCCAATGAAAGTGGTCTGCCTTTGACCATGAACAGTGCACAGTGTATGAAGCCCTGCATTACTTTAAGGATGAAGTCATTGGTTGGTCCCTCACAATCTCCACAGATCACCATCCCCTCACAGATGTCGTCAAAATCCCATCAACTAATTCCGACCCCTACCCCCCCCCCCTCCCCCCTCCCTCCCTACACAGTCCTCCCAGCACACAGACTATATCGTCTAATTTACAGTTGATGTCAGACACCTACAGAGTGTGAAAAATGTCATTGCTGACTATGTGTCTAGAACAGAAAATCCATAACCACATCACACGTAGACTATGACCAACTTGCTGACTTGCAGTCCCATGACCAGCTGATCATCGACCTACTCCACAACCCAAACACCAGACTAACCTTTGAATACCATAGATTTTGGCACATAGCAAATCAGAGACTGTCATACCAAAGAGAGTTCACACAATACACTGCTGTTGTGAACCAGAGAAGTATTTTTCTGCTGCAAACAGTGGTGATGTTACTTGTAGAGTCTTCATTCACTCACTACATATTTATCCAAAAACCTTTCTGCTCACAGAGAAAATAAAGAAGGTGAAGGAAAGAGTAACAATACTGTTGAATCTGGCTTCGGCATGCAGATAATTGTTGCTAACATTCAGACAACAAACACAAATGAAAAGCCTACTCTAATTATTATTAGTGACGGATATGAAAACAAGGATGGACCCTTAGAAGCTACAAAATATCGTGAGAAAACACTAAAGGAAAACATTATTTAACTTTTCCATGTTTTTACTCATATTTTAACATGACTAAACATTTAAGGGAATGGATGCTGTACTTATTATCAACAAAAATGTTGTTCTGTTTTTTCTACCCATATTATTTGCCTCTGAGAGTGATTAGAATAAAAAAAATTATTCCTGAGTTCAGTCATTGGAGAAAATTGAAAACAAAGATATCAAAGCGCAAACCAAATTTAGAACAGTGGAAAACATTCTCTAATGGGAGATATGGGGAGCTTTCAGTTAGCTTTCATGGTCTGGCAGATTCCAAAACCAGGTACTGCATTGTATGGCATACCCATGAGCAGATAAAGACTCAGCTCACAAGTTATTAGTGATGAAGGGTAGGCTGAAGATTAAGAGACTATTTAGCAAGAATAAATGTGCAAAGAAGTGGGACATGGAAGTATTAAGTAATGAAGAGATTCCCTTGAAGATCTCTGAGGCCATAGATACAACTAAAAGGAATAGTGCAGTAGGCAGCTCAGTTAAAGAGGAATGGAATCTCTAAAAAAGGGCATCAAAGAAGTTGGAGAGAAAAATGTAGGTACAAGGGAGGTAACTGTGAAGAAACCATGAGGAACAGAAGAAATACTTCAAATGATCGATGAAAGAAAGGAGTACAAAAATGTTCAGGGAAATTCAGTAAATATGGAAATACAAGTTGCTGAGAAATGAAACAAATAAGAAGGGCAGGGAAGCTAAGGTGAAATGTCTACATGAAAAATGTGAAGAAATCAAAAAAGAAATGATTGTCAGAAGGACTGATTCAGCATCTAGAAAAACCAAAACCTTTGGCAAAATTAAAATCAAGGGAGGTAACAAGAGTGCAATGGGAATTCCACTGTTAAATGCAAAGGAGGTAGCAGACAGCTGGAAAGAGTATTCTGAAGGCCTCTATGAGGGCGAAGACTTATTTGATGATGTGATAGAAGAAGAAACAGAGGTTGATATAGAAGAGATAGGGGTTCAGTATTAGAAATCAGAATTTAAAAGAGTTTTGGAAGACTTAAGATTTAATAAGGCAGAAGGGGTAGATAATATTATATCAGAATTTTTGAAATCATTGAAGGAAGTGGCAACAAAGCAACCATTCACACTGTTATGTAGAATGTATAAGACTGGCAATATACCACCAGACTTTCAGAAAAATGTCTTCCACACAGTTCTGAAGATTGCAGGAGCTGATGAGTGTGGTAATTATTGCACAGTCAGCATACCAGCTCATGCATCCAAAATGTTTTCAAGAATAATAAACACAAGAATGGAAAAGAAAATTGAGGATGTGTTAGATGATGGTCAGTTTGGCTTTAGCAAAGATAAAGGCATGAGAGAGGCATTTATGGTTTGGCAGTTGATAATGGAAGTAAGACTGAAGAAAAATCAAGAAACATTCATAGGATTTGTCAACTGGAAACAGCATTTGACAATGTCAAATGTTGCAAGTTGTTTGAAATTCTGAGAAAAACAGGGGTAAGCTGTAGGGAAAGACCAGTAATAAAAAGTATGTACAAGAGCCTAGAGGGAACAATAAGCATGGAAGACTAAGAATGCTCAGATTAAAAAGGGTGTAAGACCAAGGTGTAACATTGAAGAACCAATAATGGAAATAAAAGAAAGATTCAAGAGTGGAATTAATATTCAGAGTGAAAGGAAATCAATTACAAGATTTGCTGGTGACATTGCTATCTTCAATGAAAGTGAAGAAGAGATGCAGGATATGCTGAATGGAATGAACAGTCTAATGAGTACAGAAAATGGATTGGAAGTAAATTGAAGGAAGAGGAAGGAACTGGTATAGAGGGTATTCATGGACAAGAGAAGTCTACCAGTATGAAACATAGGCCCTAAACTGAGGAAGAAATTTCTAAGAATCTATGGAAATTTCTAAGACTATATGTTTGGAGCACAGCATTGTATGGCAGTGAAACATCTACTGTGGTAAAACCAGAAGGGAATCAAAGCATTTGAGATGTTCTACAGAAGAATGTTGAAAATTATGAGGACTGATAAAGTAAGGAATGGTGATGTTCTCCACTGAATCAATGAGGAAAGGAATATATGGAAAAAAGATAAGAAGGAGGGACAGTATTATATGCCATTTGTTAAAATATCAGGAAATAACATCCATGGTACTAGAGGGAGCTTTAGAGGGTAAAAACTGTAAAGGAAGACAAAGATTGGGATACACACAGCAAATAATTTGGGTGGAACATTTTAAGTGCTACTCTGAGATGAAAATGTTGGCAAAGGGAAGGAATTCAATTCGTGGTGGGCTGCATCAAACTTGTCAGATGACCAACGACTCAAAAAAGATCGGCTTGAAACTTAATAAAACCATTGACGAACGTAAGCAGATTATTATAGGGAGACCAAGAATGGAGAAATATTTTACATCGCCTTTTAGATATTACACTAGTTTTAGCCCAATAAACCTTGCTTTCTGTGGTCATCATGAAGACATTTCATACAGAAAAACATGTAATTTATTAGAAGTGGTACAGCTGATGGGAAAATATGATTCAGCATTGAATTAGCAGTCAAATTAAGTCGGGTGATGCTGAGGGAATTAGATTAGGATATGAGGCACTTAAAGTAGTAAAGGAGTTTCGCTATTTGGGGAGCAAAATAACTGATGATGGTCGAAGTAGAGAGGATATAAAATGTAGACTGGCAATGGCAAGGAAAGCGTTTGTGAAGAAGAGAAATTTGTTAACATCGAGTATAGATTTACGTGTCAGGAAGTCGTTTAAGAAAGTATTTGTATGGAGTGTAGCCATGTATGGAAGTCAAACATGGACGATAAATAGTTTAGACAAGAAGAGAATAGAAGCTTTCGAAATGTGGTGCTACAGAAGAATGCTGAAGATTAAATGGGTAGGTCACATAACTAATGATGAAGTATTGAATAGAATTGGGGAGAGGAGGAGTATGTGGCACAACTTGACAAAAAGAAGGGACCGGTTAGTAGGACATGTTCTGAGGCATCAAGGGATCACAAATTTAGCATTGGAGGGCAGCGTGGAGGGTAAAAATTGTAGAGGGAGACCAAGAGATGAATACACTAAGCAGATTCAGAAGGATGTAGGTTGCAGTAAGTACTGGGAGATGAAGAAGCTTGCACAGGATAGGGTAGCATGGAGAGCTGCATCAAACCAGTCTCAGGACTGAAGACCACCACAACAACAACAAAAACATTGAATTAGCATTGTCTGGAACTTTAAGAGCCTAGTGAGAGGTCAATGAGAGTACCTTATTGTTTATCAAAAGAGTTGCAGAAAGAATTTATTTTTATTTTGGGTGAACATGTTAAGGAAAAAATTATTGCAAATAAAAAAGGCAAAATATTACAGAATAATTTTTGACAGACCTCCTAATGGTAGGAGGACTGTCCAGATGAGTCAAATAATTAGATATATAATGACACTGTGGAAATTGTAGAATCTTTAATAAGTGTACATTTTATGCCAGGAAAGACTGCAGATGATATGTCAAAAGATACTCAACAGCAGCTGGTAAAAGATGGGATGATTATTGTGTTGAACTGGGCTCAAGGTTATGACAGTACTATGTCAATGTCAATGAAAAATTTGAGAAGTCAATCTGAATGGTCTGTTCAGTCCATGAGCTAATTATTCCTTAAAACTACAGGGGAGGCCAAGTGGGGACAGTCAGTACACTCATGTGGTGCATGACCATCCCATCTACAAGTAAAATAAGTTACTGATATGAACTTAGTGCATGATCTGCCAAATTACAAATAGTATGTCTCACCAATATAAAATATCTCTCTTTACTGTTTCCTCTGAATTGTGATAAATCAACTGGTTCTCTAGGTTTCACAAAAGATGCTTTGGACTTCGCACATCCATAAGTATGCCTAAACTCTGCCATATCACAACCAAAGGACGAGAAAAATGACTTTTTGTTTAGTACATTGTGGTTACTGGTGCACTGTGTGAACATTGTGGGATTGCCTCCTGACCTGGGATTGCTGCCATAACTAAATATCAAGAATATGATTGAACATCATAAGAACATACTTATTTCCCACTTGTGTTCTATTAGGAGGTCCTATGACAGCCAATCCCAGCATAGAAAATAGTCTCTGTAGCTGAATTTTCTGATGACTCCCATTTGTTCTTTGTATACAAGGGATACAGTTTCTTACATATTATTCTATATCACTTTCATATGTTTTGCAGCAAACTTTTTCAGCTAAACATTTATCAGTTGTTCTTTTCCCTCTGTGACCTGATAATATGTGGTCATGCACTTGATGTAATACTTTTCTCAGCTCTGCAGAAACTACATTGCGAGGTCTGCACTTTGCAGGTTTACATAGCAAGCCTTCTTGTATTTTGAACTGAGATTGCATTTGAGATGACTTGACACTCACTGTCAGCTGATTGTGCCTTTATCCACTTTGTCTGGTTTCCACCTACTAATTGTAAAACTACCATCTTCCTGCTTAGGGTATCAACTTTCGTATGTTTGGCTCCTAGTTTATGAATTGCTTCATAGTCAACCTCACTTAGTTTTAACACTGATTCTAATGTTCTGATACTTAAAGTGTGAGTGTGGATCTGGGTTATATTGGCTTATTCCCCAAAACCACCTTCCACTTCTTTACGAGATGACTTACTTGGAATTTGCAGCCACTCTTGTTTACTGGATAGCCTGCTGCTGGAGACCCTCTTGAATTCCTCTCTGTCGAATAATGCTGGTTACAGGAATTTTTAGACTCTTTCTACTTATGAAATAAGAAGACACACAAACTTTACTTTTTGTCAATTAACGTTGTATTTGACCTCCATACACAATAAAAATCTCACTTCCCACATGAATATGTAACTTTCTGCAAGTCTCTTATACAGTCAGACGTTAGAAACAAATTGAGTTACAGTTAAAACTAAGATGGCTTGGATACCATGACCTTTCTTAACATGAAACATAAAATGAGTCTTGCCTCTAACAAGGTTGTGTCAAGAGTCTACAGGAGTACTTTTTCAAGTGTTCTTGTTTTAATAACAATATTAAATGACATAATAAGCACAGAGCTGCATATAAACTTTGTGATTCTCCCTTACACACTCACTAAAACATATATGGATTGCCCGAAAGGTACTTGTCAGTGCTGTTCGACCGCTGTGTCTACATTCTTCACGTGACTGATTTTAAACCTGCACACACAAACATGTGATGCACAGTAGGTAGGATTCTACCAGAATATTGTGTGTTCAAGATGGTAGAAGGCTGAGTGGTTCTAGAATTTACACAGAAATTCTCGAATCACTACACCATCTCGTTAATCAACTTGATGGATCTTTCAACATTAATAACCATTTTAAAGGTGCATGGTCTGTAATCATCTGAATTTCTGACTGTACCAATAGCAATCAAAATAAGGCATATTGTAAATAACTGCAAACATGTCTTTCCCATTTAATTAATTTCAGCCTTTTTCAACTGTCTGGAGTCTATGCGACCAGATGTTCTTTCCCATTGCCATTGTGACCTGAAATGCAATGTGTATCATACACAAAAGGAATCAGAGTATATTAACTCAGGATCTGACATTAGACCCTTGAGTTTCTCAATTGCTTCTTTACACGGTCTTGTCCACTGAAAACTAACACCTTTTCATAGCATAGTGGCTGTGCAGTTTCAGTGATACTCTTCATGTACTAATCATAATAACTCCATAATCCAATAAACAACTGTAACTGTTTAGTAGTTTGTGGCACTGGTTTTAAGGTGGAAGTAAGTCAAGAATCTGCCCTCACTGCATCTTGACAGATAATATGCCCAAGATAACTTAACTGTCTCTGAGCAAAATAGCATTTCTCCATACCAAGTGTAAAGTGTGCTACCCTCAATCCACTAAATACATCAGCCAGACTTTTAAAATGATCTTCTGTAGTTCTCGAGTATATGTTTATAGCATTGAGACGTACCATACAGTTTCTCAGTTTTAATCCATGAAGTACTAAATCCAATAGTTGTTTGAATGTAGCCAGAGCATTTTTCAATCTGAATGACATTCTTTGACATTGATACTGTGAAAGCTGTTTTGGGTCTGTTTTGGGAAACACTTCCAGTTGGTGATTATCGCTTCTAATATTGATTGCTCAAAAATATTTACATGTTCCTAGACTGTCTAATATATCAATGATAATTGGGCTAGAATATACATCCATTGTGGTTCATGCATTCAGTTAACGGTTATATCGTCAACTTATTTTTTGGCTAAAATAACAATATTTGCTGACCATAGGCTGTCTCTATGCGCAATAATACCATCACATAATTGTTGATCTATAAATTCATCTACTAATGGCTGTAGGTAACACTATCTACATCTACATCCATACTCCGCAAGCCATCTGATGGTGTGTGACAGAGGGTACCTTGAGTACCTCTATCGGTTCTCCCTTCTATTCCAGTCTCGTATTGTTTGTGGAGGAAGGATTGTCGGTATGTTTCTGTGTGGACTCAAATCTCTCTGATTTTATCCTCATGGTCTCTTCATGAGACATACGTAGGAGGGAGCAATATACTGCTTGACTCTTTGGTGAAGGTATGTTCTTGAAACTTTAACAAAAGCCTGTACCGAGCTACTGAGCGTCTCTCCCGCAGAGTCTTCCACTGGAGTTTATCTATCATCTCCGTAATGCTTTCGCGATTACTAAACGATCCTGTAACGAAGCGCGCTGCTCTCTGCTGGATCTTCTCTATCTCTTCTATCAACCCTATCTGGTACGGATCCCACACTGCTGAGCAGTATTCACGCAGTGGGCAAACAAGCATACTGTAACCTACTTCCTTTGTTTTCGGATTGCATTTCCTTAGGATTCTTCCAATGAATCTCAGTCTGGCATCTGCTTTACCGACGATCAACTTTATATAATCATTCTATTTCAAATCGCTCCTAATGCGTACCCCCAGATAATTTATGGAATTAACTGCTTCCAGTTGCTGACCTGCTATTTTGTAGCTAAATGATAAGGGATCTATCTTTCCATGTATTCACAGCACATTACACTTGTCTAGATTGAGATTCAATTGCCATTCCCTGCACCATGCATCAATTCGCTGCAGATCCTCCTGTATTTCAGTACAATTTTCCATTGTTACAACCTCTCGATACACCACAGCATCATCTGCAAAAAGCCTCAGTGAACTTCCGATGTCATCCACAAGGTCATTTATGTATGTTGTGAATAGCAACGGTCCTATGACACTCCCCTGCGGCACACCTGAAATCACTCCCACTTCGGAAGACTTCTCTCCATTGAGAATGATATGCTGTGTTCTGTTACCTAGGAACTCATCAATCCAATCACACAATTGGTCTGATAGTCCATATGCTCTAACTTTGTTCATTAAATGACTGTGGGGAACTGTATCGAACGCCTTGCGGAAGTCAAGAAACATGGCATCTACCTGTGAACCCGTGTCTATGGCCCTCTGAGTCTCGTGGACGAATATTGCGAGCTGGGTTTCACACGACCGTCTTTTTCGAAACCCATGCTGATTCCTACAGAGTAGATTTCTAGTCTCCAGAAAAGTCATTATACTCGAACATAATACGTGTTCCAAAATTCTACAACTGATCGACGTTAGAGATATAGGTCTACAGTTCTGCACAACTGTTCGACGTCCCTTCTTGAAAACAGGGATGACCTGTGCCCTTTTCCAATCCTTTGGAATGCTACGCTCTTCTAGAGACCTACGGACACCGCTGCAAGAAGTTCCTTTGTGTACTCTGTGTAAAATCGAACTGGTATCCCATCAGGTCCAGCGGCCTTTCCTCTTTTGAGCGATTTTAATTGTCTTTCTATCCCTCTGTCGTCTATTTCTATATCTACCATTTTGTCATCTGTACAACAATCTAGAGAAGGAACTACAGTGCAGTCTTCCTCTGTGAAACAGCTTTGGAAAAAGACATTTAGTATTTCTGCCTTTAGTCTGTCATCCTCTGTTTCAGTACCATTTTGGTCATAGAGTGTCTGGACATTTTGTTTTGATCCACCTACTGCTTTGACATAAGGCTAGAATTTCTTAGGATTTTCTGCCAAGTCAGTACATAGAACTTTACTTTCGAATTCATTGAATTCCTCTCGCATAGCCCTCCTCACACTACATTTCGCTACGCGTAAATTTTTGTTTGTCTGCGAGGCTTTGGCTATGTTTATGTTTGCTGTGACGTTTCCTTTGCTTCCGCAGCAGTTTTCTAACTTGGTTGTTGTACCACGGTGGCTCTTTTCCATCTCTTATGATCTTGCTTGACACATACTCATCTAACACATATTGTACGATGGTTTTGAACTTTGTCCACTGATCCTCAACACTATCTGTACTTGAGACAAAACTTTTGTGTTGAGCCGTCAGGTACTCTGTAATCTGCTTTTTGGTCACTTTTGCTAAACAGAGAAATCTTCCTACCTTTTTTAATATTTCTATTTATGGCTGAAACCATTGATGCCGTAACCGCTTTATGATTGCTGATTCCCTGTTCTGCGTTAACTGTTTCAAATAGTTCGGGTCTGTTTGTCACCAGAAGGTCTAATATGTTATTGCCATGAGTCGGTTCTCTGTTTAACTGCTGAAGGTAGTTTTCAGATAAAGCACTTAAAAAAATTTCACTGGATTCTTTGTCCCTGCCACCCGTTATGAACGTTTGAGTCTCCCAGTCTATATCCGGCAAATTATATCTCCACCCAGAACTATAACATGGTGTGGGAAATCTACTCGAAATATTTTCCAAATTATCCTTCAGGTTGTAACGATACATATTAAAGGCTTTACTTTAATGAAGTATGCGATCCCTTCCAAATTCAACCAGTTTAACAAGTATTTATGATTATAGAAAAGTTATTGTGTATGTTAACAATGATTGCACAACATGTCTCCATAAACAGTCAACCCATTAAATTATACTGAATAACTGACCCACACAAAAGTTTATATCACTTGATCACTGATACAGCAAATGTCATCATGAAAAACACTAAGTTTATCTTAAATAATTAATATGAAGTACGAAAAATAGTGGCCAACTTAAGTATTTTGGATCTCCTTAAATAAAAATCACCCAGTGAAACCTATTTGTTCACTAGGAGCGTTTTCACTCAGTATTCACGTAATCAATCCTATTTTAGACGAAAACCAATGTAATTCTTAATAATTCATGTTACTTACTTATTTATGCAAATTAGAGAAGTCAGTTGACAAACTTCTAAAAAACGGCCTTTTTGTAACAAAGAATTATTCTGTCAAGTCAACAAATCTGTCTGTCATTTTAATAACATGTTAAATTATGTCACTCGATGCAAATTAATAACTTTTCTGCACAAATTATGATAACAGATGTACATGTGACTCATAAACTATATCTCTTTTTAGTAGTTCTTTGACAATGTTATAAATAGAAGCAGCGAGAAGGGTCGAGAGACCAGTCGGAGGCAGTCAGGGGCAGTCGGAATGTCACTTTGGTGAAGTGTGTTTCTGTGTTATTGTTTGGCAAAACAAGTCAAAGAACATGTAAAGGAAGTATTACTTTGTGTTGTGTTATGGTCTTTGGTGGACAGTGGAATTAATATGGCCACTAAAGTAATAAATATTTGATGTTTACATACGTGTTGGTTTCGCTCGTTCTTTATCATCAAAAGCACATGAAAAACACGGAACCTCATGTTTTTTAACCCTAGACAACCAGATTTAGAGCCAGCATCAGCATCGAGACACAGCAGCGATCCAGCAAGCAGCAGCGATTACTACAATACAATACATTGTAATGGCGCCAACCTAACATCAAGTGCTAACAAGCTCCGTAAATGGGAGTGAAATAGTGCGTTTATCAGCAATTAGCAAAAGATATCTACGACGACTTTTGGCGGTCAATTTACAAAAGTGGGGGCTCGTCCGGGATCTTTAAGTGCATCGATGATAATAGTGCAGCGATAAATTTCGTAAGTGCTTAGCATTCCAAAAAATTTTTATTTGTGCATTGTGGCAACAGTGAAAATATGTCAAAAATAAATAAATAAAGTGTGTTTGTGCGACTACGAAAAAGTATCATCACACCGCTCGGAAGATTAACGCCTGGATTATGTCAATGGATTTCATCAATCAAGACTTCAGCTTCAATAAAACCGAATATAAGTGAAGAAAGCCAACAAGAACACCGACCACGACATCATAGCATATACATAAAGCAAGGTATTTTGTTGTTTTTGTCATTTACAAAATTAATAGTGAACATGTCTCTACCTAAGAGTGATGAGATCGTAGGAAATGTAAAAATTGAACCAGGGGATGGTGAACAATTAAACTTAACAGAGTGGCTAGCAGAGTTTGCAACTCAAATAAGCTCGCAACTTAAACAATCGAGTGAACAAGTAAGTTTGAAACTTAAGGAAAACACAGATAGACTGGATAAGTTAAGTTTGAATTTTGATCTATTAAATACTCATCTCAATGAGAAGTGTGAGGAAATTAAAACTACCCTCAGTAAGGACACTAGAGAACAGTTGATACACTTCAGAAAAGAATTTCAAGTTAAAGTTGAAAGTTTAAATGAAAACATACAAGCTAACACAGACAGCATTGCTGTCATCTACAACAGAGTAGATGCTGAAGCTAAAAGATTAGATCAAAGAATAGACAAAACATCAGAAGACCTTAAACAAGAATACAACCTGTACACCACTAATGTAGATACAAAAGTAGAAAATATGCACACTAAATATTCACAATTGGAAGATGCATTGATGTCCAAACAAACGATTTACAATCAAAATACAATGTATGGGCACATCCAAGTGAAATGCTTTCCTGGTGAAAATCTGCACCCTATTGACTTTATTCACCAATGTAAGGATATGTTTGTTGTAGGAATGTCAGATAACCTAAAAATTAAGTTAGTAAAACGGTTTCTAGAAGGGGAGGCCCTATCCTGGGCAAATGAGAATAATGATTCTTGGAATACTTTTGAAGAGTTTGAAGCTAAATTTATTTGTAAATTTTGGTCACAGTCCATACAAGCCAGATTAAAGTCAGAATTTCTAAATGGATCAGTGTATAGAGGGAAAGTAGGGGGAATGCAAAAATTTTGCAGAGATCAATTGAAAAAACTTGCTCACTTGAATAACTCTTTTGATATTATGACACAAATTGATGTTTTAAAAAGAAGATTACCAGAGAGACTGCAGTGGGAATTGGTCCATGGACCAGACGATTCAATGGAAGAGTTCCTGAAATTTGTAGATAGATTAGATAGGGCCTTGGAGAGAGAAAATAACCAAAGTTTTGGCTCTGGCAACAACCAGTATGGGGGGTGGAACAGGAATGTAAATAGAGATTATTATTGGAGGAGAGACTTTGAAAATTCTGGAAATAATGCTCCAAATAGGGGAGATAGGAGATATGAAAATGATTTCAGAAACAATACGCAGGAGGGAGGATGGAGGAGAGATAACAGGAATGATAGAAATAGGTATTGGGGAAGAGAACAAGATAGAAGGGGGTTTGTTGAAACTAGTGAACAAAACGACAGCTACAAATGGACAGACCAAGGAAACCAGCCGGGAAACGGTGGACAGTCCCACTAGATGTCCGTAGTTTTGGGGCTAGACAATATTATGACAGGACAACACATAACCGAAACTGGAAAAGGAGAGGATACAATGTAAAGAGTAATTACCATGAAAATACTGAAGTTGTTAGAATGAATAAATTAGAATTTAATAAAAGGTTTTGGGATACTATGAGTAAAAGTGATACAGTTAATAAAAACTGTATTCAAGCACAGGTAGTTGGTGAAAGTGCAGAAGTTGAAGGTATTGCAGAGTTCCATAGTTGGGCTGAAAAAGATACTGGTGTTAATAACAAGTCAGACACACCACAAGTAGAATCTATTTTGGGGGGTTTATTTGATATGAAGGGGGATGACGAAGTGTTTAATGGAGCCAAAGACTCAATTGCTGAGATTCAGATACATAGGGGGGAAACTGAAGATGAGGTTGTTGTGGAGGAGGAGGAAGAAGTAATAGAGGGACATTTAAATAATGATCCTAAATCAAGTGATGTTATTGATGAGAGTGTGAAGGAAGAAATAAAAGTATTTGCAGAATTGAAAAGTGATTATGTGGTAAAGGTAAGTGATGTGACGAACATGGGTAATAATGAGGTTAATTTAAGTGAAATGCAGACTAGGGAATGTGTATCTGAGGACAAGCTATTGCCTATTGGGAACTATGAAATGCTAATCTATGAGAATGGTAATAAGAATAATATTAAAGAAAATATAAAGGGATGGAATGTAAATGTGTGTTTTCAAGAAAAAGGGGAAAAGTTTTTAGAAGTTTTGTGGAACAACTATGGAAACTGTGTAAACAAAGATGCCTTTTGGAAAGAATTAGCAAAGGTAAGTGCAACCTTGTATCCTATATGGTGGATAAGAATCCGTAGTGGACTTTATAAAAAATGGGGTGAAAACAATAATTTGTTGAGTGGCAACACAGTGTTAAGAGGAACAGATAAAAACAAAGGTTTATATTTAAATGTCAATGCTTTGCAAACAGAGAGGGATGTGGCTAAGCATAGGAAAAAGACATTAGACTTAGGAACTAAAGAAATTGAAAATGATCTATTGTTTGAGAATACTGAAATAGACAAAGATGTTGAGCTAGGTTGTCCTTATGTTAAAGTAAACATTGACATTTGTCCATTTGAAATAAAAGAAAGCCCACATCCTAATGCATATAGACTAATCTTTCCCAGATCAAGAAGGTTATTTGGATTAAGAAACATCATTGAACTGAAACCATATAAACATGATTAAGCACATTTCCCTGTTTGAATACAGTTACTTACCCATTTTCCGTAAAGCATGTTATCAGCGAAAGATTTTCACTGGGTGTGTCAAATAGCAACTACCACTACAGACCCTGGAAAAGTTCCAGATGTCTGAGACAATGTTTTTATATTTTTATTGTCACTATTGAATATTAAATATTGTGATATCTTCTTTTACTTGCAATGGGCAAGAAGGTGACAAACATTTATTACTCTCTTTTTGTATTGTTGAATATGGGACATGATTGCACCAAATAAAAGACAATGAAAAAATTGTTGTGCAAGACCCATCATTGTGTTACTATTGTTTTCTTAGGCATAAGATTTGTGGACAATTTTCTACAGCTAATCAGATGTTCACCAAGTTTGATGTTTGTGTTATGTTGTGACCAATTTAAGTGTCCAATTTTGGTATTCATATGTTCTTGTACTATCTTGACTATGTGTCTCAATGGGAGACAAGTTTCTTAAATATTTCATTTTCTTTTTTTTTAAATGCATATTATATTCATACATGTGACTTCTCTAGTGTTTATGTTTATATATCATGTCCATACTTATAATTATGTTCTGGGTTTTCATTTTCTTTATGTGGCTCAAAAAGAGCAGACAGGTGGAATATTTTCCTATGGACATCTGACCTGTCCATCTATGTAATATATTTATGTTTCTTCTATTATCTTGACTAATCTGTGACGCAATGAGAGCTGACTTTGAAATAATTTACATATTTATTTTTTTATATATCTTAAAATCGCATGTGATATATTTGTGTCTGTTTTTGATCATTTTCCACGTGGCTCACTGGGAGCAAAGATTATCAATTTTTTTACTTTCATATATTACTAAATAATTTTATTATGCTGTCATACTGATTGACATAACACAAAGTGCATTTCAAACAACACAACTAAAATATTTGCAGGAAAAAGTCATTTTGAAACGGTGTAACGGTTGTTGTATACATACACATTATGCACAGTAATTGACACATTTGTCCTAGTCGGCTAATATCATTAACATTCTGTAAATGATATTACCCGAGGGGGGTATTGTAACGATACATATTAAAGGCTTTACTTTAATGAAGTATGCGATCCCTTCCAAATTCAACCAGTTTAACAAGTATTTATGATTATAGAAAAGTTATTGTGTATGTTAACAATGATTGCACAACATGTCTCCATAAACAGTCAACCCATTAAATTATACTGAATAACTGACCCACACAAAAGTTTATATCACTTGATCACTGATACAGCAAATGTCATCATGAAAAACACTAAGTTTATCTTAAATAATTAATATGAAGTACGAAAAATAGTGGCCAACTTAAGTATTTTGGATCTCCTTAAATAAAAATCACCCAGTGAAACCTATTTGTTCACTAGGAGCGTTTTCACTCAGTATTCACGTAATCAATCCTATTTTAGACGAAAACCAATGTAATTCTTAATAATTCATGTTACTTACTTATTTATGCAAATTAGAGAAGTCAGTTGACAAACTTCTAAAAAACGGCCTTTTTGTAACAAAGAATTATTCTGTCAAGTCAACAAATCTGTCTGTCATTTTAATAACATGTTAAATTATGTCACTCGATGCAAATTAATAACTTTTCTGCACAAATTATGATAACAGATGTACATGTGACTCATAAACTATATCTCTTTTTAGTAGTTCTTTGACAATGTTATAAATAGAAGCAGCGAGAAGGGTCGAGAGACCAGTCGGAGACAGTCAGGGGCAGTCGGAATGTCACTTTGGTGAAGTGTGTTTCTGTGTTATTGTTTGGCAAAACAAGTCAAAGAACATGTAAAGGAAGTATTACTTTGTGTTGTGTTATGGTCTTTGGTGGACAGTGGAATTAATATGGCCACTAAAGTAATAAATATTTGATGTTTACATACGTGTTGGTTTCGCTCGTTCTTTATCATCAAAAGCACATGAAAAACACGGAACCTCATGTTTTTTAACCCTAGACAACCAGATTTAGAGCCAGCATCAGCATCGAGACACAGCAGCGATCCAGCAAGCAGCAGCGATTACTACAATACAATACATTGTAATGGCGCCAACCTAACATCAAGTGCTAACAAGCTCCGTAAATGGGAGTGAAATAGTGCGTTTATCAGCAATTAGCAAAAGATATCTACGACGACTTTTGGCGGTCCATTTACAAGGTGCTCAGCCACAACAGCTACTGAGCCAGGGGGCCTATAGAGATATCCAATTACCATGTCTGAGCCTGCTTTAACCGTGACATTCACCCAAATCATTTCACATTTCGGATCTCCGACAATATCCTTCGATACTATTGCACTTCTAATCGCTATAAACACGCGTCCCCCTTCACTGTCCAGCCTGTCTCTGCGGTATACATTCCAATCTGAGTTTAGGATTTCATTACTGTTTACGTCTGGTTTCAGCCAACTTTTGGTCCCAAGTACAATATGGGCGTTGTGACCGTTTATTAATGAGGGCAGTTCTGGGACGTTTCTATAGACGCTCCTGTGGTTTACTATTAGCACATTAATATTGTTATTCCCTGTTGGATTTTGCCTACTCCTACTTTGCCGCGTCTCAGGAGGCGTCTTGTCGGGCCTAGGGAGAGAATTCTCTAACCTAAAAATCCCCCATGTGCACTCCACACGTACTCCGCTACCCTTGTAGCCGCTTCTGGCATGTAGTGCACGCCTGACCTATTCAGGGGGACCCTACATTTCTCCACCCGATAGCGGAGGTCGAGAAATTTGCACCCCAGATCTCCGCAGAATCGTCTGAGCCTCTGGTTTAAGCCTTCCACTCGGCTCCAAACCAGAGGACCGCGATCGGTTCTGGGAACGATACTACAAATATTTAGCTCTGATTCCACCCCGCGAGCGAGGCTTTCTGCCTTCACCAATTCCACCAACCGCCTGTACGAACTGAGGATGACCTCTGAACCCAGACAGCAGGAGTCATTGATGCCGACATGAACAACAATTTGCAGTCGGGTGCACCCAGTGCTCTCTATCGCCACTGGCAGGGCCTCCTCCACATCTCGGATGAAACCCCCCCGGCAAACAGACAGAGTGAACACTGGCCTTCTTCCCCGACGTTTCCGCTATTTCCCTAAGGGGCTCCATCACCCGCCTAACGTTGGAGCTCCCAATAACTGATAAACCCCTCCCCCCGTGTGCCTGCTCGGACCTTGCTGAAGGAGCAGCCACATGTCCACTCACAGGCAGAGCGGGCGATGCCACACGGCCAGCCTCCACATTTACCCTCTGCCTCGTGCGCTGTGAATGCCGCTGAACCCGCCACTCCCCTTGGAGAGAGGGTGGCCCAACTGCGCCCGGTAACCGCGAAGATGTCTCGACAGCAGGGACAGTGGGTGAAGCATCTAACACCTGGGGTGTACCATTCGACGCACCAGACTCCCCACTGCCGCTACACTCTGAGGTAGCAGCCTGAAGACGGCTGACCGCAGCCATCAACACGCTCAGCTGTTCGCGAACAGTGGCCAGCTCCTCCTGCATCCGTACACAGCAATCACACATCCTATCCATCCTAAGGAATCAATTTACTGTAGAGAGTTAATCAACTTTTAACTAGACTGCTAATTCACTAAAGGCGGCTGATTGTTGACTAAACTGTGATTGCTAGCCACTTCTTGTAGAAAACAATGAAAATAGCACTACCTGTCTCTGGACTGTATTGAAAACAAACACTAGCACTACTGGCACTATGGTTGACTAAAGGGACTCTCTCTGACTGTATTCAAAACAAACACGAAATCTATGGAACGCTATTACTAGCACTCGACAATTAAAGCTTCCTAAAAGCAAAAACACATGGAAGAAGAAGTGACAAGTAAGAAAAATACAGTTAATACTTAAATTAAGGTAGCTCGCTGCACAGCAGACGTGAAGCAGGCGGCAGTTACGACGACACTGACTATTCTGCATGGTTTCCTGAAGACTGGTGGATTATTGCTTCTGGTGTGCAGTGCTGTATGAGAGCAACTGCTGATAGTAGACCATCTGTACTTAATAAATCTGAATATACAAACGAAAAGTTTCATGACTTCCCATTCACTGTCTTTCAAGTGATCAATCTTGGCATGTAGTGCAGATGCATTGAGGGTTTGTTTGATGCTTCGATCACTTCATGATCCATCGATATCTTCATCCTCAAGTATCTCTAAACTTACTATAATTAATCCTTTCATGAGATTCAGTTTGTCTGTGCCAAAGTTATTGAAGTTTCCTGGAATCATCAGTTCCCCATTTACTTTGGTTACACGTGCAATGCTTCGTCATATAAAACAGTGCATGCTGTCTAATGCTTCATTGTTCTGCAGTGGCTCAACTACACACTATCTCTGCCATGGCACAACAGCATCTACATACATCCAAACCACCTTTCCTGTACCAGAAGGTACTTTGTCATGCGTAATTGTCTTCAGTGTACATGTTCACAGTTCAGGTGGTGACACCTTAGAAAACTTTGAACTATGCAACATTGAAATGTTTTCCACTGTTGGACTCATCAGAAACAGGTTCTCACCAACTTCAACTGTCTACCATGCAAATTTAATTTTTGTGTGATGCCTGTCAGGAAGTCAATTCTAAAATTGCAGAATACCCTGCTTTCTATCTACACACTCATTTGCCTTGTGGCCAAAATGCCCACATCGGTAACATTGTGGTTAACTGCATTGCACCTTCAAATGTCCTTTCTTCTCACAATGATAATAATTCTTTCCTGAAGCCAAAATTTGCTTATCACTGCATACTCATGTATCAATATCTATCTCCTATAAATGCATGGTAACACATAGTTCTGCAGCCAAATATTCTGGCTTTTCATTTGTACTCTTCATGAAAACTCTGCAGGAATTCCTCACTAAAATATGTAGAGAACTCTGTTTTCTGTCTCCCTGAGTATGATGTGATTCACTTCTGGATTCCCTGTCAACTCATATATTTGCACATTTAGTTTACGGATTTTATCTGAATATTCTCCACAGATTGTTTTACCATGTGTATCAACACACTCGACTTTTCACTTAGAAACCTAGCACTATTCTGCTTACAGTATCTGTGGCATAAACCTTCTGCTAATTGTTTCAAATGCACTTGCCTTTCTCAACATTCCGTGACACATCATGTACGTCTTGTCTTTTCCCGTATCTAGCATTTTTGCGAAATTTACCACAACCTTAAATTATGCTTAAAATATGTGCTTGAAGCAGAGCAACATATACTAAACAGGAAAAATACAACCTCAAACATTACCCAGCAGCTATCACTGCACTTGCATGCTGCATGGCCATACCATCCACAAGTGGAACAAGTTACTAGTATGAACTTAGTGCATAAGATGCCAAATTACAAATATTACATCTTACTGGTAACAAATGTCTCTCTTTAAAATTGCCCCTGAATTCAAAAAATGTGTTTTGCACTTACTGCATTGTGCTCACTGCTGCAACATGTAAACGTCATAGATGCAGAACACGGCCTCCAAATTTGAGGAGTTGGAGTCAAACATTTATCATGCCAGATCTTCTGATGATGATTTTATAGTGTTCACTTCTGGCATCAGTTTACAGAGGGGCTAAGAGGAGACACCTCTGGGTGAACTCAGGATAGAACCTGTGGAACATCTTCAACACGAGTAACACATTATTAGAGTTGAGTCATTTATTTCCAGTGTTTATAAGTTGTCATTCTTTCACACCAGCCTCAGCTATTGGTCAGTCAGGTGTGTGTTGGATTCTAGACGTCATTTGTGCAAGCAGCTCAGCGGTTGCATGCCCAAGAGTAGTTTGCAACTCTGGCACTGCTGTGGGTTGCTGGTGTGTAGGGGTAGCCATTCTACATCTACATCTACATGGTCAAATTCAGACTTAAGTGCCTGGCAGAGGGTTCATCGAACCATTTTCATACTACTTCTCTACCATTCCACTCTCAAATGGCGCGTGGGGAAAAGGAACATCTCAATCTTTCCGTTCGAGCTCCGATTTCTCTTATTTTATTATGATGATCATTTCTCCCTATGTAAGTGGGTGTTGTTGTTGTTGTTGTTGTGGTCTTCAGTCCTGAGACTGGTTTGATGCAGCTCTCCATGCTACTCTATCCTGTGCAAGCTTCTTCATCTCCCAGTACCTACTGCAACCTACATCCTTCTGAATCTGCTTAGTGTATTGATCTCTTGGTCTCCCTCTACAATTTTTACCCTCCACGCTGCCCTCCAATGCTAAATTTGTGACCCCTTGATGCCTCAAACCATGTCCTACCAACCGATCCCTTCTTCTAGTCAAGTTGTGCCACAAACTTCTCTTCTCCCCAATCCTATTCAATACCTCCTCATTAGCTACGTGATCTACCCACCTTATCTTCAGCATTATTCTGTAGCACCACATTTCGAAAGCTTCTATTCTCTTCTTGTCCAAACTGGTTATCGTCCATGTTTCACTTCCATACATGGCTACACTCCATACAAATACTTTCAGAAACGACTTCCTGAGACTTAAATCTATACTCGATGTTAACAAATTTCTCTTCTTCAGAAACGATTTCCTTGCCATTGCCAGTCTACATTTTATATCCTCTCTACTTCGACCATCATCAGTTATTTTACTCCCTAAATAGCAAAACTCCTTTACTACTTTAAGTGTCTCATTTCCTAATCTAATCCCCTCAGCATCACCCGATTTAATTTGACTACATTCCATTATCCTCGTTTTGCTTTTGTTGATGTTCATCTTATATCCTCCTTTCAAGACACTGTCCATTCTGTTCAACTGCTCTTCCAAGTCCTTTGCTGCCTCTGACAGAATTACAATGTCATCGGCGAACCACAAAATTTTTACTTCTTCTCCATGAATTTTAATACCTACTCCGAATTTTTCTTTTGTTTCCTTTACTGCTTGCTCCATATACAGATTGAATAACATCGGGGAGAGGCTACAACCCTGTGTCACTCCTTTCCCAACCACTGCTTCCCTTTCATGCCCCTCGACTCTTATAACTGCCATCTGGTTTCTGTACAAATTGTAAATAGCCTTTCGCTCCCTGTATTTTACCCCTACCACCTTCAGAATTTGAAAGAGAGTATTCCAGTTAACGTTGTCAAAAGCTTTCTCTAAGTCTACAAATGCTAGAAACGTAGGTGTGCCTTTTCTTAATCTTTCTTCTAAGATAAGTTGTAAGGTTAGTATTGCCTCACGTGTTCCAACATTTCTACGGAATCCAAACTGATCTTCCCCGAGGTCCGCTTCTACCAGTTTTTCCATTCGTCTGTAAAGAATTCGCGTTAGTATTTTGCAGCTGTGACTTATTAAACTGATAGTTCGGTAATTTTCACATCTGTCAACACCTGCTTTCTTTGGTATCGGAATTATTATATTCTTGTTGAAGTCTGTGGGTATTTCACCTGTCTCATACATCTTGCTCACCATATGGTAGAGTTTTGTCATGAATGGCTCTCCCAAGGCCATCAGTAGTTCTAATGGAATGTTGTCTACTCCCGGGGCCTTGTTTCGACTCAGGTCTTTCAGTGCTCTGTCAAACTCTTCACGCAGTATCTTATCTCCCATTTCATCTTCTTCTGCATCCTCTTCCATTTCCATAATATTGTCCTTAAGTACATCGCCCTTGTATAAACCCTCTATACACTCCTTCCACCTTTCTGCCTTCCCTTCTTTGCTTAGAACTGAGTTGCCATCTGAGCTCTTGATATTCATAGAAGTGGTTCTCTTTTCTCCAAAGGTCTCTTTAATTTTCCTGTAGGCAGTATCTATCTTACCCCTAGTGAGACAAGCCTCTACATCCTTACATTTGTCCTCTAGCCATCCCTGCTTAGTCATTTTGCACTTTCTGTCGATCTCATTTTTGAGACGTTTGTATTCCCTTTTGCCTGCTTCATTTACTGCATTTTTATATTTTCTCCTTTCATCAATTAAATTCAATATTTCTTCTGTTACCCAAGGATTTCTATTAGCCCTCATCTTTTTACGTACTTGATCCTCTGCTGCCTTCACTACTTCATCCCTCAGAGCTACCCATTCATCTTCTACTGTATTTCTTTCCCCCATTCCTGTTTTAACAGACCTCTTCCTTAGATTTCCACAGTTCTTTGAGTTGTCCTACTCCTTTGTCCACATGGTGACTTCAGGCGCTACAGGAGATTCAAATTTATAGTCCGAGGTCGTTAACAAGTACGAACAGTTTGGTACTTAACTCATATCGATGGCTGCGTTGTTGTCTTCGTGAAGTCTAGAGGTGATTCCACTGCGATGTTCCCGCGGTTTTTCTTTGTGTTTGGATGAGACTAACTGGTTTGTAGGGCGACGTGGTGTTTTGATTTTTAGAGAGCAAACGTTACATTAGTTTTGCACATCAGTATTTAATTCATTTATTCACATTTAACACTTCTACAAAAATATCAAATACGACATTGTTTTACACCACATCTGTATCATCACCTTCTCCAGCCCACGCTTCCTATAAAAGCCACTCAACCACCTCTGCCAAAGATCGACCTCCTTTCCACATGACCAAAGATAACTGTCCCTTAGTTGTTAAACTCGCAGTCAAAGGCTATATTTACATAAAACGTTACACGTAAAGAAATTACTGACATACACGATCTTATGTTCTGTTATAATACCCCCCCCACACAAGTCCGTGCATGGCATGCATGGGATTGTGTGTCACTATGGAATAAAATATATCTAATACACACATCATAATAAAATTTCCAGTTCCGAAAGTTAGTAATAAAATTGGTTTCCCAAGTGATCTTAGTTATATATATACACTTTCCATGATATACAATTTGAAAGTTACATTGGCTGTATTGAGCAATAAGTGTAATGAGCTAATAACTAACAATAAAATATGGTACCTTATATTTAATTGATCATGGTAGCTGCAGAGCCGTGTTAAGATGGGTACATAATTATATAGTATATGCATAAACTCAAGTTTACTTCAATACTGACTTAATGCATCTTAGTTAACCTAATTCTTCTGATTGTCAGTGGTTTCTTTAGAGTATATTAAGTGAACTGTGGAATGCAGACATCTCTCACAATCTTTTAATATAAGTGCTTCAATAAAATACCTTATGGCATGGCTTGTGCCCAAAACAACCATTAAATCTAAAGAAATCATTATTCTAAAATAAACAGGTTCTTTTAACCACATACATAAAATAGACATAGTTCAAAATATTGTAATACTTATACACAATGTTAAATGGTTGTCTTTTAGGGAAAATTCATGTATACGTGATGGAGTCACATGGTGAATCCAGTGCAAATTCAATTATGTGTGATCAGCACTGTATTTTCAGAGTCAGATTGGTTTACATATTTATGATTTAATGTTTCCTTTATAATGAGATAGCTGAGACGTTCCACATTATTGTGACTATAATTGCAGTATCCTCACATTGTACATCTATTTCAGCTTTATAGGTCAAATTATGACAAACTCTACACTTAAATTGTGTAAGATTGTTAGTATTTATACCTTAACTTTACATCATTATTAAGCAGTTTCATTTTTATTTACTCTCCTGTGCTCAAATAGCATATTGCCATGAATAGAAATTATTCCAAATTGTGTAACAGGGTATGGGATAAATTCCTAACAGCTCTTCATTCACTTTAACATAAAATTATCTAAACTATTACAAAATATTCTCCCACAATATAAACTTCAAAATTAGTATCACATAACCTTCAATCCATCATAAGTGTTTCAAAAGTAATACACCAACATCTGTTTCCATAATGCTCTAAACCTCAACACATTCTTAATTTGCATGATTAAATTTCATGACTACCCACTATATTTTTAACACACTATAACATACCTGGTCTTTCAAAGTACACTCTCATAATCTGACAAGCACCTCCAGTTTGCTTTATCCATTAAGTAATGTTCCATCTGACATAGCTTAGAAATGACAAGGTTTTGTCTTCTTATACACAATCACTATTCATATCTTATTACTTTAAAAGTGTCCACATCATTAACTTTGGTTTATGGTAAGAGACATTACTATGACACTGTAGAATGGTTCCTAGTCCGACACACTGATCTCGTGCCAAATTTAATGAATGGGTATACTAGAGAACAAAGAGAAATTAATACAGACATAATTCACATTAACACAAAATGTACTTCATACTTTTAGCTGACATAGTCCCACACTTTGGCATGAAGTTTTCCTTGAATGATAAAACAATAAAGTGATGTAGTTGGGCCAGTCAACTAGTTCTTTCTTTACTTATTAATGACTATTTTATGGGTCATGTTTGTAGAGTTTTAACTCTGTAACATTGCGCAGTCCAAATAACTTCTTGGATTTTGGGTAGATTAGCCTATAGGCATTAGGGTGTGGGTTTTCCTTGATTTCAAAGGGGCCTATATAGATGTCAAAAAATTTCTTTATTTCAGAACTCATCAATTTAGATTTTTCCTGTGTTTTTACTAAAACCAGATCTCCTGTCCTGAACTGTACTCCTTTACTTCTTGCATCATGTCTCCGTTTTCTTACCTCTCCTTGTCTTTTCATAGTGTTCCTAACAGCTGTCTCTCTTTCCTGGGGTGTCATAGTTTGACAAGGTGGGAAATCAACATTCTCAGAAATCAAATTTGCAGGTCGTCTATTAAACATTACTTCATAAGGTGAAAAACCAGTGGATGAATGCTGTAGGCTGTTCATTATATCCTCAAAGTCAGTAACATTTTCAATCCAATTAACATGATTTTTACTACAGTATGTTCTGCAGAGCCTTCCAATTTCCCTCATGTACCTTTCTGCTGGGTTACTTGATGGGTGACAAACCGAAATCAAAATATGTTTTATTCCTGTATCTTCAATAAAATTTTTCCATAATTTAGATGTAAACTGTGACCCATTATCAGACATGATGGCCTGGGGTATACCAACATTTGTGAAATAATGATTCGTCAGCTTGATGATAATTTGTTTACTGGTTGCTCTCTTTAATGTATACAATTTTATAAATTTAGAGAAAACGTCAACTATAACGAAGATGTAACTATACCCTCCCCTTGACCTTGGTAGTGGTCCATATAGATCAATAGCTGTCAATTCAAGGTTTTTATTTGGTAAAATGTTTTGCATCAATCCTTTAGATGTTTGGTTGCTCACTTTTACTCTCTGACAACGATCACAGGTTTCAAGTTTTTTCTTCACTCTCCTACTGATATTATAGAAGTATACATTTTCCTGTATCTTCTGTATACATTTTGTTGCCCCGCAGTGTCCGAAGCTTTCATGTATGTAACTGATTAACGTGTCAATACATTGCTCAGGCCAACATAGTTTCCAATTGTCTAAGTCAGGTCTAGGTCTCCTAAACAAAATCCCTTTTTGTACTTTATAATACTGATCTACCTTTTCTCCTCCCTTTTTCCCTATATAACTTTTAACCAACTTCCAATTTTCATCATGGTTTTGGTTTCTACGAATATCATTACAGATTTTCAGTATTTCAGCTTCATCTTTTACACCCTTTAAGTACATAAGTTTGAACTCTTTCTCCTCTTTTCCATAAGTATTTTCAACATCTGCACCTACTGGTAGTCTGGAGAGGGCATCTGCAATGACATTGTGTTTACCCTGAATAAATTTGATCTCATAGTCAAACTGTTGAAGGAATAAAACCCACCTTGTTATACGGTCATGATAGAGTCTGCACTCCTGAATGTACGATAGAGCTTTATGGTCAGAGAAAACAATTACCTTCTGCCCTAAAAGATAACTTTTAAACTTATTAAATGCCCAGTGGATGGCAAGTAGTTCCTTCTCTGTGACCGTATATGATTTTTCATACTTTTGTAAAACCCGGCTAGCAAAAGCAATAGAATGGTGTTCTAATTTTCCTTCTACTTCTATGTTTTGAAACAAGTGTGCCCCTAAACCTGTCTCACTACTATCTGTCATTATACAGAATGGTAACGACATAACAGGTCTATACAACATTTGACTTTGGGACAGTTGTTGTTTTATTTCCACGAATGCATCCTGACATTCTTGTGTCCAATCCCAAACAGTATTCTTTTTTAGTAAGTTACATAAGCAGTTTGCATTTAGAGCTTGGGTACTAAGAAATTTTCTATAGAATCCAGTGAGACCAAAAAAGGACTTCAGTTGTTTTTTGTTCTTGGGGGTAGGGAAGTTTACAATGGCCTCAAGTTTATCCTTATCAGGTAAGATTCCCTTTTCTGAAATATTATGCCCCAAAAATTTCAGTTCATTAACTCCAAAACAACATTTTTCCAATTTTACGGTCATTCTCCCTTCCCTCAATTTTGAACAGACTTGTCTCAGAAGGTTTAGATGATCTTCCCAGGTTTTTCCAGTTACAAGAATGTCATCTACATATACTATTAATTTTGAAGACAATTCATCACCTAATACAAAATCCAGTGCTCTGATAAATTCAGCCACAGATACATTCAATCCAAAAGGGACAACACAATATTGGTAACTTTTGCCACCATACAAAAAGGCAGTATACTTCCTAGAATCAAGATCAAGTGGTATTTGGTGAAAACCAGATGTCAAGTCTAGGCTACTCATAAATTTTACATTATCAAATTTGTGCAGGAGTTCATCCATATTGTCAGGATGGTCATTTTCTCTAATCAAAAACTTATTAAGGTGCCTAGAGTCAAGTACAAGTCTAACCCCACCATTTCTCTTAGACACAACTACTAATGGGTTGTTGTAAGCACTTCTACTTCTTTCTATAATTCCCCAAGTTTCCATTTTTTGGATCTCCCTTTCTACATCTTTTTTCCTGGAGAATGGAATGCCATATGGTTTTAGGAAGAAAGGATGATGATCTCTGAGTTGAAGTCTGCACTGATAGTCTTTTACCTTCCCTGGTCTCTCACTGAATGTATCCTGAAATTCCCATAACACTTCTCTTAACTGATTTTTCTGACTTTCACTTAGATTTACAGCTTCCTTCAATTTTACTTCGACTAATTCTTCGAAATTTTGTTCATTTATAAGATCAAAGGATGTGTTATCACTTATGACTTGATTATCTACCTCGCTTACAACAGCTTTGATATGGTTGCAAGAATTACTACAGTTAAGGATGTACATTTCTGTTTTCAGAATACTATTTTTCTCGGGTTCAGTAATTATAACAGTCTTATCTTCCCAAGAGAAGCTTACACCTACTTTCAAGACCCAATCCATGCCAAAAATGATATTTTCTTCTAACCTTGGGACCACAAGGCAACCCTGCTCAAATTCCACATTTTCAATTTCAAATGTTAACAATACTTGACTCTTAACTACCTTACTTTGCCTACCAGTGGCACCTCTGATTTTTACCCCTACAACCGGCATTTCTACAAAGTTCTTACCATCTCTAATTTTATCTCTAAATTTTTCTGATATTGCACATATGGGGCTTCCTGTATCAATAAGACAGTGCCCTTCCCACTGATTTACTCTTATTTTAATGTATGGACAGCCTAATTCCTTTTCATCTGCCTTCCCCTCGGGGACTTCATATAATAAATCTTTTTCAATTTCTTTATAATTTCCATCTACTTCCTCCCTTTCAGTCTTCATCAGGTTTACCTGATTTTCAGATTCTAAGTTATTAGTGTCAAGTTTACACTTTGGCTGCACACAAAATATCTCCCTACTGTTTATGTACCTTTCACTCAGACTCTTTCTTTTACTCTCCCACCAGCGTGGGCATAAAACTCTACTAATTATACTTAGACGATACCAAAACACTTTGCTACTACAACTCTCATTATACTGGTTCCACAGGATTTCTAAGAATTGGCTTCATTTACTTTCAACAATATCACGCAAATCTAATTCTTTCACAATATTTTCACTTTTGTTATCACCACTTTGATTAACCATGAACTCATCAGGACAGACATGTAGCAATTGATTTTCAGCTGTCACTTCATTATTCTTATCATATTCCTGTGCTTCGTCACCACAGCTATCATCAAGTTCCAACACTTCATTATTTATTTCAATAAAAACATTGTACTCACTCACTGGTTTGCTTACCATACTTTTAACATCAAAAATACTAACATCACTACTATGGTATACTTTACTGCCAGTTTCATCTATTTCTCTCTGTTTTTCACTTTCTATGGTTGATTCTTTTTCCTGTTGCTTAGGTTTATCATCAGCTGATTCATTATTACCTTCTTGTGTGAACAACCCCCCCAATTCTGAACTAAAACATTTATTACCCTCTTCATTATTAGCTTGCTCTCCCCTTTTTGCCCAGCTGTAAAAATCATTTAACATCTCCTCATCCAGAATTGAGTCAGAACTTTGATCTTTCCTATGTTTATTTTGTGGTGGTCTACTCTGCCACATAGCATCCCAAAATTTTTTATCAAAATTTATATAATTCACTTGGTATTCCTGGTTTTTAACCTGTTTGTTAATGGTACAGTTATTTACAGTATTGGGTTTTGTGTGCAAGTTAGTGGTCCTATTATGTTTAAATCTGTTCGCCCCAAAGCTGTGGACCCTCATTGAGGCGGTCCGGAGTTTTCCGGATGTCTACCTCTATTGTCACTCCTCCAATTTGTATTCATTCTGTTGTTACCTTCCCATCTGTTGTTCCTAGTTGCACCATTGCTTTCCCAGTTACTCCCTCTCCAATTAGCATTGTACTCTCTTGTTCTATCATATTGGTGTTCGTTCCGAAAATCTCTATCGTCCCTTCTAGGGTTCTCCCCACGGTAATCAGAATTCCACCTCCCACTGTAATGGTTTCCGTTACTAAACTGTTGCACATTTCTCTCCATTGCCCTGTCTAATTTGTCTATATATTTTAGAAACTGGTCTAAACAGTCGTCAGGTCCATGCACCAATTCCCACTGTATTCTTTCGGGTAACCTCCTTTTAAGGGCATCAATTTGCGTCATTTCGTCGAAGGGTTTATCTAGATGCACCAATTTCCTAAGTTGATCCCTGCAAAAGTCTTTCATTGAGTGGTTTCTGCCCCTGAAGATAGGCCCATTTAAAAATTCACTTTTTATTCTACCCTGTTCAGTCTCAGACCAAAACTTATTTAAGAAACTCTTCTTAAAATCATCAAACGTTTTCCACTCATCAAAATGTTGGTTTGCCCAAGACAAAGCTTCTCCCTCAAGAAATTTTTTGACAAATTTAATCTTTAGATTATCAGACATGCCAGGGACAAGGTCGTCAGAGCAGTGTTGTAAAAAATCTACAGGGTGTAAATTATCACAAGGAAAACTTTTTACAGGTGAATTACTCCACACACTTCCACCATTCATACATAAATTCCTAGACACAAAATTATCTTGCATTTCAGTGAATCTCTTGTCTATTGCACTTAAATTACATGTTACAGACTCTTGTATCTTATTTAATTCAGCATCTAAGGAGTTAACTTTTGATTCTGTATCTAGACTTAATTTGTCTACCCTCTCCTCCACAGTTCTTTGAGCTGCAGTTAACCTTTCAATCTCTTTCCCTTGACTTGAGCTAACTGTGGCTAACTTATTTTCTAAGGTCACAAACTTATTTTCTATAGCTTCAATTTTGGAGTTCACACCCTTCAAACTTTCTCCTAATTGAAGTTTTAAATTTGAGATCTCTTCTTTCAGTACATCCCCGTTGTTTTTCATTTTTGCTTCCAGCGATTCACTGGATGCATTTATTTTTGATTCTAGGAATTCACTATTTGAGTTCATTGCCCTTGTTAATTCGGACTGCATTTGTCCCATTCTGGCAAAGAGTAAACTTACCCAGTCCTGTTGATCCGGTTTTCTTTCGGTTTGTGAGTCATCTGGATCGTCACTTACACCACACACGTTCGAGTCTAACATTTCTCCAACTTCCTTTTTAATTTCTTCTGATAGCGTCATGATGACACCACGTGTTTGGACACAGTTTTGACGAAAAGTTTAAACAAAGCAGAATTGTGCTTATCTTTTCACACGACGACGTCAATCACAGGTCTACCTCTCCGATAAGCAAGCACTTTGTTGGTTCTCACACTACTTTTTCTGGTCCAGGAAACGTGTACAATGTTATTCACGTTATACTAATTATAAAGTTTGTAATGTTCCGCAAACGAAGCACAATTAGTCCCATCGCGTTTAACTTTAATATCCCGGACGAGCCCCCAAGTTTAACAGACCTCTTCCTTAGATTTCCACAGTTCTTTGAGTTGTCCTACTCCTTTGTCCACATGGTGACTTCAGGCGCTACAGGAGATTCAAATTTATAGTCCGAGGTCGTTAACAAGTACGAACAGTTTGGTACTTAACTCATATCGATGGCTGCGTTGTTGTCTTCGTGAAGTCTAGAGGTGATTCCACTGCGATGTTCCCGCGGTTTTTCTTTGTGTTTGGATGAGACTAACTGGTTTGTAGGGCGACGTGGTGTTTTGATTTTTAGAGAGCAAACGTTACATTAGTTTTGCACATCAGTATTTAATTCATTTATTCACATTTAACACTTCTACAAAAATATCAAATACGACATTGTTTTACACCACATCTGTATCATCACCTTCTCCAGCCCACGCTTCCTATAAAAGCCACTCAACCACCTCTGCCAAAGATCGACCTCCTTTCCACATGACCAAAGATAACTGTCCCTTAGTTGTTAAACTCGCAGTCAAAGGCTATATTTACATAAAACGTTACACGTAAAGAAATTACTGACATACACGATCTTATGTTCTGTTATACTGTCAATTGTTCCCTTATGCTCTCCCTGAAACTCTCTACAACCTCTGGTTTAGTCAGTTTATCCAGGTCCCATCTCCTTAAATTCCCACCTTTTTGCAGTTTCTTCAGTTTCAATCTGCAGTTCATAACCAATACATTGTGGTCAGAATCCACATCTGCCCCTGGAAATGTCTTACAATTTAAAACCTGGTTCCTAAATCTCTGTCTTACCATGATATAATCTATCTGATACCTATTAGTATCTCCAGGATTCTTCCAGGTATACAACCTTCTTTTATGATTCTTGAACCAAGTGACAACAAAATATTTTAGCATTTGAAAGAGAAAGTTGGTGACTGAAATTTCATAAATAGATCTCGCTGCAAAGAAAACCGCCTTTGTTTCAGTGACTGCCACTGCAATTTGCTTATCATATCAGTGACACTCTCACCCCTATTGCATGGTATCATGAAATGAGCTGGCCTTCTTTGCACTTTCTCGATGTCCTCCATCAATCCTACCTGGTAAGGATCCAACACCCCTTTCGCCTTCCCCACAATATTATCTATGTGGTATTTCCAACTTAAGTTGCTTGTAATTCTAATTCCTAGGTATTTACTCGAATTGACAGCCTTTAGATTGGTGCGATTTATCGTATACCCAAAATTTAATGGATTTCTTTTAGTGCCCATGTGGATGATCACGCACTTTTTCTTGTTTAGTGCCAATTGCCACTTTTTGCCCCATACAGAAATTCTCTGTAAATCGTTTTATAATTGGAATTGATTGTCTGATGATTGTACTAGATGGTAAATTACAGTGTCATGTGAAAAAAATCTAAGGGGGCTGCTCAGATTATCACCTAGATCATTTATGTAAATCAGGAACAGCAGAGGGTCTATGATACTACCTTGCGGCATGCCAGATATCACTTCCGTTCTACTCGATGATTTACCATCCACCACTATGAACTGTGATCTCTCAGAGAGGAAATCACAAATTCAGTCACACAACTGAGACAATACTCCATATGCATGCAATTTGATTAATAGTTGGTTGTGAGGAATGGTATCATAAGCTTTCTGGAAATCTAGGAATATGGAATCGATCTGAGATCTGAGATCGAGTACAGCATATGCTCCAAAATCCTACTCCAAATTGAGGTCAGTGGTTCGGGTCTGTAATTCAATGGGTTACTCCTATTTCCTTTCTCGAATATTGGTGTGACCTGTGCTACTTTCCAGTCTTTAGGAACAGATCTTTCATCAAGTGAGCGGTTGTATAAGATTGCTAAGAAAGCTGTTATTGTGTCTGATACTCTGAAAGGGACCTGATTGGTATATCATCTGGACCGGAAGACGTGCCTTTCTTAAGTGATCTGAGTTGTTTCACAACACCTAAGATATCTACTTTTATGTCACTCATACTAACAGCTGTTCTGGTTTTGAATTTTGGAATGTTTACTTCATCTTCTTTCATGAAGGAATAATGGAAAACTGTATTTAGTAACTCCACTTTAGTGGCACCGTCATCGGTAACATTTCCATCGCTATTGCGCAGTGATAGTATTGACTGTTTTTTGCCACTGGTGTACTTTACATACGATCAGAATCTCTTTGGGTTTTCTACCATATTTTGAGACAATGTTTCATTGTGGAAACTATTAAAAACATCTCGCATTGATGTCTGCACTAAATTTCAAGCTTCCATTAAACTTAGCTGGACTTGGGGATTTTGTGTTCTTCTGAATTTGACATGTTTTTACATTGCTTCTGCAACAGAGTTCTGACATGTTTTGTGTACCATGGTGGAGCAATCCCATCTCTTCTTAACTTATGCAGTATGAATCTATCTATTGCTGTTGATACTATATTTTTGAGCTTGAGCCATATCTGGTCTACACTTACATAATTAGCTTGGAAGGAATGGAGACTCTCTCTTAGAAAAGCATCAAGCGAATTTTTATCTGCTGTTTTAAATAGATATATTTTGCTTTTATTTTTAGTGGTTTTGGTTGACATGGTTTTGACCTTGCATTCACTAATCCCTGTATCCATCCTGGCGCTCTCTATTAGATCAGGATTATTTGTGGCTAAGAGGTCAAGTGTGTTTTCACAACCATTTACAATTCATGTGGGCTCTTGAATTAATTGTTCAAAGTAATTCTCAGATAAAGCATTTAGTACAATTTTGGAAGATGTTTCCTGTCTACCACCGGCTTGGAACATGTATTTTCCTCAACAAATTGAAGATAGATTGAAGTCTCCACCAATTATAACTGTATGAGTGGGGTACTTCTTTGTAATGAGATTCAAGTTATCTTTCAACCGTTCAGCTATTATATCATCTGAGTCAGGGGGCTGGTAGAAGGAGCCAATTATTATTTTGGTACGGCTGTTGAGTATCACCTTTACCCATAGTAATTCATAGGAACTATCTATTTCAACTTCACAACAAGATAAACTATTACCAACAGACACAAACACACCACCTCCTACTTTATTTAATCCATCCTTTCTGGACATGGTTTGTGCCTCTGTAAAAATTTCGTTAGAATTTATCTCCGGTTTTCGCCAGCTTTCTGTTCCTATAATGATTTCAGATTCAGTGCTTTCCATCAGTGCTTGAAGCTCTGGTACTTTTCCAATGCAGCTACGACAATTAACAACTACAATACCTACTGTTGCTTGGTCGATTCTCGTCGTTTCTTTGCCCTGTACCCTTTGAGACTGGAGCCCTTTTTTATCTTTTCCGAGACTGTCTGACCTAATAAACTGCCCAGTCCATACTACACAGCCCCTGCTGCCCATGTAGCTGCCTCCTGTGTGTAGTGGACATCTGACCTATTTACCGGAACCCGAAACCCTACCACTCTATGGCGCAAGTTGAGAGATCTGCAGCCCATATGGTCACAGAAAAGTCTGAGCCTCTGATTCAGACCCTCCACTCGGCTCTGTACCAAAGGTCTGTCGATGATGCAGCAGATGGTGAGCGCTGCCTTCATCTTGCTAGCAAGACTGGCAGTCTTCACCAACTCAGATAGCCGCCAGAAACCAGAGAGAATCTATTCCAGTCCATAGCGACACAAGCCATTAGTGCTGACATGAGCCACCACCTGCAGTTGGCTGCACCCTGTACCCTTCATGGCATCCAGAAGGGCCCTTTCCACATCTTGGATGACTCCCCCCAGTATGCACATGAAGCATGGAGGGCACATTGGCTTTCTTCCTGTCCTTAGCTGCCATATCCCTAAGGGGCTCCATCACCTGCCTAACACTGGAGCTCCCAAAGACAAGCAATCCCACTCTCTGCACTTGTCCGACCTCTCAGGATGACCAGCCACTGCCTCAACAGGCGAGGCCGCGGCCTTGCCCAGTGTGAAGTGATATTGTGCTGGCTTGCTAGAGTGTCCTTATACCCACTCCAAATTCTATGGTGATCCTCGCTGACCCAGCCAGTAAGTACCTGGTGTTGGTAGTTACGTTTTGACACATGGAGGCACCTAAGTGTTGAACAGGAATGTGGACCCAAAGAGGCTCAGTTGTTTGTTTCTGTGTTGAACTTCAGTGCCAGTAGCATGCTGCAATATAGTGCTGTTGGAAGACAGTCAGTTTCTTCATCAGTACATCGTTGGCAGCAAGCAAAACGAAGTTTTCCCACTGTAGACCATCATCTCAAGTACACTGCTGGCTGGTTCATAGACCGTGCTAGAGCTCTAGGACGCAATTTCACTACAGTATTATAATCATGGAATTAAATGCCATTATTGTGAATGCCACTGAGCCCAATGATCAACTCATGATGAGAGCTGGAGCTCTGGAGTATTTAAAGAGAACAAGTGTGCATAGCATGAGGCTATGACATGAGGCTCGATTCATAAGATAACATGTGTTCACCATAATTTGCTATATTCATATAACAGGCTGTTAACTGCAGTGTCAGTTTCTAGCTATGTGCTCTTGTAAAATACACACATCAAAAAAAGTTTTGCATCACCTCGGTTCTTAGAGTTCCAGACCCTGGAAAAGAGATCAACATAAATATCATTTCTACCATTTTTACTGCTCATGAAATCCACACATTGCATGTTGTACCACCATACAGCAAGAGCTTCAGAGGTGGTGGTCCAGATTGCTGTACACACTGGTACCTCTAATGCACAGTAGCATGTCCTCTTGCATTGATGTATGCCTGTATTTGTCATGGCATACTATCCACAAGTTCATCAAGGCACTGTTGATCCAGATTATACCACTCCTCAACGGCAATTCAGCTCTGAGGGCAGAGCGGTTGGTGGGTCACATTGTCGATAAACAGCCCTTTTCAATCTATCCCAGGAATGTTCGATAGGTTTCATGTCTGGAGAACATGTTGACCACTCTAGTCGAGCAATGTCATTATCCTGAAGGAAGTCGTTTACAAGATGTGCACAATGGGTTACGAATTGTCATCCATAAAGATGAATACCTTGCCAGTATGCTGCCGATATGATTGCTCTATCAGTTAGAGGATGGCATTCACTTATCGTACAGCCCTTATGGTGCCTTCCATGACCACCAGTGGTGTACATCGGTCCCATATAATGCCACCCCAAAACAGCAGGAAACCTCCATCTTGCTGCACTTGCCAGACAGTGTGTCTAAGGAGAACAGCCTGACTGGGTTGTCTCCAAACACGTCTCTGACGATTTTCTGGTTGAAAGCATATGTGGCACTCATCGGCTAAAAGAATGTGATGCCTATCCTGAGCAGTCCATTCTGCATGTTGTTGGGCCCATCTGTACTGCATTGCAAGGTGTTGTGTTTGCAAAGATGGACCTTGCCATCGTCATCAGGAATGAAGTTGCACGTCATGCAGCCTATTGCACACTGTATGAGTCATAGAATGACATCCTGTGACTGCACAAAAAGCATTATTCAACATGGTAGTGTTGCTGTCAGTGTTCCTCTAAGCCATAATCTGTAGGTTGCGGTCATCCACTGCACTAATAGCCCTTGGGATGCCTGAGTGAGACATGCATCGACAGTTCCTGTCTCTCTGTATCTCCTCCATGTTCAAACAACAACACGTTAATTACTCTGAGATGCCTGGACACGTCCCTTGTTAAGAGCCCCTCCTGGCACAAAGTAACAATGCGGACATGATTGAACCACGGTACTGACCATCTAGGCATGGTTAGACAACATGAGCCATGTACCTCCTTCCTTGTGGAACGTCTGGAACTGATTGGCTGTCAGACCCCCTCTGTCTAATAGGAGCTGCTCATACATGGTTTTTTACATCTTTGGGTGGTTTTACTGTCATCTCTCAGCAGTCAAAGGGACTGTGTCTGTGATACAGTATCCACAGTCAACGTCTGTCTTCAGGAGTTCTGGGACTCGGGGTGATGCAAAACGTTTTTTGATGTGTGTAGATAGTTTCTCACAACTTGTCTTATGAGCCAATGAATACACGTATCTTACTTCATTTGTTTTTTGTCACTGTCTCCTTTGTGCTGAATGCATATCCCCACACAGCAGATGGGGTCATAATGTGTCGACAACCTGACCCACTTGCAACAACCGGCTCGCTTTATGCTTCTGCCTCTGTCTATGGATTGACTTGAGTTTTAATAAAAATTTCTAATTTCATACTCCTTACAGCACTAGTCAGTGCTGCAACAAATCTTTTTGGAGCTCGTGCATTCTCATCTGTTCCCTCTAGCATCATCTGTTTTGGAACTGTAAGGAACTTCTCATCTTTTACACATAGGTAGGAATTACTTGTAGGAAAAAGTGACAAAAGTTAGGAATGATTGTCTGACACTTGCTGGAGTGCTCATTCCTATTAAGTCAAAGTCATAAAAGAAAATGTGGAAGGAACTGTGAGCACTTTGGAAGATATGCAAGATCCATCCAAGGTAAACAATGATATTACACTACTGGCAATTAAAATTGTTACACCAAGAAGAAATGCAGATGATAAACGGGTATTCATTAGACAAATATATTATACTAGAACTGACATGTGATTACATTTTCATGCAATTTGGGTGCATAGATCCTGAGAAATCAGTACCCAGAACAACCACCTCCGGCCGTAATAACGCCTGGGCATTGTGTCAAACAGAGCTTAGAGGGTATGTACAGGTACAGCTGCCAATGCAGCTTCAACACGATACCACAGTTCATCAAGAGTAGTGACTGGCGTATTGTGACGAGCCAGTTGCTCAGCCACCATTGATCAGACGTTTTCAATTGGTGAGAGATATGGAGAATGTGCTGGCCAGGGCAGCAGTCGAACATTTTCTGTATCGGGAAAGGCCCGTACAGGACCTGCAACATGCGGTCGCGCATTATCCTGATGAAATGTTGGGTTTCACAGGGATCGGATGAAGGGTAGAGCCACTGGTCGTAGCAAATCTGAAATGTATCGTCCACTGTTCAAAGTGCCGTCAATGCGAACAAGAGGTGACTGAGACGTGTAACCAATGGTACCCCATACCATCACGCCAGGTGATACTCCAGTATGGGGATGATGAATACACACTTCCAATGTGCGTTCACCGCAATGTTGCCTAACACGGATGCGACCATCATGATGCTGTACACAGAATCTGGATTCATCCAAAAAAATTACGTTTTGCCATTCGTGCACCCAGGTTCGTCGTTGAGTACACCATCGCAGGAACTCCTGTCTGTGATGTAGCATCAAGGGTAACCATGGCCATGGTCTCTGAGCTGATTGTCCATGCTGCTGCAAACGTCATCTAACTGTCCATGCAGATGGTTGTTGTCTTGCAAACATCACCATCTGTTGACTCAGGGATCGAGACGTGTCTGCACGATCCGTTACAGCCATGCGGATAAGATGCCTGTCATCTCGACTGCTAGTGATACGAGGCCGTTGGGATCCAGCACCGCATTCCGTATTACCCTCCTGAACCCACCAATTCCATATTCTGCTAACAGTCATTAGATCTCGACCAAAGCGAGCAGCAATGTCGCGATATGATAAACTTCAATCGCGATAGGCTACAATCCGTCCTTTATCAAAGTCAGAAACGTGATGGTACGCATTTCTCCTCCTTACACGAGGCATCAAAACAACGTTTCACCAGGCAACGCCAGTCAACTACTATTTGTGTATGAGAAATCAGTTGGAAACTTTCCTCATGTCAGCACATTGTAGGCGTCGCCACCTGTGCCAGCCTTGTGTGAATGCTCTGAAAAGCTAATCATTTGCATATCATAGCATCTTCTTCCTGTCAGTTAAATTTTGCATCTGTAGCAAGTCATCTTCAAGGTGTAGCAATTTTTAATGGCCAGTAGTGTTGATCTGCAGTAACATTTTTTTCCTTCCAGCTACATGTAATTTTGTCTTTTTGACCTGCATCAGCTTTTGACAAATGGTATTGGATGAAATAAACTTAGCCCAACAATATCTACAGTCTCCAAAAATGACTTTGGTCAAGGAACTCATAAAATTAAAAATCCAGAATGAATTTTTAGTAATGGAATGAACTACAATTGTAGACAACACTTTACATTTGGCACTAAAATGTGCAATGATCTGGGCATTAATATTTATCAACATGGAAAAAAGAGGGAATGTGAAACAGTGCTGGGTGAACTTGCTCTTGACACTTGATTATGGATTCAAGAATAATTTTGTTGGTGAGTGTAGACAAATTTGTTTATGAATTGTAACAGTAACACACAGCTATGAAGGCAGTCACAAAAATTTTCCAAATTGTTGGAACAATGTTTATGCTTGGAGCTTCCAATAGCACTCTAGCAGTGCCACAGGAGAATCTGGTAGAAATTTATGATGAATTTGATAAGGAGCAGATGCTGCAGGAAACAAAAATAGTGACTTAGGCATCTATATGCAGCCGATACAAGTGTGGACATTGCTGCCACATGCACAGCCCAAGATAGCCTTCTGTTTATTATTAAATGGAAATTCATTGACTCATTTACCCTGTACATCACTTACAGCCAAATGCTTCTTGACCATTTGTGTCTCAGTCACACCATATGGGAGAAGTTTTCCTAAACTAAAGCTAAATCATTAACCTTACTGTCAGCAGGGTGGCTTGTGTACCTCAGCGATACAGAGTGTTGTACTGTAGGTGTAAATACAATGGAGAGGCATCTGTTGAGAGGCCAGACAGAGGCATGGATCCTGAAGAGGAGCAGCAGCCTGTTCAGTAGCTGCTGGGGCAACAGTCTGGATAATTGACTGATCTGGTCTTGTAACATTAACCAAAACAGCCTTGCTGTCTGGGACTGCAAACAGCTGAAAGAATGGAGAAACTACAGCTGTAATATTTCCCAAGGGCATACAGCTATACTGCATGCTTAAATGATGATGATGTTATCTTGAGTAAAATAGTCCTCAATTCGGATCTCCATGTGGGGCTACTCAGGTAGATGTCATCATCAGGAGAAACAGAAATGGCAGTCTACAAATCAGAGCATGCAATGTTAGAGCCCTTAATCAGGAATGCAGGTCAGAAAATTTAAAAAGGGTGATGGATATGTTGAAGTTAGACATAGTGGGAATTAGTAAAGTTTGGTGGCAGGAGGAACAGTACTTGTCACCAGATAAATAGAGTTATTACAAAATTGAATAGGAGTAGGTTTAATATTGAATAAAAATTTGGAATAGAGACAAGCTACTGTGAACAGCATACTGCATTATCATAGCCAAGACTGTCATGATGTCCACATCTACCAGAGCAGTATAATTTAATATGCCAACTTGCCCCACAGATGATGTAAGGATTGAAGAAACATATGATGAGATAAAATAAATTATTCAGATAGTTAAGGGAGACAAAAATATAATTGTGTGGGGGACTGGAACTGGACAGTAGGAAAAGGAAGAGAAGGAGAAATAGTAGGCAAATGTGGGCTGGAGGAAAGGAATGAAAGAGGAAGCTGACTGGTAGAATTTTGCACAGAGTATAATTTAATGACCGTTAACATGTTGTTTAACCCATTCATATATGATTTTTTGAGACCAGATTTGTTTGGAGTACAATTATTTTTGCCATGTATTTTTATTTTTCACACATATATAATTATTTACAAATTATGAAGAAATTACTTTTTTCTAGGGACTTCTAACATCACAATCATTCACACTTACTTTCGTTGTGTGTGGTATATCACTACACATTTGTCCAAATGAATGGCAACTTTATGTAAGTTTCTCCTCAATGCACTTGATCATAACAAACTTTGGGTCTTCTGATGGGACAAATTTTCTTCTCAGTTGATGCTATTTTTGCTGGAAAATGTCTCCATCTTTTACCTTGATGCATTAGTGAATTTTCTACTTTGCTTGGGCGTCCCTTAGAAGAGTAGACTGGGAGAATTAAATTCTTCAAGAACTGCTCTGCCAAATTGAGGTGGAACTTTTTTTATCATCATTCTGTTGACTGCTGGGTTTTTTGTGGTAAATTACCCATGTATTTAGCAATGCTATTTCCAGGAGATAAAAATATATCTTCTTATGCCCCTTGATACATCTTCTCATAAATTGGTATGTGGAAAGATGTTGGTTGTGTATGTCAGTGTCAGCCATTCCTTCGTTGTGATTGATAAAACAACTAGATCTTAGATTTGTATTTCCACATTTGTGAGCCACCATATACTCTGGCCTATCATGAAGTGTTGAGAGGAGGTGAATGTTTCTTTTATCTACCCATTTCATAGAAAGAATATTGTTTGATGACGTGAATATTAGTTTTCCTTTGCTCAGGTAAGTTCTACTGAATGTGTCTGTGGCAAATTTTTTCTTGTTAGTCTTACATTCTTCACAGTGGACAGTTTCAAGTACTTAGGATGCATATTCTCACAGGATGGCAACATAGTGAAAGAACTGGAAGCGAGGTGTAGCAAAGCCAATGCAGTGAGTGCTCAGCTATGATCTACTCTCTTCTGCAAGAAGGAAGTCAGTACCAAGACTAAGTTATCTGTCCACCGTTCAATCTTTCGACCAACTTTGTTTTATGGGAGCGAAAACTGGGTGGATTCAGGTTCCCTTATCAACAAGGTTGAGGTTACGGATATGAAAGTAGCTAGGATGACTGCAGGTACTAGTAGATGGGAACAATGGCAGGAGGGTGTCCAAAATGAGGAAATCAAAGAAAAACTGGGAATGAACTCTATAGATGTAGCAGTCAGGGCGAACAGGCTTAGATGGTGGGGTCATGTTACACACATGGGAGAAGCAAGGTTACCCAAGAGACTCATGGATTCAGCAGTAGAGGGTAGGAGGAGTCGGGGTAGACCAAGGAGAAGGGACCTGGATTTGGTTAAGAATGATTTTGAAGCAATAGGCTTAACATCAGAAGAGGCACCAATGTTAGCACTGAATAGGGGATCATGGCGGAATTTTATAAGGGGGACTATGCTCCAGACTGAACGCTGAAAGGCATAATCAGTCTTACATGATGATGATGATGATGATGATGATGATGATGATGATGATCAATTGTCTTGTACAGAAAGTTTTTATGTCTATGACATGAGGATGTGGGGAGCAAAGTGTTCCTTTAGTTCATCAATTGTTACAGGAAACCAGCATGTGTTATCACTGCTTGAACTAGTAGCCTTTGTTTTTGCTCCATAAGAGTTACTTTCTCTTGCAATGGACTCGAAAAATGCTGTTGTTAGAAACTCATTTATGACTCGAAGTTCTGTAGGCTTTTGTCCCTGGTGCCACAGAACCATTGCTTCAATTTCAGATGTTACAATGCAACTTCCCGTTAGAGGACGATTAGCTACGTTGTCCCAGTCCCAATGAGCCACCTTTGAAGAGACCGCAGAACTTACAGTTTTCTCGTCCTCCAAAATGCTGCTTATTGATGTCTCATATCCAGTGTCATTGTCTTCACTATTGCATGCATCACTAATATGACTCTCTTTCAAAAAATGCCATATTTTGCAGCTCCTGCTTCGTTATGAATCACAGACTAAGCTCAGATTTTTGCTTCAGTTTCACAAATGAAGAACTAGTGCCATCTACCAGTATGGTTCAAAATTGTTACAAAAAGCACTGAGATACAGAAGAGTCATATGTTGAGTGTATGGCACTGTGACAGCCATACTCATCATTGTACTACAATACATGGAGCTGCTATGTTGCCTATACCCATCACTGTAGGTGAATGGGTTAAGAAATAAGGTTGTGTATGTGGAAGAGACCTGGAGACACCACAACATTTCAAATTGATTATATAATGTTAAGACAGAGATTTGGGAAATAGATTTTAAATTGTAAGACATTTCCAGGGGCAGTTGTGGACTCTGACCACAATTTATTGGTTATGAACTGTAGATTGAAAATGAAGAAATTTAAAAAAGGGTGGATATTAAGGAGATGGGACATGGATAAGTTGAAAGTTCTAGAGGTTGTTGAGAGTTTCAGAGGGAGGATTAGGCAATGGTTGACTAGAACAGGGGAAAGGAAAACAGTAGAACACGAATGGGTAGCTTTAAGAGATGATCATATATGTAAAAAAACAAGGCCTAATAGAATTCTTGGATAACACAGGAGTTATTAAATTTCACTGATGAAAGGAGAAAATATAAGAATGCACAAAATGAAGCAGCTAAAAGGGAATATAAAGGTCTAAAAAATGAGATAAATAGGAAGTGCAAAATGGCTAAGCAGGAATGGATAGACGAAAAATGCAAGGATTTAGAAGCATATTCCACTGGGGGGGGGGGGGGGGGTGGAGGGGGGGGGGGAAGGGACATGTACTGCCTACAAGAAAGAGTAAACAGAAGCAGCTGTATGAATATCAAGAGCTCAGAGCAAAAACCAGTCTGAAGCAAAGAATGGAAAGCTGAATGGTGAAAGGAATATATAAAAGGTCTATACAAAGGAGATGTACATGAGGACAATATTATAGAAATGGAAGAGGACATATAGAAAGGTGAGATGGGAGGTATGATACTTGCAGAAAAATTTGGCAGAGCACGGAAAGACCTAAGTTGAAACAAGTCCCTGGAAGTAGGCGACATTCTGTCAGAACTACTGATGGCCTTGAGAGAGCCAACCATGACCAGACTCTTCCATCTTCCATGCAAGATGTATGAAACAGGCAAAATACCCTTACACTACAAGAAGATAATAATAATTCCAGTTTCAAAGATAGTAGGTGCCGATAGCTGTAACTAATACCAAACTACACTACTGGCCATCAAAATTGCTACACCAAGAAGAAATGCAGGTGATAAACGGGTACTCATTGGACAAATATATTACACTAGAACTGACATGTGATCACATTTTCACGCAATTTGGGTGCATAGAGCCTGAAATCAGTACCCGGAAAACCACCTCTGGCCGTAATAACGGCCTTGATACACCTGGGCATTGAGTCAACAGAGCTTGGATGGCATGTACAGGTACATGCAGCTTCAACACAATACCGCAGTTCATCAAGAGTAGTGACTGGTGTATTGTGACGAGCCAGTTGCTCGGCCACCATTGACCAGACGTTTTCAATTGGTGAGAGATATGGAGAATGTGCTGGCCATGGCAGCAGTTGAACCTTTTCTGTATGCAGAAAGGCCCGTACAGTACCTGCAACATGCGGTCGTGCATTATCCTGATGAAATGTAGGGTTTCGCAGGGTTCGAATGAAGGGTAGAGCCATGGGTCGTAACACATCTGAAATGTAACGTCCATTGTTCAATGTGCCGTCAGTGCGAACAAGAGGTGACCGACACGTGTAACCAATGGCACCCAATACCATCACGCCGGGTGATACGCCGGTATGGCGATGATGAATACACGCTTCCAATGTGCGTTCCCCGCAATGTCTCCAAACACGGATGCGACCATCATGATACTGTAAACAGAACCTGGAGTCATCCGAAAAAATGATGTTTTACCATTTTTTCACACAGGTTCATTGTTGAGTACACCATCGCAGGCGCTCCTGTCTGTGATACAGCGTCAAGGATAATGGCAGCCATGGTCTCCGAGCTGGTAGTCCATGCTGCTGCATACGTCGTCGAACTGTCCGTGCAGATGGTTGTTGTCTTGCAGACGTCCCCATCTGTTGACTCAGGCTTCGAGACGTGGCTGCACGATGCATTACAGCCATGCAGATAAGATGCCTGTCATCTCGACTGCTAGTGATACGAGGCCATTGGGATCCAGCAGAGCATTCCGTATTACCCTCCTGAACCCACCGATTCCATATTCTGCTAACAGTCATTGGATCTTGACCAACGCGAGCAGAAATATCGCGATAGGATAAACCGCAATTGTGATAGGCTACAATCCAACCTTTATCAAAGTTGGAAACGTGATGGTACGCATTGTTCCTTCTTACACGAGGCATCACAACAACGTTTCACCAGGCAACACCGGTCAATGGCTGTTTGTGTATGAGAAATCAGTTGGAAACTTTCCTCATGTCAGCACGTTGTAGGTGTCGCCACCGGCGCCAACTTTGTGTGAATGTTCTGAAAAGCTAATCATTTGCATATCACAGCATCTTCTTCCTGTTGGTTAAATTTCATGTCTGTATGACGTCATCTTCGTGGTGTAGCAATTTTAATGGCCAGTAGTGTATCTGTTTAATAAGTCATGGTTGCAGAATACTAAAATGAATTCTTTATTTAAGAATTGAAAATCTGGTAGAAGCTGACCATGGGGAAGATCAGTTTGGCTTTCAGAGAAATGTAGGAACACACAAGGCAATACTGACCCTATGAGGTTTTATAGAAGGTACCTTAAAGAAAAAGCAAACCTATGTTTGTAGACTTAGAGAAAGCATCTGACAATGTTGGCTGCAATACTCTGGTTGAAATTGTGAAGGTAGCTGGGGTAAAACTCAGGGAGTGAAAGCTATTTACAACTTGTACTAAAACCAGATGGCAATTATGAGTTGAGCAGTGGTTGAGAAGGGAGTGAGACAGGGTTGTTCAAGCTAAAAATTTCAGCTGTTTTTCATCACCACCAACACTAATACTTATTTCATTCATCTTTTCAGTGATATGAGGATTAAACTGGGGCAATTCTCCTGGGTTTTCCTTTGTAAAGGAATATTTGAAAACAGAGTTATACATTTCAGTTTTTGCTTTGCTACCCTCAATTTCTGTTGTTGCCTCACTTGCTAGGGACTGGACACTAACTTTGGTGCCAGTAACAGCCTTTACATGTGATCAGAATTTCTTTGGGTTGTGTGGAAAATCATTTGACAATATTCTGCTATGGTAGTCATTGAAGGCATCATGCATTCATGGCAGCAGCTGGTAGTGTTTGTAATTCACATGTGTATGAAAGTTACGGTTCAGTAGTGAAAAACAACAAATATGTGCCTTATAGTGATATTACTGTGAAGCTAAACAAACGAATAATCAGTCTGCAGAAAACTGTGGAAGTCCTACATAAAGAGATAGTATACCTGAAGAAAGAAAATCAGCAGCTACGACTCACTCAGAGAGCATGTGGGACTTCAGAAGCAGAAAACAATGAATCACAGATATCGAAGGTAACCTGTACTGTAAAGGAACCTCCGCTCTGCAAAACGGTTCACCATAATAATAGCTTAGCAGCAGTAAATAAACCACCAAGAAGAGTAAGGTTTGCAGACGTAAACAAATATTCGCAGCTCTGCCCGGTAGAAGACAGTGTAATAACCTGTAGAGTGAACGTAAGTAAGATTTGTGAACAAAGTAATGAACGAGAAACATTCGCAGCAAATCGGCATAATGCCATAAACAGCATAAGTAGCTGCAGTGTGAATGTTATCAAGTTTCATGAACAAAGTAGCGAACAGGAAACATATGAAGTGAAACATAATAGTGCTAATAAATATCAAAAAGAAATTCAAACAGGAGTGAAACAGTGTGATGGTCAAAATTTAGTATGTAAAACCTGTAAAATTACCTTATTGAGTGATAGCCAAGGTCGTAATGTTTCAAGTTACCTTAATGAAAACGTAATTCTTGAGTGTCTGGGGTATGTGTATCCTTCAGCAGAAGCCTAGGATGTCTTGCAAAACACTAACAAAAAGGCTTCTGAATGATGTAGTCGTAATTATGACTGGAACAAATGACATAGCGAAAAACAACAGCGCAAACTTAATGAAAGGTTTAAGAAGCACATTACCAAGTATCACATCAAAAAAAGTGTTAGTTGTCGATGTTCTATTTAGAAATGATCTTACGAAATGATCCTGCGTAAATCGCGGGGTATTGGATGTAAACAAACGGCTATATCACCTGTGTTCGAAATTCAAAAATACCACAATCATTAAAGCTAGCGAGTTTGACAGAGAGTGCTATACACGACAAGGATTCCACCTCAACAACCAAGGAAGAAGAGTAATCTCGAAACTGATTACCAAAACTGTGAGTAAAGAAATGGTCACCTTTACAGTAATACTGCTGGGCCAGGGAAACCTGTAAAGCCTGCTGGTCTGTCTGGCAAAATATTAACAGATATGCTCCAGCAGGATCAAAATAATCTTCAAACCATTCACTCTGAGTCCAGGAAACTAGATGTATCCAAACGTTGTCAAAATGGGGCCTGGCTACCAGCAGTAGACTTACAAACTATTCAAGATATCAGGTGTATAGAAGTGCCCTTAAGAAGACAATCTGAACCCTCATCTTTACTGCCCAGGGTTAGCAAAAATAGTCTTCTGTTCTTACATATTAATATACAGTCTTTAAGAAAGAAGTTGAAAGAATTGCAGTACTGGTTAGAAACTTCCAACTGTGGTATACTTAGTGTAAATGAGCACTGGCTATATTCATCAGAAATTGACCTCAATATTCCGTTTGGTTACTCCTTAGCTAGTAGTTACTGCAGATCAACAATTGGACATGGGGGTGTTGCAATATATATTAAGAATGGACTAAATCTACAATACTTTACTATTGATGTCACAGACCTGTGTATAGACACCACCTTTGAGGCTACAGTTGTACATATACCTAAACATAATATTATTGTTGCATCTGTATATCACACACCATCTTCTAGTGAATATAAATTTATAGTAAATTTAAAAAAAACTGTTAGTCTTACTAACTAAGCCTAAATATAAATACCAAAGAATCTTAATTTTTGGTGATATTAATATGGATATCAGGGTACAGAGTCATATCATATTGGAATTCTTGGACAGCCTAAGAGCTTTTGATTGCTATTGTCTAAATGATAAGCCTAAAAGATATAACGAATGCTTAGACAATATAATAAGTAATATCCATAAAAATAATGTTGAAATTGGAGTTGTCAAGTTAGGCCTAGCTGACCATGATGGCCTGTAGATTACAGTTCCAGCCAGCATTCCAGATGAACAACGCAAAACTGTTAGACCTATGAATGAATGCAACATAAGAGAGTTCAGAACTAGATTAAGGTCAGTTAACTGGAATGACATCTTATACAAAGATATGTGTGTGAATAACACAAGCAAATTATTTATAGAGGAAATTACAAGAATGTTTGATGAGTGTTGTCCCAGATTAGTAAAAAGACAGAATAATAACCAAGCTCATAAAACACATATACTAAATAATTGGTTTGTACCATACCTCAACAGCATCAGGATTATGCTTCTTATGTTTAAGGAAAGATCTCATAACAGCAACGAGTAAAAAGAGATGTACATTAGAATAAGAAAAATCTACAGATCTGAAATAAGTTTGGCAAAACATAGGGCGAATGATAACTATATTCTTAAATCCAGAAACAGGTGTAAAGCTGCTTGGGAAGTAATTAAAAGTGAAATAAATAGACCAACAACTCAACTAGCTATACCCATAGCCCCAGATATCTTAAACTCACACTTTGTTAACTTCAGTTTACAACAAGATTTGTCTCCCCTCAATGCCATGCTTGATGTTAAAACTCTTTTAGGTTGAAATAAGTATGTAGTACATAAATTCTGCTGGGCAACAGTAACTGAAAATGATGTTAGCAAAGCAATAGGCAAACTTAAGTAGTTCCAGAGCAGAGGACTTCTATGGTCTGTCAAACTTTGTCATAAAGAAGATATCAAGTGATCTTTTACCCCCTATAACCACTCTCATTAACCATATATTACAGCAAGGGATTTTCCCCGACTGTTTGAAAATAGCAGTAAGTGCTCCCATATTTAAGAAAGGAGATAAATCAAATCCAAGTAACTATTGCCCTATCTCATTAATCCCTATAATATCTAAAATAAACGAAGACTGTGTTCACCAACAAATGAATCACTATTTTGAGAGGAATAACTTGTTAAGTAACTCACAGTATGGATTCAGGTCTAAACAATCCACAGTTAAAGCGGTTGAAAACATTGTTAGTGATATATATGATGGCTTTGAAAATAAATTAATCTCCTGTGCTACTCTCCTAGACCTGAGTAAAGCGTTTGACACTGTATCTCATAGTACTTTGATCATGAAATTAAGACACTATGGCATGGAAGAGGACACCCTGAAATTATTAGAATCCTACTTAAGCAACAGAGTACAATTTCTTAGTGTAAATGGGCAGCTGTCAAACCCACAAACAATAAAAAGAGGTGTGCCACAGGGCTCCATACTTGGGCCCTTCCTGTTTGTAGTGTATGTTAATGATATGCCACAGTATTTACCCTGTAAAACAGTCCTCTATGTGGATGATACAACTTTTATCAATTCAGGTCAGACTCTTGAATCTGTACGAGGAAAAAATAATATAATATTTGAAAAATCGGTTCATTGGTTTAGTGCAAACTCGCTATTCATAAATGAAACAAAAACTGAGGAAATATTCTTTAATTTGAAGGTATCAAACAAAGAAAATAAGTCTGTTAAACTGCTAGGAATGATGATTGACCAGAAACTTAGCTGGGATAAACATATCACATACGTCTGTTCTAAACTTGCACGTGCTATATTCTTACTTTATAAGCTAAGGAGTAATGTCAGCCAAAACTTACTGCTGCATTCATATTTTGCTTATATCCACACCCATCTTTCATGTGGTATTCTGCTCTGGGGAAATTCTCCCAATTCAATATCAATTTTCAGATTGCAAAAAAAGCTCTTCGATGTATAGTGGGTTTATCTCCTAGGGATACGTGCAGGGAATATCCCCTTAAGTCATCTGTCCACACCCACAATACAAGACGAAACCACACAATTGATCTGCCATAACTCTAGACTGTCCAAGATATGTAATAGTTATAAATATGTAGGCCTCGAACTGTTTAATATGCTCCATAAAATTGTACAAACGGTATCTAAAAGTAAATTTAAGACAAAATTGGGTCAATGGTTCAAAGGTAAAGCATTTTACTCAGTTGATGAATATAAAGATTAAAATATGGCAGATTTGCTGTTTTAACATAGAGAAAGGTACCTCTGCCTTTAGTAGGACCTAAATTTGTATCAATAGCTTAGGATAATGACATAGTGTTATCAACATGTATATGATAATGACATAGTGTCATTGACATGAATACTCCCTGCTTAATATAAATCTGTATAATGTTTTCTTTTTTATTGTAAAATTAACAGTACATAAAATTCTTAATGTGTTCTATTGTACTATTCTAACTTTCTTATGATTTATATATACATTGTTATGAGAATATAACCATCTTTATAATGTAATTGAACTTATTGGCAAAGCCCATTGTATAAGAAAATACTGAACAGCTAATAAAGATTCTTATTCTTATTCATTAGATGTAGGTTGTAGTAGATATTTGGAGATGAAGAGGCTTTTACAGGGCAGAGTAGCATGGAGAGCTGCACCAAGCCAGTCTTCAGACTGAAGACCATAACAACAAAAGTGATGAATCAACAACAGCCAGGAAATCAGTCCATTTTGTTGAGTTGTTATTGAAGTATTGGTATTTGGTAAGAAGGTAAAATGAAATGAGGGAAACCCCAGAAGCAAATTTTGTGACAGTCTTTTTGTTGTGACTGCCTTTGACTCAGCATCTATGCTGTATAGTAAGCAAGAACTATCCTTTTTATAATATTGTTACATTCCATCCTCAATTTTCCAATGTTTCATTTTTTTAAGTTTATCACTTTGTAGTTTATGCCTCACTTGAGGTGTTTCAAATGAATTGTACGTTTACAATTAGTAGATTTGTAACTTTTTGATGACAACACTTGTCACCATGGACTTTTGATTATTAGGATTATTTGCTTGTTTCATTGTCCTCTATTCACCCTGTATTGTTCTCAGAGCTTATGTTTTAACAAAACAGCTTGTAACTATCATCATAATTTGTGGTTGCTTTATATGCAACATAATTCATTCTATGTAAACACTAGAGACAGTTAAAACCAGAATGGAGAAAAGGGTTGCTACAATGTCCTTCCATTTTAAGTTAATTTGCAAAGAATAAAGATTATTTTCCAAACAACTGTTTCGTTTGATGATGTATGACACATCACAGGATAAGGATCCTTTTCAAAGTAATCCTAGTAGCATTCGTGTTTTAGAGTGGTGCCGAAGACAGTCTAATATGTTGGATATGTTAACATCATTAGGGAAGCACAAAGTTAATAGTTAAAGGAGCACACAGAATGCACAGAGCCTAAATAAATCATAGAGAAAATAGTCTGCCAATTTGATTTCCATTAATAGTTCTTAATCTAGTACAGTTTTCTACTCATTTATGAATTCGTGTCAGGTCAAGCCTAGTATTGTGTATTTAGTGTTTTATTGTGCTTGAAGGGAACTACAGTCTTCCATTCAATTCCTTAACTTTCAGCAGACAATCTTTTAGATGTATCTCTATGTTGTAACTTGCATCATCCAGCACCTGTAATGCATTCTTGAGTCTGATCTTTTCCTCTAATTTTGCATGAGTTTAATAAAATTACTACTGTTTAAATGCTTGTTTTATTAATGAGTGTTGATACAATACTTTTAAAATATATTTCAATTATAATAATTTACAAAACAAATCAAGAGCACTCGTTTTACAAAATATGCACTCCACATACTTTGTTACAAATATCAGGATACACTGTTTGATTTATGTACACAGTCTATCATAACATATGTTTATTTAAATGGACATTAAGTCAGTACTTTAGGTAAAAAGCCTGTTGATGGCAAAATTATCACACATTTATGGCAACAGTATTTACATTAGGTACAGTTTGTATTAGTCACATTTTATGGATAAAATTAAAGTGTGATAGAGTGGTGAAAGGCCATTTACAGGTGTAAGGAGGTAGTATATAAATATATGATCTTTTTTTATTTATTGATTTATTCAAAACAATATGAAGGCTGCAGACATGGTTATTATGTATACTACTGGGATACAAAAGTATATGAACTTCAATTTCTTTTAAAAATCCAACAACAGTAAATTTTTAAAATGACATTACATTTCATTTTCATTGGTCATATTTAATTCAGGTGTGTACCCATCAATCCCATTTCCAATGGTTGCATACCAGTTTTTATTACTGGGGTAACATATTCAAAGATACAGGAAACTCATAGGGGTGTGGCTAAAAGATACAGTTTGAAAAGGTAAAAGATTTTTAGAGATAAATGTGAAACATTTAACAATTATGAAATATTTTTCACAAACACACTCATTTCTACGTCAACTAGTTCACCAAACACCAATATAATTTTTTTATTTCTAGGTGTGTCATTCCTTTATATTCATACAGACTATATCAAACCATGTCCTGTGACATGATGATAACAAGCAGCTTAATATCCCATCAAATATAGAAACAATTGTTGTTGGCACAATGAATTTCCACAATACTGTTTCGTGAAAGACTTTTTCGGCATTTGATCCATGGCAAAACCTGACCAATTTGCCGTAAAACTTGTGGTAACACTTAAAATCAGAAAAATACTAGTAACTTCAGATAAGCACATATCACTGTCAGTGTATCTCATGAACAACTATTAAGAAAAAGAAGCAATGCAACTAACTTTTTCTACCAGTCACACGTCTCTTCTGTATTCTCTCTAATAGATCTTGAGTGGAGTTTCCAGACTAATAATGCCAGAAATATGGAATATGTTCAGTTTAGAATGCCAAAAACAATATCCATCATGCTGATTATCAAAATACTGTACAATGACCAGTGCGTAGTGTAGATTTCAACCAATGTATGAAATTTTGCCATGAAGCCAGTATTCATAGAGCTGAACATTATATTTTTGAATACATAAACATTTTCTATGACAATACGCTAACATCAAGAATATAAAAAATGTCTGTTAAGAAAAACTGATTAGAAATTGTACATCCAGAATTGTTGAGTTACCTTTTATTTTCAAAATAGGCCTATGTGCAGTTCATGGTACCTATAGTCGTATTTAGTTGTGCAAAAAATTTGAGCCTGGATTTGTGTCTCAAAAGCCTGTTTTGACAGTAATTTCAAAATAACAAGCAGAAGAAGCTATATATCATTTAGTTCTCTGGAAGAACCGAGAATGTTTTTGAGTAGTGTTGTAGAACATACGCACAGAAAAATAAAAAATAGCATATATGCTTAAGTAACATTGTCCATCTAAATTCTGATTGCTTAAAAACATTTTGTAGGCACCTTCAAGTAGTTTTAGTGTGCTGTATTTTTTTTTTCAAAATTATGTCTGATTTTTGCAGCAGTATTCCTTGCCATAGACATTTCTGGTCTTAGGCCAGCTATTCGGGAAAAAACACTGAGTTTAGCTGCTCGAATGTGAGTTTCCTTCATTAAAATTTCAAAGTGAGTCTTGGATGTCTGGAAAGAGAGATATAAGAATGCACATATTTTCAAAATTGATTTGGACCCACATATATCAGGGACGATATAAAAAGAAAGACTCGTGAAATGTGTAAAGAGTTTCATGGAGAGAACTTTGTAATTATCAGTCTGTTAATAGAAGAGAACAAGTTATTTTTGCACAATGATAGATTTGTTATTGATCGTGTTTATGTTCTTCTCAGTGTGAGGGTCTGGAAGGACTTGCTGTCACTTAGTATGTTGGCATAGATAGGCTACTTTATGAAGCAGTGACTAAACACTTGGCCCCTCTTCTCTAAATATGAACTTGATGTTTGATAATCTTAATTGTATAGATACATAAATGTTAGTTGACAGCAATAACTTAACATTGGGTTGTTATGACAATAAATCCTTATGTGCTTAAGTAGGGACGTAAACATAGGTGTCCACGAGGGAGGGGGTCAAGAGAGGGTACTTACTCCAACCCCCTGGAATCTGGAGTACAGGGTGTTTATTCAGTATAGAATTCTTACATAATTCTACGGGTGATTTCCTGTTATCACAGCGTGACAATACACTAAGGCTTCAGTGATTCTTACATAATTTATATCTAGCAATTTTAAAGTCTTGCCCCACACCCTGAATAAATTTCTACAAACACTTAGGATCTGACAAACCTTCGGCTTGTGATTTGGTTAAATTTTCAGAAACCTTGCCTACATGACTAACAATTTTATCTGAAATTCAAAGACAAAAAATTGTGAATTTCTGGTGCCATGAATATTTATTTTGGTCAGTCATTAATAATTACAAATAAATTAATTAGTTGGGTACACATTTTCTGACAATAAATACAAAACTTGCCATAATGAATGATCTGACCAAAGCAATAGCATGTAGCAACAGCAATATTACTGGGAGAAGTTGAAGATGGGATATGAGCCAGCAAATCCTTCCAAATACCGTACTGTACTCCTAAATTTTAATTTATCAGTTTCCTTAGTATAAATGATGCCTGTGTAGGATGAGCTTTAAGATATGTCAAGGTGAACTTGGGGTGTCTACGAAGCTTGGTTTATTGTTCGGTATGTTTATGCAAACTGCAGAGCTGATAAGAACTGCAGAATATAAAACCACTGGTTCTGGGAAAAAATTCCACATAGAATTCCACAGTGTTCACACCAATATTTCCTGTCACAAGATGCACAGTCTTGAAACTTTTCAAAATGTTCTGAGTTTAGAAGCCAGTTCCAGGTTTCACCAGAGGTCGTCGAAGACAGCAAATGAGTTGCGAACATTTTCATCCTGAAACAAATCAGAAATAACATCGTCAGCAATTTTTTAATGCAGTATGGAATTTCTATGGATAAAAAGTTAACAGTTAACTAGCTGCATCATATCTGGATAAAATCCCAAGTTTTTGATGTCATCTTCAGTATAACTGTTGGGAAACAATAATCAGATGTAGCCCTGGTGATGATTATGAGCCTATAATAGAAAGCTTGGGTTGTATCTGGATTTGATCCAGCAAGCTGAATGAGAAGTTTTTATCCAAGAACTCTGCCATGAAAAATTTCATAGCAATAGAATAATGATTGGCAGGTTGAAATTACCATTAAAAGAGAGGTAATTTCTGTCTTCACTCACTCAAAATTTTTAGCAATAAGGCTAGGAGTTCATCCAGTTCTGTGGCTGGTCAGCGAGACAGCTTTAGGATCTTCATCAACTGGATGATGAAAGTTGTGAAACTTTCAAAAGAAACTTTGTCTCCCTAAATAATCTAAAAAATTAGTAAAGGTCCCCTAATTAGTCAACACAAGTTTGTACAAAGAACAGAGTGGACAAAAGATATTTATTGTACTATTTTGATGTTCCAATGAATGGAATACATGAAAAAAATAAGATAGAGTTAAGAGAGGGCTTCATCAAATCAAATGTAAATTTCTTTCATCAGGCTCATAATCTTGCAATACGTGAAAATGGAGGGAGCAGAAGTGAAGATGTAGTTGCTGCAGTGTTTCTTTGTCTTTTTTATAACAACCATAACTGTGCAAACACACACACACACACACACACACACACACACACACACACACACACACACACGAAGTCAACAACAACTGAAATTTTTCTTTCACGTAGATCTTTTGATGGAAATTGAGTCAGGAAAAGATGGATACTTTCAAATAGAATTATTCACAAAAAAACTTAATGGGCGGTTTTTGAGGGGTGGGGGAGGAGGATATCTGAATACATAGAAGGCTGTTAAGTATGGAAACTACTTCTCCCACACTACGGAACTTGGCTCAGGCGATCAATCAGTCATGTGTAAGGTGGAATATTGGGAAACATATGGTATATGGCAAGGAACTGCAGCATGACAGTTCCGTATGTTATGGATAACTAGTGTCAGAAGGAAAAGTACCTCACAATTCAGCTCAATTGTGCAGATGGTTCTAAACCAACAGAAGTCTTTGTTGAGTATTCTCTATGTCATCAAAATTCCTCCACCACCCTCTCTCCCCCACCCCCTCCTACTCTATTCTTTGCACTGAAAGGAAAACAACATCATGTGCACTGCTGACAAAAACATGAGCTCATATGTAGAAAGTGCTGAACTTAGAATGTTTAGGTAGATGGTTTGGAGAAGCTATTATAGTTTTGGGAGAGCCACCCGGGTAGCAGCTGCATCTGTGTAGCCATGCTGTGTGGCACTTTGTGGTGTAGCTAACTAGTAATGTAAACAAGAGTTATGTACATGTACAGGGTTATTACAAATGATTGAAGCGATTTCACAGCTTGACAATAACTTTATTATTTGAGATATTTTCACAATGCTTTGCACACACATACAAATCTCAAAAAGTTTTTTTAGGCATTCACAAATGTTCGATATGTGCTCCTTTAGTGATTCGGCAGACATCAAGCCGATAATCAAGTTCCTCCCACACTTGGCGCAGCATGTCCCCATCAATGAGTTCGAAAGCATCGTTGATGCGAGCTCGCAGTTCTGGCACATTTCTTGGTAGAGGAGGTTTAAACACTGAATCTTTCACATAACCCCACAGAAAGAAATCGCATGGGGTTAAGTCGGGAGAGCGTGGAGGCCATGACATGAATTGCTGATCATGATCTCCACCACGACCGATCCATCGGTTTTCCAATCTCCTGTTTAAGAAATGCCGAACATCATGATGGAAGTGCGGTGGAGCACCATCCTGTTGAAAGATGAAGTCAGCGCTCTCGGTCTCCAGTTGTGGCATGAGACAATTTTCCGTGGGCTACGCGTGAAACTTGCCCGCACGCGTTCAACTGTTTCTTCGCTCACTGCAGGCCGACCCATTGATTTCGCCTTACAGAGGCATCCAGAAGCTTTAAACTGCGCATACCATCGCCGAATGGAGTTAGCAGTTGGTGGATCTTTGTTGAACTTCGTCCTGAAGTGTCGTTACACTATTATGACTGACTGATATGACCGCATTTGAAGCACGACATACGCTTTCTCAGCTCCTGTCGCCATTTTGCCTCACTGCGCTCTCGAGCGGTCTGGCGGCAGAAACCTGAAGTGCGGCTTCAGCCGAACAAACCTTTATGAGTTTTTCTACGTATCTGTAGTGTGTCGTGACCATATGTCAATGAATGGAGCTACAGTGAATTTATGAAATCGCTTCAATCATTTGTAATAGCCCTGTATATCACATTCTTTGTGAAGCCAATGAACCTGTAAGTAGTAATATTTCTTGATCTTCCCCCTCATGTATCATTCATGAAATGGAGGTTCCGCTTTGTACCTGTATGTCAAACCCGTGGATTCCATCAGGGAAAGTAGTTTGAAAATGGCCTTTGACAAGACTACAAGACATATGCAACTATGGAACATACAGTGTTGGAAATTCATAATTGGCTGCATAAAAATTTGAGTATTTCTGGTGATAACATTGAGTTCATTCAAATGGGTAATAAGAAACAAAGTGTTTTTGCTAAACTGCATAATTCTATTATGTTAGACAAAATATTACTGAAAGTGCAGGGTAGAATTAAACTCCCATTATCTTGATAGTACTGTAGACACAAGTGACACTAACAGTGAACTGAAAACTTTCAGGGTGCCAAATCTTCCCTCAGAGCTAGACAACAACAACATTGTACAGATTCATTCAAAATTCAGACTGGTAAAAAGTATCAAATCCTAAAAGTGGTCCAATACATACAAGACTCAGTGCCATAATGCGATTAGATCTGTATGAAAGTTTACTTTTCCAATATCCCATCCCAGATTCTTGTAGGCAGTTACAAGACATATGTACACTGAAGTACACGAGACAGTCATATGGCATATACAGATGGTAGTAGTATCATGTACAAAAGGCATAAAAGGGAACTGCATCGACAGAGCTGTCATTTCTACTCAGGTGATTCATACAGAAATGTTGGTGATGTGATTACGGTCACACGACGGGAATTGACAGACTTTGAACGTGGAATAGGAGTTGGGTCTTGATGCACGGGCCATTCCATTTCAAAAATCGTTGGGGAATTCAATATTCTGAGATCCACAGTGTTAAGAGTGTGCTGAGAATACCAGTTTTCAGGCATTACCTCTCACCACGGACAACACAGTGGCTGACTGTCTTCACTTAACAACCGAGAGTGATAGTGTTTGCATATAGTTGTCAGTATTTAACAGAAAAGCAACACTGCATGAAATAATCACAGAAATCAATGTGGGTTGTAAGATGAATTCATCTGTTAGGTCAGGGCAGTGAAATTTGGTGTTAATGGGCTATGATAGCCTACGACCAATGAGAGAGCCTTTGCTAACAGCAGCACCTCTCCTGGGCTTGTAACCATGTTGCTTGGATTCTATATGACTGGAATAACTGTGGCCTGTTGAGCTGAGCCCCAATTTCAGTTGATCAGGGTTCAAGTGTGGCACAGACACCATGAAGCCGTGGCCCCAGGTTATCAACAAGGCAGTGTGCAAGCTGGTGGTGGCTCCATAATGGTGTGGGCTGTGTTTACATGTAATGGACTGGGTCATGGTTATGTTTGGCTACTTGGAGATCATCTTCAGTCATTTATGGACTTCATGTTCGCAAACAACTGTTCAACTGCCTGTGAAATCTCATGGGACTTAACTGCTAAGGTCATCAGTCCCTAAGCTTACACACTACTTAAACTACGAGGGCTATCCACAAAGTACAATACGTTTTCGTTTGTGTCCGTTTGGGGCGGGGCTAGCGCGGCCATCTTGGTGTCATGGCATTCCGCCACTCAGTCGGCATCCTGCCGTGCTGGTGAGAGGTTTGTGCTGTGCTCTGTTGAGTTACTGTGACAGTTTGAAATGTCAGCGTTAATTGAAAATGCCGCGAAGTGTGAAGTGCGTAGAAATCTATCGGCAGCTTTGTGAAGTGCATGGGGACAACATAATCACTGAAGGTGGAGTGCGTCAATGGGTCATAAAATTTAAAAATGGCATAACTAACGTTCACGACGAAGAGTGAAGCGGAAGACCCAGCATAGTGACTGCCGAACTTGTCGAAAAAGTCGATGCCGCGATCCGTGAAAACCGTAATTTCACAATAACGGGACTCTCTATGAGTTTTCCACAAATTTCACGAAGTTTGTTGCACGAAATCATTACCGAAAAGCTTGGTTACCACAAGTTTTGTGCAAGATGGATACCAAAAATCTTGACAGAGGTTCACAAAAATCAGCGAATGGCTGCAGCGTTAACGTTTTTGGACGCTTACGAGAAAGATGGCGACTCATTTCTCGATCGCATCGTTACTGGTGACGAAACATGGGTTAAGCATGTGAACAGCAAGACAAAATTGCAGTCAGTGCAGTGGGGGCACACAAATTCCCCCCAAAAACCCAAGAAATGCATGCAGACAATGTCAGCAAGGGAGGTGATGGCGACTGTCTTTTGGGACAAAAAAGGTGTGATTTTTGTGGATTTCCTGGAAAGAGGCACTACAATAAACTCTCAAAGGTATTGCCAAACTCTGCACAACCTGAGAAGAGCAATACAAAACAAGCGCAGGGGAAAGTTGGGCTCAAATATCGTGCTGATTCACGACAACGCCCGGGCCCACACGGCAAATGCCACTCGTGAAGTTCTCGAATCTTTTAAGTGGGAGTTGTTTCCTCATCCGCCGTACAGTCCCGACCTGGCACCGAGCGTCTTCCACTTATTCCCAGCAATGAAGAAGTGGTTGGCTATGCAGCGTTTTGATGACGACGCACTGCTTCAAGAACAGGTAACCACGTGGTTGAAGGCGCAGGCGGCCGAATTTTACGACGAAGGAATTTCCAAGCTCGTCCATCGCTACGATAAGTGCCTTAATTTAAATGGCAACTATGTAGACAAGTAGTCTTTAAGTGTGGTTTTCATCTGTATATAATAAAAAAAATTTCCAATACTTTATTTATTTTTAATTCCAAAACGTAATGTACTTTGTGGATAGCCCTCGTAAATTATCCTAAGGACAAACACGCACACCCATGCCCAAGGGAGGACTCGAACCTCCACTGGGACCAGCCGCACAGTCTATGACTGCAGCGCCTGAGACCGCTCAGCTAATCCCGCTTGGCTGTTCGCAAACAATTATGGAATTTTGATGGACCGCAATGTCCCATGCCACAAGGCCACAACTGTTCACGACTGGTTTGGAGAATATTCTGGCCAATCTGAACAAATGATCTGGCCATCCAGATCGACCTACATGAATGAACATCTATGGGACATAATCGAGACGTCAGTTCAGGACAAAATCCTGCACTGGCGACACCTTTGCAATTATGGATGCCTACAGAGACAGCATGGCTCGGTATTTCTGCAGGGGACTTTCAGCAACTTGTTGAGTCCATGCCAAGTCGAGCTGCTGCACCACACCGATCAAAAGGAGGTCCGACATCGTATTAGGAGGTATCCCATGACTTTTCACCCCTCAGTGTGCTGTTGAACAAACTTCCACTTGTAAAGTGTGTAATGAGTCAAGGCATCTTTGAGAAAAGCAATAACTTGCAACAGCAGACAGTGTCAGAGGCACAAGAACTGACCCCGTCAAGTAATGTAGCGGGCAACACCAAGAATATCCCCACGGAATCCACTGACCTACCCCCAATTTTAGTTGAAGAGCAATTGCCATCCTTGAATAAGAGACCAACAAAAAATAAATTACGCAAGAAATCAGACTACGATCAAAAGGACGACACCGATAAAGACCAGAGTGCAGCCAATTTCTGGGAAAACAACTACAGAATCCATGAAACTGCAATTCAACAGCAAGGCAATTAAATAGACATGAAAAATAAAAGTCCTCCAGTTCTCGTCCAAATCAGAGAAACAAGAAACGACTACTATAAAAGCGAAGCACGTGCTCCGAAGACACTGATGGGTAATTGGCACAGCGTGTTCCCGAATCCCGTCAATCAAATGTGTCGAAACGAGTAAGCAGGGAAATAAAATAGGAGATTGTACGAAAATAGCTTTCACCATCGCCAGTCAATCTGGGAAGCACAAAGCAAAGGCAGCAGAGGGAAATATTAGCAACCAGAAGACTATGAAACCTTAATGTCGAACTTCCTGGCAGATTAACACTGTGTGCCCAACTGAGACTCGAACTCGGGACCTTTGCCTTTCACGGGCAAGTGCTCTACCATCTGAGTTACCGAAGCACGACTCACGCCCGGTCCTCACAGCTTTACTTCTGCCAGTATCTCGTCTCCTACCTTCCAACCTTTACAGAAGCTCTCCTTCGAACCTTGCAGAACTAGCACTCCTGAAAGAAAGGATATTGCGGAGACATGGCTTAGCCACAGCCTGGGGGGGTGTTTCCAGAATGAGATTTTCACTCTGCAGCGGAGCGTGCGCTGATATGAAACTTCCTGGCAGACTAAAACTGTGTGCCCGACCGAGACTCGAACTCGGGACCTTTGACTTTCGCGGGCAAGTGCTCTACCATCTGAGCTACCGAAGCACGACTTCGTGCTTCGGTAGTTCAGATGGTAGAGCACTTGCTCACGAAAGGCAAAGTTCCCGAGTTCGAGTCTCGGTCGGGCACACAGTTTTAATCTGCCAGGAAGCACGACTTCGAGCTTCGGTAGCTCACATGGTAGTGCACTTGCCCGCGAAAGGCAAAGGTCCCGAGTTCGAGTCTCAGTCGGGCACACAGTTTTAATCTGCCAGGAAGTTTCATATCAGCACACACTCCGCTGCAGAGTGAAAATCTCATTCTGGAAACCTAAAGGTGTTGAGAATGCACCAAGAGTGAAGGCCAAATCAAATGTGCACTACTGGCCATTAAAATTGCTACACCACGAAGATGACGTGCTACGGATGCGAAATTTAGCCGACAGGAAGGAGGTGCTGTGATATGTAAATGATTAGCTTTTCAGAGCATTCACACAAGGTTGGCGCCGTTGTCGACACCTACAACGTGCTGACAAGAGGAAAGTTTCCAACCGGTTTCTCATACACAAAAAGCAGTTGACCGGCGTTGCCTGGTGAAACGTTGTTGTGATGCCTCGTGTAAGGAGAGAAATGCGTACCATCACGTTTCTGACTTTGATAAAGGTAGGATTGTAGCCTATCTCGAATGCGTTTTATCGTATCGCAACATCGCTGCTCGCGTTGGTCGAGATCCAATTACTGTTAGCAGAATATGGAATCGGTGGGTTCAGGAAGGTAACACGGAATGCCATGCTAGATACCAACGGCCTCATATCACTAGCAGTCGAGATGACAGGCATCTTATCCGCGTGGCTGTAACGGATCGTGCAGCCACGTCTCCACCCCTGAGAGATGGGGACGTTTGCAAGACAACAACCATCTGCACGAACAGTTCGACGACGTCTGCAGCAGCGTGGACAATCAGCTCGGAGACCATGGCTGCGGTTACCCTTGACGCTGCATCACAGACAGGAGCGCCTGCGATGGTGTACTCAACGACGAACCTGGATACACGAATGGCAAAACGTCATTTTTTCGGATGAATCCAGGTTCTGTTTACAGCATCATGATTGTCGCATCCGTGTTTGGAGACATCGCGGTGAACGCACATTGGAAGCGTGTATTCGTCATCGCCATACCGGCGTATCAGCCGGCGTGATGGTATTGGGTGCCATTGGTTACACGTGTCAGTCACCTCTTGTTCGCACTGACGGCACTTTGAACAGTGGACGTTACATTTCAGATGTGTTACGACCCATGGCTCTACCCTTCATTCGAACCCTGCGAAACCCTACATTTCAGCAGGATAATGCACAACCGCATGTTGCAGGTCCTGTACGGGCCTTTCTGGATACAGAAAATGTTTGACCGCTGCTTCTCCAGATCTCTCACCAATTGAAAACGCCTCGTCAGCGGTGGCCGAGCAACTGGCTCGTCACAATACGTCACTCACTACTCTAGATGAACTGTGGTATCGTGTTGAAGCTGCATGGGCAGCTGTACCTGTACACGCCATCCAAGCTCTGTTTGACTCAATGCCCAGGCGTATCAAGGCCGTTATTACGGCCAGAGGTGGTTGTTCTGGGTACTGGTTTCTCAGGATCTATGCAGCCAAATTGCGTGAAAATGTAATCACATGTCAGTTCTAGTATAATATATTTGTCTAATGAATACCCGTTTATCGTCTGCATTTCTTCTTGGTGTAGCAATTTTAATGGCCAGTAGTGTAAATGTTTCACATAGAAAAAATAAGAAAGATGCGGAAAGGGAATATCAAGAAACCAAGAAGGGAGAAATGGAAAGTTCACGTACTGGAAACGAATCCGGACAAGACAACTGAACAGTGGAATATGAAGCGACATGAAAACTTGAAAAAAACTTGCTATGGACAAAGGGAGAATGCCGACTCTACTCACGCTAGGTATTTGAAAATAAGTGAAAAGAAGCTGAGGGTTCTGAAGAATTTCTTAAAAACCAACGACGTCGATATTGCTTTCCTGTAGGAGGTAGGTTGTGGAATGATGAACCTGCAACAGCAATACCATGCGTACAGCAATGGTCGGCTCTGATGGTCAGATGATCAGATATGTGTGAAATCTTATGGGACTTCACTGCTAACGGCATCAATCCCTAAGCTTACACACTACTTAACCTAAATTATCCTAAGGACAAACACGCACACCCGTGCTCTAGGGAGGACTCGAACCTCCGCCGGGACCAGCCGCACAGTCCATGACTGCAGCGCCCCTGACCGCTCGGCCAATCCCGTGCGGCGGTCGGCTCTAGCTGTAGGGGCTGGAACTGGAATTAGAAAACTTATTAGATCAACCCAGTGGAGGAATTATCAAAGCTGAACTAAATGGGCGGACTGTACTTTTATACCCGATCAGAATCAAATTGTAGAACTAGCAGAGAAAAGCGTTTATTGGAACCATATGATGGAACAAAATTGCAACACCAAAAAGGGGTTGTGCGACATATACAAAAGTTGGTAGGCGTGTCTTACATCTGAAAGGTGATGTCCATTCAGCTTTCGCGCCAGACCCGTAAGAGTGGTGCTACTGGCCCAACTATGAGAATGCGCATCAGGTTTCCTTTAAATACACGCTGTAAAGATCGTGAGCGTCGGTTACCTTTGTGATATGGCCTGGTGAGTTGACATTAGTCCAGAACGCCTTTAAGGCGGAAAAGAGACCTTTATTAACACGGCACTAAGTTTAAACGATGTAGTGGAATAGGGTTACGAGAAACTGGATGTTCCTTTTGAGGTATTGCTGAAAAGCCGGCCAGAAATGTAACCACTGTACATGACTGCTGGCAACGGTGGTCACGAGAATGTACTGCCGCAAGAAGACCGGACTCTGAACGGCCACGAGGCACTTCTGAGAGGGAAGACATGGAGTTCCGCGTACGGCTCTTGGCACATCGTACTGCATCTGCAGCGACAACTTGAGCAGTATTTATCGCCACAGTGACACAATGAACTGTTACAAATTGGTTACTTTGGAGACAGCTCCGAGCCAGACGCTCTGTAGGCCAAATCAGCGCCATTTGCGGCTTCGGTGGCGTCAAGCGAGATCTCATTGGGGGTGGGATGGAGAGCTGTTGTGTTTTCTAATGAAAGCTGGTTCTGTCTCGCTGCCAGTGTTGGCTGTCTATTGGTCAGGAGGAGGTCAGCTGAGGGCCTGCAACCAACTTGTTTGCGTGCTGGACACTGGAACTACTCCTGGACTTATGGCCTGGGTTGCGATTTTGTATGACAGCAGCTCTCTCGCCAGTATCCCACGCACCCTGACCGCCAATTTGTACCCCATTCTGGTGATTCGACCTGTTATGCTACCATTCGTGAACAACATTCCAGGTGATGTTTTCCAACAAGATAACGCTCGCCCACACATCTCTGTTGTAAATCAACGTCCTCTACAGAGTGTCGACATGTTGCCTAGGTCTGCTCGATCACCAGATACGTCTCCAATCAAGCACATATGGGACATCATCAGACGACAACTGCAGCATCATCCACAAACAGCATTAAATGTCCCTGTATTGACTGATCAAGTGCAACAGGCATGGAACTCCATCCCACAAACTGACACCTGTACAACACAATGCATGCACGTGTGCATGCCTGCGTTCAACTTTCTACCGGTTACGCCAGTTATTAATGTTCCTGCAGTTCACATCTGCAATGACTTATCTCGCACTTACATAGACGTGTGATCTTGCAATTTTAATCACTGAAATATTTTATCTATACAAATGTACTGCCGTAATATCATTAAAGCACTCCGTCTTCAGGCCACGAGTGGCCTATCGGGACCACACGACCGCCGTGTCATCCTCAGTGGAGGATGGGGATAGAAGGGGCGGGGGGATCAGCACACCGCTCTCCCTGTCGTTATGATGGTATTCTTGACCGAAGCCGCTACCATTCGGTCGAGTAGCTCGTCAATTGGCACCCTGAAAAATGGCAACAGCGCATGGTGGCCTGGATGGTCACCCATCCATGTGCCGACCACGCCCGACAGCGCTTAACTTCGGTGATCTCACGGGAACCGGCGTAATCACTGCGGCAAGGCCGTTGCCCGTAATTTCATTACCCTACGTTAATTACTTTCGGTGTTGCGACTTTCTTCCGTCGTTGTATATCCTTTTTCTGGGACATGCAAAGGATAACAAATGATGGGGAGAGATTTTAATTGTGTTGTGATATCAGAGGACACAACAGAATCAACCCAAAATAGTGGTCCCTTACATAACATAATTGGGGGACTAAAACTAACAGATGTCATCTACAGACTAGCCATCACGCGATTTCACTGTATGTATAAATCTTTATGGTCGAGCTCGAGAATAGACAGATTTTATACCACGATAGGTATAAAATCAGCTTCTCCAGCCACTATGCACTTATCACTAAACTTAGAGGTTTACCCCTTCCCAACATCGTTAAGCTGCAACCTGCTCCAACTCTAATTGGCAAAAACTGTATACTGTGAATGTTATCGAACATCAGTTCGTCGAAAGCGGTTGTTCAATAGCGTCCTTGAACTGTGGGATAAACTGCTGAATGCTGGAGTTCGTGAACAGCTCAGAAACGTAGCGCATAGGATCAGTGACAGTTGAAGAAAAAACATCAATTATTATTATATAATAGTTCGAGAATTTAAGAAAAAATGGATAACGGAGAAGATCGATCTTGCAGATTGAATATATTCAAAAAGAAGATCCTTGAACTACAGGGATAATAACTGGAAGGCAAAATAATCTCTTGAGAAGATAATGGATACATTTCAGACGAAAACTGGAGCACTTACCAACTCAGTAGAAACGAAAACGATGCAGACAGAGATTTATCGGAAATCTCAAGTCTTTATAATGCTAACATGTAAGATAGTGTGGACTACTTCGGAAACTGTTTAGCGAACAACCATTCCCATCAACACAGCAAGTTTGTTACATAACTGCAGGAAATGTCACTATGTTAAAAAAAAAGGTTCAAATGGCTCTGAGCACTATGGGACTTAACTTCGAAGGTCATCAGTCCCCTAGAACTTAGAACTACTTAAACCTAACTAACCAAGGACATCACACACATCCATACCCGAGGCAGGATTCGAACCTGCGACCGTAGCGGTCGCTCGGTTCCAGACTGAAGCGCCTAGAACCGCTCGGTCAATCCGGCCGGCGTCACTATGTTGATAGAGCCAAAAGTCCGAAGCAGAAACTGAAGACGTTACAAAGGGCTTACCACGAAATAAGAGTCGGGGCACTGACGGCATACCGTATGACTTTTACAGTCTTCTGGTCGTTTACCAAAACAGAATTCATGGAGCTCATGAAAGTGAAACAAAGAGTGGCTCCAACTTTTACAGTCTTCTGGTCGTTTACCAAAACAGAATTCATGGAGCTCATGAAAGTGAAACAAAGAGTGGCTCCAACATACCGGTATGCAGAAAAGGAACCAGGAATTATAGTCCTTGCTCCCGAAACTTCGAAGCAAAGATGAATAACTTATTACAGGCCAATGACTTCGTTATGTGTAGACTTAAAAATAATGGCGCGCACAATAGCCACACGAGTAAAAGGGATTCCCACAGAGACAATCGGGCCAGGCAAAAACCAATAGGAAGGTCAAAAATGGCTCTGAGCACTATGGGACTCAACTGCTGAGGTTATTAGTTCCCTAGAACTTAGAACTAGTTAAACCTAACTAACCTAAGGACATCACAAACATCCATGCCCGAGGCAGGATTCGAACCTGCGACCGTAGCGGTCTTGCGGTTCCAGACTGCAGCGCCTTTAACCGCACGGCCACTTCGGCCGGCCAATAGGAAGGTCACAGATGCTCTTTGCTTTCTGAGGGAGGACCTTCTTATTCCGAATGTACCAAAACGGAACGAAAGGATTATTGAGTGTCGATCTAAGAAATGTCTTTGACGAAGTCTGTCACGATTATCTGAGGATGGTGTTGGAACACTATAAATTCTCACAGACCACGATAGACCTACTACTATCAGCTCGGTATTAAATGGTCTCGAAAATGCAAATTAATGGCCAATTCACGGTAGAATTCTCGATTCAGTGTTCAGTCCGATAAGAATGCCCGCTGTCCATGATACTATTTGTAATTTCCTTGCAACCAGTGATCCGCTCCATCACCAACCAAACAGCTGGACTACATGTGGGTGCAATGTTAATGTTTACGCCGACGATATAACAGTTCTACTCAGGCATCATCAACACATGGGAAAGATACACTGAAGTGCCAAAGAAACTGGTATATTCAGATACAAAGATATGTAATCAAGTAGAATACGGCGCTGAGGTCGGCAACGCCTATATATGACAACAAGTGTCTGGGGCAGTTGTTAGATGGGTTATTGCTGCTACAATGGCAGGTTATCAAGATTTAAGTGAGTTTCGACGTGCTGTTAAAGTCGGCGCACGAGCGATGGGACACAGCATCTCCGAGGTAGCGATGAAGTGGGGATTTTCCCGCACGACCATTTCACGAGTGTACCGTGAATATCAGGAATGCGGTAGAACATCAAATCTCCGACATCGCTGCGGCCGGAGAAAGATCCTGCAAGAATGGGACCAACGACGACTGAAGAGAATAGTTCAATGTAGCAGAAGTGCAACCTTTCAGCAAATTGCTGCAGATTTCAATGCTGGGTCATCAACAAGTGCTAGCGTGCAAACCATTCAATGAAAGATCATCGATACGGGCTTTCGCAGCCGAACGCCCACTAGTGTACCCTTGATGACTGGACAACACGAAGCTTTACTCCTCGCCTGGGTCCGTCAACACCGACATTGGACCGTTGATGACTGAAATCATGTTGCCTAATAGAACGAGTCCCGTTTCAAATTCTATCGAGCAGATGGACGTGTACAGGTAAGGAGACATCCTCACGAATCCATAGACCCTGTATGTCAGCAGGGGACTGTTCAAGCTGCTGGAGCCTCTGTAAAGGTGTGGGGCGTGTGCAGATGGAGTGATGTAGGACCCCTGATATGCCTAGATACTACTCTGATCGGCGTCACGTACATAAGCGTCCTGTCTGATCACCTGCATCAATTCGTGTCCATTGTGCATCCCGGCGGACCTGGGCAATTCCAGCAGGACAATGCGAACCCCACACGTCCAGAATTGCTACATAGTGGCTTCAGGAACACTTTTCTGAAATTAGCCACTTCCGCTGGTCACCAAACTCCCCAGACATAAACATTATTGAGCATATCTGAGATGCCTTCCAACGTGCTGTTCAGTAGAGATCTTCACCTCGTCTTATTCTTACGGATTTATGGACAGCCCTGCAGAAATCATGGTGTCAATTCCCTCCAGCCCTACTTAAGACATTAGTCGAGTCCATGCCACGTCGTGTTGCAGCACTTCTGTGTGCTCGTGGAGGCCTTACACGATATTAGGTAGGTGTACCAGTTTTTTTAGTTCTTCAGTGCACTGGAAATAATGGATATGTGTAAGGGAACAGCAGGAGCAAAATAAACAACAAAACACGACTCCTGCAGCTGAACAAAAGTTCACAATCACGCCACATCCCTTCACAAAATACTACGAAATGGAAGTGCTGAGTAACTGGAGAAGAACGTGAACGAACTGATACACGATAATTAGGAATCATTGGTGGAAAGAGTTAGAGACGCCTTAGTAGCGAACAGCACTAGGAATTTAAGTCTTATTTTTATCTTATTTATATCAATATGCAGATACTTTAAAAAGTGTGGAATATAGCTCATACCTGTAGAGCGAAAATATATAGCTCAAACAAAAAACGATGTTGGACGCATCATCCGCAAAGGGAGAGAATCCAGTTAACGAAACCTTCAAATGAAGGCGAATTACGTTTAATAGACATGAGAAAAAATGCGCAACCCTCATGGTTAAAAATGTTATAAAATACTTGAAACAACCAGCAATTCAGTCGGATTCACTGAAGACTGCATGGTGTATTATCACAGGAAGCAAAGCTCAACGACGGACACCCACAACCTTCGCTCTTAAAATTACAACGCCACTGCTAGAGAAACCTCCAAGCGAAAAGGCCTTCACTACAAAAAAGACGATGAGAAAAGTGCAAAGGAAACAGTACATACGCCAATCAGCTAAATAAAACTCAAAAATATTAACTGGAAGCTAGAGTGGTTTAACTTTTTGAATACGACTAAGTTCAACGCTGCGCTCGGCCGCGTACATGTTCTTAAAATATATATCTCTGACAGCATCAAGCCACAACAACTGAGACTCACAGGACACCCGTACTTTGAACAATGGTTTGACTGTCTCAGCTCTCCAATGAGTTACTGCTGTTCAGGAATCCTACGTTTGTGCAAGTGGATTAAATTTAAATCGGCAATGCTCTTAACGACAACAATCGCTGAAGTGCACGGATTTCAAAACGTTCCCGGCTACAAAGACGAGAATAATCACATTGCTCGTATCCCTATGTACACCGAGGTGACTCCTCCTCGGGCATGGGTGTGTGTGTTTGTCCTTAGGATAATTTAGGTTAAGTAGTGTGTAAGTATAGGGACTGATGACCTCAGCAGTTAAGTCCCATAAGATTTCACACATTTTTTTTTTTTCCACCGAGGTGACAATGTCATGGGACAGCGATATGCACATATACAGATGGCGGTAGTATCGTGTATACAAGATATAAAAGGACAGTCCATTGGCGGAGATGTCATTTGCACTCAGGTGATTTATGTGAAAAGTTTTCCGACGTGATTATGGCCGCACGATGAGACTTAAGGGGCTCCGGAAAGGCTCAAAATCTTGAAAAGTTCAATTTTTACTTTTTTGCGTTTTCTGAATCTGCAGACTATTACCTTTTAATAGATATATAATTTATTCAATTCCGAAGAATACAACTATTTTTGAATTTTTTTTGAAATGTGTTCTACATGGGCGTGATCCACTGTGGCGCTGTTAAACTGCTGTCAAATGGTGTTATTATTAACGTCCGTGTTCATCAGGTACATTTTAGTGATGTGAGATAAAGTATGTGTTGCGGCTAACCTGTGATGGTTCAATATATATCGCTGGTGTGATTGTCGATTGTTTCATGTTTATTTACTCTGTCGTTATCTCGAAAATATTCGTAATTAATTCTGTTTCTTGAGTCTCTGTTTTGTTGAAGTATAATAATGAGTAAAAGTAAAGTTATTAGAAATCCTCTGAAGGCTTTTAAGAAAAGGAGAAATGTCGGAAAGCCAAAGGTATGTGTTATTACTGTAAACAATAAAGACGATGAAAATCCCCAACATAGCTTGTGTCCCGAAGAAGAAGACAGTTGGTGTAAATATAACAAAGGATTGCTAACTGGTGAAGTGTACACTCATAAGCATAGTCTGCCTCATGCAATAATGGAGGTGATAAAACCTATTTTCAGAGACTTAGCAGCACCTGAACTGTTGAAAAAGTGTATTCACGGAAAAACTCAAAACCCCAATGAAAGTGTAAATAGTGTTATATGGTCGAGAATCCCCAAGACTGTATTTGTTGGAATAGAAACACTTCACTTTGGTGTGTATGATGCTGTTGCGACTTTCAATGATGGCAACATTGTAAGGTGCAAGGTATTTAGAAATATGGGAATGAAGATAGGTTCTAACATGGTACGAGCGATGCTTGCTTTAGACAAGGAACGCCTTCGGGCTGCAGACAGGGCTGTAAAGAGTCTATAAATACAAGCAAGAGTAAACAGGAGGAGGAACAAGAGGAAGCTGGAGGAGGAGTTTGCAGAGGCTGAAGATAATCCATCCTATGGACCAGGAATGCACTAAAAAGTTAATCCAATCTTTGTCGCTCGATTCCCAAAACTTTTATTTTCTCATACTAATTACATGTTTTCTAAGGATCTTCCAAACATATTTGTTTCAAACTTTCAGTAAATGTTACACAGTACCTTCTGCATAATTTAACACAGCCTTTTTCCAAAAAACTGTATATTTTTGAATATATAAATAAAAAATTGCAAAAAAATGTTGTGAATTTTCATTACAATTAAAAAAAATCATCTTTAATAACTGAACTAAAATTTTGTAAAATCCCTGTGTTAAGTTGTAGCCCATATTCCAATAAATAATCTGTAAAAAGTTCAACTTCCTACCTCAAATACTTTGTGAGGAAAGATGTAATTTATAAGCGTTATTTTAACATTGCAAGTATAGGGCGTTCCGGAGCCCCTTAACAGACTTTGAACGCGGAGTGGTAGATGCAGCTAGACGAAAGGGACATTCCATTTCGGAAATCGTTAGGGAATTCGATACTCCGTGATCCACAGCGTCAAGAGTGTGCTGAGAATACCGAATTTCAGGCATTACCTCTCACCATCGATGACGCAGTGGCTTCACTTTACGACCCGGAGCAGCAGTGTTTGCATAGAGTTGTCAGTGCTAGCAGACATGCAACACTGCGTGAAGTAATGTGGCATGTACGACGAACAAATCCGTTTGGACAGTGCGGCAAAATTTGTCGTTAGTGGGCTGTGGCAGCAGAAGACCGACGCGAGTGCCTTTGTTAATGACACGACGTCGTCTCCAGCGCCCCGCTTGTGCTCATGACCTTACCGATTGGACCCTAGACGACTGGAAAACCGTAGCCTGTTCAGATGAGTCTCGATTTAAGGTGGTAAAAGCTGTTGGTAGGGATCGAAATTGAGGCAGTAATGACGAAGCTGTCCATCCAAGATGTCAACAAGGCAGTGCAAGCTGGCGATGGCTTCATGATGGTGTGTGCTGTGTCCACACGTAATGGGTTCTCTGGTTCAACTGAACCGATCATTGACTAGAAACGGTTATGTTCGGCTACTTAGAGACCTTTTGTAGCCAATCATGGACTTCACGTTCCCAAACAATTGTTCACGATTGGTTTGAAGAACATTGTGGGCAATTCAAGTGAATGAACAGGCTATCCCAGTCGCCTGACATGAATCCCATCGAACATTTGTGGAACGTAATCTAGAGGTCAGTTCGTGCACGAAACCCTGCACTGCAACACCTTCTGAAATATGGGCAGCTACGAGGTGCGGCTAGAAAAAAACCGGACTGATGCTGGAAAAAACATTTATTTACAATTATTTACAATTTCATGTTATCTCCTTCAATGTACTCTCCTCCTCGGTCTCTACACCGCTCCATACGAATTTTCCACTGTTCATAGCAATGCTGCAGATCATTTTCGGTAAGTCCATACATTACTTCCGTCGCTTTTTCTTTTACTGCTTCAACAGTCTCAAATCTAGTTCCTTTCAAAGCTGACTTGACTTTAGGGAAAAGAAAAAAGTCACAGGGGGCCAAATCAGGTGAGTAGGGTGGATGATCTAAGATGGGAATGTAGTGTTTTGCCAAAAACGTCTTCACTGACAACGCACTGTGAGCTGGGGCATTGTCTTGGTGAAGGATCCATGACTTTTTTCTCCACAAATCGTTCCGTTTTCTCCGAACTCGCTCACGTAGGGTAGCCAGGACGCTAATGTAGTAATGCTGATTCACTGTTTGTCCCTCTGGTACCCAATCAATGTGCACAATCCCTTTGATGTAAAAAAAAAAAACAATTGCCTTGAATTTCGATTTTGACATTCGTGCTTTTTTCCAATGCATCGATTGGCGTTTAGTTTCGGGATCGTAAGTAAAAAACCACGATTCATCGCAAGTAATAACATTTTGTAAGAAGGTGGGATCACTTTCAATGTTTTCCAGGCTGTCAGAACAAATCATTCTTCGGCGTTCCTTCTGTTCAATTGTGAGACACTTTGGAACCATTTTTGAACACACTGTGTTCATGTTGGAACTTTCATGAAAAATCGGCCTAACACTTTCCTTGTCAACTCCTGTTAACTCAGACACTGCTCTGATTGTTAAACGGCGATCTTGTCGAACAAGTTTACCGATTTTTTCAATGTTTGCATCAGTTTTTGCTGACAATGGTCTGCCAGTGCGAGTGTCATCACTGGTGTCTTCGCGGCCATCTTTAAATCGTTTAAACCACTCAAACACTTGTGTTCGCGATAAACAATCATCGCCGTACACTTGTTGTAACATTACAAACGTTTCACTTGCAGATTTTCCTAGTTTGAAACAAAATTTGATGTTAACACGCTGTTCTTTCTGTACACTCAACATTTTCCGACGCACAGACAAAACGTCAACTACTTAAAACAGACGCCACGGGCGTCGACTGAGTGCAGGAGGCAGATGAAACTCGAGCAATAGGCGGAGCGAGAGTCACGTGACAGGCCACGCGACTTGCAGCCTTATTGCATTCGTTTTATTGTTTCATCAGTACTAGTCCGGTTTTTTTCTAGCCACACCTCGTAAAGAGGCACCATGGCTCAATATCTGTGCAGGGGACTTCAGACGACTTTTTGAGTCCATGCCTTGTCGAGTTGCTGCACTATGACGGGCAATAAGAGATTCGAGACAATTTTAGAAGGTATACACGACTTTTGTCACTCTGCTGTAAATACTTCATCAGTGATTGGCGGTGAATCTGTAACGGAATTCACACTGCATTTCAACCAAGAAAGGGACAAAATCGTCAACAGCAACTGGAAAAAGGAAAAATTTGACCCCTTCATACAGTTTTTATAAAAACAAGGACGTTTTAAAAAGGAAAACATCCAAAAATTACGTTACATGGAAAGTTTAGAATTTATGTAGATACATAACTTATTTCGGTTACTTTAAATGGCGTAAGGATATCGTTTTAATTCTTACAAGATTCCACAAACTGGAAAAAAACCTAAGGAAGCAGAAAACTTTTGTTTTAAGACACAAATGAAGTTTTTAGTTAATTTTAAAGAAGAAGTGTTTTTTTACTTAAGGAAAATTTGACACAGCTAATGGAAGCGACAAGGTGAATGCATAATCCGGTGAGAGCAAAGACAGGCTGTGGAGGTGGATGGATGCCCGACTAAAAAACAAAAAAGCCACGCCCCATATGTTAGCACGTCGCTTCCAGGATTATGTTCAGGGAACGTGCCGACGGATTAACGACGAAGGGTGCTGGGCCGGCCAGGTTCCATGTTCTTTTTTAGGTGTACCCGTACCCATGTCCTGCCTCAGTTACATCGTTTGCATCACTTCGAAAACGTTCACACACCGTTTCACATGGGATAGCACTCGATGCAGACAGATGAGATACGTTAATTCCTTCCCGACGGGGAAGGGTGGCGACACGAAGGACATCCGGCCATCTTCTACCACTAACGTTGATAAACCCAGAATACGACGTAGATACTCATACAGTATACTGAATGAGCTTCGCACTAGAATACTGAGCTTGATTGGTGTTGTAACTGGAATGAACTGATTGGTACACAGAAGTATCATGTGGAGAGCGCCATCAAGTCACTTGCGAAACTAAATCCACTTTTAAGAAAAAATAAAAAAATAGTGAAGGAAATGACGTGCAGAGAGAGAGAGAGAGAGAGAGAGAGAGAATAATTAGGATTTACAATGCTTGAAATTTTATGTTTGCACACGAGTTATGTGATCACCAAAGCAAATCTCCATCAGTTACTGACTTGTGAAGTAAGTAAAGTGTAAAGAAATTGTCTGGTTGAATATGCTTAATAAAGTAATTAGATAAGTTTGGTTTTGATAATATGTAAAAATTACAAATATCTTTAACTTAATAATACCAATAAGATGAAAAGGAAAGCCTATGGCGTTCAAAAAAGTTTAGTCATTAGCAACTTTAGCATTAGACATAGGCAAGTATCCCCAGAATCGAAGCAAAGCGAAGTGAAGAGACTGGATACTGGAAGGAACAGGTAGATCCTATGGCATGTGTCCATTCATATTATAAAAATGTGTGAACGTACATGTCTATGTTTCACATCTCCTCCCGAACCACTGGGCCGATTTCAACCAAACCTGATGTACCCTTACTGTGAGGCGACGATCGCTGTGGGGCAAGAACGACCTACCTGTCATGTTGCAGGACATATGACGTCCTGAACACTGAGATGCGTGAAAAACTGTCTCATAATGCATGACGTTTAAATTTATTATTTCGTGCCGTTAACCCATTTGCAACATAATTCGCAGACAGCATCCACATACGTCGCTGAATGTACCTACATAAGTACACTAACGGACAAAAATGGCAATTAATGTAGAGTAACGAAATTTCGGGAATACATTTGTCTAGGTAACATACTACCGTGATTAACATTGCAAGATCACAGTTTAGTGTATACGCGAGATAAGCCACTGCAAATGCGAAATGCTGGTACATTCATAACCGGTGTAACCGACAGAATGGTGAGTGCAAGCTTGCACACTTGTAAGCATTGTTTCTACAGGTGTCGGAAATCAGTTTGTGGGATACAGTTCCAAGCCTGTTGCACTTGGTCGGTCAATGCAGTGACTGTTAAGCTGTTTGTGCATGACGCTGGAGTTGTCTTCCCATGATGTCCCATATGTGCTGGATTGAAGAGGTTACGGTGATCGAGTAGGCCAAGACAACATGTCTACATCTACATCTACATGATTACTCTGCAATTCACATTTAAGTGCTTGGCAGAGGGTTCATCGAACCACAATCATACTATCTCTCTACCATTCCACTCCCGAACAGCGCGCGGGAAAAACGAACACCTAAACCTTTCTGTTCGAGCTCTTATTTCTCTTATTTTATTATGATGATCATTCCTACCTATGTAGGTTGGGCTCAACAAAATATTTTCGCATTCGGAAGAGAAAGTTGGTGACTGAAATTTCGTAAATATATCTCGCCGCGACGAAAAACGTCTTTGCTTTAATGACTTCCATCCCAACTCGCGTATCATATCTGCCACACTCTCTCCCCTATTACGTGATAATACAAAACGAGCTGCCCTTCTTTGCACCCTTTCGATGTCCTCCGTCAATCCCACCTGGTAAGGATCCCACACCGCGCAGCAATAGTCTAACAGAGGACGAACGAGTGTAGTGTAAGCTGTCTCTTAAGTGGACTTGTTGCATCTTTTAAGTGTCCTGCCAATGAAACGCAACCTTTGGCTCGCCTTCCCCACAATATTATCTACGTGGTCTTTCCAACTGAAGTTGTTCGTAATTTTAACACCCAGGTACTTAGTTGAATTGACAGCCTTGAGAATTGTACTATTTATCGATTAATCGAATTCCAACGGATTTCTTTTGGAACTCATGTGGATCACCTCACACTTTTCGTTATTTAGCGTCAACTGCCACCTGCCACACCATACAGCAATCTTTTCTAAATCGCTTTGCAACTGATACTGGTCTTCGGATGACCTTACTAGACGGTAAATTACAGCATCATCTGCGAACAACCTAAGACAACTGCTCAGATTGTCACCCAGGTCATTTATATATATCAGGAACAGCAGAGGTCCCAGAACGCTTTCCTGGGGAACACCTGATATCACTTCAGTTTTACTCGATGATTTACCGTCTATTACTACGAACTGCGACCTTCCTGACAGGAAATCACGAATCCAGTCGCACAACTGAGACGATACCCCATAGGCCCGCAGCTTGATTAGAAGTCGCTTGTGAGGAACGGTGTCAAAAGCTTTCCGGAAATCTAGAAATACGGAATCAACTTGAGATCCCCTGTCAATAGCGGCCATTACTTCGTGCGAATAAAGAGCTAGCTGCATTGCACAAGAACGATGTTTTCTGAAACCATGCTGATTACGTATCAATAGATTGTTCCCTTCGAGGTGATTCATAATGTTTGAATAAAGTATATGCTCCAAAGTTCTACTGCAAACCGACGTCAGTGATATAGGTCTGTAGTTCGATGGATTACTCCTACTACCCTTCTAAACACTGGTGCGACCTGCGTAATTTTCCAGTCTGTAGGTACAGATCTATCGGTGAGCGAGCGGTTGTATATGATTGCTAAGTAGGGAGCTATTGTATCAGCGTAATCTGAAAGGAACCTAATCGGTATACAATCTGGACCTGAAGACTTGCCCGTATCAAGCGATCTGAGTTGCTTCGCAACCCCTAAGGTATCTAATTCTAAGAAACTCATGCTAGCAGCTGTTCGTGTTTCAAATTCTGGAATATTCCATTCGTCTTCCCTGGTGAAGGAACTTCGGAAAACTGTGTTCAATAACTCCGCTTTAGCGGCACAGTCGTCGGTAACAGTACCATCGGCACTGTGCAACGAAGGTACTGACTGCGTCTTGCCGCTTGTGTACTTTACATACGACCACTCTGTAGAGCATGTTGGGTTACAACAGCGTTATGTGGGCGAGCGTTATCCTGTTGGAAGTACCTCCTGGAATGCTGTTTATGAATGACAGCACAACAAGTCGAATCACCAGACTGACGTACAGATTTGCAGTCAGGGTGCGAGGGATAACCTAGAGAGTGCTCCTGCTGTCATACGAATTCGCACCCCAGACCATAGCTTTAGGTGTAAGCCCAGTGAGTATAGTTCACAGACAGGTCGGTTGAAGGCCTCCTCCTAATCAAGTCACTCCCATCACTGGCAAAGAGACAGAACGACCTTTCATCAGAAAACACATTAGACCTCCACTCTGTCCTCCAAAGAGGTCTCACATGACACCACTGAAGTTGCAAATGGCAGTGGTTTGAGGTCAGGGCGTCTGTCTCGGAACTATCCTTGAAATAACAAGTTTGTAACGGAACGTTGTGTCGCTGTGGTGACAGCTGCTGCACAGAGTGCTGTTGCAGATGCAGTACAATGAACCAGAGTCACACGCCGAACAAAATGGGCTTTCCTCTCGTAGTGCCACTTGGTAGTCCGGAGTCCGGTCTTCTTGCGACCGTACATTGTGGTGACAACCAGCTGACAGCAATCATGTACAGTGGCTACATGCCTGCCAGGTCTTTCTGCAGAAGGAACATCCAACTTCTCGTAGCCCTATTACACGACTCCATTGAAACTAAGTGAAGTGTTGATAACGGCGTCTTTGTCGTCTTAAAGGCATTCTTGGCTGTCATCAATTCACACCATCCAATCTCAAAGCTAACTGACGCTCACGACCGCTACAGCGAGTATATAAAGCAAACTCGACATGCATCATCATAGTGGCGCTACTAGTGCCACTTTTATTCGACTGTTGCAAAATCTGACTAGACATCGCCTTAAACATATCTAAATACGCCTACCAACTTTCATTTACGTCGCGCAACTCCTCCTTGAGGTTCCGAGTTTTTCTCGTCGGTGTATGTCATTGTGCCACATATACAGGGTTATTACAAATGATTGAAGCGATTTCACAGCTCTACGATAACTTTATTATTTGAGATATTTTCACAATGCTTTGCACACACATACAAAAACTCAAAAAGTTTTTTTAGGCATTCACAAATGTTCGATATGTGCCCCTTTAGTGATTCGGCAGACATCAAGCCGATAATCAAGTTCCTCCCACACTCGGCGCAGCATGTCCCCATCAATGAGTTCGAAAGCATCGTTGATGCGAGCTCGCAGTTCTGGCACGTTTCTTGGTAGAGGAGGTTTAAACACTGTATCTTTCACATAACCCCACAGAAAGAAATCGCATGGGGTTAAGTCGGGAGAGCGTGGAGGCCATGACACGAATTGCTGATCATGATCTCCACCACGACCGATCCATCGGTTTTCCAATCTCCTGTTTAAGAAATGCCGAACATCATGATGGAAGTGCGGTGGAGCACCATCCTGTTGAAAGATGAAGTCGGCGCTGTCGGTCTCCAGTTGTGGCATGAGCCAGTTTTCCAGCATGTCCAGATACACGTGTCCTGTAACGTTTTTTTTTTTCGCAGAAGAAAAAGGGGCCGTAAACTTTAAACCGTGAGATTGCACAAAACACGTTAACTTTTGGTGAATTGCGAATTTGCTTCACGAATGCGTGAGGATTCTCTACCGCCCAGATTCGCACATTTTGTCTGTTCCCTTCACCATTAAGAAAAAATGTTGCTTCATCACTGAAAACAAGTTTCGCACTGAACGCATCCTCTTCCATGAGCTGTTGCAATTGCGCCGAAAATTCAAAGCTTTTGACTTTGTTATCGGGTGTCAGGGCTTGTAGCAATTGTAAACGGTAAGGCTTCTGCTTTAGCCTTTTCCGTAAGATTTTCCAAACCGTCGGCTGTGGTACGTTTAGCTCCCTGCTTGCTTTATTCGTCGACTTCCGCGGGCTACGCGTGAAACTTGCCCGCACGCGTTCAACCGTTTCTTCGCTCACTGCAGGCCGACCCGTTGATTTACCCTTACAGAGGCATCCAGAAGCTTTAAACTGTGCATACCAACGCCGAATGGAGTTAGCAGTTGGTGGATCTTTGTTGAACTTCGTTCTGAAGTGTCGTTGCAGTGTTATGACTGACTGATGTGAGTGCATTTCAAGCACGGCATACGCTTTCTCGGCTCCTGTCGCCATTTTGTCTCACTGCGCTCTCGAGCGCTTTGGCCGGAGAAACCTGAAGTGCGGCTTCAGCCGAACAAAACTTTATGAGTTTCTCTACGTATCTGTAGTGTGTCGTGACCATATGTCAATGAATGGAGCTACAGTGAATTTATGAAATCGCTTCAGTCATTTGTAATAGCCCTGTAGTTCAAGAGCTACGATGTCATAAACACTGAGATGTGTGAAAAAATGCCGCATCTTGCATGAAGTTATAATACTTTTATTCTTTGCTACTAAGACACTCTTAAAGTTGGGTCAGCTTGAGGAAATCCATGACACTTGGCTGCGCTTATGACAACTTTCAACAGTGAAGCGCAAATGACTCCAGGCGAAAACTATAGCCGTTTGTAGAGCTACTTATACATTTGTACATTACGTATATTTCTTTGTATAGGCCGCGCGGTATTAGCCGAGCGGTCTTGGGCGCTGCAGTCATGGACCACAGCGGCTGGTCCCGGCGGAGATTCGAGTCCTCCCTCGGGCATGGGTGTGTATGTTTGTCCTTAGGATAATTTAGGTTAAGTAGGGTGTAAGCTTAGGGACTGATGACCTTAGCAGTTAAGTCCCATAAGATTTCATACACATTTGAACATTTTTTTCTTTGTATAACTCTTTCATAATTTCAAATGTATCTTTATGAATATAAGGAAATATAATTTTTTCGCTATTATAACGGTGCGGCATCGTTCATAGTAGGATATTAAAAACACACCATCAGGCAGTAACTGTAATTTATTTATTGCCTCTTATGTCAATTAATAGTTAAAGGTATGCCATTTACTAATGAGTAAGTCATTGTCTATTGCGTGGATTACTTTTTGAATAGGACTCCTGCCAAATGATGCCCACTATGCAGAACACATTCATCTAGGCGGCGTTGGAAGCTTTCCGTAACTCGGCGTAACGTATTCCCTGGGACATTGCCGGCCGGCCGAAGTGGCGGTGCGGTTAAAGGCGCTGCAGTCTGGAACCGCAAGACCGCTACGGTCGCAGGTTCGAATCCTGCCTCGGGCATGGCTGTTTGTGATGTCCTTAGGTTAGTTAGGTTTAACTAGTTCTAAGTTCTAGGGGACTAATGACCTCAGCAGTTGAGTCCCATAGTGCTCAGCGCCATTTGAACCATTTTTTGGGACATTGCCGGCGGCAGTCTGATAGGATCCTTCAATTCAGGAATGGTGGCACAACGTGTTCGGAACACTTCTTGCTTCAGGTAGCCCCAAAGGAAAAAGTCTGCACATGAAAAGTCAGGTGAGCGAGGCGGCCAGGAAATGTCACCAAAACGGGAAAGTACTCTACGGAGAAATGTCTGTCGCAAGAAAGCCATGCAAATACTGGCTGTATGCGAGGTCGCTTCATCTCGCTGAAACCATAATTGTTCCACATCCACATCGACTATACCTAGTTGGGGAAGAACGAAGTGTTGCAGCATCTTTAGATAGCGTTCAGTGGTGACAGTTACAGCCACACCGCTGTCATCCTCAAAGAAGTAAGGGCCAATAATCCGAAAGGAAGCAACTCCACACCGCCCTGTGACACGACAACTGTGCAAGGGCTTGATGTGCAGTTCATGCAGGTTTACATCACTCCAATAACGCATATTTTGTTTATTCATTGAGCCACGTAACTCGAAATGAGCTTCATCTGATATCAGGATGGTGTGCAGCATTTGTGGATTTTGGCGAATGAGATCATGAATGAATGGTTAAGCAGAATGCTTCGCGTGAAATCTAATCGCGAGGCCTAATTTCCTGAACAATCTGCAGCTTATATGGGTGAAAAATAGAGATCTTCGTGCAATATTATCCTGAATGACCGATCGGACATAGGCACAGCTTGCGCATGACGACGAGCAGATCTTTTTGGACTACGCAAAAGTGCAGCGCGAACATTTTCCGCGGTTCTGGTGTTCGCGCAGTTCTTACACTTCTTCCCGGTTTTCTATTGCAAACAGAACCTGTTGTTCGAAACGCACGTACTCATTTCACATGGTTCGTCAATCTGGAACTTTCCCATGACGTCCCAAGTTGAAATGTTGCCGAAACAGACGCTGGGTAGCAATGACTGAGTCGTTACTCTTGAAATAACTTTCAACCGCAAAGGCGCGATGCTGTGCACTCCACCGCTCCATATCACTGTCACACTCGAAATGGCAGCTCGTTGGTACACGAATGCGGCACTAGCTGGCGCGCATTCCTGCTGTACGCCATGGTACTACGCAAGTCAAATTACGCTATGAACGCTGCCGCACCCTTTGCTACAAACACAATTCATTTTTTGTTTTCGTTTCTAATAGAATATTGCAAAATGAATACCCAGTTAATGCCGGATTTCTCAGTTAGTTCCTAATATTTGCAGCCACAGGGAGGTAGTTCAGTTAGTTAAAAAAAAAAAAAAAAAAAAAGAGGACAAGCAAGCTCCTACATTCTGTCTAACAATACTGAAGGTCGGGACTACGACTTGCGACGCAACGAAGTAGCTAAGGTAAGGCACATCGACATCTGCTCTGTGCAAGAAACAAGATGGTGTAGGCCAACGGCATATTACATTGGTTGTGGCTACAAACTGATATAGAACGGAAACTGTGGAAAAACTAATGACATCGGCACTCTCATATCAGCAGAAGTCCAAGGATCTGTCTCTGAGGTGCCACGTTACAATGATGAAAATTGTCTCTCAGGACGTTATATGTAAATTGAAGGTGGCGGGAGTAAAGGAAAGAGATTACTGATGCCAGCTGCATTGGGACATTACGCGGAATTATCGACGACGTGTGAAAATGTGTGCCAGACCGGGATTCGAACCGGCGATCTCTTGCTTAATAGGGAGGTGCGTTAACCACTGCACCATCTGGGACATAGTGTTCATCGCAACTGCGCGGACTATCTCGGCACGAGTCACGGCCGACCCGCATTCAGAACGAGAGCCACCTAACCGCGGTCCCCATCCACTTCCTCCACGCTCACTACTCTGAGGTTCCCGCAGGAGGACGGACGTACTTCTGCATTCGCAATGAAGAAGGTGGATCGACTGCCCATCTAGGCGAATCCGTTATATGAAAGCATGGTGTCTTTTCTTTCGGAAATGTCCCAAAGAACAGACACCACACGTTCATATAACCTCAGGATGTGTCCTACCTATCGATTCCTTCTTTTAGTCACGTTATGTCTTACATTTCCTTTCTGGTTCAATACATCTAAACTGGCTACCTGTTCTACAGCATTACTCTGTAGTACCACGCTTCAGAAGCTTCTATCCTTTTCTTTTCTGTACTGTTTTTCTTCCAGCTTTCATCTACATACGTACTGTGCAATCCATTGTACAGTGCATGACGAAGGGCACCCTGTATCACTGCTAGTAATTTCCTTTCCTGCTCCACTCGCAAACAGAGCGAGGGTAAAATGAATGTCTATGTGCCTTTGTTCGAGCCCTAAAACTCTTATCTTCGTGGTCCTTACGCGATATGTACGTTGGCAGCATCAGAATCGTTCTGCAGTCAAATGCCGTTTCTCTATACTTTCCGAATAGTGTTCGTCGAAAAAACGTCGCCTTCTCTCTTAGGATTCCTGTTTGAGTTCCTGAAGTGTCTCCGTAATACTTGTGTGTTGTTTGAATTATAAGGGCGTTGTTTGTGTTGTTGCCCCGGATGATAATTAGACGAAATATTTGTCAGGATTTGTAATCGGTGGGTCCTTGAGGTACGGCAATGCGCAAACACCGAGAAGTAAGTTTTAACAGTTTTATTAACAGAGGCTAATTTAAAAACACACACGTTACGCACACCCATCATCACTGCTTCTGACATCTTAATTAGAGTTGTATCGAAAGGCTCCATGGTGAGCTGAGAAAAGAGACATATTCACGCCCGAGGCCACACTAGTTAATACAGCGTGCTTCGAACGGCGGCCAGTCGCTTATTCCCTGCATCGCACTGCGGCCGGACTCACGTGTGCTGACCAAGCAAATTGTCAGCATTCTAGATAGGTTGGCTGGCGAGCACGTGTTATGTATCGTACGACTGCGTGCAACCCATAGACCCTTACGGTATCTACTGGTAACAAACCTAGCAGCCCGTCTCTGGATTTCTGCGGTGTCTTTTTTTAATTAGACCTGGTGTGGACCCCAAACACTCTGCGGCCGGACTCACATGTGCTGACCAAGCAAATTGTCAGCATTCTAGATAGGTTGGCTGGCGAGCACGTGTTATGTATCGTACGACTGCGTGCAACCCATAGACCCTTACGGTATCTACTGGTAACAAACCTAGCAGCCCGTCTCTGGATTTCTGCAGTTTCTTTTTTTAATTAGACCTGGTGTGGACCCCAAACACTCTAGCAGTACTCAAGAATAGGTTGTACTAGTATCCTACATGTGGTCTACTTTTCAGATGAACCACACTTTCCCAAAATTCTCCCAATAACCTGAAGTCGGCCAATCGCCTTTCCTACGACAATCCTTACATGCTCGTTCCATTTCATATCGCTTTGCAACGTTATGCCTAGATATTCAATCGACATGACTGTGTCAAGTGGAACACTACAAATGCTGTATTCCAACATTACGTGATTGTATTTCCTACTCATCTGCATCAAACAGTTTTCTACATTTAGAACTATGTGCCATTCATCAGATTAACTATAAATTTTGTCTAATTCAACTTGTATACTCTTATAGCCACTCAACTGCGACATCTTCCCGTATACATTGGCATCATCAGCAGATCTGCTGATTGTTGCCCGCCCTCTCCGTTAGATCATTCATACAGTAAATTATAGCAGTCATACCACACTTCCCTGGGGAACGTCCGAAGATACTCTTGTCTCTGATGAACACTCGTCACCATTTCCGAATAAGGTTACAGTTCACAAACGGCTTTCTAACACTTCACACTTCTGTTTTTCAGAAGCATGTTTCTAGCGATTATCAGTCTCCACTTTATATCGTTTCTATAGCACCAATCATAAGTTATTTTGCTGCCCATATAGGAAACTCAGCCGGCCGCGGTGGTCTAGCGGTTCTGGCGCTGCAGTCCGGAACCGCGGGACTGCTACGGTCGCAGGTTCGAATCCTGCCTCGGGCATGGGTGTGTGTGACGTCCTTAGGTTAGTTAGGTTTAAGTAGTTCTAAGTTCTAGGGGACTTATGACCTAAGATGTTGAGTCCCATAGTGCTCAGAGCCATTTGCCATAGGAAACTCATCTGCTGCTTTCAGTTTCTCATTTCCTAATCTAATCCCTCATGATCGCTTGATTTATTTCGATTGCATTCTGTTATCATTGTTTTACATCGTTTGTTCGAATTATAACTTCTCTTATAACCTCCCTCCAATTCTTGGCCGTCTCTGACAGAATTACGTGTCATCGTCCACCCTTAATTTTTTATTTCCTTTCCTTAAACTTTAATCCCTTTACAAAATTTCTCCATTATTGCTTGCTCTGTATACAGATTAAATAACACGAAGAAAGACGATACGCTTTACGCTTGCACGTCTGTCTCCCTCCCCTCTCATCTTCTACCTCCTTTTCATATCCTAGTTGTGAAGTAAAGCCAGGCGTAAAGGCTGTTCTTAGCAGAATGTCCATGAAAATCACAGAGAAGGCTGGTGCGCATATCATCACCATCTCTACAAAGCACATATGCCGTTTCTCCTTTTTGCTTGAGTGAAATTTATAGTCCCCATCTCCATCAGAAATGTCAACTTCTTGAAGTATACATCGTACCTCTTCAGAATGTTACGCTTTCCGATTGCTCACGCTTATTTGAGCGAAGTGACTCCATCAACTGTTTACAGTTTTGTCGAAACGGAGTAGAAACGAGATACTCAAGACGTTGAAACATTTATGAGTGCTCAGAGATAAATATCTCCCTCTTTTATAAGATGTAGACTACAGTCAAAGTGCTGCTTGAGACTTTTAGATTACTGCTACGCACTGCACGAATATTCATTGGAATATTCAGATGCGTTATTGATACCTCGTACTTTCTCGCATTCGCTCCATTCAGCTTGCTCATAAATAACCGGGACAGTTACAGGAAAAATTATCAACATATCTCTCCGTAAACTACGAATATCACGAAAATCCTCACTTATGTAACACGATAAATAGCTACAGATAATCTTCTTTTGAGAGCATTTAATCACCTTCATCTCATGTACAAAGGTGTGTTCTCTTCATCGCAAGCAGAAGTGGAAATTAAACCACTTTTCACGTTTCCGAGTTATTCGTTCTTGTACGTGTAAATAAATTAAACAATCAATAAAGCTTGAAAGCTAAAAGAGAAGTTATGCAGCCAAACAAAGGGGACTCGTACTATAAAATACATGTTGTGGTTCAGTCCCACGACAGTGTCAATGAATATACACTCCTGGAAATTGAAATAAGAATACCGTGAATTCATTGTCCCAGGAAGGGGAAACTTTATTGACACATTCCTGGGGTCAGATACATCACATGATCACACTGACAGAACCACAGGCACATAGACACAGGCAACAGAGCATGCACAATGTCGGCACTAGTACAGTGTATATCCACCTTTCGCAGCAATGCAGGCTGCTATTCTCCCATGGAGACGATCGTAGGGATGCTGGATGTAGTCCTGTGGAACGGCTTGCCATGCCATTTCCACCTGGCGCCTCAGTTGGACCAGCGTTCGTGCTGGACGTGCAGACCGCGTGAGACGACGCTTCATCCAGTCCCAAACATGCTCAATGGGGGACAGATCCGGAGATCTTGCTGGCCAGGGTAGTTGACTTACACCTTCTAGAGCACGTTGGGTGGCACGGGATACATGCGGACGTGCATTGTCCTGTTGGAACAGCAAGTTCCCTTGCCGGTCTAGGAATGGTAGAACGATGGGTTCGATGACGGTTTGGATGTACCGTGCACTATTCAGTGTCCCCTCGACGATCACCAGTGGTGTACGGCCAGTGTAGGAGATCGCTCCCCACACCATGATGCCGGGTGTTGGCCCTGTGTGCCTCGGTCGTATGCAGACCTGATTGTGGCGCTCACCTGCACGGCGCCAAACACGCATACGACCATCATTGGCACCAAGGCAGAAGCGACTCTCATCGCTGAAGACGACACGCCTCCATTCGTCCCTCCATTCACGCCTGTCGCGACACCACTGGAGGCGGGCTGCACGATGTTGGGGCGTGAGCGGAAGACGGCCTAACGGTGTGCGGGACCGTAGCCCAGCTTGATGGAGGCGGTTGAGAATGGTCCTCGCCGATACCCCAGGAGCAACAGTGTCCCTAATTTGCTGGGAAGTGGCGGTGCGGTCCCCTACGGCACTGCGTAGGATCCTACGGTCTTGGCGTGCATCCGTGCGTCGCTGCGGTCTGGTCCCAGGTCGACGGGCACGTGCACCTTCCGCCGACCACTGGCGACAACATCGATGTACTGTGGAGACCTCACGCCCCACGTGTTGAGCAATTCGGCGGTACCCACCCGGCCTCCCACATGCCCACTATACACCCTCGCTCAAAGTCCGTCAACTGCACATACGGTTCACGTCCACGCTGTCGCGGCATGCTACCAGTGTTAAAGACTGCGATGGAGCTCCGTATGCCACGGCAAACTGGCTGACACTGACGGCGGCGGTGCACAAATGCTGCGCAGCTAGCGCCATTCGACGGCCAACACCGCGCTTCCTGGTGTGTCCGCTGTGCCGTGCGTGTGATCATTGCTTGTACAGCCCTCTCGCAGTGTCCGGAGCAAGTATGGTGGGTCTGACACACCGGTGTCAATGTGTTCTTTTTTCCATTTCCAGGAGTGTGCATTAAGAGGCCCTTGTTTAAAAAGGAAATTCTCTGCACTACTAAATACACATTTGCTAATTATATTCATACATATTATAAGAATCGCTGTGTGTGTATGTGTTTCACATGTTCTCCTAAACCACTGGACCGATTTCAACCAAACTTTGTGCACGTAACTGTTACTGTCTCGCTGTCTGGGAAAGGATCACCTGCATATCATAGTTCAGGCATGACGTCATAAACACTGAGACGCGTGAAAAACTGAGAAATTGTGGATGACGTTTAAATTTATTACTTCTTTCTTTGCTACTGACTCTATTCCCAACACATTTTGCAGAATATCCAAATATATCATTGAATGTACCTACACAAATATGACATTGTACGACACAAGTTCAAGACATATGCCGACTTAAATACTTAGATGTGTGAAAAAATGTCGCGCCATGCATGAAGTTGTAATACATCTGTTCTTTACCCTATTTGACATTTTGAGCCCTTGGCTCCGTATAGAACACAGGTTGATTCTTGAATAGAAGATAACAGCAACCAGCCAGTTTGACAATTCATCTAAATAAATAGCATTATAAAAGCTGTCTGGTTGCTGCTATCTTTTCTGTAAGAGTCAGCCTGCATTTATTCTTTACTGCTAAGACACTCCTGCAGTGGAGTTAACTTAAGAAAATCCCTGACACCGGCCAGCGCGTATGACCGCTTTCAAATGCGAAGTGCAAACGGCTGTAGGCGGAAACAATTGCCATCTGTAGATATATGAAGAGACGTTGCCATAGAGACGTTTACAAAATCGCGTTGTAGACACGGAACCATTTGCACACAACGCTCAGAAACTGTCGGATATCATGCTTCCTTACCTGGATACTGTATTTACAAATTTGTACATAAACGTATTTCTTTGACGACTGTTTCGTAATTTCAAAAGGGCTTTCACAAGTACATGGAAATAAAATGTTTTCGATACTTCGCTAGAAACACAGCCCATATTTTGTTTTCGTTTCCAATAGAAAATTGGCAGAATGAATACCCGGGCAATGGCGGATTTGTCAGATAGTGTTTGTATAAAGTGAAGGTAGAGAGAGTAGAACAAATCCAACAAATAATCGAGGATGCTGGGGTAAGTGTTAGTCTGAGAAGTCAGACAACTGATGACTTCCGTCTGCCCCCCCTCCCCCCCCCCCCAAAAAAAACGAAGTATGAAATAAGTATACGGTACAATAATTAGAATGATGTTTTGTCACTAAGAGAAGAGTGGTGGCTTAAAAAAATGGGATGAGATAGTAATCATCTCATCTGCAACTAACATGTGCACGCACCGAACTTCTCAGTAGGTGGGTCTTGCTTAATTATAGTCGGTATACAAGTGTCCTCCCCCCATGAACCATGGACCTTGCCGTTGGTGGGCAGGCTAGCGTGCCTCAGCGATACACATGGCCGTACCGTAGGTGCAACCACAACGGAGGGGTATCTGTTGAGAGGCCAGACAAACATGTGGTTCCAGAAGAGGGACAGCAGCCTTTTCAGTAGTTGCAAGGGCAACAGTCTGGATGATTGACTGATCTGGCCTTGTAACAATAACCAAAACGGCCTTGTTGTGCTGGTACTGCGAACGGCTGAAAGCAAGGGGAAACTACGGCCGTAATTTTTCCCGAGGGCATGCAGCTTTACTGTATGATTAAATGATGATGGCGTCCTCTTGGGTAAAATATTCCGGAGGTAAAACAGTCCCCCATTCGGATCTCCTGGCGGGGACAACTCAAGAGGATGTCGTTATCAGGAGAAAGAAAACTGGCGTTCTACGGATCGGAGCGTGGAATGTCAGATCACTTAATCGGGCAGGTAGGTTAGAAAATTTAAAAAGGGAAATGGATAGGTTAAAGCTAGATATAGTGGGAATTAGTGAAGTTCGGTGGCAGGAGGAACAAGACTTCTGGTCAGGTGACTACAGGGTTATAAACACAAAATCAAATAGGGGTAATGCAGGAGTAGGTTTAATAATGAATAGGAAAATAGGAATGCGGGTAAGCTACTACAAACAGCATAGTGAACGCATTATTGTTGCCAAGATAGATACGAAGCCGACACCTACTACAGTAGTACAAGTTTATATGCCAACTAGCTCTGCAGATGACGAAGAAATTGAAGAAATGTATGATGAAATAAAAGAAATTATTCAGATAGTGAAGGGTGACGAAAATTTAATAGTCATGGGTGACTGGAATTCGGTAGTAGGAAAAGGGAGAGAATGAAACGTTGTAGGTGAATATGGATTGGGGCTAAGAAATGAAAGAGGAAGCCGAATGGTAGAATTTTGCACAGAGCACAACTTAATCATAGCTAACACTTGGTTTAAGAATCATGAAAGAAGGTTGTATACATGGAAGAACCCTGGAGATGCTAAAAGGTATCAGATAGATTATATAATGGTAAGACAGAGATTTAGGAACCAGGTTTTAAATTGTAAGACATTTCCAGGGGCAGATGTGGCCTCTGACCACAATCTATTGGTTATGACCTGTAGATTAAAATTGAAGAAACTGCAAAAAGGTGGGAACTTACGGAGATGGGACCTGGATAAACTGAAAGAGCCAGAGGTTGTACAGAGATTCAGGGAGAGCATAAGGGAACAATTGACAGGAATGGGGGAAAGAAATACAGTAGAAGAAGAATGGGTGGCTTTGAGGGATGAAGTAGTGAAGGCAGCAGAGGATCAAGTAGATAAAAAGACGAGGGCTAATAGAAATCCTTGGGTAACAGAAGACATATTGAATTTAATTGATGAAAGGAGAAAATATAAAAATGCAGTAAATGAAGCAGGCAAAAAGGAATACAAACGTCTCAAAAATGAGATCGACAGGAAGTGCAAAATGGCTAAGCAGGGATGGCTAGAGGACGAATGTAAGGATGTAGAGGCTTATCTCACTAGCGGTAAGATAGATACTGCCTACAGGAAAATCAGAGAGACCTTTGGAGAAAAGAGAACCACTTGTATGAACATCAAGAGCTCAGATGGAAACCCAGTTCTAAGCAAAGAAGGGAAAGCAGAAAGGTGGAATGAGTATATAGAGGGTCTATACAAGGGCGATGTACTTGAGGACAATATTATGGAAATGGAAGAGGATGTAGATGAAGATGAAATGGGAGATAAGATACTGCGTGAAGAGTTTGACAGAGCACTGAAAGGCCCCAGGAGTAGACAACATTCCATTGGAACTACTGACGGCCTTGGGAGAGCCAGTCCTGACAATACTCTACCATTTGGTGAGCAAGATGTATGAAACAGGCGAAATATCCTCAGACTTCAAGAAGAATATAATAATTCCAATACCAAAGAAAGCAGGTGTTGACAGATGTGAAAATTACCGAACAATCAGTTTAATAAGCCACAGCTGCAAAATACTAACACGAATTCTTTACAGACGAATGGAAAAACTAGTAGAAGCTGATCTCGGGGAAGATCAGTATGGATTCCGTAGAAATACTGGAACACGTGAGGCAATACTGACCTTACGACTTATCTTAGAAGAAAGATTAAGGAAAGGCAAACCTACGTTTCTAGCATTTGTAGACTTAGAGAAAGCTTTTGACAACGTTAACTGGAATACTCTCTTTCAAATTCTGAAGGTGGCAGGGGTAAAATACAAGGAGCGAAAGGGTATTTACAATTTGTACAGAAACCAGATGGCAGTTATAAGAGTCGAGGGGCATGAAAGGGAAGCAGTAGTTGGGAAGGGAGTAAGACAGGGTTGTAGCCTCTCCCCGATGTTATTCAATCTATATATTGAGCAAGCAGTAAAGGAAACTAAAGAAAAATTCGGAGTAGGTATTAAAATCCATGGAGAAGAAATAAAAACTTTGAGGTTCGCCGAGACATTGTAATTCTGTCCGAGACAGCAAAGGACTTGGAAGAGCAGTTGTATGGAATGGATAGCGTCTTGAAAGGAGGATATAAGATGAACATCAACAAAAGCAAAACGAGGATAATGGAATGTAGTCGAATGAAGTCGGGTGATGTTGAGGGTATTAGATTAGGAAATGAGACACTTAATGTAGTAAAGGAGTTTTGCTATTTGGGGAGCAAAATAACTGATGATGGTCGAAGTAGAGAGGATATAAAATGTAGACTGACAATGGCAAGGAAAGCGTTTCTGAAGAAGAGAAATTTGTTAACATCGAGTATAGATTTAAGTGTCAGGAAGTCATTTCTGAAAGTATTTGTATGGAGTGTAGCCATGTATGGAAGTGAAACATGGACGATAAATAGTTTGGACAAGAAGAGAATAGAAGCTTTCGAAATGTGGTGCTACAGAAGAATGCTGAAGATTAGATGGGTAGATCAAATAACTAATGAGGAAGTATTGAATAGGATTGGGGAGAAGAGAAGTTTGTGGCACAACTTGACCAGAAGAAGGGATCGGTTGGTAGGACATGTTTTGAGGCATCAAGGGATCACAAATGTAGCATTGGAGGGCAGCGTGGAGGGTAAAAATCGTAGAGGGAGACCAAGAGATGAATACACTAAGCAGATTCAGAAGGATGTAGGTTGCAGTAGGTACAGGGAGATGAAGAAGCTTGCACAGGATAGAGTAGCATGGAGAGCTGCATCAAACCAGTCTCAGGACTGAGGACCACAACAACAACACAAGTGTCCTCACTCTCTGACAGTATTTTACGAACAGTTGCTTTCGTATAAACATAAGACAGAGACGCAAGCACAGATAGTGCAGCTGCACCTAATATATCTTATTAGCCAGCTTAGCAATTATGTCAAATACGTGTTGATAATGTGATGTTCTGGTGTACTTATGGAAGTGACTTGCACATAGAATGTCGAACATTCTGTCACCAGAATTTTGCGTATGTATAAGTTTTGCTTAGCGATGTGGCGTAATGCGCAAAGAAAGTCTGTTGTTACTGACGCGCGAGGAGTTATTTGAGTACTAGGGAAGGATAAATTCAAAAGCAGTTAGAAGACTCACCGCCGAGCAGTAGTTGATGAATTCGTCGACTGTTATCACGCCGTCGTGGTTCAGATCCAGTTTCTGAAAAGAGAAGAGCAGAGTCTGTATTACTCACACAGCTGTGTTTTCTAATTCTTTTGATGTAGAGGGTTACATCTGCAGTGCGTTGCAGTTATAAATAAACAAGTGAGAACTAAGGTCACACAATTTAGTGAACTGACGCGATAAGCGTCACGTACCTTGAAGATCCTCTCCACGTGCTGTTGCGGCGTACGATGCGTGTGTGATGCGTCTTTGGCATCACCCACCAGGTTGTAAATGGCCGAAATCACCTCCAGCATTTCTTGTCTCGTTATACAGCCGTCGTGATTGACGTCATACAGCCTGGAAAAACACCAAAAACTACATTAACATTAAAACATTCATATTAAATTTTCCCACGCGCTCCTACCCTGTTATCCGGTCGCTGGGTATAATTCAAATGCTTTAACATGCAGGGTGCGTAGGAAGCGAGCTCGTAAGTTTTAATTGATGTTGAGCCTACTTTACACGACGACACTAGGTTGCAGGCCACTGCGCATGCGCGCTGCGCGCCCTTTGCGCAGCTCGTTGGTGAAAGTAAACACTTGCGGCGTGTTCCAATTTTAGCGACACTAGCTGCATGAGTTTTGAGATTACATAGGTTCGTAGAGTGTAGACAAACTGAAATATGAAGTGGGGAATGGAGAATAATGGTCGCTTTTTGGATATCTATGCTTTGCATAGGTGTTTGTGGGATTTCAGTGATGATTACAAAAATAAGCAACATATTGCTGTTCGTGAGACCGTCATATGCGATCATAACATAAATGGTTTGACAATATCAGAGCTGCTGGGCAAAATTTATTGAGTTAGGAGCACATATACAACTGAATTAAGAAAAATACAAGCAAGTGTAATTCTAGCTGTGACAATGCTCTCGTCCGTTCGGGTTGGCCGACTCTTTGTTAAGGAATATTGTTGTCAGGAGGGAAGGCTATACAAATTCAGGAATTCAATATTCATCTACTTAAAACGTCGCATCTGTGCTCCCCATTCACATACGTTAGAATATTGAAATATTACAACTGTACAGATCTATCTTCAAGAGATTAGTTTGCAAACCATTCTCTTCTTAATACATCCAGCTTCGAATAATTATTGCTGTTAATGATAATAATTACTTACTTTTAATGTTAATAATTAATGGTGTTAATGAAAAAGCGTCATCACCAACTAAAACCGTATTTTATAGTATGCCGAGTGTACCCGACTGTAATGTACGCAATACGATATGTAATTTCAGTTCTGGCGACAGAGCTTCATGCATTACAGTATCTTTATTCTTTATCATGTAATTAGCGCTATTTAGAAGAAACGTGAACAGTTATGGTGACATTCTAAGATAATTGAAAGAACTTCTTGAATCTTACGTTATAAAGTATGTCAGCAAGGATGCTGAGCAACCGAGCTGACGTCCTTTCTTCATACAGTCAGGAATCGAAACACGTTTCTTATTTTTTTTCTTATGCAGCGATTCCACGCAACAAGCTTTATCTCGATCACAACTCTTGCGACGTGCAGCTGCCAAAAATTTTGTTTCAGACGCGACTCAGGGACTCACAAAACGACAAAACTGAAGTGTATACTGGTGTCTACAGTCAAATATGAAACCACTTGCGTGCAAGTCATTCCACTCAACGAGTGGCGCAACCCAATGTCGTCGTGTAAACTAGGCTTTAGGATGTTGCACTGTCAGGTTCAGATTAGGTCTGTGACGGTCGCAGGTTAACACAGAAATCGGCGAACATGGAAGGAAGACATCATAATGAGAGCGCTGCACATAAGGCAATTCATACTAGAATATAAAGCATCCAGACCAGTGCAAGCAGCTATCAAGCGCGAACTACCTCCCACATAACCAGTCCACAGAGCGACTCACTCCCTGCCACGCACTGGTACACAATACTCGCTGCACGCTGGCGGGCACCAAACAAAGACTATTGTTGAGGCCAGAAACAAACAGTAATGTATTCTTAAAGCCGCAAAACACTATACAGGATATTTCAAAAAGAATATACATATTACAAAGTATTATTTTGTCCTATCTGATCGCTGCGCCACGGCTCGGCTATTGGAGAAAGGAATATATAGTCTAGTTTATATTAATAGCCGCCAGATGTCAGTTTTCTTCTGTTTTGCTTGGTAACCGTCATTTGTTTAAAATGGCTACTCCGCAGCAGAAATCATTTTGTGTTGTCGAATTTGCGAAGTGGAATTCCGTGATTACAGTGCAAAGACGTTTCAGACTGAGGTACAAAATTGATCATCCGAATAGGTGGAACATTCGCAGATGGTATCGACACAGGATGTGCATGTAAAGGAAAGAGTCCTGGCCGCCCTCGTGTTCTCGAAGAAAATGTAGCACGAATTCAAACTGCTTTCCAACGTAGTCCTTAAAAATTAACTCGTCGTGCCAGTCGGGAGTTACAACTTCCTGCAACAAAAATTTGGCGTGTTTTGAGACGTCGGTTGGTTATGAAGCTCTACAAGTTACAACTGCTACAAGCCCTGCGTCCTGATGACAAACGCAAACGAGACTCCTGATGCTATTGAAAATGATAACATTTTCGCACAACGAATCGTGTTCAGTGACGAAGCGGCTTAACATGTTAGTGGTCAGGTAAACAAACACAGCGCTCGAATTTGGGGCCTACAGAACCGACATGCAGTCGTTGAACATGTACGAGATTCGCCCAAAGTTTTGTGCGATATCCCGATCGTCTGTTTACGGCCCATTCTTCTTTGATCGAAACATGGTTAACGATCAGCAGTACCTCGCTATGTTACATAACTGGTTGTTTCCGAGGCAGCACGAAGATAACTCCATTTTTCAACAAGCCCGGGGACCCTCTCACTGGAGTCACCAAGTACGCGAATATCTGAATGAAACTCTACCGAACCGTGGGATTGGTCGTGAAGGAGGACTTAGCATGTCTCAGCTGGGCTCCACGGTTAACGGATTTGACACCCTCTGACTTCTTCCTGTGGGGTTTCGTTAAAGTCAACGTTTATGTACCACCACTCCCACAGAACCTGGAAGAGTTGTGTTTTTTATGCTTCTATATTTTTGTCCACTCCTGTCGGTAGCTCAAATGTATTACATTAAAGTGTTTCCTTTCTTAGTTTCCATTTGAAAGAGGAATTACTCAGAATGCTTTTGGTGATACAACATTTCCTGGCCAGACTCGTCATTAAATTCTCATTTTCTCAGTATCCTGATGAAGTGTAATGGAGGCAGTGCTACCGAGGTAGGGAAAGACGGGTAGTGTAGGATTTGTACACCTTTCCGAAATTATAATATTTTCTGAAGGTTGTATTGAAACATTGTTCTCAATATACACTACTACGATACATTAATTGATGTAATTATAAAACCTGATGTCATAAGACTAACGTTCGTTGCTTTTTTAATATTTCTCCCACCCTTTGCTTTTTGGTCGTTTAAATTTTTGGAAGGTTATATCGGACATGAACTTACAATTAAAAAAACTTTTTTTAGTTTTGTTTATATTTTTTGGAAAAGAGTTTTAATTGGATTGCTATTATGAACTTGAACTTGTCTTTCAGTTCACCTAATTTCTCAAAGAAACTGTTGAATTGTTTCTTGCAGAAACCTGCTGCAAGCTGCAAACTCACGCATTAAGCCTTCTTGAAGCCTTGTATTCACATATTTTCAAAAAATCACACTAAAAGTTGTTAGCTGCTTTCATTTTTGTCTTACTGAACCGATTCTTAATTTTCAGTCGTTCTACATATTCATACACTAGTTTTAAGATCTTCTCTCCCCTCAAAGGCAGAAACTGGCTATCTAAATTTTTAACATGATTTTGCAACACTGTTTCCTGTTCGTCGCTGGATGTTTTCGGGAAAAAAGCTAATAAGTTTTTCTTGCAAAGGGTTTCATGCCCACCTCTTAGTTTTACCGTACGGCTTTAGTCTATTCCTTAATGACCTTCTTGAAATAATACTTACTGGCATACTAAAACTGTAGTGGACTGGGATCCGAACCCAGAACCTTGTCTTGACTTATTGTTTCAAAATGATGATTTGCCACTTCAGAAGGCTGAAGCTTATCAGGAACCATTCCAGTGTGACGCGACTGTTATAGGTCAGAGCACACGCAGCGTAGAAGCATACTGCAGTGAACTAGCTATGACAAAAACAAAAGTCTGTTATGGGTGAGTACTGTGTGTCCAGAAAGGAAGGGATGTAGGTGTGAATTTCCCGTCGACGAGACGAGGCCTAAGTTCGGTTTGGGAAATAATGTAGAAGGAAATTGACCGTTCTCTTTCAAAGAAATCATCCTAGAATTCGCCTTAAGCGTTTAGAGAAATCACGCGAAACCTAGTTCTGGATGTCTGGACAGGGATTTGAACCGACGTCCTCCCGAATATAAGTGCAGAGTATTTTACCACTGCACTCGCTACTGTGTCCTCATATGACGTTCATCGGAACATAAGAAGACAACAACATCGTTCTGGAACTATTACTACGGAATCCATGGAGATTCAAATTGCTGAAAAGCTTATTAACTGTAATAGCGGATACTAACTTGAATTCTGTCATTTCCACTAAGTGCTTTCAGACAATAGCAGGTACCCACTGCGTGATTCAGACGTCGAGTGAGGTAAGACACTGGAATCGTGTTCGGAGGGACCGGTGTTCAAATTTCCGTCCAGACTTCCAGATTTAGATTCTCCATGACTTCCCTAAATCATGGGGTAATTCATAAGATAGCTGACTCTACAATCCTTTGTTATGCTGTAACACCGAAAATGCGAGATGCGTGGCACCTGCTACCGATATATAACTCTTTTTTTGAATTGTATGTAAATATTTGTAATTTAAATGCTTTCTTTTAATAAGTAAGGACATTGCTGCACTGTATGTGTACATTTAGGTAGAAGTCTGTTGACATTTCATTGTACTCGTATTTATCTGTGTTTTACTGTGAAACTTATAAGCTCTGGGAAAAAGCCAAAGGAATTGTTATTTGTATCGACTAGCAACGATAACAGCAGTGCTTGTGTTGTAAAATCTTTGGGTAGGGAGTTGCGCAGAGCGCGCGGAGAGAGCGAGAGACGGGTTCCAGCGCTTGTAGTGTGCGGAAGTGTGGTGTTAACGCTCTCGCAGTAGAGAGTCCCATTTTCGGAGGCATCATGTACGCGCACCGGTCAGATGACTAGTAGCAGGAGTACGGACAGTGGACGGGCAGAAGAGGCTATATTAATTACGACTGCCCGTTCCTATAATTAGCCGTGGCTCCACAAGATGCTACCGTCTTCAGTTCCAGCAACACAAATTCGTCGCCGGCTCCGGGTTTAGCTGTATGCACAGCGCTGAAGTAAGACTGTTCATTGGTAGAAAGTATTAACGGCTAACCCAGCAGCACAACTGATTGTGATTTGATTGATAAGATTTATTTAAATAATAATCAGTTAAACTCAGGGCGATTGTGCCCTCATTGCCCCCAGACATTGTTACCAAGCAGGATCCTTGTTCTTTTTTCCCTAATATGCTAACTGAGTGTCATAAGGATCAAATTGAATAGTTACAGCCGGTTTATTAATGAATAAATTCTCTTTTAAGAATTTTAGCCTCAGTCTACTTTCAATTCACTGTTGTACAACACAGGCTTCAGTACATGACTAAAGTACAGCAATTTCTTTGTTCAAGTTTGAGAATCAATCATTGGAAAAAATCCAAATCTAAAGAAATCTATAGCTTGGAGCACATGGCTGTTTGGTTTGGTACGTATTCTAGTATTTAATTCGGTTCAACTGAGTAAAAAAGGCTCAGTTGTTCAGACAATAATATGAAATCCAATTTGCGAAATAAGTACGGCAAAGTAAAAAGTGCTTGCTTTTTTGCTAAATTTCTTTGATGACGTTATGCTGAGGTCACTGAAAGTCATTGTTCGCGTAACGAAGTTCAGTACTTCAAATGGTTCAAATGGCTCTGAGCACTATGGGACTTAACTTCTGAGGTCATCAGTCCCCTAGAACCTAGAAGTACTTAAACCTAACTAACCTAAGGACATCACACACATCCATGTCCAAGGCAGGATTCGAACCTGCTACCGTAGCGGTCGCGCGGTTCCAGACTGTATTGCCTAGAACCGCTTGGCCACCCTGGCCGGCAGTTCAGTACTAACGTACAGTTCAATTGCATATTTTCAAATCATTACTCGATTGCCTTTTTCAAAATTTAATGCCAAACATCACGTAAGAGTGACTTCTCAGTTTTCTTTATCATTACGTACTCACTTAAAATTAGTGTCAAAAAAGTGACAATCTTCAATTGCCATGTCAGTGTTTAATAATGCATGTTTTCCTTTCCCATAATCTTGTACAGGATTTTGGATGTAAATTACCCTATTGGGCTGGCGAACGTTAATTATTTTCTTTTCGTTCATTAGCGTAACTTTTGGATTCATGATCAGTTGTATCCCTTTTCTGTGCAGTGTTGTTCGTGAGTGAATGCAGAAAATAACTTTCATTTTCCAAATTATAGCCCTGTTCGGTTTAACCACTTTTCATTTTTAGTAGACTTTCCATCAGAAGGGTCTGCTGTACACTTTCCTCCTACTTATCGGTATCACCTCTTCGGTAAAGATAGCCTTATCCAATTAGAAAAAATCCATTAGGCATACACGCGATCCACGGTCATATTTTATATCCCAAGCAGGATAGGCCGATTAGTAAGAGGGAGGTTACAATGCCCTAAATTCCAGGCAGCAGACCACCGAATGTTTCGTGCTGTAACAATTGATTATGTCTTTCGGAACGGACATATGCAAGCTGCCGAGAATATAATTGAAATATAACTCGGTCTCGATTGTGGAAGGCAATCAGCATCGTACCTACTTAAAGGGGATCCCAATTACTAAGAACACTGAGGGAGATGGACAGGGGATTAAATACTAATGAAACGAATTAAAGTTTAACAGTGAGGCATATCCTACTAGAATTCATGATTACATACCCGAGAGCAGCCTTCAGTGACAAGTTAACACTACTTATATGCGGAAATCAAGAGACCTAGGTGCAAAGGCAGGAGGGGGGGGGGGGGGGAGGAGAGAGGATTTGCGATGAGTGCTCATCACATGGCGAATGGTGTTCCCATGCCAAGAGTATGTCGTAGCCGCTCCTATCGATTGACAACGGTGACTTCTATACGCTAGCGATATAACTGTCTTCCAAGTCAAGAACAGACGAAATATAACATTACTAGAGGCGGCCAGTGCCAAGAACATATCATATTCGTGTCGGAGTTGCCTTGGGGCTACCACTGGTCGGAAGAGAGTTGGGGTTGGGGAGACAGCACTCTGAAGACCTTGGACTGAGAACCCTCCTGTCAGCTTCCTACCGCAACAAGTAGGGCTAGTGCCAACAGCTGGGAGAATTAGTAGCCAAAGGCTGTTTGTTGAGTCCTCGAGAACCTGTAGTGTCTTCAGTCCACAGAGGTTGCATATCGTGCCTGGAATCCAGTAGTCGAATGACGGCCGCTTTGTATCGCTGCATCTCCTCGAGGAAGAAGAGCACCTGTTTGAAAATTTATCTGAGTGTAACACTTGTCGCCGTCTTGACCAAATAGTGAAATCCTCTCAAAACGAACAAGTCAGGTTCAGAAATACCGTTTATCAGTATTTCAGGTATCTGTCTATTACGGTTCCTTTTCTCTGAAATTTCCTCAAAGAATAAATCTGCATTTAATGTTTGGTGAATTTCGAAATAAAATCGCTAAAATAAAATCGATAACCTGGTAATAAATTCACCAGAAAGTCAGTCATTAAGAATGGGTCCTGAATCGAGATTGTTATGCATTGATTATTACTTGTGTGTGTTTTACATCATGTTAATGGTCCCTCACGGACGCACATGTACGCACCCGACGCGCGACAAGCGTGGTTCAAAAAATGGTTCAAATGGCTCTGAGCACTATGGGACTTAACAGCTGTGGTCATCAGTCCCCTAGAACTTAGAACTACTTAAACCTAACTAACCTAAGGACATCACACACATCTATGCCCGAGGCAGGATTCGAACCTGCGACAAATCTGGCTAGAGTCGTAGTGTTAGAACTTTCGGACGTGCATTATCGATATCTTCGTTGGCGCTGTCCGCGTCACAGGATGGTATGGGCATACAATCCGCTATTAAATAGTGCGACATCGCAAACCCATATCATTTTTAGCCAACTCGCTTCAAGATAAATGGAACGTGGTAAGTTAAAATACCCTGTTCGGAAGTAAACAACTTCTAGCTATAGTCTCGAAACCTCGTCAAATAATCATTGCGCCGGTAAAACGTCAGTTTCAAAATTAGTGATTTCTTCTGCACTTTAAAGTTTAGGCACTTGTGGCTGTTCCGTCTTCACTTTTCACTGCCATATCTTTGTGGGCCTTCCTGCGTCCCTTCTTCCTCTTGGCCGGTAAAGCATTGCCTGACACTTATTCTTTGTGGATGACGATTCCGCAGTACTTTATTTTCTTCGGTCTTTTTATTAACACACTCAAAGAAAAAAAGGAAAAATGACGCACTCCGAAGAAATTATGCGAATGGCACGGAAATCGATAGATGTGATGTCCATGCACAGACAAACGAATGATTAAAATTTCAGAAAAATTGGATGATTTATTCAAGAGAAAGAACTTTCCAAATTGAGCTAGCCAGTAACGCATTGATCACCCTCTGACCATTATACAAACAGTTATTATGTTTGGCATTGCCTGACAGAGTTGTTGGGTGTCATCCTGAATTCCGTCCAGTTGGCACGGTAGGTCATCAAACTCCCTGCCCTGCCCATAATGCTCCCAATTTTCTTAATTAGGGAGAGATTCGGCGACCTTGCTGGCCAAGATAGGGTTCGGCAAGCACGAGGCAAGCAGTAGAAGCTCTCGTCGTATGCAAGCGCGCATTTCCTTATTGAAATGTAATCCAGGATGGCTTGTCATTAAGGGGAAATTGTATGCCGCCAATGTGTGACCCATTATCATGGAAACTTTTTGAGACACCAACTTAGAATTTTCCATAATTATTGAATGCACCTTTCTAGATACACTGAACTAGAGTTATTACTAAAATTGTATCGTGAGGCAGGACATCTTTTTTCTCTCAAACACTCAATTTGGCAGAATTTTGCAAATAAATGAACATAAAAACAAAACAACTCGGGATATTTTAATTATTCTAGTTGTGTTCAATCTCACATTTGGCATGCTGTGAAAATTTCATGTCCCTACCATCAGTACTTTTTTTTTTTGGAAACGAGTCATTTATTGCAAAAAATGTAGTTCAGTTCAGTTTAAAACATTTTTACTACAAATTTATATGCAGACCTATATTTCTGCGTCTTTTATGCACCAGAATTGCCCTGGCCAATAGTCTGTGTCTTCTTCAGTGCCACAACAGCCCAGTACTTGCCTCCTCCTTCTTTTGTCATTTGCTGAGCTGCTAACTCTGCTTCACATACACGAAGCTCATCCAGTTCCCGCAGTCCTTTAGCTGTGTTCTGTCCAAATCTTACCCCTAACTTGTTCAGAAACTGAAGGCTTTCATAGTTCCCACCATTAAAAGTTATTAAAAGCATCAGACACTGCTAACATTAGAGTCATAAGGCCAACAAATACATTTGTAGACCCACAGCACCACAAAGACAGGAAGAGGCAATTTCAGAAAGAACTTGTGCATGGATTTGCAGATCACTACTGACGTTGTACATAACATCATTACTTTTACCACTGTCACCTGTTTCTGAAGTTACTTTCCTTTTCGATGCAATGGGGACGTGGTCACTTCAGAAACATTATCATGGTTTCCTTCACTGATGTTTTCAAGTACTTCAGAAGAAAATTTTGGTCTCACATATCTGTTACTCGCAAATTTGCGTTTCTTGAAGTTACTTTTACGCTTAGTCATTTTATTTACGTATAAAAAGCTATAGAAGTTAGTGTACTACAAAAGTATCCTATAATCACACTATTTTCAACGAAACCTAGTATCAGAAACAAAGGACTGATCTTTTTATTCGTAATGCCAACTTCTGAGACGTAGCAGTAGGCGCAAAACACAATTCACAGCCTTCTAGACTGTGTAGTTCCCAAGATATGACTGCTCAACTGTGGCAGTATATGGGTAGCTGCGAAATCTGACAGTCACACGTCAACATTCAAAATATTATTTGATGGTCTCACAATTGTCCGATTCTAATGTGTTATATACCAAAATGTTCAGGAAAGACCAAAGTACTTTATGGAGTAGAAATCAGAAAACGTCAAATTTCAACGAATTTCACGTACAGTGTCTTCTTAAGGGTAACAAAACAGGGCGTAAAATGTCGTTAACGTACCTCTGTGCTGTAATGGTGCAGTGGATGACAATCAAAGAGGTCCTGGTATGAAATGAAATGACACCCCAGACCATCACTCCAGGGTGTCGGAATGAATGGCGGCCTACAGTCAGGTTGGTATTCAACCGCTGTCCAGGGCGTCTCCAGACACATCTTCGGCCTGGAATTTCATTGTCTGGAGTAGAACTGTGTTCACTGATCAGTCCCGCTTCGACCTGAGTTCCGGCGACCAGTGCAGACGTGTCTGGAGGTGCCCCAGACGTCGGTCGTTTCGTGATGACTTTATCATAATTCGTTCGGACGAATACAGAATTCCGATATCTTAAACGGTTCAGGAATCATCCGAGGTGGACACTGTAACTGGACCATGCTGTATGCAGCGATATTCATCTTTTCTTTCTAATATGTTTTATTGTATTCGGATACTCTGAAATAATGTACTAAATATTAATGGAAAGACGTATTCCAGTTAGCGTTAATGAAACACGACAGTAAGGCAACAGTGATATGACCCGCATTCATCTCTACGCCCGCCGGAAGAAGAGTTTCCTATAAGACAAAGCGGGTCACAGGCGTTCTTAGAGCTTGAGTACTGTAATGGTTAAGGGTGACAACACTCCTATGCACGCAGCGTGATTGATGATGACTTTTTTTTTAATGATACACCACCTCGCATAGCATGCTCCATGGATACTTTCACCAAAGCTCGAGATGAGCTATCTCAAAACATGATCCAAATTCTACCAACACTCCCCTACCCTCTCCCTATCCACTTCCTCCTCCCTCATCCCACCCCCTTCTCCTGTTTCCCTGTGATTATATTGTTTAACAATGTAGGTACTGCTGCACAGAACATAGATATTGTATTCTGAATAACTGTTCATCTTCTATTTATAAATGAATTCTCATACTGAGTGACCGAGCCAGGTGGCGCAGTGGTTAGCACACGACACTCGCAATCGGTTCAATCCCTGATTTAGGTTTTCCATGATTTCGCCAAATCGCATCAGGCAAATGCTGGGATAGTTCCTTTGAAAGGGCAATGTCGACTTCCTTCCCCATACATCCTGAATTCGATGAGACCGATGACCTCGCTATTTGGTCTCTTCCACCACATCAACCCCTCTCTCATACTGATTGTAACTTCATGTTACTGGTTATGTTAACTGGTGTAGACGTACTCGGTATAACTCTGTTGTATTTGGGGTTTCTGTACGTGTCAGTTTTGTCAATAAGCACGAATCCGGCCTATAATTTACTGTCCTACTTTCATTGTAAGTACAAACATTGCAAAGGTTGCGTATATGTCGATTAATGGCTGTTGAGTACAGAAACGAAATGTCTCCTTAAAATCTCATTGGTGTAACATGCGTAATCCAGTTCACTTGTGGTTTTCATAGTGGACTCTTTTAAAATTATCCTCTGATATTTTTAAAAGGCGTTAGTTACTTCGATCGTATGCTTTTAAATGGGGCTGCTATTTGCATCCATTTCTTGCCTCTTAGTAAGAAACTGTTTTCAAATTGCTTTAAAATGTTATAATAAGGATCTTCTAAGTGTAGAGTAGTGTCTTCATCGTGTATATAATGCAAACATGAAAAACATGTATGTATTAGGATTTCCTAGTTATTAAGTAGAGGCAGCTGCCATCTGATGGTACTCCATAACAGCATACAGTCCGATCGACTATTGCTGGGGCAATGTGCCTTCATCTGTAAGCACGGACAGAGCAAGTAACATTTTATGAATGTGTGCCACATGTAGGGTTTTATCACTTTATGTATGAAGCGGAACTACAGCCTTTGCTCCAGTGAGGCATGTGCACCTCTCATACGTTTAATACTACTATTGACGTTCGATGTTCCATAATTACGAGGGCAGTTCAATAAGTAATGCAACACATTTTTTTTCTGAAACAGGGGTTGTTTTATTCAGCATTGAAATACACCAGGTTATTCCCCAATCTTTTAGCTACACAACACTATTTTTCAACGTAATCTCCATTCAATGCTACGGCCTTACGCCACCTTGAAATGATGGCCTGTATGCCTGCACGGTACCATTCCACTGGTCGATGTCGGAGCCAACGTCGTACTGCATCAATAACTTCTTCATCATCCGCATAGTGCGTCCCACGGATTGCGTCCTTCATTGGGCCAAACATATGGAAATCCGACGGTGCGAGATCGGGGCTGTAGGGTGCATGAGGAAGAACAGTCCACTGAAGTTTTGTGAGCTCCTCTCGGGTGCGAAGACTTGTGTGAGGTCTTGCGTTGTCATGAAGAAGGAGAAGTTCGTTCTGATTTTTGTGCCTACGAACACGCTGAAGTCGTTTCTTCAATTTCTGAAGAGTAGCACAATACACTTCAGAGTTGATCGTTTGACCATGGGGAAGGACATCAAACAGAATAACCCCTTCAGCGTCCCAGAAGACTGTAACCATGACTTTACCGGCTGAGGGTATGGCTTTAAACATTTTCTTGGTAGGGGAGTGGGTGTGGCGCCACTCCATTGATTGCCGTTTTGTTTCAGGTTCGAAGTGATGAACCCATGTTTCATCGCCTGTAACAATCTTTGACAAGAAATTGTCACCCTCAGCCACATGACGAGCAAGCAATTCCGCACAGATGGTTCTCCTTTGCTTTTTATGGTGTTCGGTTAGACAACGAGGGACCCAGCGGGAACAAACCTTTGAATATCCCAACTGGTGAACAATTGTGACTGCACTACCAACAGAAATGTCTAGTTGAGCACTGAGTTGTTTGATGGTGATCCGTCGATCATCTCGAACGAGTGTGTTCGCACGCTCCGCCATTGCAGGAGTCACAGCTGTGCACGGCCGGCCCGCACGCGGGAGATCAGACAGTCTTGCTTGACCTTGCGGCGATGAGGACACACGCTTTGCCCAACGACTCACCGTGCTTTTGTCCACTGCCAGATCACCGTAGACATTCTGCAAGCGCCTATGAATATCTGAGATGCCCTGGTTTTCCGCCAAAAGAAACTCGATCACTGCCCGTTGTTTGCAACGCACATCCGTTACAGACGCCATTTTAACAGCTCCGTACAGCGCTGCCACCTGTCGGAAGTCAATGAAACTACACGAGACGAAGCGGGAATGTTTGAAAATATTCCACAAGAAATTTCCGGTTTTTTCAACCAAAATTTGCCGAGAAAAAAAATGTGTTGCATTACTTATTGAACTGCCCTCGTATTTATATTTATATTACAATTATGTTCGTATGTATACAGGACTAGCTGACAGTGGACTACATACCGTGGCACTAAATTAATGTAAGTTAAGGCTATGTAACGCTCATGTTTTGAAAAACTGACTTCTAAGTGTACTTTGACCATTAGAATGTAAGAAGGCCGTTGAAAACACTATTGTAAATATAAAAAAAATATCTTTCAGCTCTGAAGATAGCAATTAAACTAGTCGTCAACACTTGCAATTCATGCTATCTGGGTAAATAAAACTTCTTCAACGAGAAGAGTATATTTTTCGTAATAAGAGATCGCTCTCCTACCGACGATGTCAGATATAATAAATAAATTATTACTCTTGCCTGCACGCAGAAGTTGATAGCTATACCGTTCATTATATCCGCCATGCATTATACATTGTACTTCTCACGACTGTCAACGCTTTATCCGTATACGCAAAACTCGCTTGATCCTTTTGTATCTGAAGGATTACTATTTCGCAACTGTTGAGATGAAGTGGTAACGTGGACCAAAGATCCCGATTAAATCTCACAAACGGTTCTATTTAATGAGAGAGCGGTTACGCAAGCTGTATCGAAAAATGAGGTTTTGCATTTTTCATTACTTTAAATAACTCGATTGAAAATGTGCTCCCCGTTCCGTTATTCAGTTACTTACTTGATCTCACTGTTGTGCGGAGTTGCCTCTTTACAGGGGCACTAATTTCGGTGAGTGCGCCGGATAGATGGTGTGGGACCAGAGTTTCGAGGGAAACGTGTGTGGGGCTGAATGGCGGTCGTCTAAGCGCCACAGGGCCATCCTCAGACCGGTCATTAGTTAAAGTGCTGACACATAACAGCGAAAGTTAGGCTTAAATTCCCACCGATACACGCACAATGCAAACGCGCTGAATTGCTGTGTGAATCTCTCTCTCTATCTCACACACACACATACTCATACATACATACAGGGTGTCCAGAAAAGGACTCCCTGATTTCAAAATTAAATATCTCGAAAACAAAGATCGATAGAGGAATGCAGTAAACGGTATGTTTATTGTGAAAGCTGTAAGAAGTTTATACAGCAGTTTGAAATAATAGTTACAAAAGCTGCTAACAGATGGCGCTGTAATCGCCATACGTAATGCCTAGTATAAATAGTGCTCTGAAGCCCAGAGCGATCAGTTCCACTATTGAAACGTCAAAGGAGGTTAGCGTACCGAAGGAAGAGATTAAAACCATGTACTCCATTGAACAACGCGTTTTTCTGGTGCTAGAGTACCACAGGTTAGAAGAGAGTCCTACGGCAACAAGGCGAAGTTTTCAAGCACGATTTAATGTTCCAAAAGGACCCGATGCGAAAACCATTCGTAAGCTCTTCGAAAAATTTCAACGAACAGGCAGCGTAACTGATGATCTAGTGGGGCATGTTGGCCGCAAGCAAACCGCAGTTACGCCTGAAAATATCGCCACAGTTTCTGGAATTATTCAGCGAAATCCTATGTCATCCGTCCGTAGAATTGCATCTGAGACTGGTTTGAAGCCTTCCAGCACGCAGAAAATACTGAGAAAGAGCCATTCAAAATTCAAACGCCCCAGGCCATAACCGTACGAGCTGTGCAACAAAGGGTTGCCTTTGCTAATCAGATGCTCACAATGATTGATAGTGAAGGATTTGTTGTTGGCTGCATCTGGTTTACAGATGAGGCACACTTCCACCTGAATGGATACGTGAATAAGCAGAACTGGCGATTTTGGGGTTCCGAAAAGCCATATTGGTGTGAAGCGAAACCCCTGTATTCTCCTAAAGTTACTGTGTGGGCTGCAGTATGCAGCAGAGGCATTATTGGCCCTTTTTCATTCGAGAAACGGCCATTGGTGCACGTTACGTTGCAATTTTGGAACAATTTGTCGCCACACAGCAAGCGTTAGAAGATCGACCAGGTACTGAATGGTTTATGCAAGATGGAGCCCGACCACATCGGACCGAACAAGTGTTTCGCTTTCTTGAGGAATACTTCGCGAATCGAGTCATTGCTTGGGAATATCCCAAATTTACTGGTGCAGGCGTGGATTGGCCTCCATATTCGCCGGATCTGACTCCCTGTGACTTTTTTTTGTGGGGCACAGTGAAAGACATGGTCTACCCGAAGCATCCCGCCACGCTGGACGAGCTTGAATCGGCGATCTCTGTGGCATGTGAATCCAATTCGGTTGATACACTACGAAATGTGATGGCGAATTTCATTCTTCGTTTGCGCCAGCTCTGTACTGCCAATGGTGAACATTTTGAAAACATTGTGATGTGATTGTTTGCAAAGATTGTTTTCATACGATTATTTCACTTATGTATGCTGATATGAGCTGTACAGCGTACAGCGCGATCTGTTGGCAGCTTTTGTAACTGTTATTTCAAACTGCTGTATAAACTTCTTACAGCTTTCACAATAAACATACCGTTTACTGCATTCCTCTATCGATCTTTGCAGCCGGCCGAAGTGGCCGTGCGGTTAAAGGCGCTGCAGTCTGGAATCGCAAGACCGCTACGGTCGCAGGTTCGAATCCTGCCTCGGGCATGGATGTTTGTGATGTCCTTAGGTTAGTTAGGTTTAACTAGTTCTAAGTTCTAGGGGACTAATGACCTCAGCAGTTGAGTCCCATAGTGCTCAGAGCCATTTGAACCATTTGAACCATCGATCTTTGTTTTCGAGATATTTAATTTGAAATCAGAGAGCCCTTAAAGTATTCTTTGATTTCTTGGCGGTGAACAGTACTCTTGGGCAGAGCGATCGTCAGGGATCACCTCCGCTTAAAAAAAAAAAAAAAAAAAAAAAAAAAAAAAAAAAAAAAAGACAAGAATTCGTCTGGAGGAAATTATTTTGATCACCAGCAATCTGTACAACGAGAGAGGTTCTATAAAACTAAAACCAAGTTGCTACGGTCTCTTCAGCGTGGCGGAACTCTACATCTACATCCATACTCCGGAAGCCACCTGACGGCGTGTGGCGAAGGGTACCCTGAGTACCTCTATCGGTTCTCCCTTCTATTCCAGTCTCGTATTGTTCGTGGAAAGAAGGATTGTCGTTATGCTTCTGTGTGGGCTCTAATCTCTCTGATTTTGTCCTCATGGTCTCTTCGCGAGATATACGTAGGAGGGAGCAATATACTGCTTGACTCTTCGGTGAAGGTACCGAGCTACTGAGCGTCTCTCCTGCAGAGTCTTCCACTGGAGTTTATCTATCATCTCCGTAACGCTTTCGCGATTACTAAATGATCCTGTAACGAAGCGCGCTGCTCTCCGTTGGATCTTCTCTATCTCTTCTATCAACCCTATCTGGTACGGATCCCACACCGCTGAGCAGTATTCAAGCAGTGGGCGAACAAGCGTACTGTAACCTACTTCCTTTGTTTTCGGATTGCATTTCCTTAGGATTCTTCCAATGAACCTCAATCTGCATTACCGACGATCAACTTGATATGATAATTCTATTTTAAATCACTCCTAATGCGTACTCCCAGATAATTTATGGAATTAACTGCTTCCAGTTGCTGACCTGCTATTTTGTAGCTAAATGATAAGGGATCTATCTTTCTATGTATTCGCAGCACATTACACTTATCTACATTGAGATTCAATTGCCATTCCCTGCACCATGCGTCAATTCGCTGCAGATCCTCCTGCATTTCAGTACAATTTTCCATTGTTACAACCTCTCGATACAGCACAGCATCATCTGCAAAAAGCCTCAGTGAACTTCCGATGTCATCCACCAGGTCATCTATGTATATTTAGCAACGGTCCTATGACACTCCCCTGCGGCACACCTGAAATCACTCTCCATTGAGAATGACATGCTGCGTTCAGTTATCTAGGAACTCGTCAACCCAATCACACAATTGGTCTGATAGTCCATATGCTCTTACTTTGTTCATTAAACGACTGTGGGGAACTGTATCGAACGCCTTGCGGAAGTCAAGAAACACGGCATCTACCTGGGAACCCGTGTCTGTGGCCCTCTGAGTCTCGTAGACGAATAGCGTGAGCTGGGTTTCACACGACCGTCTTTTTCGAAATCCATGCTGATTCCTACAGAGTAGATTTCTAGTCTCCAGAAAAGTCATTATACTCGAACATAATACGTGTTCCAAAGACCTACAACTGATTGACGTTAGAGATATAGGTCTATAGTTTTGCACATCTGTTCGACGTCCCTTCTTGAAAACGGGGATGACCTGTGCTCTTTTCCAATCCTTTGGAACGCTACGCTCTTCTAGAGACCTACGGTACACCGCTGCAAGAAGGGTGGCAAGTTCCTTCGTGTACTCTGTGTAAAATCGAACTGGTATCCCATCAGGTCCAGCGGCCTTTCCTCTTTTGAGCGATTTTAATTGTTTCTCTATCCCTCTGTCGTCTATTTCGATATCTACCATTTTGTCATCTGTGAGACAATCTAGAGAAGGAACTACAGTGCAGTCTTTAGTCTGTCATCCTCTGTTTCAGTACCATTTTGGTCACAGAGTGTCTGGACATTTTGTTTTGATCCACCTACCGCTTTGACATAAGACCAAAATTTCTTAGGATTTTCTGCCACGTCAGTACATAGAACTTTACTTTCGAATTCATTGAACGCCTCTCGCATAGCCCTCCTCACACTACATTTCGCTTCGCGTAATTTTTGTTTGTCTGCAAGGCTTTGGCTATGTTTATGTTTGCTGTGAAGTTCCCTTTGCTTCCGCAGCAGTTTTCTACCTCGGTTGTTGTACCATCTGCTGGGTTCTGAGGGTGATCTTCCCTTTTCCTGGTTAATATGTGAGAAAGAGGGGAGACACGGTTGTAACCTTCCCCCATGTTACTGAATCTGTGATGCAGCAGAAGGGGTAAGGGAACAGACATTTGGGAAACGGATTTAAAGTTCAGGTAGAGGAAATAAAAACTTTTGTGATTCTGGCAGAGCCGATAATGGATTTGGAAGACCAGGTAAACGTATACTTCCTTGAAAAGCGGTTGTAGGGTGAACACTAAAAAATATAGAACAAGGGTGTTGCACCATAGTCACATAGAAGGAGGAGATGCTGAGTGAATTACACTGATGAGGGGAAATAGTATGATCACATGCTCAGTGGCGTTTGGGTCCAGCTTCTGAACGCAGTATGACAGTGATTCTGAGTGGCGTGGATTCCACAAGTTCCTGGTAGGTTCCCAAAGGTATGTGTCGGCAAACATCGATTCAAACGTCGCTTGATTTCCGCAACATTACGTGGCCGGCTATTTAAGAGCGTGAAGCTAGTGCTCATAGCGTCGTAAATGTGTTCTGTCGAGTTAAGATGACGCGAATTCTGTGGCCTAGACATCAATGTGAATTCACTGTCGTGATCCTCACTCCAGTGTAACAAGAGAATTCCTGGCAGATTAAAACTGCGTGCCAGACTGAGACTCGAACTCGGGACCTTTGCCTTTCGCAGGCAAGTGTTCTACCGACGGAGCTACCCAGCACGACTCACCATCCCTCCCCACAGCTTCAGTTCTATCAGTACCGCGAAAGGCAAAGGTCACATCTACATCTACGTAATTACTCTGCTATTCACAATAAAGTGCCTGGCAGAGGGTTCAATGAACCACCTTCAAGCTGTCTCTCTACCGTTACACTCTCGAACGGCGTGCGGGAAGAACGAGCACTTAAATTTTTCTGTGCGATCCCTGATTTCTCTTATTTTATCGTGATGTTCATTTCTCCTTATGTTGGTGGGTGACAACAGAACATTTTTGCAGTCGGAGGGCAAAACTGGTGATTGAAATTTCATTAGAAGATCCCGTCGCAAAGAAAATCTACCTTTGTTTTAATGACTGCCACTTCAATTCAAGTATCATGTCTGTGGCGCTATCTCCCCTATTTCCAGTTAATACAAAACTAGCTGCCTTTTTTGTACTTTTTCGATGTCATCCGTCAGTCCCACCTGATGCGAATCCCATACCGCACAGCAGTACTCCAGCGTAGTGTAAGCAGTGTCTTTAGCAGACATGTTGCTCCTTCTAAGTGTTTTGCCAATGAATCACAGTTTTTAGTTTTCTCTACCCACAACATTATCTATGTGATCCTTCCAGTTTAGGGTATTTGTACTTGTAATCCCTAAGTACTGAGTTGAATTTACAGCCTTTAGATTTGTGTGAATTATCGCGTATCGGAATTTAAGCGGATTTCTCTTAGTACTCATGTGTATAACTTCACACTTCGCTTTATTCAGGGTCAATTGTCACTTTTTGCACCATACAGATAAGTTATGTAAATCATTTTTCAATTAGTTTTGGTCATCTGATGACTTTACAAGACTATAAATGACAGCGTCATCTGCAAACAGTCTAAGACGTCCACTGAGATTGTCGTTAATATATATCAGAAAAATAGAGGGCCTATAACACTTCCTTGGGGAACGCCGGATATTACTTCTATTTTACTCCGCGACTTTCCGTCTATTACTACGAACTATGACCTTTCTGACAGGAAACCACGAATCCAGTTGCACAACTGAGGCGATATTCCTTAGGCACGCAGTTTGGTTAGAAGACGGTTGTGAGAAACGGTGTCTAAAGCCCTCTGGAAATCTGAAAATATGGAATCAGTTTGGCATCCCCTGACGATGGCACTCATTACTTCATGAGTATAAAGAGCTAGTTGTGTTTCGCAAGAACGATATTTTCTGTATCCGTGCTGACTATGTGTCAATAAATCGTTTTCTTCGAGGTTCCTCATAGTGTTTGAATACAGTATATGTTCCAAAACCCCACTGCAAATCGACGTTAGTGATATGGGCCCGTAATTCAAAGGATTACTCCTACTTCCCTTTTTTGGTATTGGTGTGACTTGAACAGTTTTCTTGTCTTTAGGTACGGATCTTTCTGTGAGCGAGCGATTGTATATAATTGCTAAATTTGGAGCTATTGTATCATCATACTCTGAGAGGAGCCAGACTGGTATACAATCTGGACCGGAAGCCTTGCCTTTACTAATTATTTAAACTGCTTTGCGACACCGACGACATCTACTTCTATCTTTCTCATCTTGGTAGTTGTTCTTGATTGGAATTTAGAAATATTTACTTTGTCTTAAGTTCGAGTCTCGGTCCGGCACACAGTTTTCATCTGCCAGGAACTTTCATACCAGCGCACTCTCCGCTGCAGAGTTATAAATTTCATTCTGGAAACATCTCCCAGGCTGTGGCTACGCCATGTCTCCGCAATATCCTTTCTTCCAGGAGTGCTAGTTCTGCAAGCTTCGCAGGAGAGCTTCTGTGAAGGTTAGAAGGTAGGAGACGAGGTACTGGCAGCACTGAAGCTGTGGGGAAGGGTCGTGAGTCGTGCTAGGGTAACTCAGATGGTAGAGCACTTGTCCACGAAAGGCAATGTTCCCGAGTTCGGTCCGGCACACAGTTTTAATCTGCCTGGAAATTTCGTAAGAGTGCACACTCCGCTGCAGAGTGACAATTTCATTCTGGCAGTGTAACAAGATTCTGTGCTTGTGACACAGACCGTTATCCTGCTGGAAGATGCCACTGGCGTCAGGAAGGACGAAGGGATGGTGGTGGTCCGCAGTAATGTTCACGTAGACCACGACTGTCATGATGCCTTGGATTACTAAGATGTGTCCGCCTGCTTAGTTGGGTCGTAACGTGCCCGCCTCACATGCAATCGGGCCCGGGTTCGATTCCCGGCCGTGTTGGAGATTTTTCTCTGCTCAGGGACTGGGTATTGTGTGGTCCTCATCATCATTTCATCCTCATCACCGGCGAGCAAGTCGCCCAATGTGGCGTCGACTGAAATAAGTCTTGTGTTTGGCGGCCGAACTTCCCCAGATGGGGCCTCCCGGCCAACGATGCCATACACTCATTTCATTTCACTCCGATGTGTCTCGTAGAAGCCAAGGTGGATGTCTCCCACAACGCAATACTGCTTCTCAAGCCTGCGTCAGTTGCACGGTGCATATTTGGAGTAGCCATTCACCTGGATGCTGGCGTATCCAGACACGACCTTCGACATGGTGTACCAAGAAGCGTGGTTCATCCTATCAGGCTACACATTTCCATTCATCCACTGTCCTATCAGCTGATCCCGTGTCCAGTGTAAAATCTCAACTGATGATTTCGTTGGGTTAACGAGGGAACACACAGGGGTGGTCATCTGCGGAACCCCATTTTCAAAATATGCCCAGAACGGTGTGCTCTGCAAAATTTTTCGCCTGTACCAGTATTGTACTCTGTCCTTAGATCTGCCACAGAGCGCTGCCTATTCTGCTTTACAGCGCGAATAAGCGTCCGCCGTCCACATTTTGTGATGAGACGTCAGTCAACAACGTTCTATACATGCTTCTTTTTCAGTCACTTAGATATTCCCGTTGACTGCCCTTATGCTCGCTAGAATGATTCCCCCATTCCTCTCTGATCCGCTTATATACGTTTCTTACCGTGTCAGGTACCTGCAACGCCACGAGGCGCTGTTGAAACTCGTGGTGGGCAGTCGTCATTTTTAGGGTCAACTGTGCGGTTAGGAAATGAGACAGTAAAAGGAGTACATGAGTTTCGTTGCTTGGGCACCAGAACAGACCGTTAAAAAAATGAAGAACCCAGAAGACATGGTTGGATATCAGTATAATATGTGAACATTACTTGCGGATATGTAACGAGTTCAGAGTTGCAGTTCTGTGTGATAAGTAGAACGGCCACAGGTTTCGTTAGTGTTGTTCACTGTTGTTACCAGACTTGCTACGGTATACAAGGGGCGAGAACAGTGCGAGGTATTAAGCGATCATTGAAACGGAGATGGAGATACCGTGCACCTATGTGAGAAAATGTTATCAGCACCTGACGGAGTTTGAAAGAGGCCTCATTGTGGGTCGTGTAGCATTCAGATCTGTGGGACATTCTAATATGACAGTGGCCCCGTGCTAAACTGCATGGGAACTTAAGCTTACTCATCTTCAACGTTCCAGTCGGCCACATCTGACCACCGGAAGGGAGGATCACCGTATTTTGCAGCAAGCACCTTTTCGCAAGTGTGCCTGCCATCCGAGAACAATATCCTGTGTCATCTTGCGCCATCGGTCGGAGAGTAGCATCAACTGGACAAGGGATTACCGTCCCAATTGTAGACTGCCGTTAGCACCACAACACTAACGGCTGCTGTTGGAGTGATGCAATGGACGGGAAGTGTAGACTGCTGATGAATAGTGTCCCATTGTGTTTAGCGACGTATCGTGGTTCTGTCCTGCCCCAGATGACAATCGTTGGCTACGTGGAGGGAATATTGGATGAGGATGGAACCAGCCAGAATGGGCCATATTAAAACTCGTCCAAGTTTCCCAAGTATTTATTATTTCCAGCTACAGTGTCCCGGTCCCCCTCGGTCTGTGTCATTGGGTCCCACAATGCTGCAAACACCACTTCACTGTCTGCAGAACGGATTGGCGCGCAACTGCTGCCTCAGCGACCCGTGCAATGCCCTGTGGTGTGTCGGTCTTGTACGGCCATGGAGTAGTGACGATGTAAGCCTACGCCGGCAGTCAACTCAGCGGTCTCTGTCCCTGCCGCCTCAGCGGCGCCTGCTCATCTACATCTACATCTACATTCATACTCCGCAAGCCACCCAACGGTGTGTGGCGGAGGGCACTTTACGTGCCACTGTCATTACCTCCCTTTCCTGTTCCAGTCGCGTATGGTTCGCGGGAAGAACGACTGTCTGAAAGCCTCCGTGCGCGCTCTAATCTCTCTAATTTTACATTCGTGATCTCCTCGGGAGGTATAAGTAGGGGGAAGCAATATACTCGATACCTCATCCAGAAACGCACTCTCTCGAAACCTGGCGAGCAAGCTACACCGCGATGCAGAGCGCCTCTCTTCCAGAGTCTGCCACTTGAGTTTGCTAAACATCTCCGTAACGCTATCATGGTTACCAAATAACCCTGTGACGAAACGCGCCGCTCTTCTTTGGATCTTCTCTATCTCCTCCGTCAACCCGATCTGGTACGGATCCCACACTGATGAGCAATACTCAAATATAGGTCGAACGAGTGTTTTGTAAGCCACCTCCTTTGTTGATGGACTACATTTTCTAAGCACTCTGCCAATGAATCTCAACCTGGCACCCGCCTTACCAACAATTAATTTTATATGATCATTCCACTTCAAATCGTTCCGCACGCATACTCCCAGATATTTTACAGAAGTAACTGCTACCAGTGTTTGTTCCGCTATCATATAATCATACAATAAAGGAGCTAGGGAGCTGCAAGGTGGCCTGCGGCGTGCTTCTTCGCCGGCGTGGCTAAGATTGCGGCGACAACAAGCACCCGCGATCCGGCGTTTCAATTTACAGGCCCTCGCCTCAGAATGCCTCCGGTGCGTGTTGGGAGTCAACTAGACTGCCCGCAGTAGCGAGACATGGCTGGGCCCGCCACTGGCTGGCTGTAGACCATGCATTGGCCTCACAGGCTCCAACCAACGACCTGCTGTGGACTGGAACACTGGCGCCCCATCTGCTGCTGTGTGTAGCTTGGGTAGTGTGACACGCCCCACCGTCCAGGAGAGCTGTTACACTAGAACAGGGCTTAACAACTGGCCGGTTTTGAGCGCGAGTACTCGCGTCTGCTCGGGCACGTGCTCGCGAGCAGCTGCAAGGTCGATGAGTAGGGTGGGAGGGGAGGGAGGGGAAATGCGCGCGCACGTTTGAATAGGGCCGCAGCGTGCCTATTGAATTCGGGCCGACTGTGTAACGTTTAAAGTACTACGATCAGCTCTTAACAGTCACTTCGCTGGTTAAGAATCATGTCAAGTCGCCGTTGTGTAACCCCAACCATGCTTTCGCAGTTCAACCCCCATTGGGAGGAATTGTATCTGTTTACAGAAAAAGATGGTGTTACAAAATGTTTAGTATGTCACAAAACGCTGAATTCTTTTACGAAATTTAATTTGCAGCGACATTATATGTCGTACCACGCGAAAGACAACGGACGTCGAAAATGTGATTGACCAGATCGTGCACAGGAAGTTATTAAACTTAAAAGGAAGCTATCCGAAGAAGATCTGGACGACGAAGAAAAATCAACTGAGGCAGCTCTCAGAGTGGGTTACAAAATTGCTTTGCTTTTAGCAAAATCCCTGCGCCCCTTAACTGATGGCGATTTAATAAAAGAATGTTTGTTAGTTGCAGCGGAACATTTGTGTCCATCTCAAGTTCAACAATTTCGGATTGTGCCATTATCTAACATGACCATTATGCGTCGCATACAGGACATGGCAGACGACGTCCAGAGCCAGCTTGCAAATATCTGTAAAGATTTTGTGGCGTATTCTCTAGCTCTGGACGAAAGTGTTGATATCACTGGAACAGCGCAGCTTGCCATATTTATTAGAGGTGTTAATAGAGATCTTCTGGTGAGGGAGGAGCTCCTCGATGTAGTAGCCATGAAGAACACTACAACCGGAGGTGATATTTTAAGTAGCGTTGAAGAAAGTGTTGAAAATGTAGGATTATCGTGGAATTCTTTAGTTTCAGTGTCAACAGATGGTAGAGGCATACACTAAGCTAGTAAAATTATGTGACACGTCTACATTCTCCTTTATTTGTTTTATTTGTCGCAGTAACAATTCGTGAGTGATATCCATGCAGGTGGCCGCGGATTTACATCGACTGGCGGCAGCTGTTGTGAACCCCACGTGACTCTCCCCACTCTCCGCTCTGGTCCGGTAGTGGGAGTAGCGTGCTCGCGCTGCTCCGTGCTCGCGCCTTGCTGCTCACAGCTTGCTCCGCGAGCACGTATGTTGTGAAGCCCTGCTGACTAGAATGCCTTGCTAGTGAACCGGCGCCTATTTATATGCAGCTGTGCGCCTCTGTTTTGCAAACGTGCAGCTCCGAGTCATGCATTCATAACATCTAGTTTGGGCAAATGGGCCCCTTCTGCCTGTAACCTGCGCCATGCATACTGCTGGGTTTACCCTTTTCACTGGGTCTATGTACCTGTGGCCTACTTTCTATTTCGGAACCGCTGGTAGCATAACTTACTGTCAACAGGACCGCGCCTAGCTGTAACTTGTGCACTCAGAAATATTGCACTGAAGCTAACCTTTTCCCGTCTTAACCGGTGGAGGTGCTACAGCTAGTACATCATGGAACTGGGGAGAGGATCAATTCCACTCATTGTTTTGGAGAGAGACAGCGGTGTTATTCCTGGTGTCATGTTGTAGGCAGCTGTGGTGTATCACTTTAGTTCATGGCTGGTAGTGATTGAGATAGTGCTCTCAATCTTGATGGCACAAAGGTACGTTGCGGTCATCCTGCGTCCTCATGTGTTACCTCTCATCCGACAGTACCGTGGCGCTATTTTTTCAACAGGACAATGCTCGACCACAGACGCCACGTTTCTTTATGAACTGTCTGTGAGATCTTGAGGTACTCCTGAGGTCTACATGATCCCTAGATCCGTCCCTGATAGAACCTGTGTTGGGCCAGTTGGGACGTCAATTCCGTACCCCTGCCAGTATCCAGAATATTGAGGACTAGTTACAACAATTGTCGTCGAGTTCTTCTCAGGAGAATATACATCGATGTTACGATAACCTTCCCAGATGAATCACTGCATGCATGCAGGGTAGAGGGGATGTAACGTCATACTGATAAGTAGGTTCATACTGCGAAGTTCTTTCTTAATTGGACTCTATTATGTAATCAATGAAATAAAGATCGAATACTCTCTCAATCTGTGAAATTTCATTTCGTTCCCTCCTCTCTTTTAGACACTTCACATTTTTTATCAGGTAGTATATGGAGAAATGTAATTTGTATGTATGTCTGCACTGTTACTGACCAAAGTCAAGGAACATGTATGGGACTCCAGTCCGAATCGTGAAATATTGCTTATAGTCAAAATTATTGCTGTGTCGTCCGAACAAGACACAGTCAGGGCAAAATCACTACAGGCGCAAAGATGTGAGTTGATGCCAGTGCCATAGAGACTCGGCACTTGCGCGAGTTCTACCAGCGCCACGGGCGGCGTTGAGGATCTACCGACTTCGCGTCGGCCGGTTGCCGGGCGAGTACAATCCGCCAATGATCGGACGACAACGGATAGACGCCTGCTCGAAATATAGAACAGTTCTCGCCCACTTGGTTACAGATCATCGTTCAGAGCTGACTTAGACAGGGAACGTCGTTTAGTGAACTCCTAGAACTGAACAGACAGTTGTTGTAACTGCATTTGATATTTACTCTTAAGTTTACCTACGATTATTTGCACTGGAGGTACCGTCTTCGAATCCTGCTCTTGTACATTTAAAAAAAAAATCGACCGAATTTTTCAATTTTATTTCAAAGAATATCAAGAAACAGTGTAAGGTGTGCGAAATTATAAAGTTATATTCAGTTATTAATTTTTTCTGTCATACAATATTAAAAAATCTTATTTTTCACCGTCCACGTTGCTTGACGTGACAGAACAATATTGTGAGTGATACTTATCAGTGAAATAACTCAAGCACAAATTTTGGCAGCACCACGCGCATTTTATGAAAGCAACGTCTTGCAGGCGCACGGTCTATTCATGAGCGATACAGGGATACACAATTCTTTTGCATTCAAAAAGATTTCTCTTTCATCCGCTAATTTCGATGCGAACCATGCGTATCTAATCATGCTTTCAAAATCCGGTGCTCTTAATTGATGTAGGATTAGCGAATGTAATTTTATCGCATCTTCCCTAGAAGCGTTCCCTCTATTGTCTTTCATCAAGTCGGCTGCAGTGTGAATTATTTTCGTGAAGATTTTCACCTGTCGGTAAAAATAAACATCGCAGGGCTGGCAATAAGGAGTGCACTTTAGTGGAAGCACTTTTAGTGTGCAGGTGCTCGCTTTTATTTCATCAGTGAATAGATGATCGTATAAAGTTGAATCGGTTTGCCCTCCCCACGAATCGATGACGTACAAAATTTGTTTCAGTCCCACGTACGGAAGAATTACAGAACGCAAAAATTCTTCGTACACCAGTTTCGTGAACTTCCCGGATTTTGTGCTGGACGCGACTACATTTCTGTATTTCCCAGTTAATTCCTCTACTAGATTTTGAACGTTAGGACCAAATTTTCCGGCCGGTTCTTGCATAAATAAAAATACATATGGGAACAGGATTCGAACACGGTACCTGCAGCACGGTAGCCGTGAACCTTTACCGCAGCGCTACGCTGACTTGCTCGGAGCATATGTAATGTTATGGGTATACAAAGTGCGCAATGAACTTCAAAATAGATTTTCTCAAAACCCAAGGCCGGTCGCTAAAAACCCGGATAGCCAGGTACTCGGGGTAAGTGGCTCTGCAACATATTTTAAGCACATCAAGATCCGTATGGAGGGTCCCCTTGTTGCCATTGAGAGCCTTTTCTGTGTTATATTACAAGCAGTGTTGCTGACTTAGTCAACTATGTACAAAGATAAGTAAGCCTTTTAACTCATTTGTGTGACTTTGTTACTAATTTGTTGGGGTGTTGTAGAACTTTCATCATCCTATCCTGTTACCTGACCGTGGAGCATTACAGTGTAATAGTGGCAGGGCCATATTGTCTTAGCGGCGTACTGCACCAGAAGCCGTTTCACGAACCCACAAACTCGGCCTACCGTAACAACAGCGACAACTCGGTCTCCACAGCAGTAGCGACGAGGTCTGTACAAAATCTGGCGACGATGGTTTACAAAAATTATAATGCTAAACTCTAATTTGTGCTAAAATACTATCAAAGATTAGTAACTGCATTAAGGAGACTTTCTGAACTGAGCACCAGTTTCAAGTGAGCTGTTTCGAAACATTAGAGAAATTTTTAATTTAATAAAAGCCTCACCATTGGTTTCAAAAAGAACTTGATTCTGACAATAATATTCAGAAAGCATTTAAAAAATATTAAAATTTGGTTTAGACGTTCATAGTTTTCTGTTTGAGAAGTGTGTACCCATCCGTTTATACACTCCTGGAAATGGAAAAAAGAACACATTGACACCGGTGTGTCAGACCCACCATACTTGCTCCGGACACTGCGAGAGGGCTGTACAAGCAATGATCACACGCACGGCACAGCGGACACACCAGGACCCGCGGTGTTGGCCGTCGAATGGCGCTAGCTGCGCAGCATTTGTGCACCGCCGCCGTCAGTGTCAGCCAGTTTGCCGTGGCATACGGAGCTCCATCGCAGTCTTTAACACTGGTAGCATGCCGCGACAGCGTGGACGTGAACCGTATGTGCAGTTGACGGACTTTGAGCGAGGGCGTATAGTGGGCATGCGGGAGGTCGGGTGGACGTACCGCCGAATTGCTCAACACGTGGGGCGTGAGGTCTCCACAGTACATCGATGTTGTCGCCAGTGGTCGGCGGAAGGTGCACGTGTCCGTCGACCTGGGACCGGACCGCAGCGACGCACGGATGCACGCCAAGACCGTAGGATCCTACGCAGTGCCGTAGGGGACCGCACCGCCACTTCCCAGCAAATTAGGGACACTGTTGCTCCTGGGGTATCGGCGAGGACCATTCGCAACCGTCTCCATGAAGCTGGGCTACGGTCCCGCACACCGTTAGGCCGTCTTCCGCTCACGCCCCAACATCGTGCAGCCCGCCTCCAGTGGTGTCGCGACAGGCGTGAATGGAGGGACGAATGGAGACGTGTCGTCTTCAGCGATGAGAGTCGCTTCTGCCTTGGTGCCAATGATGGTCGTATGCGTGTTTGGCGCCGTGCAGGTGAGCGCCACAATCAGGACTGCATACGACCGAGGCACACAGGGCCAACACCCGGCATCATGGTGTGGGGAGCGATCTCCTACACTGGCCGTACACCACTGGTGATCGTCGAGGGGACACTGAATAGTGCACGGTACATCCAAACCGTCATCGAACCCATCTTTCTACCATTCCTAGACCGGCAAGGGAACTTGCTGTTCCAACAGGACAATGCACGTCCGCATGTATCCCGTGCCACCCAACGTGCTCTAGAAGGTGTAAGTCAACTACCCTGGCCAGCAAGATCTCCGGATCTGTCCCCCATTGAGCATGTTTGGGACTGGATGAAGCGTCGTCTCACGCGGTCTGCACGTCCAGCACGAACGCTGGTCCAACTGAGGCGCCAGGTGGAAATGGCATGGGAAGCCGTTCCACAGGACTACATCCAGCATCTCTACGATCGTCTCCATGGGAGAATAGCAGCCTGCATTGCTGCGAAAGGTGGATATACACTGTACTAGTGCCGACATTGTGCATGCTCTGTTGCCTGTGTCTATGTGCCTGTGGTTCTGTCAGTGTGATCATGTGATGTATCTGACCCCAGGAATGTGTCAATAAAGTTTCCCCTTCCTGGGACAATGAATTCACGGTGTTCTTATTTCAATTTCCAGGAGTGTACTTGTGCTAATAGAATATCTACATAAAGAAAGTGTGCCTAGATATTATCTTCCATGACAACTTGAGAAGTTAATTTATTCAGAGCCATCCAGAATATTTTCATGGACTTCTTTGTCGGAGAGTGATTTTCTTGTCAATTAGTATTCCACAACAAAGTGTAAAATGAATACTGTAATGTAAAGTTGATTTCGTGAAATACTTCTCTCATGGAACTGTTAGTGAAGAAATTCAATTCACTTACTGAAATTTTAAGTTTAAAGACAGCAATTACCTTGTTTACTTAGATGCACGTACCATTTATATTGAAGGTCGTAATACTACCTTGCTGTAAGTCGTAACCCCTCTGTGCAACCTAACTGAAATGTATCAAAATTCGCATTTGTTTGTACACTGACTGCTGAGAGTTTCGAAGATGAATAAATACATAACTTTGAGTCAGACAGCCAAAACAAACCGTTAGTTACAAGATAACGGCCAAAATTTAGTAAAATAGTTGGCGGCGATTTACTGAGATGGTGTTATACGCCCGTGTCTAATACATAGGCATATTTATAACTTGAGATGAAGTGGACTTCTTTACAGGCCAGATGTTACTCGCCATGATGGATGGAGACACGTTCACAAACATAGAATTCTGTGTCACAAGCTCTAATACTGGATGAAAGATAGCGAAAGTCGTTAACTGAACCTTTTGTACCGGACGAGAGCACAGTTTTGTTTCTCGATGGTGGGTACTAACCGCTGGTTTGCGTGTGTTTCCTTCTTTCCGGTGGTCCTGTATGTTTCAGTGGAGAGACTTCAAATAAAATTGATTCCGCCGTTTGGAACACACAACTCCCAGCCACGCTGGGGACGTTAACTGCGCAATTCCCTCCATTTTTGCTACTGATTTCGATCGACGTTCGTATAAATTGGAGCTAAGGTGCGGAAGGAGGAAAAATTAAAACCTACTGGCCAATTCAGTGGCGTGTACGCTTGCAGAAACATTTCGACATCTGTACCCGGCTTAGCCGTACTATTCGTGAAGAGAGCAGGCAATAATTCACTATCAGTCCGCAAATTTAATGGTTTATTTGAACCATCGGTACTGTAATATGATGCTAATTAGTGTAAGAAAATAAGAATTTGAGCTGGTTGCATACATATATATTTCCCATAAAACAGAGCACACAAAAGACTACATATAAATCAAATTCTGTAATCTATCGTTTGTCGTTCTATACAATGGTACCTATGTTACCTGCTTGTATAAGTTTTCTATTTTCTTCTGGTCTGGGAGAATACCGTAATCACTCCTTAGTCCGCTAAATTACTGATTGTCCTTCGGAAACGCAATTTTTTTTTAGAGGTTAATAGTATCAATTCTTTTATAGACCATATTCAGATTTTCCAATACGGCAGTAGTAGCGTAATTGATGTGTACACTTACTGCAAAAATCAAAACACCAAAAAATAATTAATGGAGAGTAATGAAATTTCGGGAACAGGTTTCTCTTAGTAAAATTTCCGTGACACAAAATGCAAGATCACAAGTTAATGTGAGCGCGAGATAAGCCATTGCAAATGTAAAATTCTGGTACATTAATAACCGGCGTAACAGCCAAACTGTTGAATACAAGCATGCAAAAGTGCGTGTATTGTGTTGTACAGGTACCAGACATCAGTTTTTGGGGTTGGGTCCCACGCATGTTACACTTGGTCGGTCATTACAGGGACGGTTAATGTTGGTTGTGGGTGACGCTGGAGTTTACGTCCGATGATGGCCCATATATACATTACTGGCCATTAATATTGCTGCACTAAGAAGAAATTCCTCCCCCCCCCCCCCCCCCCCCCATGAACCATGGACCTTGCCGTTGGTGGGGAGGCTTCCTGGCCTCAGCGATACAGATAGCCGTACCGTAGGTGCAACCACAACGGAGGGGTATCTGTTGAGAGGCCAGACAAACGTGTGGTTCCTGAAGAGGGGCAGCAGCCTTTTCAGTAGTTGCAGGGGAAACAGTCTGGATGATTGACTGATCTGGCCTTGTAACATTAACCAAAACGGCCTTGCTGTGCTGGCACTGCGTACGGCTGAAAGCAAGGGGAAACTACAGCCGTAATTTTTACCGAGGACATACAGCTTTACTGTATGATTAAATGATGATGGCGTCCTCTTGGGTAAAATATTCCGGAGGTAAAATAGTCCCCCATTCGGATCTCCGGGCGGGGACTAATCAGGAGGACGTCGTTATCAGGAGAAAGAAAACTGGCGTTCTACGGATCGGAGCGTGGAATGTCAGATCGCTTAATCGGGCAGGTAGGTTAGAAAATTTAAAAATGGAAATGGATAGGTTAAAGTTAGATATAGTGGGAATTAGTGAAGTTCGGTGGCAGGAGGAACAAGACTTTTGGTCAGGTGATTACAGGGTTATAAATACAAAATCAAATAGGGGTAATGCAGGAGTAGGTTTAATAATGAATAAAAAAATAGGAATGCTGGTTAGCTACTACAAACAGCATAGTGAACACATTATTGTGGCCAAGATAGACACAAAGCCCATGCGTACTACAGTACTACAAGTTTATATGCCAACTAGCTCTGCAGATGATGAAGAAATAGATGAAATGTATGACGAGATAAAAGAAATTATTCAGGTAGTGAAGGGAGATGAAAATTTAATAGTCATGGGTGACTGGAATTCGTCAGTAGGAAAAGGGAGAGAAGGAAACATAGTAGCTGAATATGGATTGGGGGGAAGGAATGAAAGAGGAAGCCGCCTGGTAGAATTTTGCACAGAGCATAACTTAATCATAGCTAAAACTTGGTTCAAGAATCATAAAAGAAGGTTGTATACCTGGAAGAATCCTGGAGATACTAAAAGGTATCAGATAGATTATATAACGGTAAGACAGAGATTTAGGAACCAGGTTTTAAATTGTAAGACATTTCCTGCGGCAGATGTGGATTCTGACCACAATCTATTGGTTATAAACTGCAGATTGAAAATGAAGAAACTGCAGAAAGGTGGGAATTTAAGGAGATGGGACCTGGATAAACTGAAAGAACCAGAGGTTGTAGAGAGTTTCAGGGAGAGCATAAGGGAACAATTGACAGGAATGGGGGAAAGAAATACAGTAGAAGAAGAATGGGTAGCTCTGAGGGATGAAGTAGTGAAGGCAGCGGAGGATCAAGTAGGTAAAAAGACGAGGGATAGTAGAAATCCTTGGGTATCAGAAGAAATATTGAATTTAATTTATGAAAGGAGAAAATATAAAAATGCAGTAAATGAAGCAGGCAAAAAGGAATACAAACGTCTCAAAAATGATATCGACAGGAAGTGCAAAATGGCTAAGCAGGGATGGCTAGAGGAGAAATGTAAGGATGTAGAGGCTTGTCTCACTAGGGGTAAGATAGATACTGCCTACAGGAAAATTAAAGAGACCTTTGGAGAGAAGAGAACCACTTGTATGAATATCAAAAGCTCAGATGGCAACCCAGTTCTAAACAAAGAAGGGAAGGCAGAAAGGTGGAAGGAGTATATAGAGGGTTTATACAAGGGCGATGTACTTGAGGACAGTATTATGGAAATGGAAGAGGATGTAGATGAAGTCGAAATTGGAGATAAGATACTGCGTGAAGAGTTTGACAGAGCACTGAAAGACCTGAGTCGAAACAAGGCCCCGCGAGTGGACAACATTCCATTAGAACTACTGATGGCCTCGGGAGAGCCAGTCCTGACAAAACTCTACCATCTGGTGAGCACGATGTATGAGACAGGCGAAATACCCTCAGACTTCAGGAAGAATATAATAATTCCAATCCCAAAGAAAGCAGGTGTTGACAGATGTGAAAATTACCGAACTATCAGTTTAATAAGTCACAGCTGCAAAATACTAACGCGAATTCTTTAGAGACGAATGGAAAAACTGGTAGAGGCCCACCTCGGGGAAGATCAGTTTGGATTCCGTAGAAATGTTGGAACACGTGAGGCAATACTGACCTTACGACTTATCTTAGAAGAAAGATTAAGGAAAGGCAAACCTACGATTCTAGCATTTGTAGACTTAGAGAAAGCTTTTGACAATGTTAACTGGAATACTCTCTTTCAAATTCTGAAGGTGGCAGGGGTAAAATACAGGGAGCGAAAGTCTATTTACAATTTGTACAGAAACCAGATGGCAGTTATAAGAGTCGAGGGGCATGAAAGGGAAGCAGTGGTTGGGAAAGGAGTGAGACAGGGTTGTAGCCTCTCCCCGATGTTATTCAATCTGTATATTGAGCAAGCAACAAAGGAAATAAAAGAAAAATTCGGAGTAGGTATTAAAATTCATGGAGAAGAAGTAAAAATTTTGAGGTTCGCCGATGACATTGTGATTCTGTCAGAGACAGCAAAGGACTTGGAAGAGCAGTTGAACGGAATGGACAGTGTCTTGAAAGGAGGATATAAGATGAACATCAACAAAAGCAAAACGAGGATAATGGAATGTAGTCAAATTAAGTCGGGTATGCTGAGGGAATTAGATTAGGAAATGAGACAAAGTAGTAAAGGAGTTTTGCTATTTAGGGAGTAAAATAAATGATGATGGTCGAAGTAGACAGGATATAAAATGTAGACTGACAATGGCAAGGAAAGCGTTTCTGAAGAAGAGAACTTTGTTAACATCGAGTATAGATTTAAGTGTCAGGAAGTCGTTTCTGAAAGTATTTGTATGGAGTGTAGCCATGTATGGAAGTGAAACATGGACGATAACTAGTTTGGAGAAGAAGAGAATAGAAGCTTTCGAAATGTGGTGCTACAGAAGAATGCTGAAGATAAGGTGGGTAGATCACGTAACTAATGAGGAGGTATTGAATAGGATTGGGGAGAAGAGAAGTTTGTGGCACAACTTGACTAGAAGAAGGGATCGGTTGGTAGGACATGTTTTGAGGCATCAAGGGATCACAAATTTAGCGTTGGAGGGCACCGTGGAGGGTAAAAATCGTAGAGGGAGACCAAGAGATGAATACACTAAGCAGATTCAGATGGATGTAGGTTGCAGTAGGTACTGGGAGATGAAGAAGCTTGCACAGGAAAGAGTAGCATGGAGAGCTGCATCAAACCAGTCTCAGGACTGAAGACCACAACAACAACAACAACAAGAAATTCAGATGATAAACGGGTATTCATTGGACAAATATATTATACTAGAACTGACATGTGATCACATTTTCAGGCAATTTGGGTGCATAGATTCTGAGAAATCAATACCCAGAACAACCACCTCTGGCGGTAATAACGTCCTTGATACGCCTGGGAACTGAGTCAAACACAGCTTGGATGGCGTGTACAGGTACAGCTGCCCATGCAACTTCAACACGATACCACAGTTCATCAAGAGTATTGACTGGCGTATTGTGACGAGCCAGTTGCTCGGCAACCATTGACCAGACGTTTTCAGTTGGTGAGAGATCTGGAGAATGTGCTGGCCAGGGCATCAGTCGAACATTTTCTGTATCCGGAAAGGCCCGTACAGGACCTGCAACATTCGGTCATGCATTATCCTGCTGAAATGTAGGGTTTCGCAGGGATCGAATGAAGGGTAGAGCCACGGGTCGTAACACATCTGAAATGTAACGTCCACTGTTCAAAGTGCCGTCAATGCAACCAAGAGATGACGGAGACGTGTAACCAGTGGCACCCCATACCATCATGCCGAGTGATACGCCAGGATGGCGATGACGAATACACGCTTCCAATGTGTGTTCACTGTGATGTCGCCAAACACGGATGCGACCATCATGATGCTGTAAACAGAACCTGGATTCATCCGAAAAAATGACGTTTTGCCATTCGTGCACCCAGGTTCGTCGTTGAGTACAGGCGCTCGTGTCTCTGATGCAGCGTCAAGAGTAACCGCAGCCATGGGCTCCGAGCTGATAGTCCATGCTGCTGCAAACGTCGTCGAACTGTTCGTGCAGATGGTTGTTGTCTTGCAAACGTCCCCATCTGTTGACTCAGGGCTCGAGACGTGGCGGCACGATCCGTTACAGCCATGCGGATAAGATGCCTGTAAACTCGACTGCTAGTGATGGGTGGGATCCAGCACGGCGTCCCGTATTACCCTCCTGAACCCACCGATTCCATATTCTGCTAACAGTCATTGGATCTCGATCAACGCGAGCAGCAATGTCGTGATACGATAAACCGCAATCGCGATAGCCTACAATCCGACCTTTACCAAAGTCGGAAAAGTGATGGTACGCAGTTCTCCTCCTTACACGAGGCATCACAACAACGTTTCACAAGGCAACGCCGGTCAACTGCTGTTTGTGCATGAGAAATCGTTTGGAAACTTTCCTCATGTCAGCACGTTGTAGGTGTTGTCACCAGTGCCAAACTTGTATAAATGCTCTGAAAAGCTAATCATTTGCATATCACAACATCTTCTTGCTGTCGGTTAAAATTCGCGCATATAGCACGTCATCTTCGTGGTGTAGCAATGTTAATGGCCAGTAGTATATATATATATATATATATATATATATATATATATATATATATATATAATTAGAGTGATTAGAGGCAGATATGATGATCGAGCAGGTCAGGTCAACACGATGGAGTGTGTTGGGTTGCAATAGCGGTATGTGAGCGAGCTTTATCCTGTTGGAAAACAACCCTTGGAATTCTGTTCATTAATGGCAACACAACAAATCGAATCGCCATATTGGCATACAAATTTGCAGTCAAGGTGCGTGGGATAACCACGAGAGAGCTGCTGCTATCAAATGAAATCGTGCCAAAGACAATAAACCCAAGTGTAGGTCCAGTGAGTCTAGCACACAAATAGATCGGTCACTGGCCCTCAACTGACCTCCTGCTAACTAACATACGGCCTTACTGGCACTGAGGCAGAACCGGCTTTCATCAGAAAATACGACAGACCTCCACCTTGCCCTCTAATTGCTCTCGCTTGATACCTCTGAAGTTGCAAATGGCTGTGTTCTGGGTTCAGTAGAATGCACGTTACAGGGCGTCTGGCTCGGAGCTATACTAGAATAAATGGATTTTTGGCGTTTATTGTGTCACTGTGGTACCAACAGCAGCTCAAATTGCTGCTGCAGATGCAGTACTATGCGCCGGAACCAAGGGCTGAGCAGGATGGTCTTCCCTCTCGCTAGTGCCATATGGTCTTCCGGAGGCTGGTTCCCTTGACCAACGCTGCCAGCAGTCACGTACAGTGGCTACTCTGCAGCCAAGTCTTTGTACAATTGCACGGAAAGAACATCCAGCTTCTCTCAGCCGAATTACATAACCTCGTTGAAACTCCGAAGGGTGTAGATCAGGGCTTAACAACTGGCCGGTTTTGAGCGCGATTACTCGCGTCTGCTCAGGCGCGTGCTCGCGAGCAGGTGCATGGTCGCGGAGTAGGGAGGGAGGGGAGGGAGGGGAAATGCGCGCGCACGTTTGAATAGGGCCGCTGCGTGCCTATTGAATTAGCGCCGACTGTGTAACGTTTAAAGTACTGCGATCAGCTCTAACAGTCACTTCGCTTGTTAAGAATCATGTCAAGTCGCCGTTGTGTAACCCCAACCATGCTTTCGCAGTTCAACCCCCATTGGGAAGAATTTTATCTGTTTACAGAAAAAGATGGTGTTGCAAAATGTTTAGTATGTCACAAAACGCTGAATTCTTTTACGAAATTTAATTTGCAGCGACATTATATGTCGTACCACGCGAAAGACTTTGGACGTGGGAAATGTGATGGACCAGATCGTGCACAGGAAGCTATTAAACTTTAAAGGAAGCTATTCGAAGAAGATCTGGACGACGAAGAAAAATCAAAAGGCAGCTCTCAGAGTGAGTTACAAAATTGCTTTGCTCTTAGCAAAATCCCTGCGCCCCTTCACTGATGGCGATTTAATAAAATAATGTTTGGTAGTTGCAGCGGAACAAGTGTGTCCATCTCAAGTTGAACATTTTCGGATTGTGCCATTATCTAACATGACCATTATGCGTCGCATACAGGACATGACAGACGACGTCCAGAGCCAGCTTGCAAATATCTGTAAAGATTTTATGACGTATTCTCTAGCTCTGGACGAAAGTGTTGATATTACTGGAACAGCGCAGCTTGCCATACTTATTAGAGGTGTTAATACAGATCTTCAGGTGGGGGAGGAGCTCCTCGATGTAGTAGCCATGAAGAACACTCCAACCGGAGGTGATATTTTAAGTAGTGTTGAAGAAAGTGTTGAAAATATAGGATTGTCGTGGAATTCTTTAGTTTCAGTGTCTACAGATGGTAGAGGCACACACTAAGCTAATAAAATTATGTGGCACGTGTACATTCTCCTTTATTTGTTTCATTTGTCGCAGTTATAATTCATGAGTGGTATCCCTGAAGGTAGCCGCGGATTTACATTGACTGGCGGCAGCTGTTGTGTACCCCAAATGACTCTCCCCGCTCTCCGCTCTGGTCCGGTAGTGGGGGTAGCATGCTCGCGCTGCTCCGTGCTCGCGCCTTGCTGCTCACAGCTTGCTCCGCGAGCACGTATGTTGTGAAGCCCTGGTGTAGATAATGCTGTATTTGTCACTTCAGTGGCATTTTTGACATCAACTCACCATGTCAGGGGGCTAACGTTCACAACCGTGTACTTAGATCTGCATCCTCGAAGTGGCACTACAACCACCACTATGAAGTGACTGGTGCGTAACTGCAATAGACATCATATTTAAGGTGCAGAAACACGCCTAACAACTTTCGTTTACGTTGCACAAGTCCTTGGTGGTGCAATCTTTTTCCGTCATTGTATGTGGAACAGCATGCGTAGTGTGTTATCACCGCATGTCATATGATACCTTATTGAGTAGGGGTTACGACTATCTTAGTGATATGGAAATGGGTTTGCTTAATAAGATAAAATTTTTGTTGAAATTTAATAACTGTGTTACTGAAGTAACACACGCAGACTCAGATGACGATTATATCACGTTAGACAGTGGAAGTTACTTGGTATGTTATCACAAACACAGAAGAAATTTTGTATTTCCGCTGAGGTCACTATCCATAACATAAACGATGATTCTAAGTTCCTAATTTGAAATAATAATTATCATAAAATGTTTCTGCGCATAAAGTTAGAGACACTCAGTCACCATAAATGTGCGAGCACAAACTCCTCTACAGTTGTATGAAAATAATTTAAGTAATTGGATACCTATATCTTTTTTATCCTAGAACTTGCTTTCGTCAGATTAATAGCAGTAAGTTCCTTAGTAAAGTGTTGACAAACGGTAGCGAAAGTTAAGCATAAATTCCCACCAATATATGCACGGTCAGACGAATTGAATATTCTCCTCCACACACACACACACACACACATATTCAAGAAAAAAATGATGACCACATGCGTATAACAGCAAACCAAGAGAACTGCGTGGAAGAACTACGACACAATTTGGTACTTGAGGGGAAAGAGGTCTCCGGACATATTTATTATTTTTTATTTCTTCTCCAGAGGGAAACAGTAAAACGCTCCATTTTTTATTTCCCCAGAGGACATAAGTATCTCCATCTCCGCAATATAAGTGACACAGTGCTATCCTCATCGCCAGCCATGCATACTGTCCTGCCAGGCAACACATTTGCCAAAACAGTATTTTTTAAACATACACAACTTTAATTGTAATAGATCGATACTACTGTCACAAATTATTCAGCGTACTCTGGTGAATTTATCAACAGCTTTTTTCGATAAATGGACTAAATATTAAGCTTTAGTAACATGTAGTCCGCTTTAATACAGTATCAGCCAAATCAGTACTGTACTTTCTTATTTATGCTGGTTAACACATGCTCTTTCACATTTTACATTATCCATTCGAAGTCATACAAAATTGGATGTTTTTCTTATCTTCCTAGTGTTACTGCGTCATTTTGTGTATTTTGCAGCTTCACAGTATTTGCAATAGCATACCTATGACTGACATTTTTCAGCATGCTTTGTATCACGAACACTTTGACATTGTTTATCATCAGTTCTATGAGGCACATATAATGCTAGCCGAGCTCGTTGCTTTCTCTTAAATTCCGTAATGAATAAAACATGTTAAACATACCGTTCCAGAAAAAAAGTATAGTGTCATTGTAGGATGTCGTAGTAATCATAGGCATTGTCTCGACTGTTGGAGGCAAGTCTTCAGTAGGATTATTAAGTTTTGTATTCAGATGGTTACACGCAAATCTCTTATTCTGCGTACGGAAAACACGACGTAGAACTCGATCTATCCACAATGTGCTGTAACTACTCCAATAAGAGATGCCACTTTTGTACTGGTATGTAGATTTCTTGATCCATACTTTGAAAAGCATTGGGAATAGTCTGAATAAGAGTTCTGCAAGAGAATCAAACAGTAGGAACTCGTAAACAAAAGGAAAGAATATTCCATTGTCAAGTATTCTTTCTTCGGTATTTTCACCTCAAGTATTTCAGAATTGCTACTGGGCCTGCTGAGATAAATTTAGCTAGTTTAGAATCTACACTGGTTGACTGTTCCATCGGTTCTTGGTAGAACCTTTTATACATTATGAATGAAGCACACAGAACACAATTGTAATATTCTACAATATTTATTATTTGTTACACGAACCGGTTTCCGGCTGTCACGCCATCATCAAGTACAATGACCTCATTTTATGCGCGCAATACTGTTGGACATTTTTTGCCCATTGGTAAAGACAGCTCTCGAGCTTTGGAAAAGCGTGAAATATATATAATTACTTGTATTTGTGGCAAATTCTATACAGGTCAGTCTGGTGGAGCAATATCTACCAGCTTGAAGGAACATCACAGAAGATGGAAATTTAGAAAAGGAGACTCTACTTTTGCACACCACCTGCTTAAAGACGAACATAATTACAAAGTGAAACAAAAAGTATTGCATCACATCCATTAAGGAAGGATGACGAACTGTCTTGAAATAATGGAAATTAATAAACACATGTCCACCAGCCCAAGCTTTGTACTGAATGACCAGACACAGTTCCTTTACTCGCCACTTATAACTGCAGACACTATTCGTAATCCCATCCAGACCGTGCTGTGAATGACCCCTCTACTCACATGTACCATTTCCTCTATTTCAGTTACTGGAATTTCTCCTGTTGTGGCAAAAAAATTACTTTGTATAATCATAACTGCTTCACTCATCTGATTAATATCACTTTTATATATTATCTGGTTTTAATGTAGGACCCATTAAAGACAAAATTATTTTGTTCAGCCACAACTTTGGAGTATGTCACCATTATTTATTGTTCACTTATTTTCATTCATGTACAACTGCTGTATTTTGTCTATAGTTCATTAGTTAATGTGTTACATATATTCTTTTCTTTAAATAATCTTACATCCCGTTTACAGCGAAAGAATTCCTCTAGTCTTATTCCTAATTCTAACATTAACATTTTTCATCTTTGGAAATGTAGATACTCAGGACATGCACTAGTTTAAAATCGTTGATCCCTCAAAATTTCACTAGACCACATACTTTTCCTTGTACTTGACGATGGCGTAACAGCCGAAAACCGGTTCGTGTAACAAATAATAAATATTGTAAAATATTACACCAGTGTTGTTTGTGTTTCATTTATAGTGTAGTAGATCGCCCTTTTCTTTCAGTTGCGATGAAATCTAATGTCAGCCGAACCAAAAGCTTTCTCAAGATGAATCAGTCCCAGGCCACGAGGTAACTGATACTCACTCATTCACTTTATAATACTTATACTCTTACAAATTGTTTATTAAACGTTAGTACTGTCGCTCTTCATATTCTTAGGTGTGGCTTAGGGTTTCGTTGTACACTAAAGGCTGCAAGTGGAGGATTATGAACTTCAATCTACACACATCAAAAAAAGTTTTGTATCGCCTCGATTCCGAGTTTTCCGGAATCTGTACAGAAAATTGGAATAGAGATCAACATAAACATCATTTCCACCCTTTTTATTACTCATGAAAACCACACACTGCATATTGTACCACCATACAGCGAGACTTTCAGAGGTTGTGGTCCAGATTTCTGTACACACCGATCTCTCTAATATTCAGTAACACGTCCCCTTGGACTGATGCATGCATGTATTCGTTATGGCATCCTATCCACAAACTCATCAAGGCACTGCTGGTGCAGATCGTCCCATTCATCAACGGCGATTCGGCGTAGTTTCCTCAGAGCGTTTGGTTGGTGACGTCGTCCATAAACAGCCCTTTTCAATTCATCACTGACGTCTTCGATACGGTTCATGTCTGGAGAACATGTTAGCCACTCTAGTCGAGCGATGTCGTTATCTTGAAGGAATTTGTTCACAAGATGTGCACGATGGGGTGCGAATTGTCCTCCGTGAAGACGAATGCTTCGCCAATATGCTGCCGATATGGTTGCACTATCGGTCGGAGGATGGCATTCATGTATCGTACAGCCGTTACAGCGCGTTCCACGACCACCAGCGCCTCACATAATGCCACCTCAAAACAGCAGGGTAACATCACCTTGCTGCACTCTGTGGACAGTGTGTCTAAGGCGTTCAGCCTGACCGGGTTGCCTCAAAACACGTCTGCGACGATTGTCTGGTTAAAGGCAAATGCGACAGTCATCGGTGAAGAGAACGTGATGCCAATCCTGAGCGGTCCATTCGGCATGTTGTTGTGCCCATCTGTACCGTGCTGCATTGTGTCGTGGTTGCAAAGATGGACCTCGCCACGGACGTCGGGAGTGAAGTTGCGCATTATGCAGCCTATTGCGCACAGTTTGAGTCGTAACACGACGTCCTGCGGCTGCACGAAAAGCATTATTCAACATGGTGGCGTTGCTGTCAGGGTTCCTCCGATTCATAGCCGCGCGGGATTAGCCGAGCGGTCTTAGGCGCTGTAGTCATGGACTGTGCGGCTGGTCCCGGTGGAGGTTCGAATCCTCCCTCGGCCATGTGTGTGTGAGTTTGTCCTTAGGATAATTTAGGTTAAGTAGTGTGTAAGCTTAGGGACTGGTGACCTTAGCAGTTAAGTCCCATAATCTTTCACACACATTTGTTCCTACGATCCATAATCCGCAGGTATCGCTCATCCACTGTAGTAGTAGCCCTTGGGCGGCCTGAGCGAGGCATGTCATCGACAGTTCCTGTCCCTGTCCGAACAACAATGCCTTGGTTCACTCCGAGACGCCTGGATACTTCCCTTGTTGAGAGCCCTTCCTGGCACAAAGTAACAATGCGAACGCGATCGAACCGCGGTATTGACCGTCTAGGCATGGTTGAACTACAGACAACACGAGCCGTGTACCTCCTTCCTGGTGGAACGAGTGGTACTGATTGGATGTCGGACCCTCTACATCTGCTAGGCGCTGCTCATGCATGGTTGTTTGCATCTTTGGGCGGGTTTTGTGATATCTCTGAACAGTCAAAGGGACTGTGTCAGTGATACAATATCCACAGTCAACGTCCGTCTTCAGGAGTTCTGGGAACCAGGATGATGCAAAACTTTTTTTGATGTGTGTATTTATCAGCTACATCGAGTTATGAAAAATTTGTTTAACCAACATATATTGTAACATCCACGAGATAAATTTTAGCTACAGTGTGACGAGAGGAAATTATGCCTGTAACAGCTATAAACATTATCTATTCGACATATGAAAAAATAGTGAAAACGATGATAAATATTAATTATTTATATAATATTCTAAGATGTAATTGGACATATCGATGTGTATCATACAAAGACAATGATAAATTCTTTTTATGATCTGCGTTTGTCTTCCTTTGTTTTTACCTTTTGTTGGTTGGCTTTTGTAGGCTGCAGACGCATATCAAACTGAGGTCTGTTAAGGAACTGTAATTTTTTGTTAATTATTACTTGAAAATAGAGCTCAATATTATTATAAATATGATTGAATAATTATTTGTAACTTTACTTCCTCTCTCAGTAAGCATTATCTGTGTTAATTATTTCTTTCCGCTGCAAGGAGAGCAGACATTGATGATAGCGATTTGTATCGCGGTTTTGTCTGTGTTTTCCTTAGAAACAAATCAAATGTTTGCTTGATGAAGTCTAAATAGTGCACAATACGAAAGTAGAGTTTATAGAGTTTAATAAGCATTTTGAATAACTTACTTATTTGGTCTAACAATAGAAAGTCTCTATCAATTGTCTGCTGCCATCTTAACAATTATCTCAGCGGCAAATTCAAATTACGCAACTCTGCAGGCATAAATGCCGAACGTAATACAAATGTGTAAAAATAAATGTGCACCGGTGGTCCCGAACTCATTTTCATGAAAATGATTCGAATCAGATTGGTTCTTTAAAAGGAGTGCTCATAGGACGATCCTTATAACAAACTTTTCTAGCTGATGTATGGAGCCGAAATTAATTACGCACGAGTTGCGAAGAATATTGTTTCAGGTAACATACGTCAGTGTTGTGCGCGGCTGATATTCGGTGGTTTTAATGATCATTTTGCTGAAGATAACTGTTTCCATCATAATCAATAGTTGTATAGAATTTGTTGTATGAACTGTGATTTAGTGACACACAACTTACAGACAACACTTTAACACAACGTTAACTTGGAGTTCTTTAGCAACTTGACCAAATCTTTAGCCGGGAGAAAATTTATTTAGTAATTACTCAGTGTAATAAAATAAGATTATCATTTTCATTTACAAATTAGTTAAATACCAAACCACTGAATAAAACAGCGAACGCCACAATATGCAGATTACCCACAAATATTTTATCAATGTATATGAACGTTAAGACAAGAGAACGCTGTAAGTTAATGTTTATGATAAGCTAGGCCAACAATTACTGAACTGTAAAACTTCAAAGGGTAAGTAGTACGAGGACGTGCTGAAAAATAGTGCCTTCGAATTTTTCATATGAAAACTCTTAAAGATTTATAAATAAAACTAATTGTTAACATTCTATATCTTTATTCTTCACGTCTATATATTTATTTTTCAACATAGTCATCCTGACGACAAACTCGTTTCTCCCAAAGAGAGACCAGTTTGTCAACACACAGTGACTGACTTTGTTGAAGGAACTGCAACTTCGCTCCAACACTATCAAAATGTTCAAATATGTGTGAATTCCTAAGGGATCAAACTGCTGAGGTCATTGGTCCCTAGACTTACACACTAGTTAAAGTAACTTAAATTAACTTATGCTAAGAGCAACACACACACACACACACCCATGCCCGAGGGAGGATTCGAACCTCCGGCGGGAGGGGCCACTCAAACCGTGACATGACGCCTCAAACCGCTCGGCCACTCAGCGCGGCTCCAACACTATCAAAGTGAAGTCCTAGACGGTCTTCTTTACGTTGTGGGAACACATGAAAATTTGATGTGGCGATGTCTGGGCTGTATGGAGGATGGTCGATGTCAGTGAACGCAAGGCGTTGTATTGTTGCAGATATCGCAGCTATTGTGTGTGGTGTGGCAATTTCTTGCTGAAGGAGAGGAGGTTCCACGTGTGAACGAACTCTTCGAATTCGAAACTCGATTACAGAACACTTTCTTCACGCAGCGACATACACTCCTGGAAATTGAAATAAGAACACCGTGAATTCATTGTCCCAGGAAGGGGAAACTTTATTGACACATTCCTGGGGTCAGATACATCACATGATCACACTGACAGAACCACAGGCACATAGACACAGGCAACAGAGCATGCACAATGTCGGCACTAGTACAGTGTATATCCACCTTTCGCAGCAATGCAGGCTGCTATTCTCCCATGGAGACGATCGTAGAGATGCTGGATGTAGTCCTGTGGAACGGCTTGCCATGCCATTTCCACCTGGCGCATCAGTTGGACCAGCGTTCGTGCTGGACGTGCAGACCGCGTGAGACTTCGCTTCATGCAGTCCCAAACATGCTCAATGGGGGACAGATCCGGAGATCTTGCTGGCCAGGGTAGTTGACTTACACCTTCTAGAGCACGTTGGGTGGCACGGGATACATGCGGACGTGCATTGTCCTGTTGGAACAGCAAGTTCCCTTGCCGGTCTAGGAATGGTAGAACGATGGGTTCGATGACGGTTTGGATGTACCGTGCACTATTCAGTGTCCCCTCGACGATCACCAGTGGTGTACGGCCAGTGTAGGAGATCGCTCCCCACACCATGATGCCGGGTGTTGGCCCTGTGTGCCTCGGTCGTGTGCAGTCCTGATTGTGGCGCTCACCTGCACGGCGCCAAACACGCATACGACCATCATTGGCACCAAGGCAGAAGCGACTCTCATCGCTGAAGACGACACGTCTCCATTCGTCCCTCCATTCACGCCTGTCGCGACACCACTGGAGGCGGGCTGCACGATGTTGGGGCGTGAGCGGAAGACGGCCTAACGGTGTGCGGGACCGTAGCCCAGCTTCATGGAGACGGTTGCGAATGGTCCTCGCCGATTCCCCAGGAGAAACAGTGTCCCTAATTTGCTGGGAAGTGGCGGTGCGGTCCCCTACGGCACTGCGTAGGATCCTACGGCCTTGGGGTGCATCCGTGCGTCGCTGCGGTCCGGTCCCAGGTCGACGGGCACGTGCACCTTCCGCCGACCACTGGCGACAACATCGATGTACTGTGGAGACCTCACGCCCCACGTGTTGAGCAATTCGGCGGTACGTCCACCCGGCCTCCCGCATGCCCACTATACGCCCTCGCTCAAAGTCCGTCAACTGCACATACGGTTCACGTCCACGCTGTCGTGGCATGCTACCAGTGTTAAAGACTGCGATGGAGCTCCGTATGCCACGGCAATCTGGCTGACACTGACGGCGGCGGTGCACAAATGCTGCGCAGCTAGCGCCATTCGACGGCCAACACCGCGGTTCCTGGTGTGTCCGCTGTGCCGTGCGTGTGATCATTGCTTGTACAGCCCTCTCGCAGTGTCCGGAGCAAGTATGGTGGGTCTGACACACCGGTGTCAATGTGTTCTTTTTTCCATTTCCAGGAGTGTATATTTGTCCAATGAATATCCGGTTATCATCTGAAATTCTTCTTGGTGTATCAGTTTTAACGGCCAGTAGTGTATTGGACATGGTACAGCCTACAGTGCTGTGCTAGGCAGCCTGGAGAGGTGAGCGCAGTGGCGGGCTACTTACGAGAAGACCCATCTGAGGCGCTCGTGCAGCGTGCCCTTCATGACGACGGACAGGCCCAGCATGAGGTCGCCGAAGGTGACGGTCCCCGTGTGGCTGCGGTCCAGTGCGGCGAACACGTAGTGCGCGTACTGGCTGGAGTCTGGAACACAGGGGCGCACAACACGGTGCTCATCAGGCAGCGGCGGTGGCGGCGGACGCCGCTCTGCTCGACGCGCTGCGCGATCGACTGGTGCTGCCCGAAACCCGAATTCCCTCCAGGGAACCAACATGTTCACCTGCACGTGCACTGCGAGCAAGTCTCGTCGACACAGGCGTCGCTACAAAAGCTGAGCGGAGCGCAGTTATAACAGCTACGGAACAGAAGTGTAAGTAAAAGCGGCTATAAAGATGAAGGTGAGACAAGGGTAATGAAACGTAGTCGAGCAAAATCAGGTGACGTGGGAGAATGTAGGTTAGGAAATCCAACACTCAGACATGGTAATTGGATGTCTCTATAGGCACCCTGGCTCAGCAGCTGTTGTGGCTGAGCACCTGATGGACAATTTGGAAAATCCAGAATGAGATTTTCACTCTGCAGCGGAGTGTGCGCTGATATGCAACTTCCTGGCAATTTAAAACTGTGTGCCCGACCGAGACTCGAACTCGGGACCTTTGCCTTTCGCGGGCAAGTGCTCTACCATCTGAGCTACCAAAGCACGACTCACGCCCGCTCCTCACAGCTTTACTTCTGCCAGTATCTCGTCTCCTACCTTCCAAACTTTACAGAAGCTCTCCTGCGAACCTTGCAGAACTAGCACTCCTGAAAGAAAGGATATCGCGGAGACAGAGCTTCTATAAAGTTTGGAAGGTAGGAGACGAGATACTGGCAGAAGTAAAGCTGTGAGTACCGGGCGTGAATCGTGCTTCGGTAGCTCAGATGGTAGAGCACTTGCCCGCGAAAGGCAAAGGTCCCGAGTTCGATTCTCGGTCGGGCACACAGTTTTAATCTGGCAGGAAGTTTCAATTTGGAAAATATTTCGAGTAGATTTCCCCACCATGTTATAGTTCTGGGTGGAGATTTTAATTTTCCGGATGTAGACTGGGACACTCAAACGTTCATAACGGGTGGCAGGAACAAAGAATCCAGTGAAATTTTTTAAGTGCTTTATCTGAAAACTACCTTGAGCAGTTAAATAGAGAACAGACTCGTAGCGATAACATATCAGACCTTCTGGTCAGCTGGACGGGGTGGCCGACCGGTTCTAGGCTCTACAGTCTCGAACCGCGCCACCGCTACGGTCGCAGGTTCGAATCCTGCCTCGGGCATGGATGTGTGTGCTGTCCTTAGGTTAGTTACGCTTAAGTAGTTCTAGGGGACTGATGACCTCAGTAGTGAAGTCCCATAGTGCTCAGAGCCATTTGAACCATTTGAACCTTCTGGTGACAAACAGACCCGAACTATTTGAAACAGTTGACGCAGAACAGGGAATCAGCGATCATAAAGCGGTTACTGCATCGATGATTTCAGCCGTAAATAGAAATATTAAGAAAGGTAGCAAGATTTTTCTGTTTAGCAAAAGTGACAAAAAGCAGATTTCAGAGTACCTGAAGGATCAACACAAAAGTTTGGTCTCAAGTACAGATAGTGTTGGGGATCAGTGGACAAAGTTCAAAACCATCGTACAATATGCGTTACATGATTATGTGCCAAGCAAGATCGTAAGAGATGGAAAAGAGCCACCGTGGTACAACAACCGAGTTAGAAAACTGCTAAGGAAGCAAAGGGAACTTCACAGCAAATATAAACATAGCCAAAGCCTTGCAGACAAACAAAAATTACGCGAAGCGAAATGTAGTGTGAGGATGGCTATGCGAGACGCGTTCAGTGAATTCGAAAGTAAAGTTCTATGTACTGACTTGGCAGAAAATCCTAAGAAATTTTGGTCTTATGTCAAAGCGGTAGGTGGATCAAAACAAAATGCCCAGACACTCTGTGACGAAAATGGTACTGAAACAGAGGATCACAGACTAAAGGCCGAAATACTAAATGTCTTTTTCCAAAGCTGTTTCACACAGGAAGACTGCACTGTAGTTCCTTCTCTAGATTGTCGCACAGATGACAAAATGGTAGATATCGAAATAGACGACAGAGGGATAGAGAACCAATTAAAATCGCTCAATAGAGGAAAGGCCGCTGGACCTGATGGGATACCAGTTCGATTTTACACTGAGTACGCGAAGGAACTTGCCCCCCTTCTTGCAGCGGTGTACCGTAGGTTTCTAGAAGAGCGTAGCGTTCCAAAGGATTGGAAAAGGGCACAGGTCATCCCCGTTTCAAGAAGGGACGTCGAACAGATGTGCAAAACTATAGACCTATATCTCTAATGTCGATCAGTTGTAGAATTTTGGAACACGTATTATGTTCGAGTATAATGACTTTTCTGGAGACTAGAAATCTACTCTGTAGGAATCAGCATGGGTTTCGAAAAAGACGGTCGTGTGAAACCCAGCTCACGCTATTCGTCCACGAGACTCAGAGGGCCACAGACACGGGTTCCCAGGTAGATGCCGTGTTTCTTGACTTCCGCAAGGCGTTCGATACAGTTCCCTACAGTCGTTTAATGAACAAAGTAAGAGCATATGTACTATCAGACCAATCGTGTGATTGGATTGAAGAGTTGCTAGGTAACAGAACGCAGCATGTCATTCTCAATGGAGGGAAGTCTTCCGAAGTAAGAGTGATTTCAGGTGTGCCGCAGGGGAGTGTCGTAGGACCGTTGCTATTCACAATATACATAAACGACCTTGTGGATAACATCGGAAGTTCATTGAGGCGTTTTGCGGGTGATGCTGTGGTATATCGAGAGGTTGTAACAATGGAAAATTGTACTGAAATGCAGAAGGATCTGCAACGAATTGACGCATGGGAATAATTGAATCTCAATGTAGACAAGTGTAATGTGCTGCGAATACATAGAAAGAAAGATCCTTTATCATTTAGCTACAATATAGCAGGTCAGCAACTGGAAGCAGTTAATTCCATAAATTATCTGGGAGTACGCATTAGGAGTGTTTTAAAATGGAATGATCATATAAAGTTGATCGTCGGTAAAGCAGATTCCAGACTGAGATTCATTGGAAGAATTCTAAGGAAATGCAATCCGAAAACAAAGGAAGTAGGTTACAGTACACTTGTTCGCCCACTGCTTGAATATTGCTCACCAGTGTGGGATCCGTACCAGATAGGGGTGATAGAAGTGATGGAGAAGATCCAACGGAGAGCAGCGCGCTTCGTTACAGGCTCATTTATTAATCGCGAAAGCGTTACGGAGATGATAGATAAACTCCAGTGGAAGACTCTGCAGGAGAGACGCTCAGTAGCTCGGTACGGGCTTTTGTTGAAGTTTCGAGAACATACCATCACCGAGGAGTCAAGCAGTATATTGCTCCCTCCTACGTATATCTCGCGAAGAGACCATGAGGATAAAATCAGAGAGATTAGAGCGCACACAGATGCATACCGACAATCTTTCTTTTCACGAACAATACGAGACTGGAATAGAAAGGAGAACTGATAGAGGTACTGAAAGTACCCTCCGGCACACACCGTCAGGTGGCTTGCGGAGTATGGATGTAGTTGTAGATGTAGATGTAGAATTGTAAATAAAGTAGGCTATACGATGGTAGTAGTGGTAAGTTTCTATGGGAGCAAACTGCTGAGCTCATCGGTCTATAAGATTGACATAAAAAAGATGTGGAAAAGGGGCAACTAAACGCAGACGAGTCAAATCAGGTGATTCTGGAGAATCTAGACTAGGAAATGCTACACTAAAAGAAATAGACGACTTCTGGTATTATGGCTACAAAATAAAGTGACGATGGCCAAAATATATAGATACAAAATACACAGTGGCAAAAGCAAGAAACGAATTTCTGAAAAAGATAAATTTATTATATTCAAATACAAATTTATATGTTATTAAGTCTTTTATGGAAGTTCTTTTTTTAAATTTCTTTATTCATAACAGTGTTCATCACACATCAAAACCCACCACCTAACTAATTAGTGGGGCCTACAATTTACTACAGTGTCACATGCAGCATAATACACAGTAGTGTTTCTTAACTCTAAGGAGCAAGCTGACTAAGTTACTTGCTCTACCGGGAACTACAAGTCATGCTTACTATTCCACTCTACTTCAGTACTGCAGAGTTACAGATGTGCCAGCACAAATATACTGGGTGATCAAAAAGCCAGTATAAATTTGAAAACTGAATTAATCACGGAATAATGTAGATAGAGAGGTACAAACTGACACCCATGCTTGGAATGACGTGGGGTTTTATTAGAACCAAAAAAATACAAACGTTCAAAAAATGTCCGACAGATGGCGCTTCATCTGATCAGAATAGCAATAATTAGCATAACAAAGTAAGGCAAAGCAAAGATGATGTTCTTTACAGGAAATGCTCAATATGTCCACCATCATTCCTCAACAATAGCTGTAGTCGAGGAATAACATTGTGAACAGCACTGTAAAGCATGTCCGGAGTTACGATGAGGCATTGGCGTCGGATGTTGTCTTTCAGCATCACTAGAGATGTCAGTCGATCACGGTACACTTGCGACTTCAGGTAACCCCAAAGCCAATAATCGCACGGACTGAGGTCTGGGGACCTGGCAGGCCAAACATGACGAAAGTGGCGGCTGAGCACACGATCATCACCAAACTGCGCATGCAAGAGATCTCAAACGCGTCTAGCAATATGGGGTGTATTTTTGGTTCTAATAAAACCCCATGTCATTCCAAGCATGTGTGTCAATTTTTGCCTCTCTATTTACATTATTCCGTGATTTATTAAGTTTTCAAATTTATACTGACTTTTTGATCACCCAGTAAACCTATTTTTGTGGCCGTGCCCATCGACCTAATCCCATGCCTCTGCCATTGGGCTGGGACGGCTGCAGGATCCGGAAATGTTAGTTTCAAAATAATCTATTTCTACTAAACTACATCTATGACTACCTATCTTAATAACCTAGTGCAATGTCCTTTGGTGTGAGACACACCTCCCTCTGCAAGTATTTGACTGTAATGTTACCTTTTATGTAAGTTCTCCTACGTGGCAGGTAAAATACGAGCGCTATACAGAAAGTAAATTCCGATCGGTCGCGAAATGGAAACTGTGAAAATCCGATGGAGTTTTGCTCAGATGTGTTGTATAGTGCTTCTACCACGCCCGTCGATCTTTTCAATTCTGAGCGTACAGTGAGCACGTAAAGATGGCTAGAAAATAGTGTCTCTCGCAAAGTATGAGGCCCTGGTGTGAGATTTCGCCTGTTCGCTGTGCAGTCCGCATAACGTAGCTATCGTGCGTTTCGTTCTTCATGATAAATCTCGGCCGCACTGTGCATGGGCAATGAAGATGCTCCTGAAGCGTTTTCGACAGGAAGTATTCGATCACCCACAACACAGACCGTAACTGGCTCGTTCTGAGTTTCATCTCCGCTCACATGAACCGATGGCCGTGAAGACAACATTTTGACACAACAACGAGGTGTAGACGAGCGTAGAGAACGGGCGGAAAGCACAGGCGGTTGCATTCTATGAGGAATGTATTGGAAAATTGGGACAACCCTACGACAAATGTCTAAGTCGGAGCAACGACTATGTAGAGAAGTAGCTGTAAAGTGCAGTTAACTATTGCAAATAAAACATTTTTATTTTCACAGTTGATTCCATTTCGCGACCGATCGAAATTTACTTTCCGAATAGCCCTCGTTTAAATGGCCTGGAATGGAATAAGTATTTTCTGATGCATAACGGCGCAAATTGCTCGAGATCACGTATCCTGACTGGCTGAACCAGGCCTCATCTGATCAAATGCAGAGCTGAGTATTAAAATGCCCGATTTCACTTCACTCAGAAACCACCGTCAGAACAGAATACGTGAAAGTTCGTCTGGGCTCTTTAAATCTTGCACAACAGTAAATTTCTAAGGCTAAAGATCCATTTTGATGACGTTCCGACGCCGCGATCTCTGTGTTCCCATTTGCGCAGATAAACGGACTTGAGATTTCGTTTGCCTTTGTTTCCCCCTTTCCTTCATTTGAACAATGCTTTCTGATTTTCGAGCTCTTTTCGGATAGTTACGGTTTTTTTTCCGCTATAGAATCTGTTTCGTTCCATTTTTCGATCTTGTTTTGCACTGCAGACTTTGCTGGAGGTTTTTCCAAAACACTTCCAGTCTGAAACTGTTGCACAAACAGTTCCGTAAACATTTTCCACGAATAATGCTCCGTATAACACACGAAGTTGACGCAGCCAGTTTTATTGTAAGATCTATTTTGTGTTGCATCCAAATAAACACGTCTGCTCATTTCAGTCGTAATGACACAGCGAAGTACTGTGTTAAAATTATACAGGAGATGCGCATTAGTAGACATGTGACAGAAACAGACTGAGGCAAAGAAATCATGGTTTCCAGCATTTTGTGTGATGGTGGTTCTACTGCCAATTTCGGGCCAATTTTAGTATGCTCACCCTACATAACCTGCAGCGACCAGCGGATGGAATCCTTTTGTTCTTTCCCAGAGACATTTATTTCTGCGTCTTTCTAGCAACTTAAAAAATAAAATCATGTAATAAGTTATTAATCAACAATGTACACACCGAAATATTTTGAAACTCCTGTAAAAGCAAATATATTAAAATGCATGAGTACGCCCGCTTCTGCGTCCGCTCAGTTCAACATCCACCACGAGAAGATAAAAACTTCATCTGCCGCTGTATTTTGCTTTATTTTAAGACAACTGAAAACCAGGCGGCAGCAGAGATAAAACTGCTCAAGTGAGAGCAGGATGTCTGACGAGAAAAATGAAAGCGGAAATGTTATAAAAATTATGAAACAAAAAGAGTTATGTCGCAACCGGCGGAAAGTGGTACGTCACAAAGTGGAACGAAGTGGACGATAAACACTTCAGGCAGAAGAGAATGTATGCTTCTGAAATGTGGTACTACGGAAGTATACAGAAGGTTACATCGTTAGATGGGATAACTAACGAAGAGATGGCGAAACGATTTGGAGAGGAACTAAATTTATGGTACATGCATGAATAAAAGGAAGGATGGGTTGACAGCACACATTCTGAGTCACGAAAGCGTCTCAATTTGATAATGGACGGAAGTGTGAGGGGGGGAGGGGGGGGAGGGATTTTAGAGAACCAACGATCGGCAAAAGCAAGGAGGCCCACATGGATGTAGACTGCCGAAGTTACGCAGAGGTGAAACGGCATGCACAAGATACTAGTGTAGAGAACTGCATGAAACCAGTCTTTGGACTTAAGACCATCACAAGAGAACAACATAAACAAAGTATTAAATGAACAACCTCATCTAGTTCACGACGGACTGTGGTTTGGGAACTACGACTGTTTATGATAAATAAGATAACCGTTTCACTGAAACGAAAGACTGTATAGCAAGACGTCAGATAAGGGCGATTCAGAACGAATTATCTCTGTCATAAAAGTTAAAAGAAAATTTTCACTGACCAGTCATCAAAGGAAAATCTCTTGTGGTATTTAAAACATCCAGCATCAAATTCAAGTCAAATGAAAGCACTGAAGAATACGTGGAAACCAAAACAATGATCACAAATTTGTTTTATTCAATCATCGGTTTAAATCGTTAGGGTGGCCGTCAGATTTATCTGTCTCGTTAAATTTAATAAAAGAGGTAGTAAAATTTATAACCATGACTGACATTGTCACATAATATAAACTCATAATGAATTTATTACGATCAGTTTGAGCTGTATCTTCATTACACTCATGGCTCGTCGTTGACACACTGGCTGTGTGTTACGGATGATGATGATGATGATGATGATGGTAATGATGATCATAACCATCGAAACCAGTCATTGAATAAAATAAATTTGTGATCATAGACAGTTCTTGTTTCCACATATTCTCAAATACTAGATCGCAGTTGCCTTCAAGGTGACCATGTATGCCCTCACCAAGAATATGTTGAAATTTAAAACTCAAGAACTCACAGCCATTTCCACACTGGCCACATTGACAGGACATTAAATCAATATTGATCGTTATGTTTTGGTACAGAGAGAAAACCGGAAGTGCAATTTTAAAGACTAATGCAAATGTGTTATCTCGAATTGCACTATGCCAAAATGACTTTTACTGCAGGGAATGATGACAGTCCTGATAATAGTTGAGGATGTTTCTATTCGTAGAAAGTGTATGACGGTATAATATTTAATTAAACACCGCTGTATACTTCTTACTGAATGGTTCGTAATGGAATGGTTAGTGGGCTCTTATCGAAAATCGGCATTTTTCATTAACACGAATCATTCACAAATTTTCTGTCTTCAAAATTTGATCAGTTCTCTTGTCACCATAAGTGACATTAGCAACATAGCGTCCAATCTTCTGAGATTATTGCGGTATACCTTCTCTGAAAGTTGTTTCCTATAATCTTCCTTGTTTTATAGTTGTATGCCTTAATCAACCATCATGTATTTCATACTTGAGCTTGTTAAAGCTGTTGGACTTCGTGTTTAGAGACTTTTCTGCTCTTTTCCCTGCAAGTGGTCTTTCTTTAGAAATGGTTAAAAAATACTGTGGCAATGTTGTGACGTAATGGAAGCATAATTTGTTGGAGATCATGATCTATCATTTTGCGCTACCTGATTTTCATTAGAAGTTTCTGTAGGTTGCACTTTAGACGCTGCAGCCTGAATGGGCAGCAGTCCTCGCAACAACACCATGTGTGGATTTCGCAGAAGAAAAATGATGCTTATTACACACAAGGTAAACCTAAGGTTCGATCTCACAAATTTTGAACCTGTTAACTGCATTACTGACTGTAGCTGCTTTCAGACATGCAGTGCTCACAGGGCAAATTCCCCATCACACCCCTTCAGATTTAGTGGTAAGATGACCCATTGGACAGCTGGTCAAAAACTGAACACAGGTCAAACATGCAGACAGGAAGAGGATTTACTGAACTGTGGAAAACAGAAGTAAAATAGAAACAGTGTACGGCCCAAGATCAACATGCGCAACATAGAACGACTCTGAATACCCGTGGTTTCGTGCTCATGTGGTCACGGTTTTGGACTACGAAGGTTGAGAGCTGGTTTCAAATGTCCATGTCCCACACCTTTTTTTTCACAAAATTGTGGGCTGTTCGACCGGTCAATGACGTTTCTGTTCGACGTATTCAAATGTGCGTGGGTGTCATGGTGTAACGTCCCATTACAACAGCGACGTGTAACAGAGCGACCACCCACACGTACGTACCTCCCATTTGCTCTAAACAAGTACCACATGTTACGCCTCTTGCGTTCCGCTTTGGAAGTTTTGACGCTTGAGCTCCATCTTTCTAACATAATTCACATCCGCTTATTTGTTCTTTTCATTTTTGTGAGAGGACTGTGAGGCGTCTCGCCTGCTCTTGCTGTTTATCGCATTTACTTGTGACGGCAATACATTCTTACCACATGACACATATAATAAACCAAGGTATAGCATGGAGATTTGGACACCGTGGTTCTTGCGAGTCTCTCGATGTTGCAAATCTTGTACCTGGACCTTTCACTATTTCTATTTTGCTTCTTTGTCACATTTTAGTACACCTTCTTCTTGTTTTCCTGGTTGACCTGTGTTCAGTTTTTGACGGACTACTCACTGGCTCATGTTACCCTATCCCTGGGGGGGGGGGGGGGACTGGAGGTGTTACTAGGGGGAGTTTCTCTTGTCAGTAGACGCTACATAGGTGAAGCTGCCAACTTGCTCCAGACGGCTACGTTAGAAGTCTTTGATTTTTGGAGTGGGATTAATAAGAATAAGACTGGCGACCTTGAAACGCGTATTGTTTATCATAGTTATTTACAACATAGAATTGCAAAATCTTATCAGTTATATCACAAAAGTTTATGTTGAAGACCTCGAAAATTGTAACAGGCCAGATAATACATGAAACGGTTACACTGAAGCGCGTATTCAAATACAGAGATATGTTAACAGGAAAAATATGGCGATGCGGTCGGCCAACGCCCATATAAGACAACAAGTGTCCAGCGTAGTTGTTAGATCGGTTACTGCTGCCACAATGGCAGGTTATCATGATTTAAGCGAGTGTTATAGTCTACGCATGAGATACAGCATCTCGGAGGTAGCGATGAAGTCAGGATTTTCCTTTACGACCATTTGAAAAGTGTACCGTGAATATCAAGAATCAGGTAAAACATGAAATCTCCGACATCGTTGCGGCCGAAGAAAGATCCTTCAAAACCGAGAACAATGACGATTGAAGAGAATCGTTAAACGTGACAGAAGTGCAACCCTTCCGCGAATTCCTGTAGATTTCAATTCTGGGCCGTCAACAAGTGTCAGCGTGCGTACCGTTCAACGAAACATCATCGATATGGGTTTCCGGAGCCGAAGGCCCACTCGAGTACCTTTGATGACTGCACGACACAAAGCTTTACGCCTCACCTGGGCCCTTCAACACCGATAATGGAATGTTCATGACTGGAAATATGTTGCCTGGTCGGACGAGTCTCGTTTCAAATTCTAACGATCGGATGGACGTGTGCCGGTATGGAGACAACCTCATGAATCCATGGACCCTGTATGTCAGCAGGGGACTGTTGAAGCTGGTGGAGGCTCTGTAATGGCGTGGGGCGCGTGCAGTTGGAGTGTTGTAGGACGCCTGATACGTCTCGATACGACTCTGACAGGTGACACGTAAGTAAGCATCCTATCTGATCGCCTGCATCCATTCATGTCCACTATGCATTCCGATGAACTCCTGCAATTACACCAGTACAATGCGACACCCCACACGTTCGGAATTGCTACAGAGTGGCTCCTGGAACACTCTTCTGTGTTTAAACACTTCCGCTTGTAACAACAACTGTACATATAAAAAAGTTTTCTTCTGACTTTCGATAAATTACTGTAATCAATATTCTGAATCCATTTCTTTTCTTGTTATCTCATTATGTTAAAGAAACTGTAAACACATTTCGATGTAAATTTTAATATTTATGTTAAATTTCAAGTAATGTTATAATAGAAGTGAAGTTTAAATAATGTTGGGAATATTGTAAGATGTGAAAGTTGTTATTGTACGCCTGGTCCATACGTAGGCAATGTATTAGGATATGTGGAATGTAAAACCTTTCGTGAATACCCTATCTGTAGGGGAGCGGTAAAAGGTGGATGGCAGGCGAGCGCGGGAAAATGCACACGGGCGCGGCACGGCATAACGGGCTCAGCAAGTCAGTCGGAGTTGGGCACCGGTCTGAGGAACACGTTCCGGATCGAGGAGGCTATCCTGGAAAAAGTGGTTTCATTTGAGCCTCGGATGTGCCGTTTCCGACGACTATACAGCATGGCTATATCCATTAGGCACTGAATTGAAAAGGAGTACAACGCCAAGAAGAAACAAAGTGCCGCTACAGCAAGAGCCATAGCTGTGATTGTATGTGTGCTGTGCGCCTCGCCATCTCGCTGCCCGCCAACCGCCGCATCGACTTGCACAGGTCAATTCTTTACAAGTGTATCCGTATGGACCAGTGTTAAATTTGTTCCTAACTGTTCAATAATAACTTGACTTTTACCAGAATTGCCCTATTAATTAATGATCCTAATCACTAACCTGGACAGGGTCCTTTCCGCATGTTGTGCAATCTGAGTGTCCCGAAATGAAGATTTAAAATTCATGTTAATAAGAATTACGTGCAGAACTATCTATGCTAGAAAGATATTTAAAGAACTTTGTTGTTAATGAATATTTTGGTAAATAATAGACCTGACAAATTTTGAAGATAATGTTGAAAGTGGTTTAGTAATGAAGCCTAATTAAACAGAAACAAAAATAATGGTAGTTAAATGAGGAATTAATAAGACAAAAAGAATAGTAACCCATATTTTGTAAATCTTGAGTGCTTCATGTGTCCAATAATTAACAGTTTCAACACAGTGACCATAACAGTTTCAGGGTCCCCCCCCCCTTTTTTTTCATTCTTTTCATTTCTATTCATTTAAATGCTGAAGTGCACTGAACTGATTTAATCTGCAAAGTAAAAGCCAATATAAAACCTAAATTTATCAGTGTTTTTTCCTTATTAAGATTGACATTGTATGTGTGTTTCAAAAGTGCTATTTCTAGGGCAACCTATGCCCGATTTCAGTTGGATCAATAGACAAAATGCAGTGTGTAGTAATCATTGTAGTGTAATGTTGTGTATTTGTAGCTTGTCCAAATCAGTACAGAAAGGGAAAATACTAGTTTAGTAGATTTTTCCGGTTCTAAAGTTTTCCATATAATGCAGTATTACTACGTGTGGTTATGTTTTTACGTACATCCACTTGTACAAGGAAAAAACTCACGTAATGCCTAATTAGGCTGGCGACCGTATTATTAATAATTGGTAGCATCTGCTGCGTAGGTTTCTTGTCTGTATTAACGTGTAGTTGCACTTTATACTGGCTTGACGTATCATTGTTGTTACTGACTGGGTATAAGTCCGATTTTGCTTCCATTCAGGTACACGCGGTCATCATATTTAATAAAATCCTTTCTTATAAGGTGAAGCCCGTCAACTTATCATAGTACAGGCTTTAAGGAGTTAACGTACGCAAGAGCGGAGACGTTACAAGTGGCTTTTTCGTGACAGGACTATTTGTTCTGTTGGAACAAGCTACGTAAACGTTAATGCTGCTTGTAACGTTACACGCTGGCCACCAAGCTCCCCAGACATCAACATTATTGAGCGTACCTGGGTTGCCTTGCAGCGTGCTATTTAGAACAACTCTCCACTCTTACCGATTTATGGACAGCCCTGGACGATTCATGGTGTCACGTCCTTCCAGCGCTACATCAGACATTAGTCGAGTCCATGCCACGTCGTGTTGCGGCACTTCTGCGTGCTCACGGTGGGCCTACACGATGTTTGGCAGGTGTACCAATTTCTTTGGCTTTTCAGTGTATTTAACATGTCTGAACTGGCAGCAGTGGATTCACTGTATGTGTTTTTAGAGTCACTGCGTATGGTGATGCTAACACGAACGTACGTGTGAACATTAAAGTAACTGGCTAGTGATCTAGCTCGCTCGCCAACTGTTCCCGGTGTCCTGCATACAGTGACACGGTGTAAAATGAACGAACGTACGAAGTACATTAAATGCACTAGGGGTGCGTTGTTGGGTCTACTGACTGCTTGGACATGAAGGAAAATAGAACTGTAATGGGAATGTTAGGATTATTTATTTATTTATTTATTTATTTAACCTGGCAAGATTAGGGCCATCAGGCCCTCTCTTACATCTAACCAGGCATTCTACTTATTTTACATTCATATGTTTTAGTAGGCATGTTAAACTACATCTAGTACAAAAAGTGAAATAAACAATTTGAAAGGTACACCTGGAAAAATACATACATATAGAGTTTATATTCTTAGATCACAAGTACTGTTATAATTAGACATTATTGAAGAGACAGATTTTAGATAGGTGTGCTGGCAGCAGGGAGTATGAGGGAGACTCATGGTGAAGGGAGGAGAGGAATAGAGACATTATGAAACATAATTAAGGAAATATAAAGGGAAGAAGATTGCGTGCCTAATAGAGATAGATGAAGAGGAAGGCATCTCAGGAGCAAGATAGCTTTGGTATTTGACAGATGAGGGGATTGCCCTTGTACATTAATTTTGTGGAGAACTTTATGAGGATGATAGTAGGAAATGCTTCAACTTCTTCTTAAAAGCAGCAGGAGATTGAATTTTGCGGAAGGTAAGGGGCAGTTTGTTCCAGAGGCGGACAGCGGCAACTGAGAAGGAGTTTGCAAAAGTTTTTGTTTTGTGAGTGGGCACAGTTAGGATACCAAATAAGAGTGACCTCGTGTTTCGATTATGATGACATGACAGGTTTTTAATCTCTGAAGCAAGGTACTGGGGTGCTTGCGCGGCGAGGAGTCGGTGGAGTAGACATAGAGTGTGGTAGTCACGCAATTTGTCCGGCCGCAGCCACCCTAGCTCGGAGTATGAAGCACTAACATGATCATATCGGCGAATGTTGCAGGTGTAACGCACACAGGCATTCATGGTTAGCTCTAGCCGTCTTTTGTTTTCACTACTCATGCCTTGTTGAATCACATCACAATAGTGGAGGTTCGGTAGAACGAGTGCTTGCACGAGCTGGCGTTTCAAGTCCTGTGGAAATATGTTCCGAAACTTTTTGAGAGCATAGAGACAAGCAGACGTCTTTCGGCACACTGCGACTGTATTCACCGCTCAGTTGAGATGCTCATCCAAAGTTACACCCAAGTTCTTCACTGTTTTCTGATATGGTATTGGAGTACGGTCGAGCAGAATAGGAGGTAGCCGTTCGCGGAAATCTGAACTTATTAATTTCTGATGGGCTATTAAGATTACTTGCGTCTTTTTTGCATTTAGTTTAAGCCCCAGGTTTTTCGCCCATGTCACTACTGAAGACAGATCATCATTCATCTGAGCGATTGCAGTGTTTACATCTTCAGGTCTGACGCTTAGGTAGAGCTGGAGGTCGTCGGCATAGAAATGATATTTACAGGAGGACAGAACCGACGAAATATCGTTGACATATAAAGAAAACAAAAGTGGTCCTAAGACTGATCCTTGGGGCACTCCCGAGGAAACATGTTTCCAGGAAGATTTTTCATTTACGCAGACAACACATTGCTGTCTGTCTTTTAAGTAGCTTTCAAACCATCTCATTGCACTATCAGAGAAATTAAGCTGTTGCATTTTTCTGAGCAATATGTCAAAGCTAACAGTGTCAAAAGCTTTGCTGAAGTCCAGTAGCGTCAAAATTGTTGCCTTTCGATTGTCGATGGCATATTTCAGGTCATCAGTTACTTTAATTAGAGCAGTGTTTGTGCTGTGATGTTTACGGAAACCGGATTGAAATTTGTCATATAGGCTGAATTCATGCAAGTGTTCAGTGATTTGGTCATGAACAATATATTCAAATTGATACAGGAGTAAGAGAGTAGTCATAACACTAACGGAAACAATGATTACACTTGTCTTGAGCCGCAAAAATCTATATTTTGTTTATTTTCTACTTCTCATGACACGTTTCGGTGTCACCATCATCAGATCAGTGGTATAAAATTGCAAAGTAAGAAAAGAAAAGAATAGACAGAAATAAAAATAGAACGGCTTTCAAAGTTTCAAAAGTATGTCACTGTCCTATATGTATTTATTTTTCGCCTTAAATCCACTACTAAAGGATTATAATACCAACAGATTACTGTATATTGCGTGATTAATCGACATCTGAGTTACTGACAAGTAGAAAATGATGAATCGAAATTATAGATCTGATATCATAAGAGAATTGTTGTTAGGCCCTGAAATGAAAAATAGGGTCAGAGATGATGAAAAAAATATTACGATTCACTGATGTAGTAAGTAGTTGTAATAAAATCCTCTGATTCTAGAAGTAAAATTTGTTTCGAAATTGAAAAAGCTATGGGAATACAAAATTAATCGTCGCCTCATATAAAAAGTAAAGCCGTTGACAGTTTAAGTGGCAAATCTCATCATTGGTAATAACGGGATCACTGCCTTTTTTTACGTCAGTGATCCGATGTTTGATGCGGTCCGCCGTTAATTCCTCTCCTGAGCCATCCTCTTCATCTCAGAATAGCACTTGCATCATATGTCTTCAATTTTTTTCCTACATACATTCCAGTTTCTTTCATCCCCTATAGTTTTCTACCTTCTACAGCTCCCTTAAGTGCTACAGAAGTTATTCCGCAATGTCTTTATCACGTGACCTTTTGTAATGTCCTACTTGTTGTCTTTGTTCTCCATGTATTCCTTTCTTCACCGATTCTGCAGAGAACCTCTTCATTCATTATTTTATGTTCACCCAGTTTTCAACATCCTTCCACAGTAACAGGTCTCAAACGCTTCGTTTCCCTTCTTTTCACATTTTCCCACAGCCATAGAGGAGATCTACGCAAAATGGAGCGGCAGCCCCTCGAGCATGTCTACATAGCCCCAGCACGCCTCAGCATCGCAAGCCCTCCATGTCGCAGTCACGATCGGACTTCAGCCGGCGTTACCAGCGCTGGCAGAGTGACCTATTTGCATCCGGACAACAAGTGACAAGAAAATACACCGAAGTGCGGAAGAAAGTGGTATATGCATGCGAGTTCGAATACAGAGATATGTAAACAGGCAGAACACGGCGCTGCGGTCTGCAACGCCTTTTTAAGACAACAAATGTCTGACGCCGTTCTTAGATCGGTTACTGCTGCTACAATGGCAAGTTATCAAGATTTGAGTGAGTTTGAACGTGGTGTTGTAGTCGGCACATGAGCGACACAGCATCTCCGAGGTAGCGATGAAGTGGGGTTTTTCCAGTATGACAATTTCACGAGTGTACCACGAATATCAGCAGTCCGGTAAAACATCAAATCTCCGACATCGCTGCTGCCGGAAAAAGATCCTGCAAGAACGGGACCAACGAAGGCTGATCGTTCAGAGTGACAGAAGTGCAACCCTTCTGAAAATTGCTGCAGATTTCAATGCTGGGCGATCAACAAGGGTCAGCGTGCGAACCATTCAACGAAACATCACCGATATGGACTTTCGGAGTCGAAGTCCCACTCGTGTACCCTTGATGACTCAGGACACAAAGCTTGACGCCTCGTCTGAGCCCGTCAGCAACGAAATTGGACTATTGATGATCGGAAACATGTTGCCTGGTCGAACGAGCCTCATTTCAAATTGTTTCGAGTGGACGGACGTGTACGAATATGGAGACAACGTCATGAACCCATGGACCCTGCATGTCAGCAGGGGACTGTTCAAGCTGGTGGTGGCTCTGTAATGGTGCGAGGCGAGTGCAGGTGGAATGATACGGGACCCCTGATACGTCTAGATACAACTCTGACAAGTAACGCGTACGTAAGCATCCTGTGTGATCATCTGACGGAGCAAGGAAGACATCAAAAGCAGACTCGCTATGGCAAAAAAGGCATTTCTGGCCAAGAGAAGTCTACTAATATCAAATACCGGCCTTAATTTGAGGAAGAAATTTCTGAGGATGTACGTCTGGAGTACAGCATTGTATGGTAGTGAAACATGGACTGTGGGAAAACCGGAAGAGAAGAGAATCGAAGCATTTGAGATGTGGTGCTATAGACGAATGTTGAAAATTAGGTGGACTGATAAGGTAAGGAATGAGGAGGTTCTACGCAGAATCGGAAAGGAAAGGAATATGTGGAAAAGACTGATAAGGAGAAGAAACAGGATGATAGGACATCTGCTAAGACATGGGGGAATGACTCCCATGGTACTAGAGGGAGCTGTAGAGGGCAAAAACTGTAGAGGAAGACAGAGATTGGAATACGTCAAGCAAATAATTGAGGACGTAGGTTGCAAGTGCTACTCTGAGATGAAGAGGTTAGCACAGGAAAGGAATTCGTGGCGTGCCGCATCAAACCAGTCAGTAGACTGATGACAAAAAAAAAATGATCATCTGCATCCGTTCATGTCGATTGGGCATTCCGACGGACTTGAACAATCCAGCAGGACAATGCGACCTCCCACAAGTCCAGATTTGCTACAGAGTGGCTACTTCCGTAGGTCACCAAACTCCCCAGACGAACATTATTGAGCATATCAGGGATGCTTTGCAACGTGTTCAGAAGACCATCCCTCATAGTCTTATGGATTTATGGACATCCATGTAGGATTCATGGTGTCAGTCCCCTCCAGCACTACTCCAGATTTGCTACAGAGTGGCTACTTCAGTAGGCCACCAAACTCCCCAGGCGAACATTATTGAGCATATCAGGTATGCTTTGCAACGTGCTCTTCAGAAGACCATCCCTCGTAGTCTTATGGACTTATGGACATCCATGTAGGATTCATGGTGTCAGTTCCCTCCAGCACTACTTCAGAGATTAGCCGAGCCCATGCCTCGGCCTTTTGCACCTTCGTGCTCGCAGAGGCCCTACACGATATTAGGCTTTTCAATGTAGTGTCGCAAATATTCCGCCATCGGCAGCTGTGAAGGGCGGCGCACTGACTGCACAAGCCAGTTCTTTCGGCTTCGAGAGTCTCTCCAGCCTTCTGGGCGGAAGCTGTTCTCCTTACTGAACACTCTCGAAGCCAATAGTGGGGGCCGACGTTGCTGTTCTAGGCTTCACCGTTGCTTTCTTCTGTGAGGACACATTGTGTTAGGGATACACTTTGCTATGCCTGTTTTGGACGTAATCAAGACGAAATTCACGGGACTTAGATTATTCCCCTGCAAAGCGTATTTTTTTACGAAGCTCCTAGTGGTTTTACCACACGCTAAAAACAGCCAGGTGGCTGTAGATAGCAGCTATGTCATCCTCTGTACCATTACCTAGTGAGACGCAGTATTTTGTGCCTTCTGTCCTTACTGTCGAAGCAGACGTATTTCGTGCTCAATAAACTTGTTAAAATCTTGCTCACTGTTTTCCCTGTGTCCCCGTATGGGACAATTCACCTAAAGTCCATGATTCACTTCTATACAGTGCTGAGCTCCAAACTTAAGTCTTAGAAATTTGTTCCTCACATTAAGGCCTACGTTTGATACTAGCAGACTTCTTTTGGCGAGAAATGCGCTCTTTGCCTGTGTTGGTCTGATTTCTACCCCCTCGTAGCTTCGTCTATCATGTCTCATTTTGCTTCGAAGGTAGCGGAATTGTTTCCCTTCGACTGCTACGGATTCTCCAATTCTGATACTGCGTATTACCCGTCTTCCCCTGTGACCTACACCTGTTTTCTTGAGAAACTGTGGACTTTTTCACCAATTTACGATGCCGAACACTTTTTCTGGGTTAACGGGGCCTGTTAACGTCGCTTGATTTTTCTTAAATATTTCTTCCACTATCAAGCACGTCAGAACTGCCTTGCTGGTGCCTTTACCTTTCCTAAAACCAAACTGGTTGACATGTAACAGACCCTGAATTTTGTTTCCCATTCTACTGTTTATTGTTGTCTGCAGCAACTTGGATGCATGAGATTCGAAACTGATTGTAAGATAGTTCTCGCACTTATCCGCTTTTGCTGTCTTCCGGATTGTGTGTATAACAGTTTTCCGAAAGTTTGGTGGTACGTCTTCAGACTCATAGATTCTACACATCAACTTGAACAGTTGTTTGGTCGCCACTTCCCCCCAAAGATTTTAGAAATTCCGGAGGAATGTTATCTACGATTTCCGCCTTATTTGATCGCAAGTGTTCCAAAACTCTGTTAAACAATGACTCTAAAATTGGATTCCCTATGTCTTCCACATCGACTATGTTGACAGTTCGTCCCCCTCGTAGAATTGTAACGCAGCAAGTTATTATGAGATGACATTCGTTGCAGCAAGGCTCGCAGCCGTCTAGTACGGTGGCTGCAAGATGGCTACATGTTTTTTTTTTCCCGCTTTGCTGACAGCACAGCTGTCGCTGCCTGCCGTGAGAACTGCATAGCGTAACATTCAGTCGATACGAAGATTCATACCCTCTACGAATCTAAATAATCCAGATTAGGTATATTATCAGATTTTGTTCAAATTTGGTACACAGCCTTTTGTTGTTAATGGAATGATGCTGTCAAAATTTCAGATTTTTATTTATTATAGTTCTGGAAATAAAGAGAATTACCTAAAACACCTAAAACCTACGCTTGTTTTTTAAAATTGAAGTTAGGATCAATAACAGATTGACTTTGATTACCATTTGAAGCCATTCCAAAGTTATCAGTGCATAAAAATCAATAAATTAGAATTTCTTTTCAAAACTTTAGTCACTGTGCATTACGTAATACAAAAATCAGTCAAAATTATTATTTGATTATATTTCGCCGTGTGAGTCCGTGAGAATGATTGAGAGAGTGTATGTGGGACATACGTTAAAATTTAATACTTCATTTTACGTAAAACCTTGTACAAACTGACCGCGGGAAAGTTATGTTGCAACCACGATTCAAGAGACGTATGTCGGTGTTTGTTTGCTTTTGTATAAAAGTAGCCAGAATGGAAGTTAGAGGCGGAATAGGTTTATTTATCAATTTGAAGAATATTTGGCACTTCGTTTACTTTGATTAAACATAATACAAGAATTTGAAGTTCTGCTGACATTAATTACTATCAAATTAGTAATTGGATAAGGCAAGATTTGCCGCGAGAATGATCCGGAAGGAACGTTCTGATTGGTCGTTTAGATCAACAGCCAATGGGAATTAAGCTGTTCCCGTGCGGATAGAGATGGGGAAGTATCTCGAGAAGAGTCGCTTGCTAGCCGGTCTATGGATAACACGATGTCAGATCGCTCCTTACGAATACTCTGTAAGATGAGGGAATAGCGAGCTAAAGTTTGGTGTTTCTAAATTAAATAGTTTGAGAGAGATGAGCGTGTGAACTTTCTGGCCGTAGTAACAACTCCGCGTGGCTTGTTTCGTGCTTTGTACGGAATATTTCGGCGAGCGCCTCCTACGAAGAAGACCACTGAAATGACTGAATGTTTAACTCGCAAATAGTTGTGGGTCTGTGACTGGTGGAAAGTGAAAATTAATCTGGTCGGACTTGCTAAAATTCTGGCTGCTTTTCGAGAGAATATTTGTTATACAGACAGTGAACTTGGAATGATAATTTTTTACCATATTAAATACGGACTCGACAACCTTTTAATGTGTTTCAGTATGAATAAAAAGCAGAGTTAATTTAATTTTAAACGCTTTTCTGCAAGTAGACTGAATATCCCGAACGCCCGATTTTTTAATCATGAACTTTCAGGAACTGACTTTCATCTATAGTTACTCGGCCTCTGTGTGGTGGGTATTAGTTAGTGCTTTACACTGCCTAGCACGTATCTGCTACCACAGGGGGAAGGGACGTCGGAAAGAAGAGTACCGAGGTAGGTAGACTTTCGATAAGTGAAAGAGAGAAGGCTGACGACTGACCCCGCCCCATCGAAGAGGCGTGTTAAAAAGCGACTGTCAAGTGTCAGGAGTGCACGTGAAGCTTGCGTGAGTTTCTCCAAGATACTGGTGAAATCCACATTTTGTCATTGTTACATCTGGTGTACCAAAGTGTTTTTTTATGAGAAATATGCATTTTTAAATCGACAGGTGTTATAATTTTTCTTGCAGTTGATGACTGTTGAAATAACTGAAAACGGTCAAGAATAAATATAATGTAAGCGGCTGATACCAGATGCAATTGCTTTTCTCTAAGTATCTCACAGCTGCAGCTAGTTACCTACGCACATTTCTGATCACAATCAGTAGCTTGCAGCGATACGTTACCTCCGAGCGGGAAGAACTTGGCGTAGATGCTCTTGAAGGTGGCTTCGTTGATGGCACCGCTGGGGCACTCCTGCTTGAAGGTGCGGTAGATGTAGCGGATCTCCTGGCGGGAGAACCTCGTGGTGCGGCTGATGGCCTCCAGACGGTCTGGCCGGTGTCGCTCCGGGGGAGGGCCCTCCTCCTCGTCCAGGTCCACGTCTGGAACAAGCACAGCCCAACGGCCACCGTCACTACCGCAGCAGTCGATCGTTTGACCTGGTGTCTCAGTACACCAGTCTTACAGTAGCTGTCGAGAAATGCGTTTACAGTTACACTCTTAGTGATGAAATTTCTATCGTAACCTCAGAATCAGAATCTAGCTACTTCAGAAAAGGAAAATAAAGCTCGGTTTGCACACCACATTGCTTTTGCTTTACTAGGTGAAACACGACTACGGAAGCCAACTTTAATCACTGATTGATTCATATTATTTGATATCCATATTTATTATTAAAATGGAAGTATACGGGGTGGTCCATTGATAGTGACCGGGTGAAATATCTCACGAAATAAGCATCAAACGAGAAAACTTCAAAGAACGAAACTCGCCTAGCTTTAAGGGGCAAACCAGATGGCGCTATGGTTGGCCCACTAGATGGCGCTGCCAGAGGTAAAACGTATATCAACTGCGTTTTTTTTAAATAGGAACCCCCATTTTCTTATTACATATTCATGTAGTACGGAAAGAAATAAGAATGTTTTAGTTCGACCACTTTTCTCCCTTTGTGATAGATGGCGCTGTAATAGTCACAAACGTATAAGTACGTGGTATCACACAACACTCCGCCAGTGCGGACGGCATTTGCTTCGTGATACATTACTCGTGTTAAAATGGACCGTTTACCAATTGCGGAAAAGGTCGATATCGTGTTGATGTATGGCTATTGTGATCAAAATGCCCAACGGACGTGTGCTATGTAGGCTGCTAGGTATCCTGGACACCATCCAAGTGTCCGGACCGTTCGCCGAATAGTTACGTTATTTAAGGAAACAGGAAGTGTTCATCCACATGTGAAACGTCAGCCACGACCTGCAACAAATGATGATGCCCAAGTAGATGTTTTAGCAGCCGTCGCGGTTAATCCGCACAATAGCAGCAGACAAATTGCGCGAGAATCGGGAATATCAAAAACGTCGGTGCTGAGAACGCTACATCAACATCGATTGCACCCGTACCACATTTCTGTGCACCAGGAATTGCATGGCGACGACTTTGAACGTCGTGTACAGTTCTGCCACTGGGAACAAGAGAAATTACGGGACGACGACAGATTTTTTGCACGCGTTCTATGTAGCGACGAAGCGTCATTCACCAACAGCGGTAACATAAACCGACATAATATGCACTATTGGGCAACGGAAAACCCACGATGGCTGCAACAAGTGGAACATCAGCGGCCTTGGCGGGTTAATGTATGTAGCTCGCGTGCAGTCGAAGCGGTATTGAATAGCATATTTCATGACAGGTGGATTGGTCGTCGAAGCACGTTCACCGGATCTGACGTCCCCCGATTTCTTTCTCTGGGGAAAGTTGAATTTGCTATCGTGATCCACCTACAACGCCTGACAACATGCGTCAGCGCATTGTCAATGCATGTGCGAACATTACGGAAGGCGAACTACTCGCTGTTGAGGGCAATGTCGTTACACGTGTTGCCACATGCATTGAGGTTGACAGACATAATTTTGAGCATTTATAGCATTAATGTGCTATTTACGCTGTAACAGCATGTTTTCTCAGAAATGATAAGTTCACATTGGAACACAATGGAACTACCGAAATAAAATGTACCTACCTGTTACCAACAGTTCGTTTGAGTTTGTGAGCCATATATTTGTGGTTATTACAGCGCCATCTATCAAAAAGCGAAGAAAGTGGTCCAACTAAAACATTCCTATTTCTTTACGTACTTCACGAATATGTAATAAAAAATGTGGGTTCCTATTTTTAAAAAAAACGTAGTTGATATCCGTTTGACCTATGGCAGCACCGTCTAGCGGGCCAATCATAGCGCCATCTTGTTTCCCCCTTCAAGCTAGACAAGTTTCGTCCTTTGTAGTGTTTTCGTTTGACGGTTATTTAGTGAGATATTTGGCCCGGTCACGATCAATGGACCACACTGTATAAGTGTGTGTGCATGTTCCACATCTTCTCCTAAACCACTGCACCGATTTCAACAAATCTTGGCACACGTATCCCTTACCGTCAAGCAACAATTGCTGTAGGGTTAATAACCACGTACCTATCACAGTTCATGAGCAATGAGGCAATAAACAGTGATATGGGTGAAAAACTGCCTCATCGTGCACGATATTTAAATTTAGTGCTTCTCTGCTACTAACTCTGTTTGCAATGAATTTCGCTGACACGATCCATATACGCCGCTAAATCCACCTATAAATTATTTCATTCTATTACACATAGTTCAGGAGATCTGACGTCATAAACACTGCGATGCGTGAAAAAACGCAGCATAATGAATAACGTTCAAATTTATTACGTCTTTGGTGCTGACAATATTCGTGACATATTTAGCAAACAGTATCCACAATTCCACGAAATTTACCTACACAAATAATCACTGTACGACACATAATTCACGAAACATGACGTCATAAGTATGAAAAGATGCCGCATCATGAATGAAGTTATCCTTTACTATTAAGACATTCCAACAGTCGAGTCAACTTAACTCTTTGAGTACCAGTAGTTTCTGTCCGAAACAACCATTTTATTAGTTTTTTTTTAAAGTACCGGTATCTTTCATATAAAACCACCGACGCTATTGCAAGACAGAGACGTCTAGTGGTACGTTGAGGTACTTCGACGAATGTTGTGCATCGCAGCAGTCACCTACAGCGTTCAAAGCAAGCAACAGTCGGCGATGACACTATGTGATCAAAAGTATCCGGACGCCTGGCTGAAAATGACTTAAAAGTTCGTGGCGCCCTCCATCGGTAATGCTGCAATTCAATATGGTGTTGGCCCACCCTTAGCCTTGGTGACAGCTTCCACCCTCGCAGGCATACGTTCAGTCAGGTGTTGAAAGATTTCTTGGGGAATGGCAGCCCATTATTCACGGAGTGCTGCACTGAGATGTCGGTGAGGGATGGCACGAAGTCGGCGTTCCAAAACAAAGATGTTCTATAGGATTCAGGACAAGACTCTGTGCAGGCCAGTCCATTACGGGGATGTTAATGTCGTGTAACCACTCCGCCACAGGCAGTGCATTATGAACAGGTGTTCGATCGTGTTGAAAGATGCAATCGCCATCCCCGAATTGATCTTCAACAGTGGGAAGTAAGAAGGTGCTTAAAACATCAATGTAGTCCTGTGTTGTGATAGTGCCACGCAAAACAACAAGGGGTGCAAGCCCCTCCATGAAAAACACGACCACACCATAACACCACTGATTTTGAATTTTACTGTTGGCACTACACACGCTGGTAGATGACGTTCATCGGACGTTCGCCATACCCACACCCTGCCACCGGATCGCCACATTGTGTACCGTGATTCGTCACTCCATACAACGTTTTTCCAACTGTTCAAACGTCCAATGTTTACGCTCCTAACACAAAGCGAGGCGTCGTTTGGCATTTACCGGAGTGATGTGTGGCTTATGAGCAGCCGCTCGACTATGAAATCGAAGTTTTCGCACCTTCCGCCTAACTGTCAAAGTACTTGCAGTGAATCTTGATGCAGTTTGAAATTCTTGTGTGATTGTCTGGATAGATGTCTGCATATTACACGTTACGACTCTCTTGAACTGTCGGCGGTCTGTATCAGTCAACAGCCGAGGTCGGGCAGTACGATTTTGTGCTGTACGTGTCCCTTCATGTTTACATTTCACTATCACATCGAAAATAGAGGAACTAGGGATGTTTACGAGTGTGGAAATCTCGCGTACAGACACCCTGTTCGTTCGAAGACCATGAGTTCCGCGGAGAGCCCCATTCTGTTCTCTCACGATGTCTAATGACTACTGAGGTAGCCGATATGGAGTACCTGGCAGTAGGTGGCAGCACAGTGCACCTAATATGAGAAACGTATGTTATTGGGAGTGTCCGGACACTTTTGATCACATAGTGCAGTACTATGTGATGATAGTAGATTGTGCCATGCGTTTTTTGTGGTGATCCTATTGAGGAGATTATTGAGAATGGAACTAAATATATTTAAAGTTACTGTAACGTAAATTTGAGTCTGTACTATCACCTTTGTGAACGGTTTCAAAATGAATCCACTGGAGCAGCATATACTTTACAGAAAAATTTTTGAAATCGTTGGCTCATTTTTGTTTGTGATTGAAGACTATAAGTTGTTTTAGGCATTATGAATTCATGGAAGTATCGAAATGTGGGAGTGTGTCTAGGTAAAGCCGGCCGGGGTGGCCGAGCGGTTCTAGGCGCTACAGTCTGGAAGCGCGCGGCCGCTACGGTAGCAGGTTTGAATCCTGCCTCGGGCATGGTTGTGTGTGATGCCTTTAGGTTAGTTAGGTTTGAGTAGTTCTAAGTTCTAGGGGACTGATGACCTCGGAAGTGAAGTCCCGTAGTGCTCACAGCCATTTGAACCATTTGTCTAGGAAAAATGCGAAATTGCTTCAAAATATATCTGATGATACGATGGATGGCTGTATGTCCCAGTGGTTCCAAAATGAAACCACAACTATGAAACAATTTATTTTGTTTATTATTCAACCAATTTTTTCTTGTATTCGTTACATACTATATTAACAGAGAAGTTTGTGAAAAATTTTAAAATTATATTTCAAAGTTAAACCACCTCCTTAAAATAACTGCTTGTTTACTTTTCCCAATTTCTTCTTTTATTCGTTGCTTACTACGACGATAAAGATAAATTTTGTGTAAATTATTAAACTTAATTTTTTTTAAACTGTTGGAACTCAAGGGGCTAAGGAAATCCCTCAGACCCTGCAGGGCTTTTAACAGCTTTCAATTACGAAGCGCAAACGGCTGTAGAAAAAAAAAATAGCCGTCTAAAGGGCTGTGAAGATGTGCTGTCAAAGAGGCGTTTACACAGTCGCGTTGTAGACACGCGAAGCAGCTGCGCCCAGCATGCAGAAACTGTCCGGAATCATCACGTCTACTAAACTATCTCAAAGGTGTTTTCACGAACACATGTAAATGATTTTTTTTTATATTACGCTACAGTCAAGGTTCATTGATTTGTTTTCGTTTCTAATAGAAAATCGTCAAAATTAATATCCGGGCAATGCCAGGTTTATCAGCTAATTGATATATACACTACTGGCCATAAAAATTGCTACACCACGAAGATGACGTGCTACAAACGCGAAATTTAACCGACAGGAAAAAGATGCTGTGATATGCAAATGAATAGCTTTTCAGAGTATTCACACAAGGTTGGCGCCGGTGGCGACACCTACAACGTGCTGACATGAGGAAAGTTTCCAACCGATTTCTCATACACAAACAGCAGTTGACCGCCGTTGTCTGGTGAAACGTTGTTGTGATGCCTCGTGTAAGGAGGAGAAATGCGTACAATCACGTTTCCGACTTTGATAAAGGTCGGATTGTAGCCTGTCGCGTTTGCGGTTTATCGTATTGCGACATTGCTGCTCGCGTTGGACGAGATCCAATGACTGTTAGCAGAATATGGAATCGATGGGTTCAGGAGGGTAATACGGAACACCGTGCTGGATCCCAACGGCCTCGTATCACTAGCAGCCGAGATGGCAGGCATCTCATCCGCATGGCTGTAACGGATCGTGCAGCTACGTCTCGATCCCTGAGTCAACAGATAGAGGACGTTTGCAAGACAACAACTATATGCACGAACAGCTCGACGACGTCTGCAGCAGCATGGACTATCAGCTCGGAGACCATGGCTGCGGTTACCTTTGACGGTGCATCACAGACAGGAGCGCCTGCGGTGGTGTACTGAACGACGAACCTGGGTGCACGAAAGGCAAAATGTAATTTTTTCGGATGAATCCAGGTTCTGTTTACAGCATCGTGATGGCCGCAGCCGTGTTTGGCGACATCGCGGTGAACGCACATTGGAAGCGTGTATTTGTCATCGCCATACTTGCGTATCACCTGGCGTGATGGTATGGGGTGCCATTGGTTACACGTCTCGGTTACCTATTATTCGCATTGACAGCACTTTGAACAGTGGACGTTACATTCCAGATGTGTTACAACTCGTAGCTCTACCCTTCATTCGATATCTGCGAAACCCTACATTACAGCAGGATAATGCGCGACCGCATGTTGCAGGTCCTGTACCGGCCTCTCTGGATACGGAAAATGTTCGACAGTCGCTCTGTCCAGCACATTATCCAGATCTCTCACCAACTGAAAACGTCTGGTCAATGGTGGCCGAGCAACTGGCTCGTCACAATACGACAGTCACTACTCTTGATGAACTGTGGTATCGTGTCGAAGTTGCATGGGCAGCTGTACCTGTACAGGCCATCCAAGCTCTGTTTGACTCAATGCTCAGGCGTATCAAGGCGGTTATTACGGCCAGAGGTGGTCGTTCTGGGTACTGATTTCTCAGGATCTATGCACCCAAATTGCGTGAAAATGTAATCACATGTGAGTTCTATTATAATATATTTGTCCAATGAATACCCGTCTATAATCTGAATTTCTTCTTGGTGTAGCAGTTTTAATGGCCAGTAGTGTACATAGTACATATTTTTCCTCTGTGTCCTTTTATCTGCGCGATGTGCGATTGCATATTTCTTTCATGCGTCGACCAGCCTCCTTTTTCCCCTCATCTCCAGTTCCAGAAACAATCTCCGGTCAGCTAATTTCTTTGAGCTTATGTTTCTGAGTCGACTGATGCGGGAAGCAAAGATTTTCTTGTGTAGTCAAAGCTGTAGCATCGATTCTGCTGGCTTTTGCAGAAGAGTCTCGCAGTTTTTTCTTACCCACGTGTAAGAGCGTTACTCGCAAAAAAAGAGAAAAAAAAACGCTCTCTTCGACTTCTAAGGCCTGCCCTGGCCATCTTAACATGCGGAGTCGCCATACTGACGCTGAAATGGTAAAACCTGTTTCTCCTCCGGAGCATAAAGATATTCGTAGTTCGTCTACTGCGGTCAAGAGTTACTCTATTACATTCATTTTCTATTACGTTCGAGAGTGTCAGTATTTCTTTTCAGTGAACCGAATTACCTTTCTTTTTACGAGAGAACCACGTGGAAAGTATTTGGCTTTGTTTTTCGATGGAGGTGACCCTATGTATTCAGCGGTGGTCTGTCATTTCAGTAATTACATGCTGCGTTTTCTTGTGTATCGCATTAATTCAGACAGAATTTGCTTCACCGTTCTGAGTCATTTTCGCGTGCCTTTGAACGATCTTTAGATTGTCATTGTGAACCAAGTGTTACATATAATAATTAATGTACGACTCTCCAAAGGAGTTTATTGCCATTAGCAATCACTCGAGTTTGGATAATTTTATTGCGCAGTTTAGCTCATGTTATATGATAGTGTAACTGAAACACGGTTACATGAGCAGCCTCACTGCTACGTGCCCATGGAAAATCTTTATTTCGGAGCTTGTGAGCACCTCAACACACCAAAGAAATTTCTATGGGGGAAGTATGTTGTAGTTCATGCCTGCTCTCGGTCGTGTATGCACTGGGTAGAATACTAATGTAGCTTTATTTTCCGTTTCCCCTCTACCTGCCCAGCCTCTTCATCACCCCTTAGTAATGTTTGTATACTCACGACTTCAATGATATCTCGTTTATTTAAAGTGAGCTGTTGTTTTCAATTATAAATTTTTTGAACTGACGAAATCCATTTTTCAAGAGTAACCATGGCTCAAGTCGCTTCATTACCTACTCCAAAAGAGTAACAGAAACATTTGTGAGAGTTATTTATAAGTGCAAGATGATCTTATATTTAGAAAATCCAAAACCCCTCCACGAGTAGTCATGCTGGATCAGAAAAATTGTTTCTGTTGCACCTAATTCATATTTCAGTCCGGAACCGCGTTGCTGCTACGGTCGCAGGTTCGAATCCTGCCTCGGGCATGGATGTGTGTGATGTCCTTAGGTTAGTTAGGTTTAAGTAGTTCTAAGTCTAGGGGACTGATGACCTCGGATGTTAAGTCTCATAGTGCTTAGAGCCATTTGAACTAATTAATATCAGAGTACATTTTTAATTTCAACTCCAGATGGACCAGCGATAACAACATAAAATTGACGTCTTCTTGACGTCTTGGCAGGCATGGTCCTGTCGGTGGCTGCACGCCTTCACCATCCTGTGACCTTTTCTTTTGTCATCAGTCTTCTGAATGGTTAGATGCGGCCCGCAACAAATTCCTCCCTGTGCTAACCTCTTGATCTCAGAGTAGCACTTGCAACTTACGTCCTCATTTATTTGCTGGGTGTATTGCAATCTCTCTCTTCTGTCTACCTCTACAGTTTTTGCCCTCTACAGCTCCCTCTAGTACCATGGAAGTCATTCCCTCATCTCTTAACAGATGTCCTATCATCATGTCCCTTCTTCTTATCAATGTTTTCCACATATTCCTTTGCTCTCCCATTCTGCGCAGAACCTCCTCATTCCTTACCTTATCAGTCCACCTAATTTTCAAAATTCGTCCGTAGCACCACATCTCAAATGCTTCGATTCTCTGCTTTTCTGGTTTTCCCACGGTCCATGTTTCTCTACCATACAGTGCTGTACTCCAGTCGCTTATTCTCAGAAATTTCTTCCTGAAATTAAGGCTGATATTTGATATTAGTACACTTCTCTCGGCCAGGAATGCCCTTTTTACCATTGATAGTCTGCTTTTGATGTCCTCCTTGCTCCGTCCGTCATTGGTTATTTTACTGCCCAGGTAGCAAAATTCCTTAAATTTATCTACTTCGCGACCATCAATCCAGATGTTAAGTTTCTCGCTGTTCTCATTTCTACTACTTCTCATTACCTTCGTCCTTCTTTGATTTACTCGCAATCCATATTGCGTACTCATGAGACTGTTCATTCCGTTCAGCAGGTCATGTAATTCTTCTTTACTTTCTGTTAGGATAGAGAATCGTATCATTGATATCCTTTCACCTTGAATTTTAATTCCACTCCTGAACCTTTCTTTTATTTCCAATATTGCTTCTTCGATGTAAGATTGAACAGTAGCGGCGAAAGGCTACATCTTTGTCTTATACCCTTTTTAATACGAGCACTTCGTTCTTGGTCGTCCACTCTTATTATTCTCTCTTGGCTGTTGTACATATTGCATATGACCCGACTCTCCCTACAGCGTACCCCTATTTTCTTCAGAATTTCACACATCTTGCACCATTTTACATTGTCGAACGCTTTTTCCAAGTCGACAAATCTTATGAACGTGTCTTCATTTTTCTTTAATCTTGCTTCCACTATTAACCGAAACGCCAGAAGTGCCTCTCTCGTGACTTTACCTTTCCTAAAGCCAAACAGGTCGTCATCTGGTGCATCCTCAATTTTCTTTTCCATTCTTCTGTATATTATTCTTGTCAGTACCTTGGATGCAGGAGCTGTTAAGCTGATTGTGCGGTAATTCTCGCACTTGTCAGCTCTTGCCGTCTTTGGAATTGTGTAGACCTGTGGTTCAAATGGCTATAAGCACTATGAGACTTAACACCTGAGGTCATCAGTCTCCTAGACTTAGAACTACTTAAACCTAACTAACCGAAGGACATCACACACATCCATGCCCGATGCAGGATTCGAACCGGCGACCGCAGCAGCGGCGCGGTTCCGGAGTGAAGCGCCTATAACTGCTCGGCCACAGCGCCCGGCGCGGACATGTGAACTGAAATCTCCCTGCAATGTGAGACTGACTCAACAACAGTGTGATAATGGCATTGTTATGTTCTATATTAATAACAACGGGAAAATGCCCCTCTTGGAGAACAAAAAAGGCGAATATGTTCCTCTTTAAAAGACTCTGACAGAAAAGTGGGAACAGGTTGCGTCAATCCTTAGGACGGCTTCCTCACCAAAAATTTTGGCATGCGAACATATTCGCGATCTTCAACTTTTGTAGTCCTGTCTTCCTCAGTTGCGTGTAATATTACGGTATATTGATAATTTTTACTTTATTGACTGTCTGACCACACCTGAATGAAACACAATTTTCGTGTCATATGCGTTTCGCCTTTATTTTCTGCAAGGCATCTTCAGTGGCTTGGAATATGTACATATTTTTGCCGACTATAGTCGGCGCACGAGCGATGGGACATAGCATTTCCGAGGTAGCAACGAAGTGGCAATTTTCCCATAGGACGATTTCACGAATGTACCGTGAATATCAGGAATTTCACAACATCAAATCACTGACATCGCTGCGGCCGGAAAAAGATCCTGGAAGAGCGGGACCAAAAACGACTGAAGAGAATCGTCCACGGTGACAGAAGTGCAACCCTTCAGAAAATTGCTGCAGATTTCGATGCTGGGCCATCAACAAGTGCGAACGATTCAACGAAACATCATCGATATGGGACCCTTGCTACATCTAGGCACGGCTCTGATAAGTGACACACACGGAAGCATCCTGTCTGATCAATTGCATCCATTCATGTCCATTATGCATTCCGATGGACTTGGGCAATTCCAGTAGGACAATGCGACCCCCCCCCCACCCCACACGTCGAGAATTGCTGCAGAGTGGCTCCAGGGACATCCGCTGACAAGCAAACTCTCCAGACGTGAACTTCATTGAGCATATGTGGGATGCTTTGCAACGTGCTGTTCAGAAGAGATCTCCACCCCCTCGTACTCTTCCGGATTCATGATTCATGGACAGACCTGTAGGATTTACCGTGTCAGTTCCCTCCAGCACTATTTCAGATATTAGTCGTGTCCATGCCAAGTCGTGTTGCGGCATTTCTGTGTGCTCGCGGGGGCTCTACACGGTATTAGGTAGGTGTACCAGTTTCTTCGGCTCTGCAGTGTAGTTGTACTGCGACACGCCTAATTCAGTTTCTCAAGCAGAAGCGGATGAGTTAAAAATCTGAAATGGTCGTAGAACGGGAATGATAGGTCTCCGGACAGGGACTGCTATTCAAAGTATTATGTACGCGCTCCCATCTACAAGTCCTTGAACGGGCATTTCAGAAAACCCTATATACTTTGACACATATAGACAACAAATACATACGAGTAATGTAAGGTTAATTAAAAATCGTCTGCTTTAAATTTTTTTCTGGATACGCTGCCCATCGATCACAATTCGCTGAAAACACCCGAAATATGATTTGTTTCTTGGAAGAGTAAAAATGATATTAGGAATATTCTACTGAATTTGGAGCCGTCCCCATTTTATAAAACTTTTCACTGTCATTTTTAGCTCTTCTCAGGCATGTTCAGAAACAATCCAGGTAATTTTTTGTCATTGTAGTACGACTTTGGATATATTCGTATAGGTGCGAACCGCCCATTTACATAGACAGCGCTTCATGAAGTTTAATTGCTGAAAAACTCATGACTAAAAATGTAGTTTGCCAGCCTGAGAACCTATGTAATGTCTCTAGAAGCCTTTGTCATGTGTTCATTATGTCAGTTAAAATTACACTTACATCTCAGACAGTATACTACGTCCATGTTTTACGGGCATAACTTTGAACCTCAGGATCTCGGTAACTAAGGACATCAAAAATGTTCCAAGGTTTCCCAAAAACATTATCTTAAAAGCATGTGGTAAACATCTGGACGGTTTGACTTGAACAGAAAATATAGAACTGAACAAACTGTGCTTTTATAAGCTGTCCAAGCTCCACCCTAGACCAAATGCAAAAGAACCAGTCTATTTGCTCAATTTTTCTGGGCTGGATGAATACACACTTCCTATAGCCCAGGAAAACAGAGATACTTCTGATAACCAAAAATCATGGTTTTTGGGTGTATCTTGATAATGGATATACATTTTCGGAACCGGGAAGAAGGCCTTTCTAGGTGAATGTCTAAAGAATGTACGGTTAAAATTTCAGTCATTTGCTATGGTTATTTATTTTCATAATTGCGGTACACGGTGCAAATACGGTTATAAACCAGATTTCACAGTTTCGTGTTCAAGTATTGTAGCTTTTAACCTCTGGAACTAGACAATAATTTTGTCCCCGAGATTATCATCTGGAGAAGATATGGTAAAAACTTCGACCATCTGCCATGAACAGAAATTATAGAAGTGGCCATCTGAACAATGGGTACTTTTCTTACCCAAAAAACGTGATTCTTCGGGGTTTCCTCAGGAACTGCCCATGAACAAACGGTACTTTTATCAGCCGCCCAAGGTACACCCTAGACCACACCAAAGGCAAAAGAACCAATCTGTTTGCTTAATTTTTCTGGACTGGAGGAATACACACTTCCTACAGGACAGGAAAACTGAGGAAATATTAAAATTTTGACCACTTACATCTACGTCTACATCTACATTTATACTCCGCAAGCCACCCAACGGTGTGTGGCGGAGAGCAGTTTACGTGCCACTGTCATTACCTCCGTTTCCTGTTCCAGTCGCATATGGTTCGCGGGAAGAACGACTGCCGGAAAGCCGCCGTGCGCGGTCGAATCTCTCTAATTTTACATTCGTGATCTCCTCGGGAGGAATAAGTAGGGGTAAGCAATATATTCGATACCTCATCCAGAAACGCACCCTCTCGAAACCTGGACAGCAAGCAACACCGCGATGCAGAGCGCCTCTCTTGCAGAGTCTGCCACTTGAGTTTGCTAAACATCTCCGTAACGCCATCATGCTTACCAAATAACCCCGTGACGAAACTCGCCGCTCTTCTTTGGATCTTTTCTATCTCCTGCGTCAACTCGATCTGGTACGGATCCCACACTGATGAGCAATACTCAAGTATAGGTCGAACGAGTGTTTTGTAAGCAACCTCCTTTGTTGATGGACTACATTTTCTAAGGACTCTCCCAATGAATCTCAACCTGGCACCCGCCTTACCAACAATTAATTTTATATGATCATCCCACTTTGAATCGTTCCGTATGTATACTTCCAGATATTTTACAGAAGTAACTGCTACCAGTGTTTGTTCCACTATTATATAATCATACAATAAAGGATCCTTCTTTCTATTCGCAATACATTACATTTGTCTATGTTAAGGGTCAGTTGCCACTCCTTGTACCAAGTGCCTATCCGCTGCAGATCTTCCTGCATTTCGCTGCAATTTTCTAATGCTGCAATTTCTCTGTATACTACAGCATCATCCGCAAAAAGACGCATGGAACTCCCGACACTATCTACTAGGTCATTTATATATATTGTGAAAAGCAATGGTCACATAACACTCCCCTGTGGCACGCCAGAGGTTACTTTAACGTCTGTTGACGTCTCTCTATTGAGAACAACATGCTGTGTTCTGTTTGCTAAAAACTCTTCAATCCAGCCACACAGCTGGTCTGATGTTCCGAGGCTCTAACTTTGTTTATCGGGTGACAGTGCGGAACTGTATCGAACGCCTTCCGGAAGTCAAGGAAAACTGCATCTACCTGGGAGCCTGTATCTACACTCCTGGAAATTGAAATAAGAACACCGTGACTTCATTGTCCCAGGAAGGGGAAACTTTATTGACACGTTCCTGGGGTCAGATACATCACATGATCACACTGACAGAACCACAGGCACATAGACACAGGCAACAGAGCATGCACAATGTCGGCACTAGTACAGTGTATATCCACCTTTCGCAGCAATGCAGGCTGCTATTCTCCCATGGAGACGATCGTAGAGATGCTGGATGTAGTCCTGTGGAACGGCTTGCCATGCCATTTCCACCTGGCGCCTCAGTTGGACCAGCGTTCGTGCTGGACGTGCAGACCGCGTGAGACGACGCTTCATCCAGTCCCAAACATGCTCAATGGGGGACAGATCCTGAGATCTTGCTGGCCAGGGTAGTTGACTTACACCTTCTAGAGCACGTTGGGTGGCACGGGATACATGCGGACGTGCATTGTCCTGTTGGAACAGCAAGTTCCCTTGCCGGTCTAGGAATGGTAGAACGATGGGTTCGATGACGGTTTGGATGTACCGTGCACTATTCAGTGTCCCCTCGACGATCACCAGTGGTGTACGGCCAGTGTAGGAGATCGCTCCCCACACGATGATGCCGGGTGTTGGCCCTGTGTGCCTCGGTCGTATGCAGTCCTGATTGTGGCGCTCACCTGCACGGCGCCAAACACGCATACGACCATCATTGGCACCAAGGCAGAAGCGACTCTCATCGCTGAAGACGACACGTCTCCATTCGTCCCTCCATTCACGCCTGTCGCGACACCACTGGAGGCGGGCTGCACGATGTTGGGGCGTGAGCGGAAGACGGCCTAACGGTGTGCGGGACCGTAGCCCAGCTTCATGGAGACGGTTGCGAATGGTCCTCGCCGATACTCCAGGAGCAACAGTGTCCCTAATTTGCTGGGAAGTGGCGGTGCGGTCCCCTACGGCAATGCGTAGGATCCTACGGTCTTGGCGTGCATCCGTGCGTCGCTGCGGTCCGGTCCCAGGTCGACGGGCACGTGCACCTTCCGCCGACCACTGGCGACAACATCGATGTACTGTGGAGACCTCACGCCCCACGTGTTGAGCAATTCGGCGGTACGTCCACCCGACATCCCGCATGCCCACTATACGCCCTCGCTCAAAGTCCGTCAACTGCACATACGTTTCACGTCCACGCTGTCGCGGCATGCTACCAGTGTTAAAGACTGCGATGGAGCTCCGTATGCCACGGCAAACTGGCTGACACTGACGGCGGCGGTGCACAAATGCTGCGCAGCTAGCGCCATTCGACGGCCAACACCGCGGTTCCTGGTGTGTCCGCTGTGCCGTGCGTGTGATCATTGCTTGTACAGCCCTCTCGCAGTGTCCGGGGCAAGTATGGTGGGTCTGACACACCGGTGTCAATGTGTTCTTTTTTCCATTTCCAGGAGTGTAATATTTTCTGGGTCTCATGAACAAATAAAGCGAGTTGGGTCTCACACGATCGCTGTTTCCGGAATCCGTGTTGATTCCTACAGAGTAGATTCTGGGTTTCCAGAAATGACATGATACGCGAGCAAAAAACATGTTCTAAAATTCTACAACAGATCGATGGTGGAGATATAGGCCTATAGTTTTGCGCATCTGCTCGACAACCCTTGTTGAAAACTGTAACTACCTGTGCTCTTTTCCAATCATTTGGAACCTTCCGTTCCTCTAGAGACTTGCGGTATATGGCTCTTAGAAGGGGGCAAGTTCTTTCGCGTACTCTGTGTAGAATCGAATTGGTAATCCGTCATGTCCAGTGGACTTTCCTCTGTTGAGTGATTTCAGTTGCTTTTCTATTCCTTGGGCACTTATTTCGATGTCAGCCATTTTTTCGTTCGTGCGAGGATTTAGAAATGGAACTGCAGTGCGGTCTTCCTCCGTGAAACAGCTTTCGAAAAAGGTGTTTAGTATTTCAGCTTTACGCGTGTCATCCTCTGTTTCAATGCCATCATAATCCCAGAGTGTCTGGATATGCTGTTTCGATCCACTTACTGATTTAACGTAAGACCAGAACTTCCTAGGATTTTCTGTGAAGTCGGAACATAGAACTTTACTTTCGAATTCACTGACTCTTCAGGCATAACCCTCCTTACGCTAACTTTGACATCCTTTAACTTCTGTTTGTCTGAGAGGTTTTGGCTGCGGTTAAACTTGGAGTGAAGCTCTCTTTGCTTTTGCAGCAGTTTCCTATCTTTGTTGTTGAACCACGGTGGGTTTTTCCCGTCCCTCAAAGTTTTACTCGGCACGTACCTGTCTAAAACGCATTTTACGATTGCCTTGAACCTTTTCCGTAAACACTCAACATTGTTAGTGTCGGAAAAGAAATTTTCTTTTTGATCCGTTAGGTAGACTGGAATCTGCCTCCTATTACTCTTGCTTTACAGTAGGATAGCTACAGTATGCTCGTTCTGCCGAAGGGTACACAAACAGTCGTTAAGCCAAGGACTATCTAGAACAGTTGATCCCTTATCTATGCAATCATTGGTGTCGTAAATACGATCCCTGAAAAAAATCGAATTTTCGATTGCAGCGTTTTTTGGTACATGTTGCTACTGTGCGCTGCCATACTAGGACCGACTCTTACACAACACGAAGAACGAGGATTCTCCCGCACATTCTACAAGGTTACATCGGTATTTCAGACGTCAACCGAACAGAAGAGAGGAAGGGCTGGCGTGGTTGGGGGAGGTACACTGATTTATGTCGAAATCAGGGTGGATGTAGCGGTAAAGCTGGTGCGGGTTCGCGTGGCCAGTTAATTATATCGTACACCGCAGCGCTGGGGGTCGGCGGTGTATCCTGTGTCCCGTGTCGTGTGTGGGCCACGCCGTCCGCGGTCTGCCGCATAACGGCGACCACATCGTTCCGAAATTTCTGCCATACCCTGCGGCCGCCACACCACTGCCCCAGAGGTCTGGCGCGTGCGTCCATCCACCCTCCACGTCCATAGTGCTGTTTTTTGTTTAGCCACAGTACGAGTGACATGTTCATGATTCTAATGTACACTCTTGACAAAAAACGTGAAACAGCCAGTAGGCACAGCGGGATGTCACACATACATACAGTCGGCAGGTACGTAAAGTTAGGTCTGCAATTCTGTGTGACTACTAGAACGGACATCAAAGTGCATTACCATTGTTCGTGATTAGTGTAATGCGTGTCAGATGCTGAGTGATCACTGTGAAGGAGATGCTGCGCAATCGTGTGAGACAGCGTTATCAGCACCTGACAGGGTTTGAAAGGGGCCTCATTTTGGGTCTCCATTCTCTATTTGGCCTGCTGGTCGAACTGTGCAGTACCCAGACTTGCGGGACACTTTTTTGCCAGTCAGGTCATTCACTTCCATTACAACCATACTCTTCAAAACTGTGTGATGCAACCATGCGAAATTTCTTACACGGTCACAAAATAATGGAGCTCGCACAGCAGACTATTCATCTGGATTGACTTCAGAACACTACTTACGAATAATGACAAGCCACAATACAAAACAAAATATAAAAAAGCAAACTTTTGCAACTGTACACTCGCAGAAATTCGGCACATTCGGTGCTGTAGGATCGGCTTGACTAAATTTCCTGTGTTGCTGGGCCTCTGCAGTAGTTCGTGGCACAGACTATTCGACAGCAGCTCAGCCGGTCTGAAGAGAAAGTGAAAGAGTAAATACGAGGGTTGGAACTTAAATAGTAGCAACTATTTATTCACTACCGATACAAAAGAGTTTCATGTTTGCACCTGTTACTGTCCTTGAAAGTACACTCCTGGAAATTGAAATAAGAACACCGTGAATTCATTGTCCCAGGCAGGGGAAACTTTATTGACACATTCCTGGGGTCAGATACATCACATGATCACACTGACAGAACCACAGGCACATAGACACAGGCAACAGAGCATGCACAATGTCGGCACTAGTGCAGTGTATATCCACCTTTCGCAGCAATGCAGGCTGCTATTCTCCCATGGAGACGATCGTAGAGATGCTGGATGTAGTCCTGTGGAACGGCTTGCCATGCCATTTCCACCTGGCGCCTCAGTTGGACCAGCGTTCGTGCTGGACGTGCAGACCGCGTGAGACGACGCTTCATCCAGTCCCAAACATGCTCAATGGGGGACAGATCCGGAGATCTTGCTGGCCAGGGTAGTTGACTTACACCTTCTAGAGCACGTTGGGTGGCACGGGATACATGCGGACGTGCATTGTCCTGTTGGAACAGCAAGTTCCCTTGCCGGTCTAGGAATGGTAGAACGATGGGTTCGATGACGGTTTGGATGTACCGTGCACTATTCAGTGTCCCCTCGACGATCACCAGTGGTGTACGGCCAGTGTAGGAGATCGCTCCCCACACGATGATGCCGGGTGTTGGCCCTGTGTGCCTCGGTCGTATGCAGTCCTGATTGTGGCGCTCACCTGCACGGCGCCAAACACGCATACGACCATCATTGGCACCAAGGCAGAAGCGACTCTCATCGCTGAAGACGACACGTCTCCATTCGTCCCTCCATTCACGCCTGTCGCGACACCACTGGAGGCGGGCTGCACGATGTTGGGGCGTGAGCGGAAGACGGCCTAACGGTGTGCGGGACCGTAGCCCAGCTCCATGGAGACGGTTGCGAATGGTCCTCGCCGATACCCCAGGAGCAACAGTGTCCCTAATTTGCTGGGAAGTGGCGGTGCGGTCCCCTACGGCACTGCGTAGGATCCTACGGTCTTGGCGTGCATCCGTGCGTCGCTGCGGTCCGGTCCCAGGTCGACGGGCACGTGCACCTTCCGCCGACCACTGGCGACAACATCGATGTACTGTGGAGACCTCACGCCCCACGTGTTGAGCAATTCGGCGGTACGTCCACCCGGCCTCCCACATCCCCACTATACGCCCTCGCTCAAAGTCCGTCAACTGTACGTACGGTTCACGTCCACGCTGTCGCGGCATGCTACCAGTGTTAAAGACTGCGATGGAGCTCCGTATGCCACGGCAAACTGGCTGACACTGACGGCGGCGGTGCACAAATGCTGCGCAGCTAGCGCCATTCGACGGCCAACACCGCGGTTCCTGGTGTGTCCGCTGTGCCGTGCGTGTGATCATTGCTTGTACAGCCCTCTCGCAGTGTCCGGAGCAAGTATGGTGGGTCTGACACACCGGTGTCAATGTGTTCTTTTTTCCATTTCCAGGAGTGTAGTAACCAGCGTTGTGTAGAACCCGTGGCTAGCGATGTGGAAGGCGTAGTATACCGTTAGCAGAGCCAGTTGCGAATGGAGCGGTCTACTGCCTGTCGAATTTCTGGAACAGTTCTGAAGCGAACGCCACGAAGTGGTTTCTTCATCTTCGGAATCAAATCAAAGTCACAAGGACTTCAATCCGGCGCTTATGGTGGATGGTACAGTACTTCGCAGAACTATCGATCGAACAGAGCAGCGCCCGCGGATTGTCGCGCAAAATGATAGGTGGGTTGCGCAGAAAGTGTCGCCGCTTCTTTCGCAAAGCTGGTGGCAGGTGATGTTCCAAAAACGAACAGGAAAACTGTGCATTGGCGGTTAGCCGTGGAGGAACTTATGCGTTAGGATAGCACCATCACAGTCGTACACGAGAATCACCATAACTTTAGACCGTTCCATTCGCACCGTCAACAGAACAGGCTCTGCTAACGGTATACTACACCTTCCACATCGCTGGCAACAGGTTCTACACAACGCTGGTGACTAATTTGAAGAACATTAACTGATGCAAAATGGTTCAAATGGCTCTAAGCACTATGGGACTTAACAGAATGGATAAAATGACTCTGAGCACTATGGGATTTAATATCTTAGGTCATCAGCCCCCTAGAACTTAGAACTACTTAAACCTAACTAACCTAAGGACATCACACACATCCATGCCCGAGGCAGGAATCGAACCTGCGACCGTAGCAGCAGCGCGGTAACAGGTGCAGACATGTAACTCTTTTGTATAGGTTGTGAATAAATAGTCGCCACTATTTAAGTTCCAACCCTCGTAGTTATGTTCAAATGTGTGTGAAATCCTATGGGACTTAACTGCTAAGGTCATCAGTCTCTAAGCTTACACACTACTTAACCTAAATTATCCTAAGGACAGACACACACACCCATGAACGAGGGAGGAGTCGAACCTTCGCCGGGACCAGCCGCCTCGTAGTCCTAAAATGATCAAAACGTAAATGTTTCTGTTACAATGTCGACCCAATGCTCTAAACGGCGAAAATCGTTTTCAAATAACGAAAAAAATTATGAAATATGAGAATGGTAGATGTCAATTAAGTGAACTTTTGTCTGGAGCACTTTTGTCTGGAGGGTAAATTTCAAAGAGAAAAAACCGGGACATTTGAGTTTACACTTTATACCTAACTTTATTACTACACCTACGCCTACCTTTCTTGCCAGTTATCGTAATATTTTGAACTCGATACTAAGGCTATGACGACGCAGCATCTGAGAAACGCACAGAAAATATGTATCTTCATTGGCCTTCCCGGTTAGGCGTGCGGTCTAACGCACTGCTTTCCGAGCGGGAAGGCGTGACAGTCCCTGGCACGAATCCGCCCGACGGATTAGTGTCGAGGTCCGGTGTGCCGGCCAGTCTGTGGATTGTTTTTAAGGCGGTTTTCCATCTGCCTCGGCGAGTGCGGGCTGGTTCCCCTTATTCCACCTCAGTTACACTATGTCGGTAATTGCTGCGCAAACACTTTCTCCACGTACGCGTACACCATAGTTTCTCTACCACACAATCATAGGGGTTACACTCGTCTGGTGTGAGACGTTCCCCGGGGGGGGGGGGGGGGGGTCCACTGGGGGCCGAACTACACAATAACCCTGGGTTCAGTGTGGGGCGGCAGTGGTGTGAGTGGACTGCTGTAGCCTGTTGTGAACCACTGAGGGCTGCGGCGGGGACGGAGCCTCTCCGTCGTTTCTAGGTCCCCAGTTCCATACAATACAATACAATGTATCTTCGTTTTGCGAATCGGAAAGAATATGTAGCTACGTTACACACAAATAATATTCTTTTCTTCAGAAATAAGAGCGACTGATACATAGTTTTGATTGTAATATCCTGGATATGTTTTCTGCGTCGTTTAGCCAGTTACTACATACTCAGGTACAATTTAATCCTAGAAACAGTGTAATGATACCAATCAGTAATCAGATGCAAATTATACCTTTCGTTCTAAAATTTAAGATTTCGTATGACTGTAGAGAATCGGGCAACCACGAATACACACCAAACAATATTCAAGAAGCACTACTAACATACGCCGCGTCGTTCGCATTCTTCATAGAGTTAACTTCCCTGTGGGTGCAGTCCCGTTAGGAGAAATGGTTTAAGTGATGCTCGTTTATACCTCCTTTGGCTCTGGTTTTGATTTTGCTTGTGTCGAGGGCCATAAAGTGGAAGGTCGGTACGTTTCAACATATCTTTTAGTCTCTCCTTAGGCATAAGACGAGTTAAACGAAATACGGTAGGCCTATAGGTGTTACTGTAAAACGCTGCTGGGGGCGGGTTGCACACCGTCCAACAACAACAACGTAACCACACAACAACAACAACGCCGTGATTTTGCGACTCGCTCGATGTAGCAGATATTGAACCAGGACCTTTCACTATTTCTATTTTGCTTCTTTTTCACTGTTTAATACACCTACTTCTTGTTTTCATGTTTTAACTGTGTTCAGTTTTTGACGGCCTATTCACACTGGGCCATGTTACCACTATCCCTTGGCGGGGGGAGCCTTGTCAGCAACAGCTGAAGTCGCCAGATTGCTCCAAACGATTACGTTAAAAGTCTTTGATATTTGGAGTAGGATTAATAAGAACAAAACTTGTGACCTTGAAACGCTCATTGCTTATTATTGTTATTTACAGCAGACAATTGCAAATTCTCATCAGTTATTTCACAAAAGTTTATGTTCAAGACCTCGAAAATTGTAACAGGTCAGGCAGTATATAAATAATTACACTGAAGCGCCAAAGAAACTGGTATACGCATGCGTATTCATATACAGAGATATGTCAACAGGCAAAATACGGCGATGCGGTCGGCAACGCCTATATAAGACAAGAAGTGACCGGCGTAGTTCTTAGATCCGTTACTGCTGCTACAACGGCAGGTTATCAACATTTAAGTGAGTTTCAACGTGGTGTCATAGTCTGCACACGAGCGATGTTGTACATCATCTCCAAGGTAGCGATGAAATGAGGCTTTTCCCTTAAGACCATTTCAAAAGTGTGCCGTGAATATGAGGAATCCAGTAAAACATCAAATCTCCGAAATCGTTGCGGCCGAAAAAAGATCCTTCAAGACCGGGAACAACGACGAATGAAGAGAATCGTTCAACGTGACAGAAGTGCAACCCTTCCGCAAATTTCTACAGATTTCAAAGCTGGGCGATCAACATGTGTCAGCGTGCGTATCATTCAACGAAATTTCATCGATATGGGTTTCCGGAGTCGAAGGCCCACTCGTTTAACCTTGATGACTTCACGACACAAAGCTTTACGCCTCACCTGGGCCAGTCAACACTGATAATGACTGGAAACATGTTGCCTGGTCGGACGAGTCTCGTTTCAAACTGTATCTAGCGGATGGACGTGTACTGGTATGGAGTCAACCTCATGAATCAATGGACCCTGCATGTCAGCAGGGGACTGTTGAAGCTGGTGGAGGCTCTGTAATGGTGTGACGCGTGTGCAGTTTGAGTGAGATGAGACACCTGATACGTCTAGATATGACTCTAACAGGTAACACGTACGTAAGCATCCTATCTGATAACCTACATCCATTCATGCCCATTGTACATTCCGATGGACTTGGACAAATCCAGCAGGACAATGCGACACCTCACACATCCAGAATTGCTACAGAGTGGCTCCAGCAACACCCTTTTGAGTTGAAACACTTCCGCTGGCAACCAAACTCCCCATCTATGCACATTATTGAGCATATCTGGGATGGCTTTCAATATGCTGTTCTTCAGAGTTTTCTACCGCGTCGTACTCCTATGAATTTATGGTCAGCCCTGTGGGATTCATGACGTCATTTCCCTCCAGCACTGCTTCAGACGTTAGTCGAGTCCATGCCACGTCGTGTTCCAGCACTACACGATATTAAGCAGGTGTACCAGTTTCTTTGGCTCTTCACTTTAATACATAGGAGCGTAGGAGCGTCAAGTAAAACAGCTTTCTACATTTTGTGAACGCGTGAAGACTACGGAGCGTAAGCCACGCTCGATGGTCTCTGCATCGTATCCTGTACTCAGAAAGGCAATAAGCTTGATTTATTGGAGGAGGTGGAAAGCCTTAAAGATACGTACACGATAGACGAACGTTTGCTGAACGACTAGGCCTCATTCCATTGCTCGCCTGTGTGCCCGGCTTGACGCTCCTGTTGTGAAGTTGCGGCGGCATCTCTGTGTATTATGTTTCAATGTGTGGACTTCCTTGTGAGTGTGGTCCTACCATTGCACCATTGTGGCCTGCTGCTACGAATTTATTAAGGTATGTTTCGCTCAGTTTGATTATTTAGTTAACAATCTATCCAGTGGTTACACGATGTTACAACTACTATTTGTATTTGACTCGGTCTCTTCTCGCTCATCTGACTCGACGCATGTGTCAGAATAGCACAGAGCCGTTGTATGGTTATTTAAAAAGTTAGAAAAGTAAAATTTTAAGGTCAGTAACAGTTAATAAAATTTTCTCGGGCTTCCATCCGTGTCAGGTGGTTAGAATCCCACGAACTTTCGACCGAGCTTTTTCCGGTCATTGTCAAGTGGTAAGACTGATTGCTGTGTCGCCGGGGGCGCGTCTTTATATAGGCGCACTGCTGGCTGTGACGTCACTGGTGCTCTCTTCCTCGCCATATACGGTAATCTTTTCATTCCGCGTCCGTCGCTCCCGTTTTAACATCGTGACAGCCGGGTCCCAGGCTGTGCTGAGCTGAAAACCTCCGCCATTGTTGATGGTGTTTTCAGAGGTTTTTATTTCAATAGCTTATTTTACGACGCTATCCCAATATCCCTTCGTCTTCATAACGACAGATGTTTCGTCAAACAGAATTCGGTGTCCGTTTTCTAAGGTGTATTCTGCCACGGCTGATTTTTCTGGATAGCGTAGGCGTAAGCACCTCTCGTGTTCCGTCCGGCGTTGCTCCACCGTGCGTACTGTATGGCCGGCGTAGTAACAGCCACACTGACATGGTATCTTGTACACTCCAGGCGTTCTAAGACCTAGGTCGTCCTTCCCATATCGCCGCGAAACCATGCATTCATACACGTGAGTAACAGTTATTTGCCGGCCGGGGTGGCCGAGCGGTTCTAGGCGCTACAGTCTGGAACTGCGCGACCGCTACGGTCGCAGGTTCGAATCCTGCCTCGGGCATGGATGTGAGTGATGTTCTTACAGGGTGTTTCAAAAATGACCGGTATATTTGAAACGGCAATAAAAACTAAACGAGCAGCGATAGAAATACACCGTTTGTTGCAATATGCATGGGACAACAGTACATTTTCAGGCAGACAAACTTTCGAAATTACAGTAGTTACAATTTTCAACAACAGATGGCGCTGCGGTCTGGGAAACTCTATAGTACGGTATTTTCCACATATCCACCATACGTAGCAATAATATGGCGTAGTCTCTGAATGAAATTACCCGAAACCTTTGACAACGTGTCCGGCGGAATGGCTTCACATGCAGATGACATGTACTCCTTCAGCTGTTCAATTGTTTCTGGATTCTGGCGGTACACCTGGTCTTTCAAGTGTCCCCACGGAAAGAAGTCACAGGGGTTCATGTCTGGCGAATAGGGAGGCCAATCCACGCCGCCTCCTGTATGTTTCGGATAGCCCAAAGCAATCACACGATCATCGAAATATTCATTCAGGAAATTAAAGACGTCGGCCGTGCGATGTGGCCGGGCACCATCTTGCATAAACCACGAGGTGGTCGCAGTGTCGTCTAAGGCAGTTTGTACCGCCACAAATTCACGAAGAATGTCCAGATAGCGTGATGCAGTAATCGTTTCGGATCTGAAAAATGGGCCAATGATTCCTTTGGAAGACATGGCGGCCCAGACCAGTACTTTTCGAGGATGCAGGGACGATGGGACTGCAACATGGGGCTTTTCGGTTCCCCATATGCGCCAGTTCTGTTTATTGACGAAGCCGTCCAGGTAAAAATAAGCTTCGTCAGTAAACCAAATGCTGCCCACATGCATATCGCCGTCATCAATCCTGTGCACTATATCGTTAGCGAATGTCTCTCGTGCAGCAATGGTAGCGGCGCTGAGGGGTTGCCGCGTTTGAATTTTGTATGGATAGAGGTGTAAACTCAGGCGCATGAGACGATACGTGGACGTTGGCGTCATTTGGACTGCAGCTGCAACGCGGCGAACGGAAACCCGAGGCCGCTGTTGGATCACCTGCTGCACTAGCTGCGCGTTGCCCTCTGTGGTTGCCGTACGCGGTCGCCCTACCTTTCCAGCACGTTCATCCGTCACGTTCCCAGTCCGTTGAAATTTTTCAAACAGATCCTTTATTGTATCGCTTTTCGGTCCTTTGGTTACATTAAATCTCCGTTGAAAACTTCGTCTTGTTGCAACAACACTGTGTTCTAGGCGGTGGAATTCCAACACCAGAAAAATCCTCTGCTCTAAGGAATAAACCCTGTTGTCTACAGCACACTTGCACGTTGTGAACAGCACACGCTTACAGCAGAAAGACGACGTACAGAATGGCGCACCCACAGACTGCGTTGTCTGCTATATCTTTCACATCACTTGCAGCGCCATCTGTTGTTGAAAATTGTAACAACTGTAATTTCGAAAGTTTGTCCGCCTGAAAATGTACTGTTTTCCCAAGCATATTGCAACAAACGGTGTATTTCTATCGCTGCTCGTATAGTTTTTATTGCCGTTTCAAATATACCGGTCAGTTTTGAAACACCCTGTAGGTTAGTTAGGTTTAAGTAGTTCTAAGTTCTAGGGGACTGATGACCATAGATGTTAAGTCCCAAGTGCTCAGAGCCATTTGAACCATTTTTGAAGATGCCCCGAGAATATGAAACGCGTTGTTAGTACGATAATAAACTGCAATCAAGATAGTTTTTTATTCAAAAACTGTAATACTTCCTTGGCGAAATGTGGAGATTTCTCTTCGTTAAGAATGGCAAACTGTGTTGTGTTTGCAAGAAGTTCTTCAACCCAATGACAAAGATGTGGTATTCCGCACCAACCTACTTGCCGATATCTACTGCCTTATGAGTTGTAACAGTCAACGTGGCGATATCTACTGCCTTATGGGTTTCGTGGACAAACAGGGCGAGCTGGTTTTCGCACGATCCTTATTTGTGGAATCCATGTTGATTCTTACAGAGGAGATTTTCGTCCTCCAGTTGCTTGTCTATTTTTCGTCTCGCCAAGTGGACAGAGTTCTTTACAGTTTACGTCTCTTAGCAACATCCGACTTTTCCTGTGAGTCTTTGTTGGCGATTGCGTACTGCGGGGGCCTGGATATTAAGCGTGATAAACTTTTGTTACCGGAGAGCACACTTCTGCTGTTCTATTGATCACCGCTTCAAAAGCAGACGGTGCGATACGTTTTTTTTTTTTTGTTTGGTCTGCTGCTGTGTGACCTGCGTCGTATCGTGTGGAATATCGACTGGAGTTATTTTGTGTCTACTGCAGTGTCCAGTTTTCACATTATATTCTGTTAACTGTAGAAAATGTCTCATCCCTCTCCTTTTGTGCGGTATCGAATTCACAAAAGAGATTTTTTTTTATTTCGCTGCACATTCCTGAAACCAAAGCATTCGTGTTTATACGCACGAAGTGCTTGCTTGTAGTCGGGAAACAGAATATGTTCGTGTGGCTGTGGTAAATCGGATCTCCATTCACTCGGAAAAATACTACAGATAACTAAAATTTGAATGGTTCAAATGGCTCTGAGCACTATGGGACTTAACATCTATGGTCATCAGTCCCCTAGAACTTAGAACTACTTAAACCTAACTAACCTAAGGACAGCACACAACACCCAGCCATCACGAGGCAGAGAAAATCCCTGACCCCGCCGGGAATCGAACCCGGGAACCCGTGCATGGGAAGCGAGAACGCTACCGCACGACCACGAGATGCGGGCACTAAAATTTGATACTGAAAATATTACGTATGCTGTATACGTAGAATTTGGGAGGTCCTTGTGAAATTTTCAAATTCCGTGCTTCAGACAGAAATTATTGAGCTCATTAACCACCACACGTTGTGAAAATTAGTGTATTAGTGGGAAATAAAGCTGATCATCACCTGTCATTTAACGTATTTTATACGCTATAGCTAAGTGTGGACAGTCCCGATGTCACTGCGTATATTTTTATGGCCTGCTATTGATTTTCATGTACGTTTCAGACTAATGCGTGGCGGTGTATCAATATTAGTACAATAGGCTTCACGACAGATTAATAAATTAAATCGTGTCGCTCAGCAACATTTCCATTTCTAGCCTTACTACTTATTAGAGGAAATAGACAGGCGTATGAAGTTAGACATACGTGGACCGTTACAAGGATAAAGGCATCTTACAGTCATCCCTTCATCTTACGACCCTCAGTCACCTGAGGTCGTCTAACAATCACATTATCACTGTCGGGATAATTTCTGATTAGGAGGACTCTAGCGCAGAAGTTCCTGCCTCTTTCTTCTTCTGTCAATTCGTTCGCTTATGTGTGCTTCCCATCTTCATTTCGTTTTCGTAACGATCACTACGATGACCACAGGATCTCCCTTTTCTCTTAAATATTTATCACGTTAATTTTTGCAGTTTTTAACAAGATACTTTACCCAAAGCTATCTCTTCAGCACCACGTCTCAAAGGCTTTGATTCACTTCTTTTCTGGTTTTCACACAGTCGATGTCTCACTGATATACAGGGTGGTCCACTGATCGTGACTGGGCCAAATATCTCACGAAATAAGCGTCAAACGGAAAAACTACACAGAACGAAACTTGTGTAGCTTGAAGGGGAAACCAGATGGCGCTATGGTTGGCCTGCTAAATGGCGCTGCCATAGGTCAAACGGATCAAACGGATATCAACCGCGTTTTTTAAAGTAGGAACCCACATTTTTTATTACATATTCCTGTAGTACGTAAAGAAATATGAATGTTTTAGTTGGACCACTTTTTTCGCTTTGTGATAGATGGCGCTGTAATAGTCACAAACATATGGCTCACAATTTTAGATGAACAGTTGGTAACAGGTATGTTTTTTAAATTAAAATACACAACGTAGGTACGTTTGAACATTTTATTTCGGTTGTTTCAATGTGCTACATGTACCATTGTGAACTTATCATTTCTGAGAACGCATGCTGTTACAGTGTGATTACCTGTAAATACCACATTAATGCAATAAACGCTCAAAATGATGTCCGTTAACCTCAATGCATTTGGCAATACGTGTAACGACATCCCTCTCAACAGCGAGTAGTTCGCCTTCTGTAATGTTCGCACATGCATTGACAATGCGCTGACACATGTTGTCAGGCGTTGTCAGTGGATCACGATAGCAAATATCCTTCATCTTTCCCCACAGAAAGAAATCCAGGGACGTCAGATCCGGTGAACGTGCGGGCCATGGTATATGGTGCTTCGACGACCAATCCACCTGTCATGAAATATGCTATTCAATACCGCTTCAACCGCACGCGAGCTATGTGCCGGACATCCATCATGTTGGAAGTACATCGCCATTCTGTCATGCAGTGAAACATCTTGTAGTAACATCGGTAGAACATTACATAGGAAATCAGCATACATTGCACCATTTAGATTGCCATCGTTAAAATGGGAGCCAATTATCCTTCCTCCCATAATGCCGCACCATACATTAACCCGCCAAGGTCGCTGAATTTCCACTTGTCGCAGCCATCGTGGATTTTCCGTTGCCCAATAGTGCATATTATGCCGGTTTACGTTACCGCTGTTGGTGCGTGACGCTTCGTCGCTAAACAGAACGCGTGCAAAAAATCTGTTGCCGTCCCGTAATTTCTCATGTGCCCAGTGGCAGAACTGTACACGACGTTCAAAGTCGTCGCCATGTAATTCCTGGTGCATGGAAATATGGTATGGGTGCAATCAATGCTGATGTAGCATTCTCAAGACCGACGTTTTTGTGATTTACGATTCTCGCGCAATTTGTCTGCTACTGATGTGCGGATTAGCCGCGACAGCAGCTAAAACACCTACTTGGGCACCACCATTTGTTGCAGGTCGTGCTTGACGTTTCACATGTGCTCAACCTTTCCTGTTTCCTTAAATAACGTAACTATCCGGTGAACGGTCCGGACGCTTGGATGATGTCGTCCAGGATACAGAGCAGAATACATAGCACACGTCCGTTGAGCATTTTGATCACAATAGCCATACATCAACGCGATATCTACCTTTTCCGCAATTGGTAAACGGTCCATTTTAACACGGGTAATGTATCACGAAGCAAATACTGTCTGCACTGGCGGAATGTTACGTGGCACCACGTTCTTATACGTTTGTGGCTATTACAGCGCCATCTATCACAATGCGAAAAAAGTGGTCCAACTAAAACATTCATATTTCTTTACGTACTACACGAATATGTAATAAAAGTTGGGGGTTCCTATTTTAAAAAAACCGCAGTTGATATCTGTTTGACCTATGGCAGCGCCATCTAGCGGGCCAACCATAGCGCCATCTGCTTTCCCCGTTGAAGTTATACGAGTTTCGTTCTTTGTAGTTTTTACGTTTGATGCTTATTTCGTGAGATATTTGACCCGGTCACTATCAATGGACCACCCTGTAAAATGCTGTGCTCCAAATGTACATTCTCAGATATTTCTGCCTCAAATTAAGGTCCATGTTTGATACTAGTAGACTTCTCTCGGCAAAGAACGCCCTTTATGCCAGTGCTAGCCTTTTTATGTCCAACTTATCTCGTCCGTCATGGGTTATTTTCCTGCCTACGTTGCAGAATTCCCTTGCTTCATCTACTTCGTGGTAAACAGAAATGAGCGTTTGGCGTCATTGTCCGGGAGGCCCCTTACGGGGCAGGTCCGGCCGCTTTGGCGCAGGTCCATATTCTGTACTGATTAGACTGTTCCACTCAGCACATCCTGCAATTCTTCTTCACTTTCGCTAAGGACAGAAATGCCATCAGCATATCTGATGACTGTTCTAGAACCTCTTTTTTATTTCCCTCATTGCTTCATCGATTTACTGATTGAACAGTAGTGGTAAAAGACTACAGCCCCGCCTCACACCCTTTTTAATCCGAGCACTTTGCTCTAGATGTTCCAGTCTTATGTTTCCCTCTTAGTTCTTGTACACACTGTATACATTCATTCCCTACAGCTTATCCCTATTTTTCTCAAGATTTGTAACATCTTATATCATTTTACACTGTCGAACGATTTCTCCAGACCTATGCACGTGTTTTGAATTTTCTTCAGTCTTGCTTCCATTATCGACTGCATTGTCAGAACTGCCTCTCTGATGCTTTTGCCTTTCCTAAGGGCAAACTGACCGTCCTACAACACGCCCTCAATTTTCTGCGTATTATTCTTGTCCGCAACTTGGATGCATGAGCAGTTAAGCCGATGGTGCGATAATTATCGCACTTGTCGGCTCTTTCAATCTTCCTAACTGTATGGATCATGTTTTTCCGCAAGTCTGATGGTATATCGCCAGTCTCATACATTCTACACGGCAACGACAATAATCGTTTTGTTGCCACTTCCTCCAATGATTTTAGAAATTCCGGTCTAATGTTATCTGTCCCTTCTGTCTTATTTTATTTTTTAAGCCCTCCATAGTTCTTCTAAAGTATGATCCTAATACTACAACCCCTGTCTGTGTACATAATTAAGTTTCTATGCAATCCTCAGAGCGCCAGTATTATTCACACCTGCCAAATTTCTTTTTTTCTACAAAGTGATCCATGAAGGGGGTCATGTTTCTAAACACTTGAATTTAATGAATGTAAGAAATTCATATGATGTGCACATTGTGCAGCGTTTAAGATAAAAATATTAAATAATTTGAAGTCGCATTTGCACTCGAAAATTAGACGCTATGGCTTTAGAATGAGAGGAGCTACTTCACCACCAAATCAAATTACTTCCGCTGTCTGACGTCGGTACCAATAAAAGAGTGCAAACTAACGTACGAGGTAAGGTCTATTAACAACGAATAGCCAGTCTTCACTAGTCCTGGAAAGTTTTAACTCCTATCCAATTGTGCATAAAAATTCTTAAACATCTACTTCTGCATCTACATCTCCGTGATTACTCTGCTATTCACAATAAAGTGCCTGGCAGAGGGTTTAATGAACCACCTTCAAGCTGTCTCTCTACCGTTCCACTCTCGAACGGTGGGCGGGAAAACGAGTACTTAAATTTTTCTGCGCGAGTCCTGATTTATCTTATTTTATCGTGATCATCTCTCCCTATGTAGGTGGGTGCCAACAGAATGTTTTCGCAATCGGAGGGGAAAACTGGTGATAAAATTTCATGAGAAGATCCCGTCGCAACGAAAAACGCCTTTGTTTCAATGATTGCCACTCCAATTGACGTATCATGCTGTGGCACTATCTCTCCTGTTTCGCGATAAAACAAAACCAGCCCCTCTTCTTTGAACTTTTTCAACATCATCCGTCAGTCCCACCTGATACGGATCCCACACCGCACAGCAATACTCCAGAATAGGGCGGACAAGCGTGGTGTAAGCAGTCTCTTTAGTAGACCTGTTGCACCTTCCAAGTGTTCTGCCAATGAATCGCAGTCTTTGGTTAGCTCTACCCACCACTTTATATGTGTGATTGTTCCAATTTAGGTTATCTGTAATTGTAAAACCCAAGTATTTAGTTGAATTTACAGCCTTCAGATTTGTGTGACTTATGGCGTAATCGAAATTTAACGGATTTCATTAGTACTGATGTGAATAAGAAGGATCCTTTATTGTATGATTATATGATAGTGGAACAAACACTGGTAGCAGTTACTTCTGTAAAATATCTGGGAGTATACGTGCGGAACGATTTGAAGTGGAATGATCATATAAAATTAATTGTTGGTAAGGCGGGTACCAGGTTGAGATTCATTGGGAGAGTCCTTAGAAAATGTAGACCATCAATAAAGGAGGTGGCTTACAAAACACTCGTTCGACCTATACTTGAGTATTGCTCAACAGTGTTGGATCCGTACCAGATCGGGTTGACGGAGGAGATAGAGAAGATCCAAAGAAGAGCGGCGCGTTTCGTCACAGGGTTATTTGGTATGCGCGATAGCGATACGGAGATGTTTAACAAACTCAAGTGGCAGACTCTGCAAGAGAGGCGCTCTGCATCGCGGTGTAGCTTGCTCGCCAGGTTTCGAGAGGGTGCGTTTCTGGATGAGGTATCGACTATATTGCTTCCCCCTACTTATACCTCCCGAGGAGATCACGAATGTAAAATTAGAGATATTCGAGCGCGCACGGAGGCTTTCAGACAGTCGTTCTTCCCGCGAACCATACGCGACTGGAACAGAAAAGGGAGGTAATGACAGTGGCACGTAAAGTGCCCTCCGCCACACACCGTTGGGTGGCTTGCGGAGTATAAATGTAGATGTAGATGTAGATGTACACTCCTGGAAATTGAAATAAGAACACCGCGAATTCATTGTCCCAGGAAGGGGAAACTTTATTGACACATTCCTGGGGTCAGATACATCACATGATCCGACTGACAGAACCACAGGCACATAGACACAGGCAACAGAGCATGCACAATGTCGGCACTAGTACAGTGTATATCCACCTTTCGCAGCAATGCAGGCTGCTATTCTCCCATGGAGACGATCGTAGAGATGCTGGATGTAGTCCTGTGGAACGGCTTGCCATGCCATTTCCACCTGGCGCCTCAGTTGGACCAGCGTTCGTGCTGGACGTGCAGACCGCGTGAGACGACGCTTCATCCACTCCCAAACATGCTCAATGGGGGACAGATCCGGAGATCTTGCTGGCCAGGGTAGTTGACTTACACCTTCTAGAGCACGTTGGGTGGCACGGGATACATGCGGACGTGCATTGTCCTGTTGGAACAGCAAGTTCCCTTGCCGGTCTAGGAATGGTAGAACGATGGGTTCGATGACGGTTTGGATGTACCGTGCACTATTCAGTGTCCCCTCGACGATCACCAGTGGTGTACGGCCAGTGTAGGAGATCGCTCCCCACACCATGATGCCGGGTGTTGGCCCTGTGTGCCTCGGTCGTATGCAGTCCTGATTGTGGCGCTCACCTGCACGGCGCCAAACACGCATACGACCATCATTGGCACCAAGGCAGAAGCGACTCTCATCGCTGAAGACGACACGTCTCCATTCGTCTCTCCATTCACGCCTGTCGCGACACCACTGGAGGCGGGCTGCACGATGTTGGGGCGTGAGCGGAAGACGGCCTAACGGTGTGCGGGACCGTAGCCCAGATTCATGGAGACGGTTGCGAATGGTCCTCGCCGATACCCCAGGAGCAACAGTGTCCCTAATTTGCTGGGAAGTGGCGGTGCGGTCCCCTACGGCACTGCGTAGGATCCTACGGTCTTGGCGTGCATCCGTGCGTCGCTGCGGTCCGGTCCCAGGTCGACGGGCACGTGCACCTTCCGCCGACCACTGGCGACAACATCGATGTACTGTGGAGACCTCACGCCCCACGTGTTGAGCAATTCGGCGGTACGTCCACCCGGCCTCCCGCATGCCCACTATACGCCCTCGCTCAAAGTCCGTCAACTGCACATACGGTTCACGTCCACGCTGTCGCGGCATGCTACCAGTGTTAAAGACTGCGATGGAGCTCCGTATGCCACGGCAAACTGGCTGACACTGACGGCGGCGGTGCACAAATGCTGCGCAGCTAGCGCCATTCGACGGCCAACACCGCGGTTCCTGGTGTGTCCGCTGTGCCGTGCGTCTGATCATTGCTTGTACAGCCCTCTCTCAGTGTCCGGAGCAAGTATGGTGGGTCTGACACACCGGTGTCAATGTGTTCTTTTTTCCATTTCCAGGAGTGTAGATGAACTTCACACTTTTCTTTATTCAGGGTCAATCGCCATTTTTCGCACTACACAGATGTATTATCTAAATCATTTTGCAATTCATTTTGGTCATCTGATGACTTTGTTGTTGTTGTTGTGGTCTTCAGTCCTGAGACTGGTTTGATGCAGCTCTCCATGCTACTCTATCCTGTGCAAGCTTCTTCATCTCCCAGTACCTACTGCAACCTACATCCTTCTGAATCTGCTTAGTGTATTGATCTCTTGGTCTCCCTCTACGATTTTTACCCTCCACGCTGCCCTCCAATGCTAAATTTGTGATCCCTTGATGCCTCAGAACATGTCCTATCAACCGATCCCTTCTTCTAGTCAAGTTGTGCCACAAACTTCTCTTCTCCCCAATCCTATTCAATACCTCCTCATTAGTTCCGTGATCTACCCACCTTATATTCAGCATTCTTCTGTAGCACCACATTTCGAAAGCTTCTATTCTCTTCTTGTCCAAACTATTTATCGTCCATGTTTCACTTCCATACATGGCTACACTCCATACAAATACTTTCAGAAACGACTTCCTGACACTTAAATCTATACTCGAAGTTAACAAATTTCTCTTCTTCAGAAACGATTTCCTTGCCATTGCCAGTCTACATTTTATATCCTCTCTACTTCGACCATCATCAGTTATTTTACTCCCTAAATAGCAAAACTCCTTTACTACTTTAAGTGTCTCACTTCCTAATCTAATCCCCTCAGCGTCACCCGATTTAATTAGACTACATTCCATTATCCTCGTTTTGCTTTTGTTGATGTTCATCTTATATCCTCCTTTCAAGACACCGTCCATTCCGTTCAACTGCTCTTCCAAGTCCTTTGCTGTCTCTGACAGAATTACAATGTCATCGGCGAACCTCAAAGTTTTTACTTCTTCTCCATGAATTTTAATACCTACTCCGAATTTTTCTTTTGTTTCCTTTACTGCTTGCTCAATATACACATTGAATAACATCGGGGAGAGGCTACAACCCTGTCTCACTCCTTTCCCAACCACTGCTTCCCTTTCATGTCCCTCGACTCTTATAACTGCCATCTGCTTTCTGTACAAATTGTAAATAGCCTTTCGCTCCCTGTATTTTACCCCTGCCACCTTCAGAATTTGAAAGAGAGTATTCCAGTTAACGTTGTCAAAAGCTTTCTCTAAGTCTACAAATGCTAGAAACGTAGGTTTGCCTTTTCTTAATCTTTCTTCTAAGATAAGTCGTAAGGTTAGTATTGCCTCATGTGTTCCAACATTTCTACGGAATCCAAACTGATCTTCCCCGAGGTCCGCTTCTACCAGTTTTTCCATTTGCCTGTAAAGAATTCGCGTTAGTATTTTGCAGCTGTGTCTTATTAAACTGATAGTTCGGTAATTTTCACATCTGTCAACACCTGCTTTCTTTGGTATTGGAATTATTATATTCTTCTTGAAGTCTGTGGGTATTTCGCCTGTCTCATACATCTTGCTCACAAGATGGTGGAGTTTTGTCATGACTGGCTCTCCCAAGGCCATCAGTTGTTCTAATGGAATGTTGTCTACTCCCGGGGCCTTGTTTCGGCTCAGGTCTTTCAGTGCTCTGTCAAACTCTTCCCGCAGTATCGTATCTCCCATTTCATCTTCATCTACATCCTCTTCCATTTCCACAATATTGTCCTCAAGTATATCGCCCTTGTATAAACCCTCTATATACTCCTTCCACCTTTCTGCCTTCCCTTCTTTGCTTAGAACTGGGTTGCCATCTGAGCTCTTGATATTCATAAAAGTGGTTCTCTTCTCTCCAAAGGTCTCTTTAATTTTCCTGTAGGCAGTATCTATCTTACTCCTAGTGAGACAAGCCTCTACATCCTTACATTTGTCCTCTAGCCATCCCTGCTTAGCCATTTTGCACTTTCTGTCAATCTCATTTTTGAGACGTTTGTATTCCCTTTTGCCTGCTTCATTTACTGCATTTTTATATTTTCTCCTTTCATCAATTAAATTCAATATTTCTTCTGTTACCCAAGGATTTCCTTTTTACCTACTTGATCCTCTGCTGCCTTCACTACTTCATCCCTCAGAGCTACCCATTCTTCTTCTACTGTATTTCTGTCCCCCATTCCTGTCAATTGTTCCCTTATGCTCTCCCTGAAACTCTCTACAATCTCTGGTTCTTTCAGTTTATCCAGGTCCCATCTCCTTAAATTCCCACCTTTTTGCAGTTTCTTCAGTTTCAATCTGCAGTTCATAACCAATAGATTGTGGTCAGAATCCACATCTGCCCCTGGAAATGTCTTACAATTTAAAACCTGGTTCCTAAATCTCTGTCTTACCATTATATAATCTATCTGATACCTATTAGTATCTCCAGGATTCTTCCAGGTATACAACCTTCTTTTATGATTCTTGAACCAAGTGTTAGTTATGATTAAGTTGTGCTCTGTGCAAAATTCTACAAGGCGGCTTCCTCTTTCATTTCTTCCCCCCAATCCATATTCACCTACTATGTTTCCTTCTCTCCCTTTTCCTACTGACGAATTCCAGTCACCCATGACTATTAAATTTTCGTCTCCCTTCACTACCTTAATAATTTCTTTTATCTCGTCATACATTTCATCAATTTCTTCCTCATCTGCAGAGCTAGTTGGCATATAAACTTGTAGTACTGTAGTACGCATGGGCTTTGTGTCTATCTTGGCCACAATAATGCGTTCACTATGCTGTTTGTAGTAGCTAACCCGCACTCCTATTTTTTTATTCATTATTAAACCTACTCCTGCATTACCCCTATTTGATTTTGTATTTATAACCCTGTAATCACCTGACCAAAAGTCTTGTTCCTCCTGCCACCGAACTTCACTAATTCCCACTATATCTAACTTTGACCTATCCATTTCCCTTTTTAAATTTTCTAACCTACCTGCCCGATTAAGGGATCTGACATTCCACGCTCCGATCCGTAGAATGCCAGTTTTCTTTCTCCTGATAACGACGTCCTCTTGAGTAGTCCCCGCCCGGAGATCCGAATGGGGGACTATTTTACCTCCGGAATATTTTACCCAAGAGGACGCCATCATCATTTAATCATACAGTAAAGCTGCATGTCCTCGGGAAAAATTACGGCTGTAGTTTCCCCTTGCTTTCATCCGTTCGCAGTACCAGCACAGCAAGGCCGTTTTGGTTAATGTTACAAGGCCAGATCAGTCAATCATCCAGACTGTTGCCTCTGCAACTACTGAAAAGGCTGCTGCCCCTCTTCAGGAACCACATGTTTGTCTGGCCTCTCAACAGATACCCCTCCGTTGTGGTAGCACCTACGGTACGGCCATCTGTATCGCTGAGGCACGCAAGCCTCCCCACCAACGGCAAGGTCCATGGTTCATGGGGGAAGCTGATGACTTTACAAGACGGTAAATTACAGCATCATCTGCAGAGAAGCTAAGAAGGCTACTGAGATTGTCTCCTATGTCATTAATATAGATCAGGAACAATAGGGGGCCTATAGCACTTCCTTGGGGAACGCTGGATATTACTTCTGTTTTACTCGATGACTTTCCGTGTATTACTACGAACTGTGACCTTTCAGACAGGAAATCACGAATCCAGTTGCACAACTGAGGCGATATTCCATAGGCACACATTTTGGTTAGAAGACGTTTCTGAGGAACGGTGTCGAAAGCCTTCTGAAAATCTACAAATATGGAGTCAATCTGACATTCCCTGTAGATAGCACTCATTGCTTCATGAGTATAAAGAGCTAGTTCTTTTTCGCAAGAATGGTATTTTCTGAATCTGTGCTGACAATGTGTCAGTAAATCGTTTTCTTCGAGGTACTTCATAATGTTCGAATACAGTATATGTTCCAAAACCCTACTGCAAATCGACGGTAGTGACATGGGCCTGTAATTCTGCGGATTACTCCTATTTCCCTTTTTGGGCATTGGTGCGACTTGAGCAACTTTCCAGTCTTTAGGTACAGAGCTTTCTGTGAGCGAGTGGTTGTATATAATTGTCCCTGAGCACAATGGGACTTATCATCTATGGTCAACAGTCCCCTAGAACTTAGAACTACTTAAACCTAACTAACCTAAGGACATCACACAACACCCAGTCATCACGAGGCAGAGAAAATCGCTGACCCCGCCGGGAATCGAACCCGGGAACCCGGGCGTGGGAAGCGAGAACGCTACCGCACGACCACGAGCTGCGGACTGTATATAATTGCTAAATATGAAGCTATTTCATCTGCATACTCTGAAAGGAACATGTTATGCACTTGAAGTTCTTTCGATACACGAGTTTGAACAAGAAAAAACATAGATCGAGATTTTCACTCTGCAGCGGAGTGTGCGGTGATATGAAACTTTCTGGCAGATTAAAACTGTGTACCGGACCGAGACTGGAACTCGGGACCTTTGCCTTTCGCGGGTAAGTGCTCTACCAACTTTTTTTTTTTTTTAATTTTGTTCGCTTCTATTCGTTTCATCTGCTTGGGGCGGACGTCGTAAGACATCCGTTTACGTTCGTTGTTCATCGATTAACTCAGCTTTTTTATTACAGAGGGCAGCTAACCCTCTGAGCGAACACGCTGAGCCACCGTGCCGGCAAATTAAATGAAATGATGATGAAAAACACACAACACCCAGTCATCTCGAGGCAGAGAATATTCCTGACCCCGCCTGGAATCGAACCCGGAAATGGGCACTTGCCCGCGAAAAGCAAAGTTCCCGAGTTCGAGTCTCGGTCTGGCACACAGTTTTAATCTTCCAAGAAGTTTCAAGAAAAAACATAGCCTTGCGCAGTTCAGAATTAGGAGTAACAAGTGTACTTTATCTGCTACAGTCAAGGAGGAGCTGCCTAACCTTTTCACCACGAGTTATTGTTGGCCCGTTAAACACATTTGTAACATGTTTTCACCTAGCGGAATAGTGACCAGAGGCTCACGAAACAAACAGCCATACGTTCTCACAACTTCGTTAATAACCGAGATACAGACATGAACTTTTTTTTCTTTAAACATAACTTTGCTACTTTTTGCCACCAGAATAGCAGATCTCGAAGAGACAAATTCAGTAATACAAGTAACTTGTACAGGCAACGAGAAATCATGGAGTGCAAATGAACTGTTCATAGTACTTTGCGCTGTTGTTGCGGGCTTCGAATGGCCCCACACCCTAAAGTTTACGTCAGTCTCCAGGTAAACTTGTGCCCCAGGCTTTACATGCAATGTCGCGCTTGTACCTGAGACTTTACAAAGCTCTGAATATGATTTGTACCGTATAAAATGTTATATTCTTAGAAATAATTTTTGTTTACCTCCCACAATGTTCATCAAACTGTCAGATATCCATTATATGAGAGTTGTCCAGAAAGTAATGAACACCACAGTGAAAACCCAATGAAGCTTTGTATAAATGTGTTGGGCAGTGTCTCTAGTATGGCCGTCGGTTGGATCAAGACGCTCTTTTCAGTTGTGACGTACTATGAGCGAGTAAAGGTGCCTAGAAAAACGACGTCTCCCGCCGAGTAGAAGGGCCGCTGAGAGGCTTCGCCTTAATGAATGCATCCCATCTAACACAACTGCCACGCACTTCCTTCTCCCTGGCAATTCTCAGCCACACTCCACAGGGGCAATGAAGACGCTCCTGTAGCCTTCTCGATGGGAGTTGTTCGATCACCCACAACACAGCCCTAGTTGGTTCGTCCTGAGTATCATCTCTGTTCACATGAAACGCTGGATACGAAGACAAAACTTTGGCGCAGGCTACGCGCTATAGACCAGTGCAGAGAATTATCGGAAAGCACAAGCGGCTGCCTTGTATGACGATGGTATTGGAAATTTGGTATAACGCTCCGACAAATGTCTAAGTCGGCGCAGTGACGGTGTAGAGAAGTATCTGGAAAGTGTAGCTAACTCTTCCAAATAAAATATTTCTGATTTTCACTGAGGTTCCCATTTAGCGACCGATCGGAACTTAACTTTCCGGACAACCCTCGCAGTACATGATGCTGCCAAAGGAAAGTTTATTAGTGACAAAATTAATATACTTTGCAGGATACGATTTCTTATTTTAAATTAAAATTCAGTGATTTCTTACTTAATATATATACGTTGTGTCACTTACATATAGATAAAAATCACATATTAAAATAACACACGAAGTAAATGAAATCAAAGATTACGAACAAAAATAAATGACTCATTATTATGTGTCGTCATATTCCTGTAGCTGAATTTTTTAATAAATATGTTCAATGAAAGAACCAAGTTCATTATGACGTTTACTTACATGCTGCATAAGTTGTGAACTCAGTGCAATCAACACGTCTGTAGTAATTAGTTTACACGCATCTGTAGTTCGCTCTCTTTCTTCCACAATTGTTGGAACTCCTTGTAGACCACATACAGTAGGTCAGGCGAGCTTGCTGGATGTCTCAGAACTCGACTAATTCTTCCAGGTCATCGATTTAGAAATAAATAGTTTAATGCAATGCAAGCTACTGACGAATTGCGGACTGGTCATTCAGCGACTTGGAACGACATCATTTGACAAGTTATTAAGGACACATTTTGTAATAACAAGAGCAAACTGTTTATCAAGAAATGTCAGTACATTTCCTCGTTCAGTGTACCATCTACGAAATTAGGGCTTCTTACGTGCTGTCGTATTGCGCAACAGCGCACAATCATACTCCACTCTGATAGATTTAACGCATGACGAAACTTCTGTGAGTTTTCCGTTGAGCTGCAGAGCATCTTTATCAAAATTACGTTCTCTTGATTTGTGAACTGATTTCATCAGTAGACAACACTCTCTTAACAAAATTATCGTCTTGCTGCCGAAACCGCTGCCAGTGTTGAAAACGACGTTGAACATCGCTGACGGATATGTGCTCACGTAGAGAAATATGGAACAACCGAAAATACGCAAAACGCTCTTTGTTTTGATTCAGTTGCATGAACCTTCACTTCTGCGAATTGTATGCTAGTAATCTTCTTTCGTATAAGCTCTCTTGGGAAAACCTCCAGTCTCGCGAAGTCTTCTGACAAAGGTGCGACGACTTGGACAGCGACAACCTGAGAACCGGTAGGCATATATTTTTGATAATCTTTATGAAATTTGGTGGCATTCGCCATAAACTAAGAGCATGTCGACCACTTATTCATTACGTAGCGTAGGCTTTGGGTGAAGTTTGATTCAGGGTAGTGGTTGTGTAGTCTTGCGGCTCAGTTTAACAAGTACTTTATTAAACATAAAATACTTCTGGTAATATAATAATAATGAAACAGAATGTAATTCTGTAGGTCCGTATAGTTCTTTACCACGCCTCAAACACCATAATACAAATAATACAAGGGTTATTCGGAAAGTTAGGAACGATCGGTCGCAAAATGGAAACTACAGTGAAAATCCGATGAACGTTTGCACAGGTATGTTGAGCAGTGTCTCTCGTATGCCCGTCGATAGCGTTACGTCGTTCTTTTTAGTTCTGAGCACATAGGGAGCACATATAGATACCTGGAACAATAGTGTCCGCCGCCAAGTACGAGGGCCTGCTGAGAAATTTCGCCTGAAGCTATGCAGCCAACATTACATAAATGTCTTTTGTTTTCTTCTTCAAGACAATTCTCAGTCGCATTCTGCAGGGCAAATGAAGATGCTCGTGCATCGTTTTCAATTGGAAATGTTTGATTACCCACAATACAGCCTGTAATTGTCTCCCTCTGAGTTTCATCTCTGCCCACATGAACCACTGACTATAAAAACAACATTTTGGCACAGAGAACGAGGTGTAGGCCAGCGTAGAGAATTGTTGAAAACACTGGTGGCTGGCTTCCATAACGAGTGTGTTGGAAAGTTGGTACAGTACTACGACAAACGTCTCAGTCGGATAGGCGACTATGGAGATTAGTAGGTGGAAGTTGAGGCTAGCAAATAAAACAGTTTTGATTTTTACTGTGGTTTCCAATTCGCGACCTATCGTTCCTTACTTTCCGAATAGCCCTCGTAACTTCCATACAATAAAGAACCTTTGCAACAGGGTACATAACGCGATACAATTAACCATGCTCACGGAGTGTAATTTAAGATATAAAATGGCTCTCGCTCAGAGAGAGCATACCCACATGTCCAACGTGACACCAGTCAAAAACGACAAGTTGTCACTCGATAATCACGGACTTCTGTATGTAGTGTTGTTTGCTGGCCAATGAACCCAGTGCAGCGCTCATACACAGCACAGTTCACTATATCGGAGCACTAAGAAGTGGTGGGGCGAGTGTCACTCACACCTGACAAGAAAACTGTCCTGGCAGAAAATGTGGAGAGGCTAAGTCAAACAGAAATCTTTTCTGTTATTATATAAATTACCAAAAAAAAATTCTAATGTTTTATTTTAGAAAAAGAAAATAACAAATAAGATTTGTACTATACGGAACCATAAAAGGCTCTAAATTATTAACATAAACTGTAGGGTGAAGAACGACCGGTGAGAGAGTTTCTTGGTAGAGGCAGCAGAGTGATGGAAGAGACACGAGAGTGGTTCCTTTGTGAAAGAAGCAGTCAAAACGGTGCCAGACACGGAGCCTCGCCAGTGTGTGTGTGGACGAATAGTGGGCGGCAGTAGCAGTCAGTAGGATCTTCAGCGTGGTCCAGAGAAGAAGGAGATGGCACGTGGTTCGATTTCACACTGCCACTGTAGGCGACGCATCCGCTACCATCTACAATTACTGGCTAATTTAGCTCGTAACGCCTAGGCTGTGTGAGTTAGATGGATACTATCTGCTAAAGTACATATGGCTGACGATTGCTGCGTCACATAAAAGAAGAGACCGTCACCATCTTACTGAGATGACCCCTGTGGCTTCAGAACTTGTGGAAGGACGTTTTACTAACTGATACTAACAATATAGCGATGGTTAAGAAATGCATTTACGTAAGCTTCCATGTTCCCTGGGAATAAATCATTCATTAAGTTTGAAGCAGTGATATATCTTCCACCCTCAGTCTTTGTAAATTACTGACTTTGCTCTTCCAGAAGGATTAGCAGGAAACGGTATCAAAGTAGAGGACTCTGACCAGCATAATTTCAGACATTAGACTTAACGGCCTGAATTAACTACTGCTTGATTAACTGTCACTGCTGTAACTTGTTACTGCAATGTTAATTAGTATTCTAATTAATGACTATCTCAACTGTAACATTAGTAAGAAAGTTTTATTTTTCGTTTGATTCTTCCATACGTGGACTCGGCTTCTTCCATGAAATACAGCGCCACCTCTTGGTTCTGTTGGCCAAACCATAGTGTTTTGATCTCGTGTTAATGCTGAGTAGTGGTACAGATCCAGCAAATTTACTTTGCAATGCGTGAGCTTCATTCGCTACCACAAAATTTGAGAAAAAGCAGGGAAGGCAGAAGAGGGTGAATGTGGTGGTGGTTGAGGCCCGGCCTGTTTACCGGGGAGGGGAGTCTTTTGTGTGACCTATACGACTCCAGCATAGCGAGTAGAGTGAGTCTGACTCAATGCCGTATCTAAAGCGAACTCTGACAACCGAAAAATTGTCGCGAACTGAAGGAAAAGGCAGTTCCTGTGACAATTAACGCTTGGTGCGGTATATAATCGCGCTTTAAATATCTCAAGGGTTAGCGAAAGTTTGCCGGCCGAAGTGGCCGTGCGGTTAAAGGCGCTGCAGTCTGGAACCGCAAGACCGCTACGGTCGCAGGTTCGAATCCTGCCTCGGGCATGGATGTTTGTGATGTCCTTAGGTTAGTTAGGTTTAACTAGTTCTAAGTTCTAGGGGACTAATGACCTCAGCAGTTGTGTCCCATAGTACTCAGAGCCATTTGTTAGCGAAAGTTGCTGCTTACTTTTTTCCTCTTAAATTTCTCCCGCGCAAGCGACAAAGCATCTGAAAACAAAAAGATATTTAGATTTTATAATACGTGGACAAATAAGAAGCCTACACTGAACATGAATAAGAATGTAAGACAGACGGAATAAAATATTCAGTTCTCAAACGTCTTCATAAGAAAGGAGACAAGGAAGACTTGAATAATTATAGTCCAATTTCCACATATCTTTTTCCAAAATATCCTAAAAAGTAATATACTAGAGAGTAGTCTTACATTTCAGCAGACACAATTTACTTAGCATATCACTGTTTGGATCCCAGAAGAGCTCCTCGACTGAGAATGCTATTTATGCACTCACTCATCAAATATTAGACGCCTTATATAATAAAATATTGCCAGCTGGTACATTTGTGAACTTTCCAAGCTACAGATACGTCTTTGGAGCAGGTACCTCCTCGTGATGTTCTCGGTTATCGGACGTTCATGATCACTATGTCTCAAGTTCGTGGTGTTGGAGAAACATCGACAAATTATTTTACTGACCAACCAAGGAAGTCTTGTAAACTATTGCATGATGATAATATATGTATTTTTGTCCGTGGTAGAGGTGTTGATATGAAATGTAAAATAGTTGGTGATATGACTGTATATAATACTATGTAATAAATTTATTTATTTATTAACCTACAATTGTTTTTTATTTTTAATATACACGTGACAGCAAATAAAGAAACCGGTTGGGTCAGCATGAATGACCCATTCCAAACAACTCATTATTGCATACTTATTTTGTAATTTGTTTGTTTTACAAAAACTCAAGTTTTAGTGGAATGGATGGCTTTACGCACAAGTAGTTTGATCATACTTTACAAACGCCAAAAAGTTGTGCTCAATAATTCAGTGTTGGAAGGATAGAAATTTTGATAACTGGGGAAGAAGAAGTCACCAAGGGAATCCCTCAGGGTTCAACCTTGGGTCGACTAATATTCCTTACATATGTGAATCACGTTTCACTTAACATTCAGCAAGCAGAATTAGTACTTTTTGCAAACTACACTAATGTTATAAAAAATCTCATTAGAGAGAAAGCCACAGAAGAGATGTTAATAGTGTTTTTCAAAGATTTATTTAGTGGTTCTCTGCAAGTGGACTCTCACTAAATTTTGAGAAAACACTGTATATTTTTTTCTGTACAACTAATAGTCATACAAATAACTGATGCAGCACATGAATAGGAGTCGGTAACAGCGTAAAATACTCTAAATTTTTGGGTGTGCATATTGATAAAGATGTAAACTGCAAGGAAAATAACCTGTTAGTCATTTTCACCCAGGTGTCCGGATACTTTTGATCACGTAGTGTAAATCATTTTGTGAATGTGCGTCACGGCACGACAAGTTTTCTACCTGAGCCAGGCGCCTCCAGCTTAAAGTGTCCCACGGGGGTCGTGACACTGATTCGAACAATGGATTGTCGAAACTTTTGTAACTAACAGATTATAAAAGCTTTTCATCACATCATTCTAGACAGGTATACATTTAAAAAAAATGAAATAAAAGAAAAATCGAATTTTCGACCATTTTGAGTGAGAACCTGGCCTTAACATTCATTTAGTTTTGTAATACATATGAATTCTCATATTTTGCCTATACGCATTTTAATCTCTTAGTTTTACGTAGCTTTTTCAAACTCTTTTGAAGTTTTCCTGTCTGTTTCATACACGGGTTGGGTTATTGTCGTAATTTGTTTCTTTTAATTAGGTCATACGGTCATTCTTTATTACACTATGACGGATGGGTTTTATATCCAATTACTTTCACTTAAGTTTTAATATACGTTTTACTCCACTAATTCACGTAATCGTACAATACAGGACCATGCGCCTTCCTCTATTTGTTTCTAATGGATTGTTTCCTTGTTTGCAGACAATCTGATGATGCCCCAAAAGGGCGAAACGCGTTATTGAAGTTAAATGACTTTGCAATCCAGACTGTTTCTCAATTTGTTATAATTCAAAACTGCTACTGTAATAGCCGGCCAGAGTGTGAAGGAATAAATTTTTATTTTATAGCTTTCTACCTATAATACAATGAAAAGTTCAGGTAACGATGACGGAGGTGGACAGTCAAATGCCACTATGGCTCCAATATATTAGGACATATTTTTATATAACAGATCTGAAGATGGTCATTACAGACCGAAACCAGTAGTCTGATGACAAACGAAAATTGTAAACCATAGACATTTAGTAAAGGAAATTTATTCGCTACCTCGTCGTAGCTTGTAGAAATGCAGCTCCGTCCAAACTGTCTCCCGGTCGTTGTCAGATTTCGAGACAGGAGACACTACTTCTCAAACAAGTAGATCTTCCATTGGCCTCACAAGGGCTAAGTGCACCACACCTGCCAACAGCGCTAGACAGACCCGGACAGTCACCCATTCACGTGTTAGCCAAGCCCGACAGCGCTTAACTTGGGTGATCTGAAGGGAAATCGGTGTTAGCAATGTGACAAGGTCATTGGAATCACTTGTGTTCATTTCACCATATTAACTGCTTTCCATGTTGCACGAATGTCACTAGTCGTACTTATAAGGGCGCTAGTACCTGCATAGGAAGTCTATGTATAACAGTATACAGGATGTTTACACCTGAAAACGTTAGAGAAAGTGGTTTGTTATCAAACCTGTAGCACCCCTCACAGTATTTCGGCCTTATCGGTGCCAGTATGGGTGGCCATAATGACATCGCTGAAAAACTTTAGAGAGACGGGCAGAGTCCATGGCCTTCCTCGAAGTGAACGTCCCCCTGCATCTGAAGGAAGAGTTGACAGTGTGCAAGCTACATTTAACGCAGTCTCCCACCGTATCACGCGAAATACAGGCTAGCGGTCCATAAAGTGTTACATGAGCGGTTTGCGTATAGAGTGCTAATGATCCAAGAACTTTAACCAAACGACCTTCCTCTGCCGTTCACATTCTGACAATGACTACCTGAAGAAATACCTGTTTTCAAATGAGGCAACTTACCACATTTCCGGACATGTGAATCGTCACTTTAACAGATCCGTGATGACCCGAAGAGTACTGCTTGGTGTGACCTAATGCATGACAGAGTGATACCTTAATTTTCTTTCACAGATAAAATCATGATGAGGAATGTTTCACAGGACGTGCTGGAAGCTTCTCTGCTACCACAGACCAAAGAACTGGAGCCGTCCATCATCTTCCAGCATGACGCTGCATCACCACATTGGAGTTCGAACGTGCGGCATGTGCTAAATGATAAGTTTCTGGAGTTATGCTCTACCATAATTACGGTTCAGTAGTTTTTGTACAGTAAATGGTAGGATTAGTAGTAGTATTGGTAGAGAAACAAACGTAAATATATGCATAAGAGAGAAATTTGGTGCCGACGAATTCTCTTTGTTTGTTTGGTTGTTTGCTTTGCACATAATTAGAACGTAATGTAACCACAACAATTACTTTTGATGTAAGCACAGTTTACATGCACAAACACACAAAAATAGTTATTTTTTACTCAATAGAACATTCTCCATCATCATCAAAGGCAAGAGTTTCCTATTACTGTTATGAAATGCGAAATCGATTATTAAATACAGAAGGATAATTTATGTAAGTTCGAAGAAGTATTGAAGCGGTGTTTAATATGTTTTTGTTTTGTTTTTATTTCAGTCTTTTTTTCAGAAAACTGTGCCTTCTAGCACTATATGATGAATCTCTGTTTTCTTCATTTTGACTACAACAACCGTTTGCTTCATATTACAAATCAACAGTTTTCGAATGAAAACCTGAAATAAAAAATAAAAAATTCAATTTTGTTGTAAATGCTGTTTACTTTTACGTACCAAAGGCGAGGATAACTGTATACAAAATGTTTTGTAGGTTATGAGGCCCTTTATATTAGTCAGTATATACTTTATATATACTCAGTTCATAGATGGTTCAACACTTCCGGTTTCTGGGGAAGTAAAATAAGACACTGATAGCATACATAAAGAAAGCGATTTTTATTAGGTAACGCACAGTAGGAATGCAACACACCTAACGTACAGGTAACGCTCGTACATTATTAAGTGACCAAAGTTACAAGGAGAGCTAATGTAGTCTGCGCTTACTTATGATAGTCTACGATAGCCTACATTTGATTTATAGCTTTACACATTTCCTGAGAGGGTGATGGGTCCTGATGGTCGTTTCGCATGACCACAGTGCTTCCCTCATGCCACTCCACTACATATCTTTATGTGGGACTTCGTCAGTGATCATGTGTACACAACACCTGTCAATGGCATTACTACCTTCCGTGCACGTATAAAGGCAGAACTCTAATATCGTCTCGATGTTCTACGAGCGACGAGTGGGACTTGCAGAAGTTTGAGAGCTGCTGGAAGTCTTACAACAAATCACGATGCTCTGTCTCTAATAGTTTCCAAGTTATGCATTCTTGAAATGACTGGCGGGACTTTAACGTGAACAACATTTATTACCTCGCCGCTCCGACTGAATAGCTAGAACGTTTATCGTCTGCGGAGTATAGAGGGGAAGTGTTTATGGGGAGTTCTGGTTTGCACGCCTCCTTTCCATCTGCTTTATTGTACTCTTCATTTCCTTCAATGCTTCTTTGATGTAAAAATGAAACAAAACTGTTCTAAGGCCTTCTCGATACGATCCTGCCTTTCTGGCTTTTCCGCAGTGTGATTGAGCCGTGTTGTGGCTCGCGTTGGTGCCGTTGGTAGGTTGGCAGCGTGTAACAGGGATAGTGGCGTTTCGTTTTCTTCTTGTGTCTACTGGCGCCAGCGTTGTCTCTCCGCGAGTAGCTGCAGCGGTGGTTATCGATACCTAGTACCGTCGTACTATCTTTGGAAGAAAGTGAAGTGTTTTCTGGGTCGGAGTGTGCTGGGGAGCTCGGTTGGGATGGAGCAGCAGTGAGGTTGGGACATGCCGGGACTGCTTGCGGAACGCAGGCACTGCCGGATCGAGGGGCTGTAGTGGCGAGGGCCACAACCTCGTTGTCCGCTAGACCCGTGGCGTTTGAGTTGAGTGAACATTAACCCAGTAGTGAAACCTCCACTATTTTGAGATTGTGCGGTTTCTTCGTGCGTTGCTGCTCACACGTTTTGCTGAGACGAAGAGCAATGAGTGGAGTGGTTGGAGTTGGCGAAATTAGTTAGCCATCAACCGCTTCTTATTATTAATCACTGAATTCCTTGTGTATATCGGTGAAGCTCAATCAGCGGTATCTTCCTGCCTGGTAGCCGCTAACGCCCCAGTTGTAAGCGTATTTTCGTGCCAGTGTACCTTTCCTCGCCTTGCCGCTGCTGTCTGGTTAGGAGTGTAGTTAAACAGCCTCCTTGATTGTGGTGCCGATATGTTGTTTCTGTTGGACTGCTTTGGTCACAGTGGTTCCTTCTGCTTCTGGATGTTCTAAACGCTGGGTTATGAAGATGCAGTACTGTCTGCCGGTTCCGCCTTGCCTGGGTTATTCCATCGTTGTATTGGTTATCACATGTTAGGCAGATTTTGCAAGAGTGTTGTGTTGGTCTGCTTTTAAACTGTCACTAGTTTGAGTTGCCATCCGGTTAAGTGAATACAACTCTTGGTTACCTGTCTCATCGGTTACGAAGTTCAGCGACTTTCCAAGGCCGTTTTTTGGATCTCTGTCTGTGGCCCTCTTCTCTCTTGGTTTGATCAGATTGTGATGATTGTTCTTAAAAAAAATTAATTTTGAGTTATTAATATTGGGGCCATCAGCCGACAAGTAATTTGAATTTCTTGTCAATAAGTCCTTCAGCTGTGAATGCAATAGGTCTTAAGAATTTGTAATTAGATACTGTCTCTTAATAGTGAAATTTTGATGATTGTCTTTTTTTTAAATATTTTAATATCTCTTGGAGAAGATTAACTGTTCTTAAGAATTGTTATCCAGGCCTTCAGCTGTAAATTTTTTTTTTTGAATTATTACTATTCGTGCCTTCAGCCGACAAATAATTTGAATTTCTGGTCAGCTGTGAATGCAATTTGTCTTGTGAATTTTTAATTAGATATTGTCTATTAATAGTGAAATTTTGATGACTATCTCTTTTTTTAAAAAAAATTAAGTATCTCTTGGAGAAGTTTAATTGTTGTTAAGAATTTGCTATCCAGGCCTTCAGCCGTCAAACTGTTTTGAGTTATTAGTACTGGGGCCTTCATCGGACAAATAATCTGAATTTCTGGAGAATAAGGGCTTCAGCCGTGAGTGCAACTTCCTTGAGAATGTTTTATTAGATATTGTGCCGTAACAGTCAAATCTGATAATTTTTCCTTATTGTCAACCTTATTTGCAACTGGTTACAAATAAAGCGTACGTGAACAATAGTAACTGAGTAAGGCCCAGTCCACACCGAATCCTGTCTGTCCTGTCTGTTTCAGTGTTTGTCGCTGTTAGAAACAGTTCAGGCCATCTGCTTCTTCTCACGGCATAAGCACCAGAAAAATATCTTTTAACAGTTACGTAAGCAATGCCGGTGAGAGACAGCGAATAGGCAAAGGCAGACACTGGCCACCAGGAGATGGGCGTACCCTGACCCAGCCAAGCACGCCGCGCCACTCCGCGCCCAATTAAAAACGCAGAGCACGCGGGCCGGCCTGTGTTTACACGGGGAACAGATGCGGTGTTACTCTGCCGGTGTGGCAAGTAGCGCGCGACCAACGTGGGCGGCGCGCCACTGGTTGGCTAGCATGCTTCTGTGTGCCCCGTGTTCGCACGGATGTCGGCTGCGCTGTTTCCAGTCTCTGCGCAGTCTGTGAGCCGCTCCCAGACACGGCCGATTTAGCAGCTCTGTCTCTTTGTTACTGGCACTTATCTTTAGACTCTTGTGTAGGTATCCAGTTGTCGCTCAGACGAACAAGTCTCCGCTCGTTTCGCTACTGTTGCGTGCCGTATGGAGGTCCGCGGATGACTGCAATCTTCAAATGGTTCAAATGGCTCTGAGCACTATGGGACTTAACATCTGTGGTCATCAGTCCCCTAGAACTTAGAACTACTTAAACCTAACTAACCTAAAGACATCACACACATCCATGCCCGAGGCAGGATTCGAACCTGCGACCGTAGCGGTCACGCGGTTCCAGACTGAAGCGCCTTTAACCGCACGGCCACACCTGCCGGCACTGCAACCTTGTGGAATTAGGAGGCAGGCTTGCACAGTTATATCGATTATCAATAATGTAGTGAATTTTGCTATTTGGGGAGCAAAATAACTGATGGTGGTCGAAGTAGAGAGGATATAAAATGCAGACTGACGATGGCAAGGAAAGCATTTCTGAAGAAGAGAAATTTGGTAACATCGAGTATAGATTTAAATGTCAGGAAGTCGTTTCTGAAGGTATTTGTGTGGAGTGTAGCCATGTATGGAAGTGAAACATGGACAATAAATATTTTAGGCAATAAGAGAATAGAAGCTTTCGAAATGTGGTGCTACAGAAGAATGTTGAAGGTTGGATGGATAGACCACATAACTAATGAGGAGGTATTGAATAGAATTGGGGAGAAGAGAAGTTTGTGGCACAACTTGACTAGAAGAAGGGATCGGTTAGTAGAACATGTTCTGAGGCATCAAGGGATCACCAATTTATTATTTGAGGGCAGCGTGGAGGGTAAAAATCGTACAGGGAGACCAAGAGATGAATACTCAGCAGATACAGAAGGATGCAGGTTGCAGTAGGTACTGGGAAATGAAGAAGCCTGCACAGGATAGAGCAGCATGAAGACCTGTATCAAACCAGTCTCTGGACTTAAGACCACAACAACAACAGCATCTGTATTCTACAGCTTCTTTGAACTGAGACGTATTTAAATATTTTTCTCGTTCTGTAACTTCATGTAATCATAAACATTTTGTAAATGTCATTTCTAAAGCTATATCATTTTATACTCTTTGCGGGACATCCACAACTGCCGCTAAGCTTTTTCATGATGAATAAATTCGCTCTAGTTGCACTTGATAAATCCTTCATTTGGGTAAAATCTTACATGCGACCTCGGTTTCTGGATGTAAATACCATCTTCAGGAGCTAAACAGAAAAACAAGGGAATCTAAGGGGAATTTGGAAAATTAATTAACACTATAAGGGCCCATAAAAATGTGAACACCATGTCATATCGTGATTGCGTATGACAAAGTCGCACCAGTCACGTAAAAATTCAGCAGAAAAACAATTATCACGCAACTTGCGAGATCCCGTGCGGGTGAGAGAGCTTAGTATCTAATCTGCAGATCTGAAGCTGTGTGAATGTTTCGTATTTTTTGGAGTTTACTAGTCATGCTGGATTCTCCGTAACTGGAGATTTTATGCAGCATGATTATGTAGGCTACCCTGCACATTGTGTTGCGCTATCTGCATCCATAGCGTTGCATTCCTAATATTACGTAATCTGTATATTGACATATCTTCCACTATTATGTTTAACTTATGATACGTTGGTTTGTCCCTTTTGTATTTTATACTATGGTCTTATTAATTTTAAGGCATCATTAATTTTATAACATTGGTGAGTCATTGTACAAAGATTTTTGAGAAAATTTTGGAATTACGAATTCGGGCAAAATTGGAAGGAAGAATGAGAGAAGAGCAACATGGCTTCAGAACACGAAGGTCCACTAAACTAACTAAAGATTAAATATATAAAAAACTATCAGCCTCGATTGCGGTAATGAAACCAACCTTTACCCAGGTTTCAGCCCAAGTAATTGAGCCTTCTTCAGAAGATACACCAAAATCTATAATATGTCTAAGTGGGCATGGGCTAGAAATGAAATTCAGGTATATCTTCTGAATAAGGCTCAATTACTTGGGCTGAAACCTAGGTAAAGGTTGTTTCATTACCGCAATCGAGGCTGATAGTTTCTTATGTATTAGATTATCACACTTGCTGACCGTGCTGCAATATTGAAAATACAAAAATAAAAATTTAATGTCCTTCGCCATATTTCTGCGACGGATAAAAAGTGAAACGCGATCCACAGTCCGCGCGTCGTCGGTTGAAACGTCCACTAACTCAGACGGCAAACATACGAACGCAATTGGTTAAATAAAAGAGCATTCGGCCAGAAAATGGCGAAACCTCAAAGGTTGACGACAAAGAGCACAAAGTGGTGGGCGACCTCCTCTTAACAAATCGCGATGGCTAAAAAGACAATGCCCAGTACGCAGCCCAGCTAAAACTATCTCGCGATGAGAGGCCCGAAACAAGGTCGCCAAAGCTGCTGGGAGACGTTTAATTCCCCGGAGGTTGTTCCCATGAAGATAAAACCAGTAGTGATGCCAAAGTGATGCCTGCAGACGCAACACGAAGATCATCCGAAGCGATGGAAGAGCTAGCGGACCACTGTAGGAGGACTCCGGCCTTGGCACCAGGACCGAAGGCCTCGTTTCCTGTCAGCCCAACTTGACCCACACGAACATCACAGCGGCTACCTCGGTGGAGAATAAGTGGAAGCCTTCTTGGACCAGTTGCACTTAGGGACGGATTGTGCACAGTACACAGAGGCTCCGAAGAGCGCTGAAGTGAGAGAATCGGAGCAAGTGACAAGTGCCGGATGTACCGGGTGGCCTGACAGAGGGCGAAGAGCTCTGCTGCGAATATCAATCGACCATTACACCTGTGATGTTATAAGGATGTGAAACATTAATATTTAGAAAGAAAGATGAAGAAAAACTGTTAATATTCGAAAGAAAAGTACTAAGGAAAATTTTTGGACATGTATACGACGAAAGGCCTATTACAAATGATTGAAGCGATTTCATAAATTAACTGTAGCTCCATTCATTGACATATGGTCACGACACACTACAGATACGTAGAAAAACTCATAAAGTTTTGTTCGGCTGAAGCCGCACTTCAGGTTTCTGCCGCCAGAGCGCTCGAGAGCGCAGTGAGACAAAATTGCGACAGGAGTCGAGAAAGCGTATGTCGTGCTTGAAATGCACTCACATCAGTCAGTCATAACACTGCAACGACACTTCAGGACGTAGTTCAACAAAGATCCACCAACCGCTAACTCCATTCGGCGATGGTATGCGCAGTTTAAAGCTTCTGGATGCCTCTGTAAGGGGAAATCAACGGGTCGGCCTGCAGTGAGCGAAGAAACGGTTGAACGCGTGCGGGCAAGTTTCACGCGTAGCCCGCGGAAGTCGACGAATAAAGCAAGCAGGGAGCTAAACGTACCTCAGCCGACGGTTTGGAAAATCTTACGGAAAAGGCTAAAGCAGAAGCCTTACCGTTTACAATTGTTACAAGCCCTGACACCCGATGACAAAGTCAAACACTTTGAATTTTCGGCGCGGTTGCAACAGCTCATGGAAGAGGATGCGTTCAGTGCGAAACTTGTTTTCAGTGATGAAGCAACATTTTTTCTTAATGGTGAAGTGAACAGACACAATGTGCGAATCTGGGCGGTAGAGAATCCTCACGCATTCGTGCAGCAAATTCGCAATTCACCAAAAGTTAACGTGTTTTGCGCAATCTCACGGTTTAAAGTTTACGGCTCCTTTTTCTTCTGCGAAAAAAACGTTACAGGACACGTGTATCTGGACATGCTGGAAAATTGGCTCATGCCACAACTGGAGACCGACAGCGCCGACTTCATCTTTCAACAGGATGGTGCTCCACCGCACTTCCATCATGATGTTTGGCATTTCTTAAACAGGAGATTGGAAAACCGATAGATCGGTTGGTTGAGATCATGATCAGCAATTAATGTCATGGCCTCCACGCTCTCCCGACTTAACCGCATGCGATTTCTTTCTGTGGGGTTATGTGAAAGATTCAGTGTTTAAACCTCCTCTACCAAGAAACGTGCCAGAACTGCGATGCTTTCGAACTCATTGATGGGGACATGCTGCGCCGAGTGTGGGAGGAACTTGATTATCGGCTTGATGTCTGCCGAATCACTAAAGGGGCACATATCGAACATTTGTGAATGCCTAAAAAAACTTTTTGAGTTTTTGTATGTGTGTGCAAAGCATTGTGAAAATATCTCAAATAATATAGTTATTGTAGAGCTGTGAAATCGCTTCAATCATGGAATGGAGAATAAGAAGAAATGAAGAATTAAGAGGGCTGTACAAACACCGTAATATCGTCGGAGTGCTTAAGAGGAGAAGGTTGAATTGGGCAAGCCATACAGCAAGAATGGCAGATAATAGACTACCTAGAATGCCATTCAGCAGAACAATACATGGAATGAGAGGAAGACTCAGATGGCGGGATAACATTCGAGAGGACACAACTAGGATGAACAACAACAGCAACTAGACAAACAGCACATTGGACAGACAGAAGTGGATGAGAGTCATAGAGCAGGTGTGTGGTCGATAAGGCCCTTGCCACATGTAAAGTAAAGTAAGTTCTGGAAGCCGATACCGAAAATGTTGGGTGCCAATGACGAAGTCACACCCGAGACCATAGTTAGTCTTAGAGCCATCAGTGCACACGAATGTACCATCGCTAAGTTGCGTGCGGAGGTCGAGAAAGTGACTGCGATGGATCGAATCCGGAGTAGTTTCGTCACGAAGCGAATGAAGTCCAAGACGAGCACGGGACACAGCACGAAGCCAGAGTGGAGAAGGGTTCACACTCTTTGGCTGTAGCGTGCAGGGGTAATTCAGCTGCCGAAAGCGAGTTCCGGGAAGTAACAGAGAAGAGGGGCGCACCCCATAATGTCGGTCAAGGGAGTCATCGAAAAAGGAGGGGTAGGGTGGACGGCCAGGCATGGCAGACAAGCGGTATGCGTATCTGCTCAGGAGGACATCACGGCGAACCAAAGACTGCATTTGACAGAAGACTTAGATGCGACAGGTCTGCTAATGGCACTGCCTTGCATACGTCATCTTCTGGAGTATTTCTGCGCGGTATGGATCCTTACCAGATAGATCTAACGGAGGACACCGAAAAAGTTGAGAGCAGGGATAGCTCGTTTTTTGTACCTTCGCAAAACAGGGAGTTTGATACGCGATTTGGGATGGATAACATTAAAACAAAAGGATTTTCGTTGTGGAGAGATCTTTCCACGAAATTACAGTCACCGACTGTCTCCTCCGAATGCGGAAGTAATTTACTGATATCGGTCTATATTGCGAATAGTGATAGTCGTAATAAAATAAGGGAAATCATAGCTCGCACGAAAGTATTTAAGTGTTGGTTTTTCTCGTGTGCTACTCGAGAGTAGAACTCTGGAGGAATAGTCTGAAGGTGCTTCGATGAAACCTCTGCCTCATGCTTAAGTATGAATTAATTCACGTAGATGAAGATGCAGGAAGGGTATGGGAAGAAAGGAAGTCTAGGGTTCAACCAGACATCGAGGTCAGTAGAGGCGGAGCACAATTAGCCTGGAGTGATTTAAGGAAATCACGGGAAAATGAAATCTGGATGGTCGGACGCTGATCTGAGCCATCGTCTTCCCGATTGCAGGTCCAGTGAGCTGATCACTACGTCACCTAGTTATGTCGTAGGAAGGAAACCTGATAAAAATTGGTAGGTGCGTTGTGGCCTGGCGTTGTGACCAGGATCGGATTTCATCGTTGGGGAATGGGAGTTGATTGAAATTTCGGCGGGAGATGGTGGATGGGTATGAAGGTGTATGGAAGGTGGAATACAGATGTAGTGACGCAGCAGGATAACTGATCTGATGATCGGTGGGTGGAATAATGGCAGCCCGGACTGGTTTTGGGATGAAAGTATTGGATCTGAAGATGCTCAACTAAGACTGGAAGGTGTGTGGAGTGGATAAATTGGTAGAGGATGTAAGTTGGGGAAGGTTGACGTATGTGAAAGGTGGAGTGCATGTCTCCAGGATTTCCAAGGACTTGTAGCATTTACAGGAGGCGCAGATCCAAGTAACAATGGCGTAAGTTAGGATAGGATGGATGAGGAATTTATATGTGAGAGCAATGGTAGGAGAACGTTGACTACAGGTATCACCTCTTAGTGATTTTTGCAGTTTTATGTTGAGGGCTAGAGCTATATACTTTAGTACTTTAGTCAAAGAGATAAGTTGGTTGTAGGTGGAGAGATGGAAATCTGGACGACGAAAATGTCGAGTGAAGCGACCAAAGATGATGGCTTGACTTTTCCATGGATTTAACTGAATTTTCCACGTATGACACTAGTCAGCCAGGAGATTCAGGTGGCGTTGGAGGGAGGCATGGGAGGATAGGAGAGTGTGGTGAGTAGCTAGGAAGATTATGTCTTCAGGATATTATATGAGGTAGGTGGCTGGTGGTGGTGGTCTGGGAAGTCTGCAGTTTACAGGTGTAAAGGAGGAGGAAGACGACAGAGTCTTGAGGAACACCTGTGGTGGGGAGAAATACGAAGGAACAGGTGTGGTTGATTGTAACAAACGTAGGGCAGTGCATTTAAGAACAAAAAAAAAAGCATCTGATGGGACAGAAAATTAGTATGACGTATGAGCGCAATGCTGATACCTCTGAATGTACGTTGGTTACGTAGCGGAATAATAATAAAGTTGTGTGACATAAATTACTCGTACCTTATGAACTGGATGTGATTTATTCAACATATATTTTATGTTATTGATTCTATTTGACAGCGAATGTGTGAGGAAGTTCAGATGCAGAGAAATTACAGGTGGCATACAAATTTCATCTATGTAAGTTTTTCATTATCTTTGACCAATACCATACACGAGGAATTTAGAAATGTAGACCATCACATAGGTGTAAAACAACGAAAGAGGAATTTCATCAATGAAACCTGAACATCAAATGTAGCTATTACGCTATTTGTGATAACACTGGCACACCGACTTCCAAATTATCTAAACATCTTACTTCATTACTGAGATTTTTTCTGGTGAAATACTCTTAGCACATTTGCAATTCGGCTGACTTTGTTAATAGATTGAAGTCACTATGACCCTATGAATCGGGCTAATTAGCAGATTTTGATATAGTATCAGCCTTTACTTTGGTCCTACCCATGGAGTCATTGTCACTCATCCACAGTAAGTTCAGAATCGGTGAAATATCGCACCAGGCCGTCATACTTGGCAGGAGACACTATTTTTTAGGCACCATAACGTGCTCACTGTGCGCTCAGAACTGAGAAGAGTGATGTGACGCTGTCGATGAACATACTAGAGACACTGCCGAACACATTGCAAAGCTTCATCGGATTTTCACTGTGGTTTCCATTTTGCGCACGTTAGGACCTTTAGAAAAATTCGGAGTAGGTATTAAAATCCATGGAGAAGAAATAAAAACTTTGAGGTTCGCCGATGACATTGTAATTCTGTCAGAGATAGCAAAGGACTTGGAAGAGCAGTTGAATGGAATGGACAGTGTCTTGAGAGGAGTGTATAAGATGAACATCAACAAAAGCAAATCGAGGATAATGGAATGTAGTCGAATTAAGTCGGGTGATGCTGAGGGAATTAGATTAGGAAATGAGACACTTAAAGTAGTAAAGGAGTTTTGCTATTTGGGGAGCAAAATAACTGATGATGGTCGATGTAGAGAGGATATAAAATGTAGACTGGCAATGGCAAGGAAAGCGTTTCTGAAGAAGAAAAATTTGTTAACATCGAGTATAGATTTAAGTGTCAGGAAGTCATTTCTGAAAGTATTTGTATGGAGTGTAGCCATGTATGGAAGTGAAACATGGACGATAACCAGTTTGGACAAGAAGAGAATAGAAGCTTTCGAAATGTGGTGCTACAGAAGAATACTGAAGATTGGACGGGTAGATCACATAACTAATGAGGAAGTACTGAATAGGATTGGGGAGAAGAGACGTTTGTGGCACAAGTTGACCAGAAGAAGGGATCGGTTGGTAGGACATGTTCTGAGGCATCAAGGGATCACCAATTTAGTATTGGGGGGCAGCGTGGAGGGTAAAAATCGTAGAAGGAGACCAAGAGATGAATACACTAAGCAGATTCAGAAGGATGTAGGTTGCAGTAGTTACCGGGAGATGAAGAAGCTTGTACAGGATAGAGTAGCATGGAGAGCTGCATCAAACCAGTCTCAGGACTGAAGACCACAACAACAACAACAAGAACAACAACAGGACCTTATTTTCCGAACAACCCTCGCACCTTGGATATAATTTAATTTTTGACAGTTCCAGCGATGGTGACACCAAAATTAAAAGTGTTCTCCGATACATATGACACAATTAAAAAAAATGAAGATGTGAACTGAAGTTTGTGTTACGGAGGTCATTGGACTAGGACAGTCAGAGCAGCGCTGTTGCATACACTGCTACAGTAGTGTAATGGGTACCTCACCTACCTCGTAAGTAAGACGACATCGGGTTCAAGTCCCACCTGCACCACAAACTTTAAATCACTTCGTCAGCTTCTATCATTGTCGTAGACTATATTAAAAGACTCTGAGTGTGAATGCCAGTATTGAGCCAATGATAAAATTCTTTATGTAGCAGGGTGTTGGACCACGATAGGAAAAGGGAAAACACAGAAATCTAGACAGTGGAAATGAGTTCGAATCTAGGGTACAAAAGAGATTATCGCGTTCGAAGTGAAGGTGTGTAACGAGTATACTGGAAGAAATTGTACTATGTCAGATAAAATGAGTAAGTAATTTTGAAAGATTGGCCAAAAACAGATATCTATAAACAATATACAAAAACAAAACAATAATGAAACGTAGTAGAGGGAAACAATAAAAATTGTGAAATGGTTAATTATTTCGTCAGGATCACCTTATAATTAGCCGGCCGATGTGGCCGAGGGGTTCTAGGCGCTACAGTCTGGAATCGCGCGAGCGCTACGGTCGCAGGTTGAAATCCTGCCTCGGACATGGATGTGTGTGATGTACTTAGGTTAGTTAGGTTTAAGTAGTTTTAAGTTCTTGGGGACTGATGACCTCATAAGTTAAGTCCCATAGTGCTCAGAGCCATTTGAACCATCTGAACCACCTTATAATTACAATGTTCACATTGCCAGCTTCGGCAGTTTATTTACATGTTAAAACGCGATTAATTCATTAAGAACTTCGTCATGCTGTTTTTGCGTTACAGTTATAGACTTTGAACATCATAATCAAAATATCCACGGGTGTGCTGCCGGTCTATAGTGTCCAACGGGCACAATATTTCGGCGATCATACATGTCGCCATCATCAGGTGAACTGACGGACTGAGCTCCTGTGAACGTGCCGGCACGGAGATCCGTACGCTATGGCTGCTCAGAGGGAACTGGGTTCGGTCGCGGCGGCGGCAGATTTAAATACCCTCCGCCCGCGGCGCGCTCCCTCCGCCGTCCGCGCCCCGCGCCACGGTCGCGCGGTGGAACAGATTGCGACGGCGTCTGAGATGACGTCGGTGTGATGGCTCTGTCCGCCGTGGTCGTCACAACTATACGTTTGCTCGATTTACTCTTGATTAACCCAATCGCTGGTTCCCAAGACTTGCTAAGATTATAGCCACAGTCACGGTTTATGAGGTCGTCATTGGTGCGAATTTCGATGGCCTCTCTAACAACGCCGTCCCAGTATCTCGACGTCTGTACCAGAATCCTCGTGCGGTCATACTCCATGGCGTGATTTTCCGACAAACAATGTTCAGCGACCGCCGACTTGCTCGGATACATCAGTCGAGTGTGCCTCTGGTGTTCACAGCATCGATCCTCGACGGTACGCATCGTCTGACCAATATACGACTTGCCACATTGACACGGAATCTGGTACACGCCGGCCTTCCTCAAACCGAGGTCATCTTTGGCGCTCCCCACCAGTGCACGAGTTTTATTTGGAGGACAAAACACAGTTCCGACCCGGTGTTTCTTCAGAATGCGGGCGATTTTCCCCGAGAGTGCGCCTGTGTATGGAATAAATGCAGTGCCTACCTCCTCCCTCGTGACTTCATCCATCTCAACAGGTTGTGCTGCAGTGGTTGGGCGGAGAGCACGTTGTATCTGCCACTCTGAGTACCCATTTTTTCGAAATACAGTTCTCAGATGTTCCTATTCCTGGGGTAGACTCTCTGCGTCCGAGATAGTGCGCGCCTTATGTACTAGAGTTTTAAGTACCCCATTCCTCTGTGAAGGGTGGTGGCAGCTGTCTGCGTGCAAATACAGATCAGTGTGCGTTGTCTTCCGATACACCCCATGACCTAGGGTGCCGTCAACCCTTCTCTTCACCAAGACGTCAAGGAAAGGTAATTTACACTCCGTTTCAGTCTCCATAGTGAATTTGATGTTGGGGTGTATGGAGTTTAGATGTGTAAGGAAGTCAAGGAGTTTATCCATACCATGTGGCCAGATGACGAACGTGTCGTCCACGTAACGGAAAAAGCAAGTAGGTTTCCATACGGATGACGACAGGGCTTCCTCCTCGAAGTTCTCCATGTACAAATTCGCTACCACCGGTGAGAGTGGGCTACCCATGGAGGGAGTTCAGATTAACTGAATTGGTTGCGCGGAGAGCTGATTTAATAACGATTCATACTGCCTCGGGAGGCGTGTTGGCTGTTACCAAGCAAACGGTCGGGGGTGGTGGACGTTGTGAAGGAAGGCGCCGTTTAATTCGCACTGGCGCATTCTTGAAGAGCACACAGCGGAAAACATTTTCAGCTACTGTGTCGGTTACAGCATTTCAAGATGCAGAAGCGTCCAAATTTAAAGCGAGCGTAATATGGGGAGTCATGGCCGTAATATTTTCCGTTGTGTAATTGCTCAAAAGAAATTGCTTTGCAGTAAGCCGTTTTACGGACGAGAAATTCAGCCGTAATAAATTCAACTTACGACCGCGGTTTCCCTTTCTGCGCGCCGAAATAAAAGCTGACCCTACAGAACCGCTACACTGGAGCGAAAAAGTTGGTTTTTGGGAAGATGACTGGCACTGAAAAATCTAAACTCTTACGAGGACACAACTTAGTAATGAGATGGATGCTAATGATGGTTCTTTATTTTATTGTTATCGATTTTTGTCCCGCTAGTATTCCCGTAATTTGAGTTACAGTTCGTTCGTGTTTGCTATGCTACCTTCGCAAATTTTTTATGTAGACAAAGTAGAAGCAGACAGGGAAATGTTATCTACAAAGAAGAGTAAAACTTTTAAATAACGAATGGTAGAGATCGGATAAAAATTACATTCAGTGGAAGAATGAGCTAAGTCAACACACGTAGGTCAGGTTGTGGATTATCTGACTGCCTTACTCCGACATTGTGTTATGGCAGACACTTTCATGTTAAAATATGTCGTGTTTGAAGAGAAATAGTAAATATCTTAGAGGTGCTAGTACAGTCTAATTGCAATAAAACATTCCGTATAATGTGTACGCAATTTTTATTGGATACAGAGGTACAACTAGTTACTATGGGGTGTCGCTTGGTCTGTTTAGCGTACTCCTGGATACAATTACCCGATCTGTGGTGACGTACAGAGAAAGAAAGCACCCCATATGATCATGCAAATTAATTAAAGGAAACGATGATGCTGCACAATGGAAACGTCTTACAGAAACGTCTAACGGAGAATGAGATTTCCACTCTGCAGAGGAGTGTGCGTTGATATGAAACTTCCTGGTAGATTAAAATTGTGTATCGGACCGAAACTCGAACTCGGGACCTTTACCCTTCGCGGGCAAGTGCCCTACTAACTGAGCTACCCAAGCACGACTCATGACCCGTCCCCACAGCATCAATTTTGCCAGTACATCGTCTCCTAGCTTCCAAACTTCACAGAAGCTCTTCTGCACGAAGCGCTTGCCCGCGAAAGGCAAAGGTCCCGAGTTCGAGTCTCGGTCCGGCACACAGTTTTAATCTGCCAATCTGCCAGGAAGTTTCATGACAGTATTGGTACCACACCACGCACATGGACGTATCAGTCAGAGTAGGGATCATCTAATCTGTATCAGAAAGAAGTGATCACTATAACAATCAGGTTTACTATCGAAAAGCAAACTACATGAGTAACCCTCTGAGGTAAACGAATGAACGTTTCAAATTTGGACAATGAGTTGTAATGGTGAAATCTAACCTTGGCACAGGTGAGTAAGCACTCACTACAAATGCAAAGTTATGCGAATAATAGATGAATACGATGAGTGACTGTAAGCGTGATTAGTAAATAACGGAAGGATACGGAAAAGTAGGTTTGAACACCTGTGCGATCGCCAAAGTGCGTATTAGAAGTAATCAGCTGGCTACAAAGCACTGAAACAGCTAACTGGCTCCTTCGGGGGCGGACTAATATCGCGTCCCTTCAGAATCGGTGGTCACAACTTTGGCCCCTCTTACCAAAATCGCCGCGTAAATATGGAAGGTTCAAATGGCTCTGAGCACTATGGGACTCAACTGCTGTGGTCATAAGTCCCCTAGAACTTAGAACTACGTAAACCTAACTAACCTAAGGACAGCACACAACACCCAGCCATCACGAGGCAGAGAAAATCCCTGACCCCGCCGGGAATCGAACCCGGGAACCCGGGCGTGGGTAAATATGGAAGGCGGAGGTGGCAACAGCTGAAGGCTGAGTTCAGCTTTCTCTGTCTCTCCCTCTCTCTCTGTACTCATTGGTGACATCTTTCATACGACAGCAAGGATAGCCTCATCAGTCGCCCGATGACAGATATTCAGCCGATGATCTCCTAGAAAGTATAGTCTTCAATGTTAACACTCAGAAATTTCGCTTTTCCTGTAACAGCCGGAATACCACTGACCAACGGTGGCAGACATAGCGAAGCGTGTTCTGTCCATTAAAACTTATATAAAGACGTCAAACAATCTCCTACTTCTTCGGGTTTACACTATGTTTAACCAACAGAACTCTGGGGTGGGGAGGAAGGCAGAAAAATCTCTCCCACTCCATGGTACAGTTTCGAAACTAGCCTATGAGACGGTCAGCACGTAGGCGCAGTTGTGAGAATGCATGTTCTATGTAGGATAACTGTAAGAACCAATCAGAGCGCTGGTTTAAACAGAAAGTTAGCGGAAAAACCACACGTTACTCTTGAGGAGCGACACTTGGCTAGAGATTCCTTGTCTTTATAAAGAATTCTACGAACAATGCTGCTGTTTTATTCTGTCCGAAAGGCCGACTCGTGTGACTCTGAGAGAGCGTAGGCCAGAGTATTTGAATGCCACTCTGACAAACATGAGTCTGCGACTTCGCCTTGGGCTTTAGGAACTATATTGACTATGGATTTTAAGAAAATCTTCGCTCTTCGAAACTAGCTTCAGTACTTCCAAATCTGCATTCTTCCACTGAGATAAAAAAGAAGGCAAAATAAGGCACGAAAGGGGCAGGCACTGTGTAAAGTGGCAGATTAAATGAAGGTCAATTTCGCACCTTACATGAGAGATTTTATACATCGTAACGGGAAGGCGAATATGACAACTAAATTACTTCAGCGAAAGTGAGCAGATTTGCCTATAAGTATGTAATGCAAAGGGATGATACTCAATCGACAGTATTAACATGCTGATACTAATTACTGTATGTCAATGAGCAAGAGGTGGAGCATGCAACTAGTGGAAACGTTTTGTTTGGAAGCAGGCATGAAGGGTGCACCACGGGCAGTACAACGGAAAGCTCTTAGGGGGCGTCCCGTAGCGAGAGTCAAAGAATGGGCGCCAGGTGACTCAAGCAGGAGGGCAAGTAGTGGGCAACTGGAGTGGCATGGAAAGAAGCTTTAGAAAACTGGGTTTCAAAACTTGAAAATGGATATGAGACAACCAGTGAAGCAGGTGATCATGTGAACAGCGTGTGGTACGCTCATGCTGTACACACGTAACTTTTAGGCATCTGGAGTGGGCACAAAATGTCCGATTGGCGGAAACGAACTAGGAAGGAGTAAAGTGCCGAAATTTCGATGCAGTTTAACTCTATGGCCTTTGCAATTGGCAGGGAGAATTTCCACAAAATAAGAGGAATAATTCCAATCCCAAAGAAAGCAGGTGTTGACAGATGTGAAAATTACCGAACTATCAGTTTAATAAGTCACAGCTGCAAAATACTAACGCGAATTCTTTACAGACGAATGGAAAAACTAGCAGAAGCGGACCTCGGGGAAGATCAGTTTGGATTCCGTAGAAATGTTGGAACACGTGAGGCAATACTAACCTTACGACTTATCTTAGCAGAAAGATTAAGAAAAGGCAAACCTACGTTTCTAGCATTTGTAGACTTAGAGAAAGCTTTTGACAACCTTAACTGGAATACTCTCTTTCAAATTCTGAAGGTGGCAGGGGTAAAATACAGGGAGCGAAAGGCTATTTACAATTTGTACAGAAACCAGATGGCAGTTATAAGAGTCGAGGGGCATGAAAGGGAAGCAGTGGTTGGGAAAGGAGTGAGACAGGGTTGTAGCCTCTCCCCGATGTTATTCAATCTGTATATTGAGCAAGCAGTAAAGGAAACAAAAGAAAAATTCGGAGTAGGTATTAAAATTCATGGAGAAGAAGTAAAAACTTTGAGATTCGCCGATGACATTGTAATTCTGTCAGAGACAGCAAAGGACTTGGAAGAGCAGTTGAACGGAATGGACAGTGTCTTGAAAGGAGGATATAAGATGAACATCAACAAAAGCAAAACGAGGATAATGGAATGTAGTCAAATTAAATCGGGTGATGCTGAGGGGATTAGATTAGGAAATGAGACACTTAAAGTACTAAAGGAGTTTTGCTATTTAGGGAGCAAAATAACTGATGATGGTCGAAGTAGAGAGGATATAAAATGTAGAATGGCAATGACAAGGAAATCGTTTCTGAAAAAGAGAAATTTGTTAACATCGAGTATAGATTTAAGTGTCAGGAAGTCGTTTCTGAGCGTATTTGTATGGAGTGTAGCCATGTACGGAAGTGAAACATGGACGATAACCAGTTTGGACAAGAAGAGAATAGAAGCTTTCGAAATGTGGTGCTACAGAAGAACGCTGAAGATAAGGTGGGTAGATCACGTAACTAATGAGGAGGTATTGAATAGGATTGGGGAGAAGAGAAGTTTGTGGCACAACTTGACTAGAAGAAGGGATCGGTTGGTAGGACATGTTTTAAGGCATCAAGCGATCACAAATTTAGCATTGGAGGGCAGCGTGGAGGGTAAAAATCGTAGAGGGAGACCAAGAGATCAATACACCAAGCAGATTCAGAAGGATGTAGGTTGCAGAAGGTACTGGGAGATGAAGAAGCTTGCACAGGATAGAGTAGCATGGAGAGCTGCATCAAACCAGTCTCAGAACTGAAGACCACAACAACAACAACAACAACAACAAGAGGAACTCCAGTATTGGTCAGAAAAAGCCGAGATGTGGAGCATGAAAGGATCCAGGTGGGGGACAGTTTTGCTTTGAGAAAGACAAGACCAAAATTTTCGGGAACGCTCTCCTCTGAACTGGCGTCAAGTGCAGAATGGGGCGCATAATGCTCTGTATGACGCAGAGGAGAAATTTGTGTGAACACTGCGCTCACTGCGGCTGACTTTCAGCTAGATATTAGCTGCAGTGTCACTGAACTCCAACTGCAGAGAAACTAACCAGCCACTTAGTTAATTGTTCTAGCGAGAACTGAGAGGGCATCGTAATATGCACGTTGCTCCAGCCATGCGAGTGTTCGCCATATTTCAAGACTAGGGATGAGTGCATGTTTTCTCACCTCACGAGAAACATAGGAGAGTTTCTGCTGATAAAATCAGCTAAGGTTTCGATTAGCTTTTATAGGAATTTCAGAGGAAGAGAGCAGCCATGCAGATGACAGCTCATTGTAGCCAGGGTAAATACTGCGAGGAGGGGCGTAGCTTATTGGTTCACCAGCTTGCGACCACTGTGAACTCGAGCAACCTTGGGTAATCTTTTGCTTAGCTTGTCACAAAACTAACTATCCTCCACGGACTTGATTGTCATCCTAAACAGTACCGAACTTAGAACCGGAATCGGATGATTTATAATAATATTGGACAACTTCATGTTCTAGTAGTAAGAATAATGTTGTTAAGAAGTTAAAATTTGATATTGTTGCCTTTAGAGTTATTTCATTTACTCAGGACAAGATGCGTTATCTTGACAACTGTCCTAACATTGTCACGTTGTAAACTGTGTAAATTCGTATATTTCAGTGAAAAAACTTTCAGCATTAAGAACCAATTTGTTTACAGGTTCAACACCGTTGTGCTCAGTCATAGAAAAAGGGTCCTTTCCTTACCCCAATCATTTATTCTATAGACGTTAACGCACTCAAAGAGTGTTTATGCTGACCTCTGACGAAAGAGAAAAGGAGTGAAGTGTCAGAACTGGTGTATCTAGGTTAAAAGTATTATACAGCATCAGAGGTCAAGGGAATGAGCACAAAATATTCTGAAATACTTTGTGTGGCAGTTTCAGGAAAACTGGCCACTTAAAAAAGCTGTTTTCATTTCACGTGTTGATGCTGTGGGGTTAGTTATCGACTGTCATTTTGGTTTTGAAGCTTTAGCTGTAAAGCTGTGCTCGAGTGTACATAATTGAATTTTCCAACTGTGATTCTGATTGTGGTTTGTTGGGCAATTATACTGCACAGTTCAGGCATACCGCACGTCTTTACTTTCTTAAAAATGAGCTTCCAACTTTGTTGAAAAAGGTTCCGATGGCTAAAAAGTTCGGTACATTCTTCCAGTATGATGGGGCCTCTACTCGTTCTAATCGTCAGGTGAAGCAGCAGAAATGGTCACGTTTCTTAGCTATCGAGTTTCCTGGACCTTACTCTTTTAGATTTTTGTGCGTGACAATGTTTGAAACTTTAAGCCTACAAATAAAGAATAAACTGAAAAGACAGACTAATCGTTTGTATTATGAACAGGTCTACCCCCCATCAAAAAACGTGAAGCCGGTTACAGAATAGTTAAATGTAGCTTAAAAGTCTGATTACATTTATGAGAAACAACATTCGATATAAGCTTTAGCCTCGTGGAACCACGTAAGTGATTTCTTTGCAGTCCAGAAGATTCTTCCCTACATGCTGTCGTAGTATTAATTAGTATAACTTTGTTCATTCTTACACTTAGGTAATACGAGATAATCCATTGGTTTACAATAACATCACTTCAATAAAATCTCATTTTATCCAAGAGAATATTGAGACTCACACAGTCAAGCGTTTAGACAGGTCACAGGAAATACCAGCGGGTTCTATTTTGTTATTTATCACTTAAAATTTGGTGAGTGGATTTGTGAACGGCATTCTCAGCTATCTGTTCCCTTTCTTGGGTATTGGTGTGACTTGTGCAGCTTTTCAGTTTTTACGAACGGATCTTTCAACAAGAGATCTGTTGTATATGATTGACAAATATGGTGCTATTGTATCGCACTCTCCGAATAACCTGGCTGGTATACAATCAGGACCGGAGGTCTTGCTTTCTTGAAGTGATTTGAGCAGTTTCGCTACACCGAGGATATCTACTAAGTCACACATGTTGGCGTCCTTTCCTTTCTACTTGTCAGTATTCTCCACGTTTTCTTTCCTCTCTGACTCTTCAAAGAACCTGCTCTTTTCTTACCAGTTCACCTAATTTTCACCATTCTTGTATACTACCATATCTCAATCGCTTCGATTGTATTTTGTTCCGATTTTCCCACAGTACGTGATTCACTACCATGCAGTTTTATGCTCCAAACACATCTTCTCAGAAATTTCTGCCTCAAATTAAGGGCGATGTTTGACTTTTCGTGGTCAGGAATGCTCTTTTTGATAGAGCTAGTATGCTTTTTATGTCCTTCTTGCTCCAATATCATGTGTTATTTTGCTTAAAAGGTAGCAGAAATCCTTAACTTCGACTGCTTCATGCTCTCCCATTCCGATGTTTTCATACCGTTCTCATTTCTGCTACTTCTCATTACTTTCGTCTTTCTTCGATTTACTGTCAATTCGCAGTCTGTGCTCATCAGACTGTTCATTCCATTCAAAACATCCTGTAATCCTTCTGCACCTTCACAGAGGCTAGCAATGTGATTATAAACTCTTATCAATGATATGTTTTCACCTTAAATTTCAAGCCCACTCTTGAAACTTTGTTTTATCTCTGTCACAGCTTCTCCAGTGCATAGATTGAACAGTAGGGCGAAAGACTACATCCCTGTCTTACACCATTTTTAATCCGAGCGTTATTTTCTTGATATTCCAGTCTCATTGTTCCTTCTTGTACATACTGTGTATTAAATTTCGTTCCCTTTAGCTTACCCTTAGTTCTTCAAACGTACGTTATGAGAAACTTGTTCCTCGGATTAAGCCCAATGTTTGGTAGTAGAAGACTTCTTTTGACCAGGAATATCCGCTTTGCCTTTGATAATCTGCTATTCACGTGGTCCTTACTTCGCCCGTCATGTGTTTGCTTGCTTACAAGGTAGCAGAATTCCTTATCTTTCCGTAACACCGTGCCCCTCAATTTTGAAGTGAAGATTATCGCTAAGCGAAGTTATGTTGCTCGCTAGCCTTGTTTTTGATCGGTCTACTGTTAAACAATATCATATTCATTCATTCAACTCATCCTATAATTCTTATTCCCTTTCATTGAGGATAGCAGTGTATCAGTGGCTTACGATATCCTTTCATTACGAATTTTAATTCCACTCCTGAAACTCATTTTTGTTTCCACCATTGCCTCTTCGATCTACAGACCAAATACTAGGGGCGAAAAACTGCATTTCACATTGTTTTTTTTAGCTCGGTAAATCCCGTGAATGTAGCTTGATATTACGTAGGTTATTCCTGTTGCCAAGCGCAACGTCGGAACTGCGTAACTACTACCTTTAGCTTTCCTAAATCGACAGAGATAGTTGTATAACAGATCCTCAGTTTTCTTTTATGGTTGTGAAGCTAACCCGTAACAAAGGTCGAAACGGGAAATACGAATAAAGAAAACAAGTGGCCCAGACAATGTGTTTCTTCATTGTATGTTGATTTTATACTACGCACTTGTAGTCAAGTTGTGCTAATACTAACCCGATGTAATCAAGTTGTGCTAATACCAACCGGTTGTAGTACCACGCTGTATTTCTTAGATACACAGCGACGTCAGTCTTTCAGATCTGACCATGTGCGTAGCTCTCAGGCGCGTCTGGCAAAAGCAATAGGTAGTATTCGTACTGCACTGCAGCTCGGGCAGACTTTTAAGAATATAAGCTAGCTATAAATCACTGTGCGTGACGGCGGCCTTGTAGGGTACGTACTCAGAGGATGGATCCCGACTACCCCGGACGTTACTTGCTGCCTTCAGCTCTCCTCGTCCTCGGGGGTGATCGATAGGCTGGGAGTTTTTCACCTGACGTAAATTTCTAAAGAAACTGCCGGACGGGATTTAATCTCCTTCGGCGCTGGAGCTGCCGGTAGGTCGCTTGAAAATATCCGCTGTCGTCAAAAACTGAGAAACCGTGCCGAAGCTCGGCCTTCAACGGCCAAGTGGCGTCTCATTAGTAGGAGTCAGAGTCGCTCCAGAGAAAGGAGTCGGGAAGCGAGAAGCGAAAGAGCCATTAATTTTATGTGGCAGTTGGCGGATACTTTGTTCCCACGATTCAAGAGAAAATCAATGAAGTGCAGCTCAAGTATGCGTAACAACTGAAGGTGAAGGATGAAAAGATTGATATAATTGCGACGACATTGCACATTCAATTACTTCACACACTGTTGGCGCCCTTCATTGCCGTGCGGGGTAGTCGCTCAGTCAGGGGCGCCTTATCACGGTCCGTGCGGCTACCCCCGTCGGAGGTTCGAGTCCTCCCTCGGACATGGGTGTGTGTGTTGTCCATAGCGTAAGTTAGTTTAAGTTAGGTTAGGTAGTGTGTACGTTTAGGGAGCCGGCCGCGGTGGCCGTGCGGTTCTGGCGCTGCAGTCCGGAACCGCGGGACTGCTACGGTCGCAGGTTCGAATCCTGCCTCGGGCATGGGTGTGTGTGATGTCCTTAGGTTAGTTAGGTTTAAGTAGTTCTAAGTTCTAGGGGACTTATGACCTAAGATGTTGAGTCCCATAGTGCTCAGAGCCATTTGAACCATTTACGTTTAGGGACCGACGACCTGAGCAGTTTAGTCTCGTAAGACCTTGCGGGCTTCCATATAGAAAATGTGACGAAGTGGCCCTCAACCACTACGTACCCTCAGAGTTGAAATATTAAAAGTTATGGCTGGTTTTGTTGTCTAGGGGCTGGTATGCGTAGCTGCCGTATTACAAGCCAAATACTGCTGAGTCTACAGTATACAGTATCAACATACACATGAATTGAATGGTCGAAGGTTCCTGTCACTCGTCAGTTGCGAATTTTGAACGGAACATACACATTAATAAATGAAAGATTGCAGTTAAATTCAGCAGGTACTATTTTAACGACATTAAATGATGAGTACGATAGCAGAAGTACCTTTAAGAATGCCTTTTATTACTGTAAAACACTTATTGGTGTCGATGGTCCAGCAATTAAATGAAAAATAAGTTGAATAACAGGGAAACAATAGATTCCTGCTTCACGTAATTAGTTATCAACAACAACATAGCTCGCGAGATATTCACTTCTAAACGCACACTACATCTTCACTGCAGAAGCCACGGAAGTCTCACAAGTGCACAAGTCGGCACTACGAAATATTTCTATCTCCCGCGACCACGCGCAAACTGCTCCGCTCTCCACGTAGTTCTTGCGATTGACCGTCGCTGCTTCCCATCCAACACTCCTTTGTCCTGTCCAGCACTCCAGAACTACCCTGTCCTCCCTCGACACGAGGTTCCTCCCCCACTTCCATACAGTCTCCCCATGTGACCTTTCTGGAACGATCGCTGTGATTGGCTAGAGCGCTCCCACCATGTCTTCAAGCAAACACACACTCACAAACATATTGAAAACATACGAAATACTGGATTTACATTTAAGTAACATGAAATTAAATAAATATTTCTACAGCTGGACCATGAACACACTCTAACACACGTTTTTAAATACATACACAAATAAGATAAACATATATCGAAGGAATAGAACAGAAGAAAGCCAGTAGCTTTCTTCACGAATAGTATATATCAGATATAAACAAAGACATAGATGAATAAATATATTTAAAAGCATGCTGCTACCCTTTTTTCGTGTAATTGTGGAGTACTTATGGCCTGATGCAGTAGGTAGTAATTTGCCACATTGACCTCCAATAACTCATGTACTGTTCAAGTTACATGCCTGCAATTTATACCAATTTAGGCTTACATAGCTTTCTAAGGACACGTCGATCGACAAAATCGAATGAACCATTTAGATTTTGTAAATTCGGTGCTGGGTGTTACTTGCATAATTTACCATCGGATACTAAACTTGAAACTAATAAAGATATTGAAAATCTGATTACACCATCAGAATCGTCGTGCAAATAACGGTAATGTACATGTTTCTTTTTGAGGTATCATGATTCATCTGGCTACTATTAATTTCTATACAAACTGCGAAGTATCTGCCATTAAGGTTTCACAAAGTCCGCCATCTTTGGCACTACCGGCATGTGCCTTTCATCGACACAGTGTCACCATGGAATAATTCCCAGCCACGCGCTCGGCTGGACCACGTGGTCCGGCCGTTGTGCGGCATCACGCTGTTTGTAACGAGCCGCGGCTTGCCCAGTGGACCAAGCGGTGCCCGCCAACTCTGAACTTAAAATATTTCCAGGGCGCCACAACTCGCCCATTACGTCACAACCTTACCATAACTTTCCAAACTTTTCAACTTCACACACACATACAAACAGGCACACACACACACACACACACACACACACACACACACACACATACACACATACACAACACACACACACACACACGCACACATACACAAAGATTCTTATAATAACTTGCATTAGAAATGATAAAGGTAGTGGTATCTCAAGTGAGGGCTGATTACAGTATCAGTGGAATTATACTGAGGCGACAAAATTCATGTGATACCGCTATTCAGCCGGCCGGAGTGGCCGTGCGGTTCTAGGCGCTACAGTCTGGAGCCGAGCGACCGCTACGGTTGCAGGTTCGAATCCTGCCTCGGGCATGGATGTGTGTGATGTCCTTAGGTTAGTTAGGTTTAATTAGTTCTAGGCGACTGATAGCCTCAGAAGTTAAGTCGCACAGTGCTCAGAGCCATTTGAACCATACCGCCATTCACATATACAGGTGGCGGTAATATCGCGTACAGAAGGTATAAAAGGGCAGAACGTTGGCGCGGCTGTCATTTGTACCCATGTGATTCATGTGGAGATGTTTCCGAAGTGATTATGGTCGCACGATGGGTATTATTAGCCTTTGAGCGCGGAATGGTAGTTGGAGCTAGACGCATGAGATATACCATTTAGGAAATCGTTAGGGAATTCAGTATTCCGAGATCCACAGTGTCAAGAGTGTGCTGAGCATACTATTTTTCAGGCAGTACCTCTCACCACTAAATGATCGAGAGCGGCAGTGTTATCATAGAGTTGCCAGTGCTGACAGACAAGCAGCACCGCGTGAAATAACTGCAGAGATCAAAGTGGATTGTATGACGGACGTATCCGTTAGCACAGTGCGCCGAAATCTGCCGTTAATGGGACATGGCAGTAGACGACCGACGCGAATGCCTTTGCTAACAGCACGACATCGCCTGCTGCACTTCTCCTGGGCTCTTGATTATATCGGTTGGATCCTAGACAACTGGAAAACTGTGGCTTGGTAGCGAGTTCAGTAAATGGAAACGAGCGTATGGCGTCAGTGGCCGGGAGGTCCCAGTCGGCAAGTTCGGCTGCCAAGTGCAAGTCTTCTTGAGTGTGACGCCACATTGGGCGTCTTGCACGTCGACAATGGGTATGAAATGATGATGAGGACAGCACAACACCCAGTCCCTGTGGGGAGAAAATCTCCCTCCCCAGCCGGGAATCGAACCCGGGACCCTGTGCGTGGCATTCCAACGTGGTGACCGTTCGGTTAATGGGGCGGACCCGATTTCACTCATTAAGAGCTGATAGTAGGGTTCGAGTGTGGCGCAGACCCCATTAAACCATGGACCCAAGCTGTCAACAAGACTATGTGCGAGCTGTAAGTGACCGTAATGGTGCGGGGTGAACCGATCATTGACTGGAAATGCTTACGTTTGGCGTCTTCGTTTGCACCTGTTCATGGACTTCACGTTCCCAAACAAAGATGGAATTTCAAATGGATGGGAATGCATCACATCACAGGGAAAGAATACTCGCGTTTGGCTTGAAGAACATTCTAGACAATTTGAACGAATAATTTGGCCGGTCTGATCGCCCCTCCCCCCATGTTAATCCCATAGAACCTTTTTTGGGGCGTAATCAGAAAGTCACTTCGTGCATAAAATACTACACCGGCAATACTTTCGCAATTATGGATGACTACAGAGGCAGAATGGCTTATATTTCTGTAAGGGACTTTCAACGACCTGTTGAGTCCATGCCGCGTCGAGTTTTTGTACCACGCCGAGCAAAAAGGGGTCCTACGTGATATTAGGAGGTATCTCATTACTTTTGTCAGATCAGTGTAATGTATAACTCTTCTTTATAAAAATAAAAATACATTATGTTTTACTAATAAAGGATGAAAATTATCACGATTTTAAAATCAGTAGTTACATTTTTGAAAATCTAGATCTAACAGAAACAGACGAATAGTAAATACCGATTAAGCGTATTGATACATTTCCGTACACGACAAAATTAAAAGTCAGCACAACCAAAAATATGCATGGGAAATCAAAGCGTTTGTGCTGCACTAACTAAATTTCGCGGTGTCGTTGTTCAGGAAAATCTTAAATTGTTTTCTCATGGCTGGCCGCTGTGGCAGTTAGGTTCTAGGCGCTTCAGTCCGGAACCGCGCTGCTGCTACGGTCGCAGGTTCGAATCCTGCCTCCGGCATGGATGTGTGTGATGTCCTTAGGTTAGTTAGGTTTAAGTAGTTCTAAGTTCTAGGGGACTGATGACCACAGATGTTAAGTCCCATAGTGCTTAGAGCCATTTTAACTTTTTTTGATATCTCATGTCACAAATACTAAATTGAGAACTGGTAAAAATTAATACTTAAGTGAAAACGGACTAAAATGAGCTGTGTAGTAATCATACTTTGCAACGAAATTGACGCTGAAAGATTCAAAGTTGTATACTTTGCTTCTTGCGTATATTCCTTACTGAGATGTGGCATCATATTCTGGAGAAATGTACAGGGTGATTATAATTAGTTAAACTTTCAAAACCTTGTAGAAATAACACCACAGGTAAGAATGACGTCAAATTGCAACGGAATATTATCGGAGGAGGGGGAAAATATATGGCAGAAGAAAAAAAATAGTGTGAAAATTGATCAATATGTGGCACTGTACGTGTCAGAATACGTAAAGGAAAAACCTGTGCCGGCCGCGGTGGTCTAGCGGTTCTAGGCGCTCAGTCCGGACCCGCGCGACTGCTACGGTCGCGGGTTCGAATCCTGCCTCGGGCATAGATGTGTGTGATGTCCTTAGGTTAGTTCGGTTTTAGTAGTTCTAAGTTGTAGGAGACTGATGACCACAGCAGTTAAGTCCCATAGTGCTCAGAGCCATTTGAAAAACCTGTCACGCGCACGACCCACTGAAGTTGTGATAAATACGACGGGTACACGGCTTTTCCTCCTTTCGCGTCTGCGACGTTCTCCATGACTTTCTCAATGCAGGTATGCGCTGCGCTCGTAAAGCTGTGCTACAAGAATGATGACTGTTCAGACGTCGCTCTGCAGAAATTCCGGACACTGAAGGGTTTGAAAAACGGCGTTGGTCCGATGACTGCCGTGGGTCTGGAAAAAATGATTCGAAAATTCGAAAAGACGGGTTCTTTTGGTGTGCAACCTGGTAGAGGGAGGAAACTAATTGATTCGATGTCAGTGGAAGCAGTGGCCACAGCAATGCTGGAGGAGACGAGTGGTGGAGTGGAAACGTGTAGAGGACGGAGAATTGCCCGAACATTGGACATACTCGTGAGCACGGTGCGTAAAATCCTATGAAACATCCTTCTTTGTTATCTATTCAAAGTTACCCATGTGCACAAGTTGCTTCCTGTTGACCTGCCAGCAAGAGAGACCTTTGGTTTAGAATTTCTTGCTAGTAAGGAAGTGGACAATGATTGGGCGTGGAAAATTTTGTGGACAGACGAAGCCCACTTCCATCTGACAGGAAATGCCAATACACAGAATTGTCGAATATGGGCAACGAAACATCCACACGCAAGTCAACAAGTACCACTTCATCCTGTAAAGGTCACCGTGTGGTGCGAGATTACGGCATGACTTATCGTAGGGCCAAATTTTTTCGAGGAGACAGGTGCTTACGGTCCTGTTCCGTGTACTGTCACTTGTAAACGCTATGATTGTCTTTTGTGCAACCACATCATTCCAGTTCTCCAACAGCGTGGATGTGTGGATGTGATCATTTTTATGCAAGATGGCGCACCTCCGCACATTGCAAATCCAGTTAAGCAGCTGCTGAAGCGCCATTTCGGAAATGCTAGAATTATCAGCCGTCATTTCCGTACAGCCTGGCCGTTCCGATCACCTGATCTTCATCCGTGTGACGTGTGGGTGTGGGGCTACCTGAAAGATGATGTGTTCAGTGTTCCTATTGCAAACTTATCTGCACTGAAGGCACGCACTGCGCAACACATTCTGAACTTGACCCCGGAAACAATTGGATCAGTTGTGAAACATGCTGCCGGCCGCTGTGGCCAAGCGGTTCTAGGCGCTTCAGTCTAGAACCGCGCAACCACTGCGGTCGCAGGTTCGAATCCTGCCTCGGGCATGGATGTGTGTGTTGTCCTTAGGTTAGTTAGGTTTAAGTAGTTCTAGGTTCTAGGGGACTGATGATCTCAGATGTTAAGTCCCATAGTGCTCAGAGAAATTTGAACCATTTTTTTTTTTTTTTTTTGGAACATGCTGTTTCTCGATTTCAACTTGTTACAGAAAACGGTGGACATCATATTGAATGTGTTTTGCGCCGGTCACACGGAAATTAATAATCCTGTTTGATTTTGATTCATGCTTTTTATGCCGGTTTTGGCCTCAGGACAATTAAAAACCGATTTCTCCCATCCGATTTGTTATGACCTTGCCGTGGTGGATGGGCTTACGTAACTAACAGTATCACACCTGTATACCCATGCACAGTGAGTAGTACAGTTTGTTTAACGTCAGACGTACACCTTAGGCATTGTTGTATGATTCATATGTCATTTGCAGTCGACCTCTATTAAATTATGATGCTTACAGCGCCATCTATTGCTACATTTTGTAACTATTTATTTTCCTTCTGTCATACGTTTTCCCTCTTTTCCGATAATATTCCATTGCAATTTGACGTCGTCCTGATCAGTGGTATTATTTCTACAGCGGTTTTAAACTTTAACTTTAATTATAATGAAGCTGTACATCAGATCAAAATAGTTAGAGGAAACAAAAAGACCATTACACAAATGATATGATATGCAATCAGCGAGTATATGCAAAATTTTTCTAAAAGACTTAAAAGTTTACCCCTTCGTTGCATCTATTTATAGGAGATTGCTGTGCATGTCAAAAAAGTGTACTATGATGATAATTTTTTTACTCGAAACAATATTCTTTATGACAACTGCGGTATCGACCGCTATCCGGTCGGCCGCACTTTCAAATACGCTCGCCGACAGTTACGCCGCCGCATTTCCTAGAGCCGCCACGAACGATTACGCCGCTGCCAATGATATACAAGCGTTCCCTCTCGGAGCTCCAACGCCTGATGTACTTAAGTTTGAAGTTTCATGAACTGACCTCATTTTGTGTATTTGCAGTTGAACAACATTTACATACTGTCACAGTGGCGAGGGCTCGACATCAGCTGAATAGATATCGTATTGATGAGTGACGGATTTATAAATCTTTTGTATCTGTATATACTTCTACATTCAGAGCTACTGTTAGCAACCGACGCTGCAACAACAGTAACAAAGTTATGTCTTATTTTCACTTTTTGATATTATACACTCCTGGAAATTGAAATAAGAACACCGTGAATTCATTGTCCCAGGAAGGGGAAACTTTATTGACACATTCCTGGGGTCAGATACATCACATGATCACACTGACAGAACCACAGGCACATAGACACAGGCAACAGAGCATGCACAATGTCGGCACTAGTACAGTGTATATCCACCTTTCGCAGCAATGCAGGCTGCTATTCTCCCATGGAGACGATCGTAGAGATGCTGGATGTAGTCCTGTGGAACGGCTTGCCATGCCATTTCCACCTGGCGCCTCAGTTGGACCAGCGTTCGTGCTGGACGTGCAGACCGCGTGAGACGACGCTTCATCCACTCCCAAACATGCTCAATGGGGGACAGATCCGGAGATCTTGCTGGCCAGGGTAGTTGACTTACACCTTCTAGAGCACGTTGGGTGGCACGGGATACATGCGGACGTGCATTGTCCTGTTGGAACAGCAAGTTCCCTTGCCGGTCTAGGAATGGTAGAACGATGGGTTCGATGACGGTTTGGATGTACCGTGCACTATTCAGTGTCCCCTCGACGATCACCAGTGGTGTACGGCCAGTGTAGGAGATCGCTCCCCACACCATGATGCCGGGTGTTGGCCCTGTGTGCCTCGGTCGTATGCGGTCCTGATTGTGGCGCTCACCTGCACGGCGCCAAACACGCATACGACCATCATTGGCACCAAGGCAGAAGCGACTCTCATCGCTGAAGACGACACGTCTCCATTCGTCCCTCCATTCACGCCTGTCGCGACACCACTGGAGGCGGGCTGCACGATGTTGGGGCGTGAGCGGAAGACGGCCTAACGGTGTGCGGGACCGTAGCCCAGCTTCATGGAGACGGTTGCGAATGGTCCTCGCCGATACCCCAGGAGCAACAGTGTCCCTAATTTGCTGGGAAGTGGCGGTGCGGTCCCCTACGGCACTGCGTAGGATCCTACGGTCTTGGCGTGCATCCGTGCGTCGCTGCGGTCCGGTCCCAGGTCGACGGGCACGTGCACCTTCCGCCGACCACTGGCGACAACATCGATGTACTGTGGAGACCTCACGCCCCACGTGTTGAGCAATTCGGCGGTACGTCCACCCGGCCTCCCGCATGCCCACTATACGCCCTCGCTCAAAATCCGTCAACTGCACATACGGTTCACGTCCACGCTGTCGCGGCATGATACCAGTGTTAAAGACTGCGATGGAGCTCCGTATGCCACGGCAAACTGGCTGACACTGACGGCGGCGGTGCACAAATGCTGCGCAGCTAGCGCCATTCGACGGCCAACACCGCGGTTCCTGGTGTGTCCGCTGTGCCGTGCGTGTGATCATTGCTTGTACAGCCCTCTCGCAGTGTCCGGAGCAAGTATCGTGGGTCTGACACACCGGTGTCAATGTGTTCTTTTTTCCATTTCCAGGAGTGTAGGATGAAATTGTTCCTGAGTATGTAGTAAGTGGCTAAACAACGCAGAAAACATATCCAGGATATTACAATCAAGACTATGTCTCAGTCGCTCTTATTTCTGAAGAAAAGAATATTATTTGTGTGTAACGTAGCTACATATTCTTTCCGATTCGCAAAAAGAAGATACATTGTATTGTATTGTATGTTAAGCGGGGGCTTAGAAAAGACGGAGAGGCTCCGTCCCCGCCGCAGCCCTCAGTGTTTCACAACTCCACAACTGGCTACAGCAGTCCACTCACACCACCGCCGCCCCACACTGAACCCAGGTTTACTGTGCCGTTCGGCCCCCAGTGGACCCCCCCGGGAACGTCTCACACCAGACGAATGTATCCCCTATGATTGTGTGGTAGAGAAACTATGGTTTACGCGTACGTGGAGAAAGTGTTTGCGCAGCAATTTCCGACATAGTGTAACTGAGGCGGAATAAGGGGAACCAGGCGGCACTCGCCGAGGCAGATGGAAAACCGCCTTAAAAACCATCCACAGGCTGGCCGGCACACCGGACCTCGACATTAATCCGCCGGGTGGATTCGTGCCGGGGACTGTCACGCCTTCCCGCTCGGAAAGCAGTGCGTTAGACAGCACGCCTAACCGGGAAGGCCAATGAAGATACATATTTTCTGTGGGTTTCTCAGATGCTGCGTCGTCATAGCCCTAGTATCGATTTCAAAATATTACGATAACTGGCAAGAAAGGTAGGCGTAGGTGTAGTAATAAAGTTAGGTATAAAGTGTAAACTCAAATGTCCCGGTTTTTTCTCTTTGAAATTTACCCTCCAGACAAAAGTGTTAAATAAGGTACTTAAAAAGTTCACTTAATTGACATCTACCATTCTCATATTTCATAATTTTTTTCGTTATTTGAAAACAATTTTCGCCGTTTAGAGCATTGGGTCGACATTGTAACAGAAACATTTACGTTTCGATCATTTTAAAACTACGAGGCGGCTGGTCCCGGCGGCGGTTCGAGTCCTCATTCGTTCATGGGTGTGTGTGTGTCAGGATAATTTAGGTTAAGTAGTGTGTAAGCTTAGAGACTGATGACCTTAGCAGTTAAGTCCCATAGGATTTCACACACATCTGAACAAAACTACGAGGGTTGGAACTTAAATAGTGGCGACTATTTATTCACAACCTATACAAAAGAGTTACATGTCTGCACCTGTTACCGCGCTGCTGCTACGGTCGCAGGTTCGATTCCTGCCTCGGGCATGGATGTGTGTCACGTCCTTAGGTTAGTTAGGTTTAAGTAGTTCTAAGTTCTAGGGGACTGATGACCTCAGCAGTTAAGTCCCATAGTGCTCAGAGCCATTTGAGCCACCAAATGGTAAAAGAATTTTGTGTGATGTAATAACAAATTGACAATTTTCGGGCTAATCCCTTAGTTGCACTATTAAACCATGCTGCTAAGTCTTACGATTCTACTTCAACGAGAAGTGCTATACAGGTTCTGATGAGTGAGTTTGCGAGTATCAAAATATGTGGCAGAAATGGTCGTATCTGTTGATCACATTGACTTGGAAGCTTAAATATTTTACACCGCCGAGGGACTGTAGACCTCAGTACCTGACACATCTACATGATTACTCCGCTATTCACAATAATGTGCCTGGCAGAGGGTTCAATTAACCTCCTTAGAATTTTCATCTATTGAAATAAATAATATATCCATGTTCCTCAGTCCAGTAAGCCCAACAGAGCTCCTAAAAACCATTAATTCATTGAACAGTAAGTACTCAACTGGTATTGATGATATCCCAGATTATATTATAAAAATAACAGCAAGACAAATACTTTCACCTTCATTGGACATATGCAATTCATCTTATCATGTGGTATCTTCCGTCAGCAACCGAAAATGGCAAAAGTAATACCCCTATATAAAAAAGGTGATCATCAATGTATGGGTAACTATATGCCTGTGTCTCTATTGTCACGGTTTTCGAAAATTATTGAAAAAGTGTTCCTTTCAAAACTAATTACATTCTTCGACAAGAATAATATTATTTCTGGATGTCAACATGGCTTCAGACCACAGAGATCAATTGAAACTGCCACTTTCAATCTGATAAACCATGTCTTAAATGTAGTGGACAACCACAGAAATATCTCAGGTTTATTCTTGGACCTAACAAAAGCTTTTGATGTGATTGATCATTCTATACTCCTGAGGAAGCTCGAATGGTATGGTGTAAGAGGTGTGCCAAATCAGTGGATTAAATCATATTTGGAATATCGCTCTCCGGTAACTGAAATTAAGTACATGGAAGGAAATGAACTACAGGTACACCTTTCAGAACCATGTGGACTACGTCATGGTGTTCCACAGGGTTCCATTTTAGGTCCCTTTCTTCTTTTGGTCTACATGAATGATTTCCCATCACATGTTAGGGATTCTGAACCAGTACTGTTTGCAGATGACACCAGTCTATTGATTGAAGGGAATAATGAAGAAATTCTTACTGCATCTGCAAAAGATATTACAAAAGGAGTGTCTGAATGGTTTACCAGAAACAGGCTAATAGTTAATCCCCAAAAAACGGTACTCATGATTTCCACAATGATCAAAATAAAAATCTGGCACATCCTATAATAACCAAAACATTAGTGCTGTCAATGAAACTAAATTTCTTGGGATTCATATCCAGGAAAATCTTAAATGGAACACTCATATCACAGCCCTAAATTCAAAACCAGCAAAAATGAGCTATGTGGTAAGAATTCTCTGCAACAGTACTAGTGCAGAAACAATTAGGGTTGTATACTTTGCTCGTGTACATTCAATACTGAAGTACGGTATCATTTTCTGGGGAAATGTACATCAGGCCATAACAGTATTCAGGAAACAAAATGCAATTATAAGAATAATGAAACAAGTGAGCAGCAGAAAACCATGCAACCCTTTCTTTAAAGATCTAAAGATCCTACCCCCTCCCTGCATTTATATACTGGAAATAGTCACGCACGTCAGAAAAAGCATACTGAGAAAAGAAAACCGTTTTCCTCAAAACAAAAGTGTCCATGATTACAGTACCAGGTCAGTGACACACACGTTAATCATTGTAACACCACATTATGCCAAAAAGGTGTATATCACGCAGGAACAAAACTTTACAACAGATTACCAAGATATGTAAAATCTCTTACTGAACTACAAAGCTTTAAAAAGTCTGTGACATCCTACCTTCTGAAAAGCTGCTACTATTCAATCTCGCAGTATCTTATGCAAGAAAAAATGTAATTTATATATTTTAACTGTAGAAATAAGTTATAAATATACAGTATTTCAAAAGATTGTAATTATGAACTGTATAGATCCAATTTGACATAAAAATTTATAAAATGTGTGTTTGACATTTGAAAAACCAATAGCTAAAAAGGTTTTCTGTCCAATATCCTGTGCACAATATATGTAATGAAAAAGTGATTTACATGGACAAATAAATAAATAAAATAAATTCAAACTGTCTCTCTACTGTTCACTCTCGAGCGGCACTCGGGAAAAACGAGCACTTAAATTTTTTTGTGCGAGCCCTGATTTCTCTTATTTTATCGTGATGATCGTTTCTCTCTATGTAGGTGGGTGGCAACAGAATGTTTTCGCAATTCGAGGAGACAACAGGTGATTGAAATTTCATGAGAAGTATCATGTCTGTGACACTATCTCCCCTATTCCGCGATAATACAAAACGTGCTGCCCTTCTTTTTACTTCTTTTTCGATGTCATCCGTCAGTTCACCTGATGCCGATCTCACACCGCACGGCAATACCCCATAATAGGGCGGACAAGCGTGGTGTAAGCAGTCTCTTTAGTAGACCTGTTGCACCATCTAAGTGTTCTGACAATATTTCAATGCGATACTTAAACACGTTCCTGAGAGAAAGGTCTATTAAAAGATTGGTAGACAGACGGACAACAAAGTGATTCTGTAAGTGTTCCGTTTTTACCGACCGACGCAAGGATCCCTAAAAATGAGCTCACTACACGTTCTTCCAAACTCACTGCGTAGATGAATGGATAAGATCTCATATGCCATTTGTATCACCGATAATGTGGATGGATGGATATAGGCAACTAATGGGCTATTTCTGCTTAGATTTACTGAAAGTACAAGAATCTCCATGAAGAACAAATCCTGAGTTATATACCATAACATACGACCGGCAATCCGTCCTCTACTTCCAGGAAAGGTTTCTGTGAGCTCTAATGGATCCTCAACTGAAGATTCCAGTTCGAGGGAATAGTTTCCATGCAGACCCTCCTTGTCTTACAAAACGACACTAGGGGAACACAGAGACTTCTTTAGGGATCGAGAACATGCTAGAGTTGAGACAAAACGTTGAAACACTAAAGTAACTTTTAATTGATATTTATTACAATATTATTCATTTTTTATCATAAGTGTTCTCAGTAGTTTGATGTGGCCCACCGCGTCTTCCGCTCTTAAGCCAGCTTCTTCATTTCCGAGTAGCATCTGTACCCTCCGACCTCAGTTATTTGCTAGATGTATTCAAATCCCTGTCTTCCCCTACAGTTTTTCTCTCTACAGCCCCAAGTCCTGTATTCCTTCTGCACTTCCCCTAAGGTTAGCAATGTCATCGGCGAATCTTGTAACTCTCAACTTTATTTCTACACCTGAACCTTCTTTTTATTTCCCTCACTACTTCCTCGATGTAGTAGAGAGGGACTACATCTCTTTCTTCCACATTTCTAAACCTAGTATTTCGTTTCTGGCTTTCCATTATTACTGTTCCCTCTTTGTTTTTATACATCTTGCATATTATGCGTTTTTCCCTATATCTTACACGAAGTTTTCGGAGATTTTCTAACATCTTACGGCATTTTATATTGTCGAATGTTTTTTCTAGGCCGACAAACCTTAGAATGTGGCTTGATTTTTATTAGATCTTGCTTCCATTATTTAGTCTACGTCGGAATTGCCTCTCCCGTGCATTTTCTAAAGCCGAACAATGCATCTAACAGGTACTTCATCTTATTTTTCATTTTTCTTTATTATTTTTGTCAGAAATTAAGACGTGTGAGCTGTTAAGCTGATTGTGCGATAGTTCTCGTGGTTATCATGCCTTACTATCTTCAGGTTTGCGTGGAATACATTAGTTTTGGAAAATCTGAGAGTAAGTGTCCTGTGTCATAGATTTTACAAATGAACTTGAATAACTGTCTGGTTTACACCTCGCCCTCATCCCCCGCACGATTTAAATATTCCGAAGAAATGTTATCTATGCCTTCCATTTTATTTGATCTCAAGTCTTCCAAAGTTCTGTTAAATTCCCCATAGCTTCCTTACCGTCTAATTTATTCTTCTATCAGACCATGAGACAGTCTTCTCTCTCTCGTAAAGGCGATCTGTATACTCTTCCTGCTTTTTCTCCTGCGTTTCATAGAGGAATTACCGATAAACCCTGAATGTTAGTGCCTTTCCCTTTAATTCCACCAAAGACTGTTTTGACTTTTCTATATTCTGAATCAGTTATTTCGACGACAGTTTCTTCCTCAACTATTTCACATTATTCTGCAGCCATTTAGCCTTAGCTTTCCTGCACTCATTATTTATTTAATTTCTAAGTGATTTATATTTCTTTACTCTCTGTCTTTTTCTGAATATTTGTGTACTTCCTTCTTTCGTCGGTCAATTGAAGTGTTTCTTCTGCTACCCTAGGTTTCTTCGCGCTTGACGTCCTTGTCAGTATATCCATCTGGTCAACTTCGGTGACTGCAATTCCTCTTCAATTGAGCTGCCTGTTGTGATATTCACTACCGCAACATCTAAATCCTTAGAGAACCTCAGTTCCACAAAACTGAATATGACATCAGATACTGCGAAAGACATAGATTGTCTCACGAATGCACTGAATATGATGCATATTCCTAATGAATGGCGAATTTTTGCAGACGATTCGAAGACAAGTCTTAAACAGCATTTTACCACTACCATAACAGGTTTATCTTTGTTTCTGTGGTGCTTTCTTCCAATACATAAGAAGCCTATCCAATCCTGATAACTATTCGGATAAGACTAGACCTTGTGACGAATCTTTGGGAAGCTAATGGGAAATACAAAGATTATAAGTTTAAAATGTAAACCAGGTGTATATTTCAAGCGTTACAGGTGTATAAGGATGGATTAAGCTGTTGAGGGAGGATGGTCAGTCAACGGTTACACAAGAGGGCTGAGATGAATCAGAAGGAAGTTGATTTTTAAGGAAAAGAGGTGAGTCCGATGATGGTAGTGTATTTTAAATCCAATAGTTCACCTAGTTGTAATCTGAAGCATGGATGATTTGTAGTCGTGTCCTAGGACTCGATTTAGAATATTTTAATGAAGGATAAAAGCGATCAGCACTGTATCTAATTTTTGATTCCTGCGAAGTGGGATTATACTCTTAGTTAAGGATTCGTTTATTTATTTGGTTATTTATCGTCTGACTTTTTGACACAATGAAAAGAAATACATAGAGTGCAGAGCATAATACTTACAATATACATAAAGAAATATTTAGAGCATTTATGTGGAGCCGCCAGCCAGCTGTCGTCTGGTGTACCATAGTATGTCTTTGTGGGGCTTCCTTCTGTGATGTGTCTGATGGTTTGTGGTTCTTCACAATCACAAATTGGGGATGGTTGTTTGCTCGATTTGTGTAGAAAATGTGCACATCTGCCATATTTGATTATATTTCTGTTTAGCTCTTACCATGTTTTCGATAGCAAGTAAAATCCCTTTTTTTTTTTTTTTGGTGATACAAGGCTTACTATTATTTGCTGTCCACTCTATTTTTGAGTCCATGCATCAGTAATGTTAAACTCATCCTCCACAACGCCTCTTGCTGCTATCGTTTGTAGTTTTCTAGAACGGAGTCGGTAATGGTTTTCATCATCGACATCTTGATCCATTAACGTTTTGTACTCGTCCGTGAGAGCATTTGTGCAGGAAGTGGAGTAGGTATAATGGGGCTTAGTTCTGGAAGAAATGATGTAGTTGTTGATTTAATACCGCCAACAACCTTTCTCATGGCTTTATTTGGTTGGACATCTACCTTTTGTACTTGTGTGCTGTTTAGCCAAATTGGGGCACAATATTCTTCTGAGTTGAGAAGACAAGACCCAGAGCAGAAGAATGCTGATGCTGATACTCACGTGGCTGTACTGCACATCTTGTGACTGATGTTTCTCGTTTTCAGTTTTTCACCTGTTTCTGCGAGATGCTCTTTGAAAAGTAGAATTCTATCAGGGGCTACCTCCAGGTACTTTAGTGTTTCATTATGAGTGGCTGCAGTGTTTTCAAGGAGTATGTCGAGTTTCCTTCCGGCAAGTTCATTATTTAGGGGGAAGCAGGATGCCTCCGTTTTGGTCTCGTTTGGTTGAAATCTCCACTTGCGAAATATTGTCCCATTAATTCTAGGTCCTCTATTTGGATTTCTGCTATTTAGCCGAGGTACACCTTGGTGCAAGTACCGTTTCATCTGTGTAACTGAAATTCCTTGGTTTATTTTCTGACATGTCTGCAATATACTATCACGCTCAGTAGTATCCGAACGACTGAACTGCGTTTCGCCTGATGTGCATGCAACCCATGCTACCTAACTATCTTGCAGGTCCTCTATTCACTTATCAGTACAGTTGTTTGACTATACAAAATGATTACTACAAGAGGCGTAAGAGACAACTGCTCCATATGGCTATCAATCCAGATGCAAATTAATACCACAATAATCCAAATACCAGAAAACACTTTTCGGTATGTTCGTAATGTAATTTCAAATTGAATTTTGCATTCTTGAAATGTCACTTACTCTGATAAATTAGTGTTTACAAGCGTAATGGCTGTTTCATCGCTAATAACGTATTTACCAGTATTTGCATTATCGAGATATTAATTTGCTTCAGGACTGATTTCCATACAGAGCAGTTATTTCTTATGGCGTTTTGTAGTAACCATTTTCCATAGTCAAACGACTGTACTGAAAAGAGAGCATGGGACCTGCAAGACAGTTACGTTATGAGGGCAGCACACATGTCAGGCGACACGAAAATCAGATCGTCCGGATACTTTTGAGCTGAAGAGAACTGGAGAGAGGACTGATTCCTTTGGTGATCATTTTTTAATTGTATTATAATTTATTTATATAATATATATATATATATATATATATATATATATATATATATATATATATGTAGTATTATAATATTGTCCCACGACTACTTGGAGCAGTCGGTCGTGCAGCATATTGTGGATTAGGTGAGCACCTAGTTTGCAAGGAATTAAGTGAAGAAGCTAGTACAACACACCTAGTTCGCGTCTGTATCAGAAAGCTATCGTGCTCTCTGGGTAATGCTAAATCAACTAGCAGATACTGGTGGTTAGACAATATTTCAATCTCCTGACCATAAGACACATTCTATGTATTTCATTTAACAATAATTTGAGAAAAAAAATGACCAGTGGCGTTGTTCGTAGTAGTCACTACTTGCTTGGCCTACTCATTTGACCTTCAAGTTGGTCAGCAGACACGTGTCGAACATGGTAACTTGTCATCTCATCTGCAGAACATCTGCGGCAGTCAGTATCATTGAAATAATTTCGTACATTAGAGCATCTAGACTGGTCACTACTCTCAAACATAGTAAACTTATTTGTGGCCAGTATTGTGACATACAGTCACACTTACAGATTTTTTTGTAGCATCACGACTAATGCTACTTTAGAACTGATCACACTGCACTATTATGTATGTTCAATGCATTATGCCGACTCAAATAACATCAGTTTCCGGTTCTACTAGTGCTTCCTTAATCGTGTTGTACCATTTTGTCTAGCACTGTCAGGCGTGTAAGTGAAACACGTACGTCTCGTACATCAAATGTAGTCCCGACTGTACGGTTAAGAGAGCATTCTACTACAGAATTCTCATTGCTGCATCAGTAATGCGTGACAAACAAAAACTCTGGAATGACAAGTGACTGTAAATGGGTTGAAGCTTGATGACAGGACTATGAACTACTACCTTCCTATCCTATATTGAATGCATGCGTACAGGAGAAGTGTGTGTTATTTTGGATCTGAAATTTACATTTACATTTAGCATAGTACCCATAGATAACTCGCAGCGAATGAATATTTGTTGCGGTTAAAAACGTAACATCCTTTCCTTGCATGCTGTTGGTTGTAACAACTGAATAAAATGTTCGTCGCTATTGACGTTGTTACTAGGAGAGTCTCACTTCGAATGAGACTTTTTAACACTAGCAGTACTTCCCTGTCTGCCTTTGTGTCACGGCTTGGAAACTGCTTGATGTGAGAACGATTTAATCACGCCGACAACAGAAGCAGCTACAGTCACGTTCTGCGCGTCTATGTGTCAGAACTGTTTCAAATACGTGGACAACCGCTGCGAACTCTGTCTGTCCCTAGCGATTATATTGTACGTCAGCTGCAGCTGCAGCTGCACAAACGAACGTGGAACACAAAGAGAGAGAGAGAGAGAGAGACAAAAAAGAAAGAGATTCTACTCCGCTCCCAGAACTGTGATTACTCGTGAAAAGTTTTATCGTGTTGTTTAGCAACCATTGCTTTGCCGTGTAAAATTACTGATGTGTTTCAATTCTGACATCCGGGGCCTTTCCATTTCGCGTAAAGCAAGACCTGAAAGTCTAAATAAAGATTAATTACATACATGATTACCTTATCCTTTATCAAAACAAAGGAAGGGAAAGAGAGGAGCAAGCGCTGTAGATTTTTCTTGTGAAATCTGGGTATTTTACAATCCTTACCATACGACCCATCCATCTCTCCTCCACTCTTCTACCTACCAAAAACTGTCGAATAAATCAAGGGCTACAAGCGCAATATAAATGGGCGATAACAGGACTGATGGATGAACGGAATTATTTGTCTATTGACGAGTGCTGTGTAGTAACTATCTTACAAAAATACGCATTAAATTCGAGGACGACGTTGTCATATGCCGCAATTTCTGGATCGATAGCTTTGAGGAAAGTGCAGACCACACTAAACTCCTCCTTCGGTGATAAAGAAAAACAGAAGAAAATCAATGTTTCTCGGACATTATTACTGTGATAATTCAAACGGTCGTAAAGGAGTGGTGAGACACACAGGGCGAAACAAATACATTTAATTTTTAGGATTGTCTTCTTATCCCTTACTGTAACCGGAAGGGCTGTTAAACTGCAGCCGGCCGCTGGTGGCCGAGCGGTTCTGGCGCTACAGTCTGGAACCGCGCGACCGCTACGGTCGCAGGTTCGAATCCTGCCTCGGGCATGGATGTTTGTGTAGTCCTTAGGTTAGTTAGGTTTAAGTAGTTCTAAGTTCTAGGGGACTTATGACCTCAGCAGTTGAGCCCCATAGTGCTCAGAACCATTTGAACCATTTTTGTTAAACTGCAGAGGTACTCCCCAGACCGAACAAGGTTGTTTCCAAACGAGACACACAGTGCATACCATCAACATTTGCACTATCGTGCAGATATTTTTAGTGTAATTCAAATACAAATATAAAAAGGGATATGAAATCAAACGACGTTCCAGCACTCTATACTGAGCCACCGAGATCAGGGGTCTCATACGTCAAAATTACTCAGTAAATACAGTTGAACCATGTTCGAAAATTTGTCGATGGAGTTCTGGTTGCATATGCTACACAGTACACGTGTACGATATTCAGTTCATTCCGTTGTTATGTGAACGGGACGTTTACAATCTCCACCCTCGTTTTTCTAAGTTGCGTCCTGCGCACCTCAGGGAAGGAAAATAAGTGTGGAGCGGCTCTGAATAGTTAAAACGGGATGCTGCGCCTGGGAACGCAATTTAAGTGATATTATACTTGTTAAGAAACAATAATAATAAATATAAATTTACTATTATTATCTTCCACTAATCTCGAACAAATATCCGAATATGCGGTGTGTAAAACTTTTTACCTTATTATAGCCATTACAACAACTCTTTAAATAAATTATTACTATAGTGTACTAGGTTCTTTCGCGTATGCTTGTGCTAACGATGGATCAGTACTCTCGCTACGCGTTCTGTGGACTGATAATAAAACAGACAACGAAAGACTGATCATTCATAAATGTCGTCTACCGAAGGGAGAACATACGAAAATAGGTAGCTATGCGCGCAATATATTATCTGTGGCAAGCATGATCTAAGGCCGAGGTTAAACGAAGAATGATTACAGAGACATTTTATTAAAAAGAACTTCAGGAACAGTAATTCTGATCCACTATGGAAGACGAAAAACCAATGGGATGTTAAACTTTCCTTTATTAATGTTGTGCCTAGACTGTTGTGAATGTGAACAAAATTTTCACTGGTTGCCAGTACAGGATGGAAAACAGATTAACAACATTAAACTGCAAGCTGTCTTGTAAATTGCGATCATATGTAGAGGGCATATGGTAGATAATGATTTGAATGAAAAATATGTCTGGATACTAACCGTCTCAGTGCAACAGGATCAAATATGTAAAATAGTTCCACTCTTTGACATCTCTGAGTTAAGCAGCGCTCGTAATTTATTGGGACTCTGGTAATTATTTCTATTGTAACCAAGTGACTGATGTGAAGACGATGCTCACCAGGGACCAAATATACACGGTACACATAGAGTACACAGTCACTCTAAAGTGATTATTTATATTCTGGTATTCCGCAGTGTTTGCTGAAAGGGTTGTTAAGGAGAATCGTCTTTAACCTGCATTCGAAAACAGTTCCGGTGTCTGTCATATTTAACTGTAAGGGCAGATTTTCAAAAGAGCTTCATAGCTGCATATGCCACCCTTTCGTGCCAAAGTAAGATTCATTAAAGGATAAGGAGAATCATTTTTCTTCGAGTGTCTAACTTGTGAATATCTGAGTTACTCTCAAACTTACATGGGTTGTTGACATCAAATTTCGTGAGTGATTGAATATACTGTGAGACTGTGGGTAAAATTCGCAGCTGCCTGAAGAGATACCTGCAAGATGTACCTGTGTGAACACCACAGATATTTTTAATCATTTCCTTTCGAACATCGTGAGGATCTACCCCAAAACGTTATTCCATAAAATACACTCCTGGAAATTGAAATAAGAACACCGTGAATTCATTGTCCCAGGAAGGGGAAACTTTATTGACACATTCCTGGGGTCAGATACATCACATGATCACACTGACAGAACCACAGGCACATAGACACAGGCAACAGAGCATGCACAATGTCGGCACTAGTACAGTGTATATCCACCTTTCGCAGCAATGCAGGTTGCTATTCTCCCATGGAGACGATCGTAGAGATGCTGGATGTAGTCCTGTGGAACGGCTTGCCATGCCATTTCCACCTGGCGCCTCAGTTGGACCAGCGTTCGTGCTGGACGTGCAGACCGCGTGAGACGACGCTTCATCCAGTCCCAAACATGCTCAATGGGAGAGAGATCCGGAGATCTTGCTGGCCAGGGTAGTTGACTTACACCTTCTAGAGCACGTTGGGTGGCACGGGATACATGCGGACGTGCATTGTCCTGTTGGAACAGCAAGTTCCCTTGCCGGTCTGGGAATGGTAGAACGATGGGTTCGATGACGGTTTGGATGTACGGTGCACTATTCAGTGTCCCCTCGACGATCACCAGTGGTGTACGGCCAGTGTAGGAGATCGCTCCCCACACCATGATGCCGGGTGTTGGCCCTGTGTGCCTCGGTCGTATGCAGTCCTGATTGTGGCGCTCACCTGCACGGCGCCAAACACGCATACGACCATCATTGGCACCAAGGCAGAAGCGACTCTCATCGCTGAAGACGACACGTCTCCATTCGTCCCTCCATTCACGCCTGTCGCGACACCACTGGAGGCGGGCTGCACGATGTTGGGGCGTGAGCGGAAGACGGCCTAACGGTGTGCGGGACCGTAGCCCAGCTTCATGGAGACGGTTGCGAATGGTCCTCGCCGATACCCCAGGAGCAACAGTGTCCCTAATTTGCTGGGAAGTGGCGGTGCGGTCCCCTACGGCACTGCGTAGGATCCTACGGTCTTGGCGTGCATCCGTGCGTCGCTGCGGTCCGGTCCCAGGTCGACGGGCACGTGCACCTTCCGCCGACCACTGGCGACAACATCGATGTACTGTGGAGACCTCACGCCCCACGTGTTGAGCAATTCGGCGGTACGTCCACCCGGCCTCCCGCATGCCCACTCTACGCCCTCGCTCAAAGTCCGTCAACTGCACATACGGTTCACGTCCACGCTGTCGCGGCATGCTACCAGTGTTAAAGACTGCGATGGAGCTCCGTATGCCACGGCAAACTGGCTGACACTGACGGCGGCGGTGCACAAATGCTGCGCAGCTAGCGCCATTCGACGGCCAACCCCGCGGGTCGTGGTGTGTCCGCTGTGCCGTGCGTGTGATCATTGCTTGTACAGCCCTCTCGCAGTGTCCGGAGCAAGTATGGTGGGTCTGACACACCGGTGTCAATGTGTTCTTTTTTCCATTTCCAGGAGTGTATCAGTGAATTAAAATATCCAAGATATGTTAATTTAGTGATGTCTGTATCCCCGAAGTTGACAATCATTCTTATGGCAAAAGTAGCTGAACCTAAATGATGTAGCATATTTCTTATATGGTTTTTCCACTTTAAGTTTTCGTCAGTAAGCACATCTAAGAACTTAGAACTTTCTAAGCTGTTTATTATTTACTGTTGCTGTACTAGGTTAACAGGTGGTGAGATATTTTCGACACTTCAGTACTGGACGAGCTATCATTTTGAAATTTAAATGTAGTCAGATGTTCAAATGTGTGTGAGTTCCTAAGGGACCAGACTGCTGAGATCATCGGTCCCAGGAATAACACGCTACTTAAAAACCTAAACTAACTTATGATAAGAACAACACACACACCAGTGCCCGAGGAAGGACTCGAACCTCCGGCGGGATGGGCCACGCAATCCGTGACAGGGCGCAAGAGACCACGCGGCCACTCCGCGCGGCTGAAGTGTAGTCCAGTTTTGCAAAAATAGTTATTTTTTCAAAAAACAGATAATTATAGTAAAGCAAGAACAGTAATGGGCCAGTGAGCAAAACTTGTACAGCTAACATTGCAATTTCTGCCCAAATAGATGCCGTGATATCCGTCTTTGTGTTACTCGAACACGGTTCTAGGCGCTCCAGTCCGGAGCCGCGCTGCTGCTTCGGTCGCAGGTTCGAATCATGCCTCGGGCATGGATGTGTGTGATGTCCTTAGGTTCGTTAGGTTTAATTAGTTCTAAGTTCTAGGGGAGTGATGACCACAGCAGTTGAGTCCCATAGTGCTCAGAGCCATTTGAACCATTTTTTGTTACTCGAACAGCCTAGGTAACTTTCTGCATTCTGTTTCCTAATATAAATCACGCATACACTGACCTACGTTTTCCATAAAAATTCAACTCATATAATAGTATATTATGAATGACACATCAATCAAATGCTTTCGATGAGTAACACACGTTCCCAGTTGGTAATATTTTATCCTTTGGGTGTTTTATTATGTGCTCTGCAAATGTACAAATAGCTGATTCAGTACAGTGGCCCTTTTGAAATACAAACTGTGATTGGCTAAGTAACCTATCACTGCGTAGGTAGGTTACAACCCTGGTGTTTTAGAAAATGATGTAAGAAGTGACACTGCGCGGTAGATATTGACATCTGTGGAGTCGTTCGTCTTATACAGAGGTCTAACAATGGAATATTTCAATCCGTCAGCGAAAACACCCTGATTCAATGATGCATTATGTAAGTGATTCAGAACATTACATTTTACACGTTACACACTCCGTGTCCCCTCTCCCAGTGATCTAGATCACCTTCCGATCCAACTTTTGTGCAAACGTAATACTGCGACGGATGTCCATCGACCCGGAAACTTGGATTCGTGCGCCTGTTTTGGGGCCGCCGCACTTTGGGGATTGATCAGCAATTTGTTTCTCGGCTCTGTGGCAGACACGCGGCACACGGCTGAGGCGGGGTGCTTTCTGTCGGTCCTGTGACCTGGTGCAAGTGAGAACTTCCCGTTCATCGCGGAAACAGCATTGTGCGTCTCGGGCATAATGGGGTATAATCTTTGATCTGCAGGTTTTGCACTGTGAATTGCGCATGACTCGTCTGGGTTATCGGTTTGATAAGATGCCACTGAACATTATGGCCACCGACCTATTATTAATATAGACCCGTCCAGGCCATAGCAATGGCACCTAGCGAGGAATGACTGCTAGTGAGAAACATGCACGGTGCATGTACACTCATGCTCATAGATTAAGGATAACTGCAGGATGTGGTGCCACACAACGTGGCACTACACAAAACTGGTGCTAATATCACAGGCGCACAGGGAACACACACGACACGGATCTGTAAGTCTACAGTATTGGTGATAAGTTGAGAAAGCAGTCCCGAAACAAATGTGCTATGAAACGCCTGCGCATGTACTCCGACATCAATATGGGATTTGATCACCATGCTCACACCGAGCGAGGTGGCGCAGTGGTTAGCACACTGGACTCGCATTCGGGAGGACGACGGTTCAGTCCCGTCTCCAGCCATCCTGATTTAGGTTTTCCGTGATTTCCCTAAATCGTGTCAGGCAAATGCCGGGATGGTTGCTTTGAAAGGGCACGGCCGATTTCGTTCCCAATCCTTCCCTAACCCGAGCTTGCGCTCCGTCTCTAATGACCTCGTTGTCGACGGGACGTTAAACACTAACCACCACCACCACCATGCTCACGTACACAGGCCACACAACGTGTTGGCATACTCTGGATCAGGCGGTCGAGCAGCTGCTGGGGTGTAGCCTTCAATTCTTGCACCAGTGCCTGTCGGAGCTCCTGAAGTGTCGTAGGGGTTTGAAGACGTGCAGCGTCCCAGACGTGCTCGATGAAGTTTAGATCTGGAAAACAGGCAGGCCACTCCATTCGCCCATATTCAGTTTCAAGGTACTCCCCACGATGGCAGCTCGCTGGGGCCGTGCGTTTTATCAGGAGGAAGGCCAACAAAGTGGTGCAAAATGACGTCCCGATACACCTGACCTGTTACAGTTCCTCTGTCAATGACATGCAAGGGTGTACGTGCACCAATCATAATCCCATCCCACACCATCAAACCACGACTTCCATACAGGTCCCTTTCAAGGACATTGAGGGGTTGGTATCTGGTTCCTGGTTCACGACAGATGAAAACCCGGCGAGAATCACTGTTCAGACTGTACGTGGACTCGTCCATGAGCATAACCTGGGACCACCGTTCCAATGACCATGTACCGTGTTCTTGACACCATGCTTTACGGCCTCTCCTGTGACCAGGGGTCAGTGGAATGCAGCTTGCAGGCCTCCGGGCGAATAAACCATGTCTGTTCAGTCGTCTGTGTGTCTGGAGACAACTGTCCGAGCGGCTGTGATAAAGTCCCGAGCAAGGCTATCTGCAGTACTCCGTGGCCGTCTGGTCTTCTTGTGGTGTTTTACATTGTAGACGTCACCTACTGTAGCACCTGGACACGTTTCCTGTCTGCTGGAATCGTTGCCATAATCTTGAGATCACACTTTGTGGCACACGGAGGGCCCTGCTGTGTTTGACCAGCCTCCAGTCGCCCTAGTATTCTGCCCCTCATAACGTCATCAATATGTATTCTTTGAGCCATTTTGAACAACACACAGTCACCATTAGCACGTCTTAAAACGTCTGCACACTTACTCGCTGCACCGTACTCTGAAATGCACCAACACACCTCTGCAGCCAGCGCCACCGTGTGACGACCACAGGTCAAATGCACTGAATGGTCATACCCCGAGGTGATTTAAACCCGCAAACCGCCCACCAGAGCGTTGTTTCACCATGTATCAGCATTATCTTTAATTTGTGAGCATGAGTGTAGTATCAGTGAGCGAGTTGTCCATGTGTAGAGTGGGGAAGGCGCGCAGTCTATCCGAGTCTGACCGAGGGCAGATTGTGATGGCCCCGAGGCTCGGCGAGAGGAACACAGCGGCAAGTTATGATTGATGTGCTGGTCTCCCCCCCCCCCCCCCCCAACTGGCCAGGTCTCAAGCCTATTGGACATGTCTGGGATGTGATGAACGTCGCGTCAGATTTCATCGCCCCTCCCTTCGCTGAATTAATGGGAATTAAGCGACTTGTGTATGCAGATGTGGTGCCATCTCCCTCCTACCAAGGCCTCATTGCTCCCATGCTATGACCCGTCAACGTCGTTATCTGTACCGGTTACTAGATAGGTGGTCGTAACGTTCTGGCTCTTCAGTGTATTACTACAGTGTTTACGGAAAAGGCAGATACCTGGTTACTGAATGGGGAACGTTCATTTATGATGAGTTTAACTGGCTGGTATCCTACCTTAGGATTGCTATTCAGTGTTTGAATTAATGACGTCGCTGTCAGGTGTCGGCACGCTCCGGTCGGCGAAATTCTGATTGGCGTGCAGTTCGATTTTGTTGCATCGTTGTTGTAATTGCGACGGCCTTGCCTTCGCTGTTCTGGAGAAGTTTCGCAGTTGGATCAGAGAAAATTTCTTATAGTGAAAAGAGGCGCTACTACGCGTGCTAGGGAAGCACATGGACCGTAGACACTACAAATCGACTAGGGACTTAGTGTGGTTGGTCAGGTGCACTATCAACGAGTGCGGAACAAGGTAAGTGTTGTCCGAGTCTGATGCCACGTGTTTGCACGAAGTGCGGCCGACGTCAGTTGTTCTAGCGTTGTTGCACGGTATTGCTGCTATTCTGTTTGTCTGGCCTGAGATTAGTAGTAAACCTTGAGTGGTTATTTCGACCCCATCTGCAAGTTGTAAGACCGTTATTCGTCTGTTGTGCATCACTTACATGATCAATAAAAAACTCATCTGCGAATTTTGTCGACGTAATTGAAAGTGCTTCACTCTTCACTAATGAGCGGTCTTCTTCGAAGCGGTTATACCACTCCTTTATCTGCTTTGTCTGGGTAGTATCCATTGTTTCGTCCCCAAACAGTTGTTTAATCCTGCAGATTGTTTCAGCTTGAGAACCGCCAAGCTTAAAACAAATTTTGATGCTATAACGTTGCGTCCACTTTTTGTGCCATTTTATCCGCAGCACAAAATCCGACGACTACCACTCACAGTGTTCACTTGTCAACAGCTAGCCGGCAGCTGGTTAATTCCGCAGTCGTGAAAAAAAAATCTGATATGTGCACTACTTTTGCCTACAAACATCGAGATCAGCCCCCCCCCCCTCCCCTACCATTGTTTGTTTCAACAATAAAAATTAAGGTCGGATAGTGCCCGTACACTTACTAGTGTAAGAAATTTTCTTGCTTCCATTAGCGCCGCCCCCTTAAGATAGATGTAGTGCACCACCCTCTCTAAGGTTAGTATACTGATTGGTTATCTAGTGTAAGTAGTATTCATGTATATCTAGCTCTCTTAGGCTGGCTTGTTTTAGAAAAAATCTCCCTGAAGGAGCGCTAAGCTAACTAAGTTCTGCTGCGGGTGAATTAACTACACTCCTGGAAATGGAAAAAAGAACACATTGACACCGGTGTGTCAGACCCACCATACTTGCTCCGGACACTGCGAGAGGGCTGTACAAGCAATGATCACACGCACGGCACAGCGGACACACCAGGAACCGCGGTGTTGGCCGTCGAATGGCGCTAGCTGCGCAGCATTTGTGCACCGCCGCCGTCAGTGTCAGCCAGTTTGCCGTGGCATACGGAGCTCCATCGCAGTCTTTAACACTGGTAGCATGCCGCGACAGCGTGGACGTGAACCATATGTGCAGTTGACGGACTTTGAGCGAGGGCGTATAGTGGGCATGCGGGAGGCCGGGTGGACGTACCGCCGAATTGCTCAACACGTGGGGCGTGAGGTCTCCACAGCACATCGATGTCGTCGCCAGTGGTCGGCGGAAGGTGCACGTGCCCGTCGACCTGGAACCGGACCGCAGCGACGCACGGATGCACGCCAAGACCGTAGGATCCTACGCAGTGCCGTAGGGGACCGCACCGCCACTTCCCAGCAAATTAGGGACACTGTTGCTCCTGGGGTATCGGCGAGGACCATTCGCAACCGTCTCCATGAAGCTGGGCTACGGTCCCGCACACCGTTAGGCCGTCTTCCGCTCACGCCCCAACATCGTGCAGCCCGCCTCCAGTGGTGTCGCGACAGGCGTGAATGGAGGGACGAATGGAGACGTGTCGTCTTCAGCGATGAGAGTCGCTTCTGCCTTGGTGCCAATGATGGTCGTATGCGTGTTTGGCGCCGTGCAGGTGAGCGCCACAATCAGGACTGCATACGACCGAGGCACACAGGGCCAACACCCGGCATCATGGTGTGGGGAGCGATCTCCTACACTGGCCGTACACCATTGGTGATCGTCGAGGGGACACTGAATAGTGCACGGTACATCCAAACCGTCATCGAACCCATCGTTCTACCATTCCTAGACCGGCAAGGGAACTTGCTGTTCCAACAGGACAATGCACGTCCGCATGTATCCCGTGCCACCCAACGTGCTCTAGAAGGTGTAAGTCAACTACCCTGGCCGGCAAGATCTCCGTATCCGTCCCCCATTGAGCATGTTTGGGACTGGATGAAGCGTCGTCTCACGCGGTCTGCACGTCCAGCACGAACGCTGGTCCAACTGCGGCGCCAGGTGGAAATGGCATGGCAAGCCGTTCCACAGGACTACATCCAGCATCTCTACGATCGTCTCCATGGGAGAATAGCAGCCTGCATTGCTGCGAAAGGTGGACATACACTGTACTAGTGCCGACATTGTGCATGCTCTGTTGCCTGTGTCAATGTGCCTGTGGTTCTGTCAGTGTGATCATGTAATGTATCTGACCCCAGGAATGTGTCAATAAAGTTTCCCCTTCCTGGGACAATGAATTCACGGTGTTCTTATTTCAATTTCCAGGAGTGTAGTTTGCGCTGTTGATGATTTGGCACGTAAAGGGCATAGAACGTAGCGTTGTACCGTTAAGGTCGTGCTTTGAGCACTGGCAGTTTCGTGTTCTGTGTTGTGTCCTTTGGTGATGAGTGACCAGAGTCAGCTTGAGAACCGCCAGGCTTAAAACAAAATTTGATGCTATAACGTTGTTCCACTTTCTGTGCCATTTTATCCACAGCACAAAATCCGACGACTACCACTCACAGTGTTCACTTGTCAACAGCTAGTTGTTACATGTGGTGACAATGATATTGCGGAGTGACTGACGTCGACGAGAATAAACTGGATAAAGGATGAGTTATTTAAAGGTGAAAATCTGTTAAAAGGAAAAATCGAGGACTGATATTAATTCATTGAATTTGAGTGTGTATTATCACATCAGTAAGGTTGAAAGGTCTCTGTTGGATTCCCTTCATGTTAATTTCTTAAATATGTTGTCATTTACGGCATAAATTCCTCTTCTAAATTTACTGTGGTGTTTCTGACTATCTGGGAGGAGACTGAGCAGTGGAACGTGTTACTTTTTCACATGAACAAGAACGATCTGTCACACTACTACACTTTAAAACACAGTTTATATGTAATTCATGTCACACAGTCTCATACGGAACCTACGTCCGCTTTCTTTTATATACTGTATATGATAAGATACTGTCATCCCCCTTCCCTTCTGTGTGAGAGGATGAATGAGCAAATGTATTTCTAGTTTCATGCTTAATGGTAGCAGACAAGCCTGTCTGCTAGAGAACAGTAGGACCAACGTCGGAACAGGTAGCTACGCTTTCTAAAAGCAGAGAGGTTTCAATTCTTAGTATGGTTCTGTCCGTCCCTTGTCATGTTGGTGTAGGAAGCTGCCTCTCTGGTCACTTCCGTTTGTATCGGTTAAGCACCCTCGGTAGGGACCACGTCAGTCTGTCCGCGGCGAGCGTCTGAAGTGGTAAGATCTCCGGCTAAGCGCGTGTCTGCGAAGTCCGTAGGACAATGGATTTCTTAACTTCAGCCTAACTGAAAATTTAATCACCTTTATTTCAGGTTTAGCTCTAAAATATCTAATGTTATCTTGAATTGCAGCGCAGTGTAATTCTCGTGTGAAGTTCAGATTATTTTCCGGTAGTTGCTTTGTCACTACTTTGTGAGTAAAGTGGAACCACGTGTTGATCAGTAACTCTAACTAAGATCATCAATGTTAAATGGGAATGTGCGTGAGATTATAACGTCTCGTCTTTTTTCAATATAGCAACTTTTCTTTATGTTCAACCCACGTGGGGTGTACTTTGTGAGGCCAGTACCACGTGCTTATACAGTTGTTTGACCCATCAGGTTAATAGTAAGACGATAGTAACCAGTTCGAGGTTTTTCTTTTGTAAATTGCTTTTAGATCTAATTTATTTTAATTATCAAAATAATTGTGGAGTTACACTCTTTGTGGAAACCACGTTGACCACGTGAAGCATGTGGTGTAATCATCAAAGTAGCCCTCAGCTATTCTTTTCGGGAAGATTTCACAGAGATTTAGTATGAATTTAGTATACCAGTGTGTGGTAATTACATGACGGACAGGATTGCGCTACGAACGTAACTTCTTTGGGTGAAAATTGAATCGGTTGGTTGTGGTTAATTTCCTCTTGCATATGTTTCAACGTCCTTCGTGTGTTATTTTATGAATGCAGTGTTGTATGCAGTCTCCCAGTCTTGGCTCCATATTTGATGTGTTCCGTAAGATTACAATCTCACATTTTCACTATCCTAAATAAGGCACCAGTTTAGTTATGAATCAAGTTTAATATGCTGAAATTTCAATGATCAATGTTAAAATAAACTTCCAAATATAAACTGATTTATTTCTTTTCATTTAAATTCTCTTTTTTTATATATATATCACCGGTTGTCGTATGACTATTAAAAGATTATAATTAATGTTAGTCTGGTTGGGAATTTTGTAAGCTAGACTGGATACCTAGTGAAACAGTTGCGTAGTAATGCAAGGTTAAAATCCCCAGACAGCTCACAGCTTTTAACCCACTTTTATGGTCTTGAATAACAGCACCGCTTACACCACAAATTAATGCAACAACATTACATGGTTCAAACTTTAGAGTAACGGTAGAATTTGCGGTCAGTTTTAAAATTTTTGGTAGTAAATGAGAATCTGTGGTATTGGAGCTTTTTTTTAAATATACAGGATACCTTTGATATAAAGCTATCTAATCTATTCATGTTAATCTCACACCTTGTCTGTCATATTTAAAGAGTGTTAACGTTATAAGTGGACCTTGATTCTTGTACTGGTTTCAGTTACAGGCGGTCGTCTGTGGCCATTACTGAGGAATCGGTGATGCCTGGCGCCACCTTCCAACCTGGTGGTCCTGAACTCACGACAGAGTTTCCACGGCAGCCTCAGAGATTGCTTTGCCAGTCGCAAATGAAATTTTCAGTTAATGCGATTCAACTCAACCTCGTCAGTTACTAAAATCCCAGCCCTCCACTCCAAATCACTAAAAACGCGGCCCAATAATTAGCGAATTATCAGTAAATTTCTATCGCTCTTTCAAACAGAACGCGCGGGAAGGGAAGCTACTCGCAAGCAGACAGCACAAATTGAGGAAAAACCTCGGAGAGAAACAGTTTGCGTCATTCACACACGAAATTTTGCAAATAGTAGATGCGTGTAACCCTGTATATTCCAGCCTCATAGATTTTCGAAAGACAATCGTCGCTGCACCATATATTCAAATTTTAACCAAGGTAGAACCGTACGGAGAATATTCACACTTATGCAGATCAGTGGAAGAATACTTGGCGAAGAGTAGCTGAAAGTTCAAGGGGAACGGTTATCGATGCTAAAGTCCGTGGATGAGATAGCCATCTGACCAAAGGTAAGAGTTACAAGCGCTGCTGAAAGGAATGGGCAACGTACATAGAACAGAATATGACTTAAGGGTGAACGGAGGAATGTCGAGAGTGAAGAAGGGTAAAAGGCCCGAGAAAGCGACTTGCGTAACGTCAAAATTACGATCGACACTGGTAGAGGAACTTAAAGAATTTTCTTACCTAGGATGGCCACAGGAAGGAATACATAATAAGTAGCTGTTAGAGAAGGTGATATCAGACATTGATATAGAACTTAAGGCAGAAGTTCATGAATGTGTACGTCTGGGGCGCAGAATTGCATGCATCATCGGAAATAACTAGACTAAGAGACTGGGAGCGTCTGAATAGTGTTGCTATAGCAGAAATGTTCTGGTCTGTGATTAAAATTCGAAGTAAAGGGTTATCAATAGCAAAATAAGCTGGTGACATTCTATCCTCAGTGAAAGTGAAGAAGAATTACCGGAACTGTTGAATGGAATAAACAGTCTAACGAGTACAGAACATGGACTGACAGTAAATCGAAGAAAGACGAAAGTAATGAGAAGTAGTAAAAATGAAAATAGCGGGAAGTTCAGCATCAGAATCGGTTCAAATGGTTCAAATGGCTCTGAGCACTATGGGACTTAACATCTATGGTCATCAGTCCCCTAGAACGTAGAACTACTTAAACCTAACTAACCTAAGAACATCACACAACACCCAGTCATCACGATCAGAATTGGTGTCCATGACAGATGATTTGAAAGAATTTTGCTAGCTTTGAAGAAAAATAACACATGACACACAGAAGAAAGATAATGTAAAAAGCAAACTAGACACTCATGACTAAAAAATATTTGATGTCGAAGCTTTTGGCCGCGGCATCCCTGTGTAAAATCTCCACGGTGTTCAGATCGCATCAAAACTGAGTTGAATCTCAAGATTTCGATTATTAATAACATCCTCTTCTTTACGAGAGAAGAGGGTGTTAGTATCCGAGAGCTCGAGCTGTAATTATGATTTTACCTCGTCTGAATGCCGAGAAGATTTTATACAAAAATGGTCTGCTGGTGTCAATAACCGGCCATAATGGGCGGAATATATTTCTGAGAATATACGTTTGGATCGCAGCATTATATGATAGTGAGTCAAGGACTGTGGAAAAAGCCGGCCGAAGTGGCCGTGCGGTTGAAGGCGCTGCAGTCTGGAACCGCAGGACCGCTACGGTCGCAGGTTCGAATCCTTCCTCGGGCATGGATGTTTGTGATGTCCTTAGGTTAGTTAGATTTAACTAGTTCTAAGTTCTAGGGGACTAATGACCTCAGCAGTTGAGTCCCATAGTGCTCAGAGCCATTTTAACCATTTGACTGTGGAAAAAAAAGGAAGAGAACTGAAGTGTTTGAGATGTGGTGCTTTAGAAGGATGCTGGAAATTAGGTGGACTAATAAGAGAAGATTCTCATCAGAATCGGCGAGGAAAGGAACATGTGGAGAATGCCGTCAAGAAGACGGGACAGGATGATAGGACATGTGTTAAGTCATCAGGGAATAACTCCCATGTTACTAGCGGGAGCTTTAGTGGTTAAAAATGTAGGGGAAGAGAGATATTGTGTGGTGTCACCGCCAGACACCACACTTGCTAGGTGGTAGCCTTTAAATCGGCCGCGGTCCGCTAGTATACGTCGGACCCGCGTGTCGCCACTGTCAGTGATTGCAGACCGAGCGCCGCCACACGGCAGGTCTAGAGAGAGACGTCCTAGCACTCGCCCCAGTTGTACAGCAGACTTTGCCAGAGATGGATCAATGACAAATACGCTCTCATTTGCCGAGACGATAGTTAGCATAGCCTTCAGCTACGTCATTTGCTACGACCTAGCAAGGCGCCATTACCAGTTTATATTGAGATTATAATTCATGTATCAACAAGAGCGATGTTCTCCAATTGTGGATTAAAGTTAAGTATTCCAAGAGCTTCGTACTTTATTTATTAGACTCAACTACTTTAACTGTTCCAGACCTCACGCCAGTCTGCGTGAGCTTAAACGCGTGCACTTTGGCCTCCTCTAGCAACACGGTGTTGGCTCTTCTGCCAACACATCATATTGGAGTATAACAAATTCCTGAGGTCGTTTGGTGCAAGTGATACGCAGAGATGAAAAGTTTAGTACATAAGTCATGACGTGTCATAGCTAGCCAGTTAGAAAACTGACGAACCAAGAAAAAAATAAGAGTATCAAAAATAAAATCGACAAAGGTAGCACGAGATAAAGAGGTACTAAAACGAATAGGCGAGTAAAGGAGTCTATGGGGGTGGTTACCAAAAGAAGGAACAAGTTAGTGAGCAATCTGATAAAATATCCAGGCGGCAGATAATAATGGAAGTACCCTTTGAAATTCACAACAAGGTGGGTTGTAGAGTATAGATATAGATGTAGCGGTTCTATTTCTGTCGGATGATGATTTTAATATAAGGCGAAATCCATAACTGCAATGACAAGTTTCGGAAATTGGGTACTACTAGGCCTACAACTTTGCTTCATCCCTTTTGCAGTAGGCAGTAGCGGCAAGTGGTGGCGCAGTTGGTAGGTCGTAAATGTCATAAAATAAGCTTAGGCATTTGTAAGTATAACGAAATCAAAGTATTACTCGATTTGTGATCGAATATGTCAACTAACGAGCGCTATTCCCTTCATTTGTGTGAAGTTGTAATATTCTGCTTTAACATGACGAATTCTGCGTCTGAGGGCCATAACATGATGGGTAAAACCTATGGTGAGGCAACTGTTAGTGAAGAAACATGCAGAGAATGGTTTCAACGCTACAAGAACGGTGATTTTGATGTCGAGGACCGGCATGGAAGCGGAAGAGAGAAGGTTTTCGAAGTTACTAAAACGGATGGAAATAGTCGCAGGGCCGGCCGGTGTGACCGAGCGGTTCTAGGCGCTACAGTCTGAAATTGCGAGACCGCTGCGGTCGCAGGTTCGAATCCTGCCTCGGGCAGGCCAGCGATGGCCAATATTTTGAATCGTTAACCAGGCGCCTAGTACACGTCCACCGCGGCGCTCGGGGGCCACAGCACAGTTGCGACACCAGAGGATGGACTTGAGAACCCGAAACCGGTCGTGATGATAGAAGAAATTTACAACTGAAGCGGTATTTTCAACATCTGGTGTAATGCTCGGTTGCGGATGTTCTTCCAACAGGATTGTTTGTTGAATCATTAAGTTTTGAAGGAAACATAAAGGAGGATTATAGTTTAACGCCCTGCTGACGCCGAAGTTATTAGAGGCACAACACAACCTTCGGTTAAGAAAGGAAAGGAAAAAAATAAAGAACAGTTAGTAAAACCATGGAAAACCTAAACCAGGATGGCGGGACTCGGATTTGAAACACTGTCGTCCCGAATCAGAGTTCAGTGGCATAGATCAACTGATTAAATGATTTGCAGGTGCTGTTTAAACGAAGACGCAACATAAGAATATCGGATATGATGAGGTTGGTTGCTCGGTCGATTCTGAACAAGCCGCACGTTTTTGTGGCACTCGTGGAGAGTTAGGAATACGGCATACTCGGAAGGGCTAACTGAAACCCGCACGTATAGCTGCGGACCTCCTGGGAATCTTGGGATATTGCCTGCAGGTGGTGCTGTCCGCTGTGAGGTAACGGGGCAGCGGTCGGGTGTTGTGGCCATTTAGCAGTGGCACAGGCCGCGGCGGCTGTAGCAGGAGCGGATCTCCGGAAATACGGCGGCACTAAAGGCAACAGGCGGGATGGCCGGTTTAGAACTCTGTGGGACGTGCAGTCCGCGCCGCGGCGCAATGGTCACGGCTGACCGTAGAATTCCCCCCTCCCGGTCTCTCCGCTGCCCTGCCAGCGTAGCTGCGGGGACATTCCGAGAAAATTAAAAAGGCTATGAGGTGCACTCCGGTGAGAAGCGACCTCCACGTGGCGAAGTAAAACTCACCAGCGGTTAATAAAATGACAATGTAAGACTATACAAATAACTTAAAGGCGTAAAGTAACATATCACAACTCAGTGATAAAATTCCAGATGGTCTTGTAGCAGGTTGTACTGCTCCATGCAAACAAGGGGCCACCTACGAAGACTGTGAAATGAGGGAGGGAGTAGGGGGGAAGAGGGGAGAGGGACGACGGTCCACAAGTGGACGAATATTGCATCTTCATACGGATAAGTGATGGGAAATAGCACCAGAGGAAAACCCCAACATCCCAAACAATATCTCAAAAGAAAATTGAAATCCTTAGGCAGGAAAACGATACACAAAAACGAATAATATGTGTCCTGCCAAGAGGTGCCTGAATTAAATAAGATTAGAAGCCTCATAATGCTCTTCTCGCATCGTATGTACATGAGAAAGTGTTTCGACAAATATCTTCTGCGTCAGGAGTATAAGTGACTTCAAGTACGGCAATCTCTTACGTAATCTCTGAATTCAGCGCGGACTTCAGTGCGATACTCCTATTATAATTTCAGCAAATACTCTGTCTCAAAACCTGGCTGAGAATCGAAATAGAATCTGGTCGTAGGTGAGGTACGCTAGCAGCAAGACTCAATCAATTACTTCTCTGCGCTATAGCAATGGAAATGCTACGATTACTAAACAGAGGCTTCCGAAGTTACTTCACCAAACAAGACGAAGTAAATACTCCAGAATTAGAATCAAGAACAGATGCCAACATGAGTAACTTAGAAGCAGATATCCTTGGAGTAGTGAAGCAACTTAAATCACTTTATAAAAGGAGATTATCCAGTCCAGAGTGTGTACCAATTAGGTTCCTTTCAGAGTTTGCTGATGCAATAGCTCCACATTTAAAAAATCATGTATAGCCGCTCGCTTGACCAAAGATTCGTATCCAAAGAAGGAAACTTATTTAGGTCTCACCAATATTCAAGAAAGGCAATAGGATTAATTCGCTAATTTACAGGTCAGGGGGTCGGAGAGTGGAGTGTATAATATTTGGAGATTACATGGTTGTGATGACAGAGTGCAAGAGAGATATAACCAATGTTAGATGATCTAAACACAAAATTAGAAGAATATGAAATGAAGATTACCAAGAAGAAACCGAAAAGCATGGTAATTGGAGGAAAGGGGAGAAAATGCCGAATGAAAATAGGGGGGAGAGGAAATAGAGCAAGTGAATAATTTCAGTTATTTGGGAAGAGTAATAATGGATTATATGTATTGCTTAACAGAAATTAGGAAAAGAGTTGCAATGGCAAAAGATGAGTAGAAGAGGAAACAGAAATTACTTTATGGACCACTAAAAAAAGATCTGAGGAAAAGACTTGCCAAATGTTACATCTGGAGCGTTGCACTATATGGTGCGAAGACCTGGACATTGAGGAAGGAAGACGAAAGAAAATTGGAGGCACTAGAGAAGTGGATATGGAGAAGAATGGAAAAAGTGAAATTGGAAGACCGGGTAAGGAATAAAGAAGTATTAAGAAGAGTTGGAGAAGAAAGAAACATGCTGAAAGTCATCAGAAAGAGAAAACGGAACTGGACTGGACATTCTTTGAGGAGGGACTGTTTATTGAAGGAGGGAATAACAGGAGTGGTGGAGGGAAAAAAGGGGAAGAGTAAAAAGAAGATATCAAATGCTGGACAATATCAAAGGAGGCAAATATTCAGATATGAAAAGACTGGCTATGGACAGACAAAAGTGGAGGGAGGCTTAACCCATGACAAGACCTGCCGTGAGGCAGAATACCACACTACTACTACTACTACTACTACTACTACTACTATCATTAACGTCGATATGCAGGAGGAATTTGCAACATACGTTGTGTTCGAACATTATGGATTACCTCGAAGGGAACGGCCTATTGACACATAGTCCAACAAGGATTTAGAAAACATCGTTCTTGTTGTAAGTAGGCTGTTTAGGTTTTCTTACTGGTAACGCCACGTAGCGCTCTGTATGAAAAATCACTGGCTGTGCTGTGTGCAGTCTGTGGCTAGTTTGCAGTGTTGTCTGCCATTGTAGTGTTGGGCAGCTGGATGTTAATAGCGCGTAGCGTGGCGCAGTTGGAGGTGAGCCGCCAGCAGTGGCAGATGTGGGGAGAGAGATGGCGGAGTTTTGGACAGAGACAGTACATGAACTCATATATTATTACCTTTGAACACTATTAAGGTAAATACATTGTTTGTTCTCTATTAAAATCTTTCATTTGCTAACTATGCCTATCAGTAGTTAGTGCCTTCAGTAGTTTGAATCTTTTATTTAGCTGGCAGTAGTGGCGCTCGCTGTATAGCAGTAGTTCGAGTAACGAAGATTTTTGTGAGGTAAGTGATTTGTGAAAGGTATAGGTTAATGTTAGTCAGGGCCATTTTTTTTTGTAGGGATTATTGAAAGTCAGATTGCGTTGCGCTAAAAATATTGTGTGTCAGTTTAAGCATAGTCTTGTATAATTGTTCATAGGGGACGTTTCATTGTGAAACTCCACTAGCTCTTTACTCTCACATTGTGTTGAGTGCTATCGACAAGGGATTCCTAAGTGATTCGTTCTTCCTAGATTTCCATAAGCCCTTTGACACGGTGCCTCACAAGAGGCGTGTAATCAGACTGCATGCTTATGAAATATCGTCTCAGTTATGCAACTGGATTCGTGACTTCCGGTCAGAGAAGTCATCATTTCGTAGTAACTGACGGAAAGTCGTTAAGTAAAACAAGAGATTTGTGGCGTTCCCAAAGGTACTGTTACAGGCCCCTGCATTTTGCTTATATGTATAAACGATTTAGGAGACAATCTGAGCAGTTGTGTATGGCTCTTTGCAGATGACGCTGTCTTTCATCGTCTAGTAAAGTCATCATCCGATTAAAACTGTTTAGGTAAGATGTCTGGTGTGATGTGAAAATTGACCCTAAATAAAGAAGTGTGTGAGGTGCTAAAAGGAATCCGTTAAACTTTGGTTACATGATAAATCCGTCTAATCTAAAGCCCTTAAATTAAACTAAATATCTAGGAATTACGATTACGAACATCTTAAATTCGAACGAACACGTAGAAAATACTGTGGAAAAAAGAAGAACCAAAGACTGCGTTTTATTGTCAGAACACTTAGAAGATGCAACAGATCTACTAAAGAGACTGCCTACATTACGCTTGTGCGTCCTCTTTTGGAGCACAGCCGTGCAGTGTAGGATCCTGATCATATAGGATTAAAGAAGTACATCGAGAAAGTTTAAAAAAGGGCAGCATGTTTTGTGTTATCGCGAAATAGGGGAGAGAGTGGTACAGACGTGATACAGGATTTGGTGTGGAAATCATCAAAACAAAGGCATTTCTCCTTGCGACGGAATCTTCTTACGGAATTTCACTCGCTAACATTCTCCTCCGAATGCGAAAATATTTTTTTTGGCGCCGAGCTACGTAGGGAGAAACGATCATCATCATAAAATAAAGGAAATCAGAGGACGTGCGGAAATGTGTAGGTGTTCGTCTTTTTCCGCGCGCTGTTCGAGAGTGGAATAACACAGAACTATTTTGAAGGTAGTTCGATGAACCCTCTGCCAGGAACGTAAGTGTGATATGTAGAGTATCCATCTAGATTTATGTTCATACACTGGACTTTGTCATTAAATGATGATGTCTCCTTCCCGGGAGAGATATCTTGCGGTTTAATGTTCGACGTGACCAAAATCCGTGTTTTGCTTCGTCCTGATTTTTGCATTTTTGACAGCCGAGACCATTCTGATGCCTGAAGTTGGTGTCATCCACCAGCGACAGTTGACCTAGAGCACACTGCAACGCCATCTGACGTATGGGATGTAGTCGTCAGGAAAATTTGGAAATTTGTGGTAGGTTACTATGGGATGAAACTGCTGAAGTCATCGGTCACTAGGTTTACACACTACATAATCTAACTTAAATGAGTTATTCTAAGGACAACATACACGCTTATGCCCGAGCGAAGACTCAAACCTCCAACGGGTGAAGCCGCTCTATCCGTGGCGAACGTAAGGTTTTAAGGTGAGATACGAGGTCGAGTAGGAAGCATGTGATCAATATGTAAATCTGAATCTTTATGCAATGCTAAATAAAATGCTAAAATAATTGTTTACTATGATGTTCAGAAGTTATTTATTATGTGAAGATGAACAGATCTCTAAACGCGTTAATAGATCACTTCTGAACAACAAATTGAATAGTTATTTTAGCCCTATTCATTAGTGGATAAAGGTTCAAGTACATACGGTGTTTTTGATGTTGTTGATAACCATGATGATGAGAAAGAAACGAGAGTGTGAAAGCCACTGCTCACACAGCAGATTGAGGAGCACCAAGCACTGAATGTAGCCCCAACAACAGTGTAACAGGTAGGTGTCGTATGCGACGAGGTCCTTAGAAACGTAAGAAGACGGTCTCGGCCACTTCAGATACCATCTAGGTATTAACCACAAGTGACTTACCGAAACTGCAGGGAACGTGAATCTGATTGATCGACTGGGCGCTTGAGCCCATCACCTGATTATGAGCCGGGTTTTACAGCTCACGCCCTGTGTCTAGCTCAAGAATTTCGTCACCATGTATTCACTGTCAGACTCCAAATCGAGGACCATCGCTGAAACCTGATAGTCAAGGGAAGGCAGGATTCGGTTACGGTTGTGGACTGGGCCATAATCAGCTACTGTTGGCTGCCTTTTAAAGTTACACACAATTTATTTTAAACCAGTAATTCCAGACTCAACAACAAATAAAAATATCACACGTTATTAATGAAGGATTAAATAACTGTCTAAATAATAGTGTTTTAAGTGAGTTACAATTTAGCAAATCGCCATTAAATACAGATACAGCAGATAACGTTTTAATAGTAAGCCACTGTGATCTGGGCAGAAGGCCTTACACGCCAGCAATGGCAATAAATCAAGAATTGTTTAAAACTCGATGCAACTTACGAATTAGGTATTGAAATATTAAAGGAAAGTCGCCACAAACACAGCAGAGGGCATCAAACGCCAGGAACGCCAGTAAATAAGATTTTAAGGGCTTACTGCGTAAATACAAATACCAAATTAGAGTTTCAAGGCAAGTGACAACAATGACGGCTGAAGGCCTTACACGCCCGGAACGGCAATAATACAGGGTGTTACAAAAAGGTACGGCCAAACTTTCAGGAAACATTCCTCACACACATATAAAGAAAAGATGTTATGTGGACATGTGTCCGGAAACGCTTAATTTCCATGTTATAGCTCATTTTAGTTTCGTCAGTATGGACTGTACTTCTTGGATTCACCGCCAGTTGGCCCAATTGAAGGAAGATAATGTTGACTTCGGTGCTTGTGTTGACATGCGACTCATTGCTCTACAGTACGTAGCATCAACAGGTTAGTGTTCATCACGAACGTGGTTTTGCAGTCAGTGCAATGTTTACAAATGCGGAGTTGGTAGATGCCCATTTGATGTATGGATTAGCACGGGGCAATAGCCGTGGCTCGGTACGTTTGTATCGAGACAGATTTCCAGAACGAAGGTGTCCCGTCAGGAAGACGTTCGAAGCAATTGATCGGCGTCTTAGGGAGCACGGAACATTCCAGCCTATGACTCGCGACTGGGGAAGACCTAGAACGACGAGGACACCTGCAATGGACGAGGCAATTCTCGTGCAGTTGACGATAACCCTAATGTCAGCGTCAGAGAAGTTGCTGCTGTACAAGGTAACGTTGACCACGTCACTGTATGTAGAGTGCTACGGGAGAACCAGTTGTTTCCGTACCATGTACAGCGTGTGCAGGCACTATCAGCAGCTGATTGGCCTCCACGGGTACACTTCTGCGAATGGTTCAACCAACAATGTGTCAATCCTCATTTCAGTGCAAATTTTCTCTTTACGGATGAGGCTTCATTCCAACGTGATGAAATTGTAAATTTTCACAATCAACGTGTGTGGGCTGACGAGAATCCGCACGCAATTGCGCAATCACGCGATCAACAGAGATTTTCTGTGAACGTTTGGGCATGCATTGTTGGTGATGTGATTGGGCCCCATGTTCTTCCACCTACGCTCAATGGAGCACGTTATCATGATTTCATACGGGGTACTCTACCTGTGCTGCTAGAAAATGTGCCTTTACAAGTACTACACAACATGTGGTTCATGCACGATGGAGCTCCTGCACATTTCAGTCGAAGTGTTCGTGCGCTTCTCAACAACAGATTCGGTGACCGATGGATTGGTAGAGGCATACCAATTCCGTGGCCTCCACGCTCTCCTGACCTCAACCCTCTTGACTTTCATTTCTGGGGGCATTTGAAAGCTCTTGTCTACGCAACCCCGGTACCAAATGTAGAGACTCTTCGTGCTCGTATTGTGGACGGCTGTGATACAATACGCCATTCTCCTGGGGTGCATCAGCGTATCAGGGATTCCATGCGACGGAGGGTGGATGCATGTATCGTCGCTAACGGAGGACATTTTGAACATTTCCTGTAACAAAGTGAAGTCACGCTGGTACGTTCTGTTGCTGTGTGTTTCCATTCCATGATTAATGTGATTTGAAGCGAAGTAATAAAATGAGCTCTAACATAGAAAGTAAGCGTTTCCGGACACATGTCCACATAACATATTTTCTTTCTTTGTCTGTGGGGAATGTTTCCTGAAAGTTTGGCCGTACCTTTTTGTAACACCCTGTATAAAAATGTAGAAACCTGCTGCAAAAACAGCAAATACAATAGCAAAGGTCAATAAAAAAAAAAAAAAACAAGCAAATGATCACCAAACGGGTTAAATAAGATGATGGTAAACTTTGTAACACAACCTTGAACTTCCACTGAACATTACACTGGTAGATTTATTCCAGAAGGCGACCAGAACTATTAAATAGACATATATAACCTTTAATGTAGGCAATACAAAGTATTGTAATAAATGATGCAACAGTAAAACACAAGGACCAGTACATAAAATCCTTAAAGGGTACTGAGGCAGATTATACCCGCAGAAGGCGTGGACTGAAGGAGCGTTACACTGAACTTCTGGCCATCAGACCTCCCTTTAGAACACACATGTCTTACAAGAACCAAGGGGCCACAGACGGTGCTCCAGGAATCGAACTCTGAGAAGGTAAGGCAACAAACATTTTCGCGAGCGATTAGATAGGCAGCGAAGAGTTGCATTCACTTCACAAGATGGTAACTCAAACTAGTGGCAGCCTAACGAATGACTAAAATAATCTTGCTGAAACTATCTGACGTCCGATAAACCGAGTGCAAAGATGGAACAATACGCTAAAGCCGGAAACGATGGTCTGCACTACGTCCCCAGAATACTGTGTTTAGAGATCCCGGAACGAGGAAGGAATCTCTACCATCAGCGTAGAAGAATTATCAACCGGCCTACAAAAAAGAAAGCTGACAAAACTACGCACCTTATCGGACATTAGCGGCAAGGTGAGGAAACGTACAATGTCGTTACATACACTAACCCCCAGGGCAGGTAACTGGGACGTTAGCGGCCACCAGCCAAGGAAAAATTACCGCTGGTTGAATTTAACAAATTGTAACAAGTTGAACGCAGTAAATAGTAATAAGAAGTCGAGGAAAGCTAATCAGATCCGCCTTCTCCAAGTACTCCACTCGCTGCTCTTCGCCTCGGCGACACTACGAGCAGCAACACGAACCCAAGTCACTGGAGAATCGCGAGATGCCAAAATGGTGGGGGTTTCTCTACTTGGATTGAAATGCACTCATCTTTAAGCCTGCAGGATCTGGCTTACGACGAGGTCGTGCAACCTCGTGACCATAGCCCTTCCATCCGACAGTCCAACCGCACCGCCAGCAGTCCCGGCGTGTTCTCCACTGCGCGGACCTGGCTCCTCCTGAGTCCCCAATCGACCTGGCCCACTCACAGGACCGAGAAAAACAACGACGTCGCCCCAAAGATATGCCAACAGTTACTACATACTCATAACCGTCGCTGCTGCCCCTAGCGGACAGGACTCACTTGCAAAACCGAGTGGCGCCAGTCAACAAAGACAAACAACCGCAGTCATGCCAACTAAACGATACCGTCTGGCCTCCAAGAGAGGGCGGAAACCTACAAACAGCACCAACGCTAGCAGCAGCATGGCTTAATCGCAACAGGGAACCGATTTCAGCTACATCTACATGACTACTCTGCAATTCACATTTAAGTGCTTGGCAGAGGGTTCGTCGAACCACAATCATACTATCTCTCTACCATTCCATTCCCAAACAGCGCGCGGGAAAAACGAACACCTAAACCTTTCTGTTCGAGCTCTGATTTCTCTTACTTTATTTTGATGATCATTCCTACCTATGTAGGTTGGGCTCAACAAAATATTTTCGCATTCGGAAGAGAAAGTTAGTGACTGAAATTTCGTAAATAGATCTCGCCGCGACGAAAAACGTCTTTGCTGTAATGACTTCCAACCCAATTCGCGTATCATATCTGCCACACTCTCTCTCCTACTACGTGATAATACAAAACGAGCTGCCATTTTTTGCACCCTTTCGATGTCCTCCGTCAATCCCACCTGGTAAGGATCCCACACCGCGCAGCAATATTCTAACAGAGGACGAACGAGTGTAGTGTAAGCTGTCTCTTTAGTGGACTTGTTGCATCTTCTAAGTGCCCTGCCAATGAAACGCAACCTTTGGCTCGCCTTCCCCTGAAGTTGTCCGTAATTTTAACACCCAGGTACTTAGTTGAATTGACAGCCTTGAGAATTGTACTATTTATCGAGTAATCGAATTCCAACGGATTTCTTTTGGAACTCATGTGGATCACCTCACACTTTTCATTATTTAGCGTCAACTGCCACCTGCCACACCACACAGCAATCTTTTCTAAATCGCTTTGCAACTGATACTGGTCTTCGGATGACCTTACTAGACGGTAAATTACAGCATCATCTGCGAACAACCTAAGAGAACTGCTCAGATTGTCACCCAGGTCATTTATATAGATCGGGGACAGCAGAGGTCCCAGGACGCTTCCCTGGGGAACACCTGATATCACTTCAGTTTTACTCGATGATTTGCCGTCTATTACTACGAACTACAGAAGTGAAAGGCAAAGTTTCTCCCAGCGACCACTTATTTATAAACGCCAATGCTAATATAGTCTCACCAGTATTCCCTCATTTCAAATTATGGCAACATAATAACTCTTGGTTTACTCATTTGAAAGGCGTTGGACGTTTCTCTTTCACTACTTCTGCATCTGGTACATTTCAGTCCTTCTTTCCCCTGTCCCCTAGTCTTACTTGCTTCTTCTTGTGTCTATAATCTCTCGCCTTTTCGTTCTTTTCATCCAGGTAAGCTACCTAGTATTTTTCCACACCACAAACTTCATCAATGGAATAGTATCATTTGGCGTAAGTTGATAGAATCTTAAATGTGTAGTACTATTATCGACACTTGATTTTGTTCAACCGATGTTCTCAGCTAAGTTAATGAAGAACGTAGAGTTGGAGAACAAGAGTAAGAGAACAGCAGAACCGGTTCAAATGGTTCAAATGGCTCTGAGCACTATGGGACTTAACATCTTAGGTCATCAGTCCCCTAGAACTACTTAAACTTAACTAACCTAAGGACATCACACACATCCATGCCCCAGGCAGGATTCGAACCTGCGACCGTAGCAGTCCCGCGGTTCTGGACTGTAGCGCCTAGAACCGCACGGCCACCGCGGCCGGTTCAGAACCGGTAGTATGACGTCATGCACGAGTTATGTCTTGGCTAAAGAAAAGATGTAACAATCGTGGGCATATCGTCCTTTGAAAGGTATTGTAGGCACAGACTTCTCAGTCCAGGAGGACACGTCTGTACGTTGAGAAGCATGAATATGTTGTTCAAGTTCGCGAAATGACAAGAATTCTCTGCTAACGCCGATACCTGGGCTTACTGGCGTTGGGTATGATTAATGATACTTTATTTTTAGTGACTTATTGATTTATTTCACCGTGTATGATTAGAGTAATCAAGCCTTCTAATACCTAACCATTCGTTTGACACATTTCGCATTACATTCATTGCGGTAAGCGTAAGTCAATATAGTATACAACATTTAGTGATTATTACAATGCATAAAGAGAAAAAAAAGAACACCCTTTACATTCGTTCATCAGTGGAACTGGGACCATTTACAGGGAGGTAGTTTGAAGCTATGAGGACTAGCAGCAATGAACGTGAAAGATGGCCTGGAAAAGAGAGAGAGAGGGAGAGAGAGAGAGAGAGAGAGAGAGAGAGAGAGAGAGAAAGAAGAACGCTATAAAATTGTGCTAATGAAGACAGGGTGTAAAAAGTGAAGTAAATGACTGAGAAATGAAAACTAAGAAGTGTAAATATGAGTAAATGTGGGAGAATTTTCTTTACCGTTTGACGGAGGGATAATTTTTTGGGAAACGATTGAGGGTGACAGAAGGTACTGTTTCAACTTCTTAAAAGCAACAAGGCATTTAATTGTGCGCAGAGTGCAGGGTAATTTGTTCCAAGAACGGGCGGCAACAATAGAGTTCGCAGATGTTTTTATTTTATGGATGGGCACAGCTGGGATACTAGATAAGTGACACCTTGTTTTCATTTATGAAGGGGTGACCGATAATTACTGTGATGCATGTGCACTGAGAATACGATGAAATAAAAATGACGTGAGACGGTGAAGTGACTTGCCTGGTCGCAGTCAACCAAACTGGGCGTACGAAGCACTCGCAGGGCGAAATATACGGATGTTGTAAATATAATTCCCACAGGCATTCATCGTTAGTTCTAACCACCTGCTGTTCTTACTAATCTTGCTGAGCTAGATTACGTCGCAATCGTTTATGTTCAGCAGAACGAGTGACTGCGCAATTTCGCATTTCACATCCGGCGGAAATATTTCCCGAACTTTTTAATGGTATAGAAACAAACGGAAGTGTTCGAGCACATGATGACAGTATGCTTTGCCCAATTGAGATGTTTATTCAGAGTTACTCCAGGTTCTTCACTGTTTTCTGATAAAGCACTGAAATACGGTCGATAAAAATATGAGTCACTTTTTCGCGGCATTCAAAACTTACTAATTTCAGATGGGAGGCTGGAATTTGTTGGGACTTCCTCGCCTTTAGTTCTCGTACTACTTTTTGCAACCATCCTACCACTGATGACAGCATATCATTCATATGATTTACTATCAGGAGATGCATTCTCTGATACAAGGAAAACGTATGCGTATGTTACATGAAAATCATCAGTGATGACGTAGACATAAGGTATACTATATCCGAGAGATGGAACACCTCCGTGAAGTGGAACTATTACCTGCTTGAAACTTTGAGTCTTCTCCTACGATGTATTCGTGTCGTCCAGTTAGAAGTGTACCGCCAGTGTCACATGAATGTTACGATTCAAATTCGGGTACTATGCATTGTTTTAAATAGAAGTTAACTTACAAATGAACAAAATACTCACGCTTTCTGCTGAGGAGGTAGTAAAGGATTTCTTACCTGAAATAAAGAAAAAAAACTCAGTAAGTGACACTCTTTGTGTCTACAAATTAATAAGAATAAAACGATTGGAAATATAAAAATAGCGTTCACATGACGCTACTACACTTGAAATAAATTTAAAAGACGGATCTAAGAGATTCCTGTGTGTTACCCAGTATCGAGAGGCGTACACCAGCTCGAATTGCTAAAACCGAATGAAACGATTTTCAAATACGGAATTGTGTGTGTTCTACCATCTATGATGATGATTTATCTGTAAAACTCTGTGTCTATGTGTAACTGATATTTGAAAGTTAAAAAAATGGTTCAAATGGCTCTGAGCACTATGGGACTTAACTTCTGAGGGGTTATAACACTACAACAGCGTATTTACGTAGCTTATACTATGTTGTTGTTGTTGTGGTCTTCAGTCCTGAGACTGGTTTGATGCAGCTCTCCATGCTACTCTATCCTGTGCAAGCTTCTTCATCTCCCAGTATCTACTGCAACCTACATCCTTCTGAATCTGCTTAGTGTATTCATCTCTTGGTCTCCCCCTACGATTTTTACCCTCCACGATGCCCTCCAATACTAAATTGGTGATCCATTGATGCCTCAGAACATGTCCTACCAAACGATCCCTTCTTCTGGTCAAGTTGTGCCACAAACTCCTCTTCTCCCCAATCCTATTCAATACCTCCTCATTAGTTATGTGATCTACCCATCTAATCTTCAGCATCCTTCTGTAGCACCCCATTTCGAAAGCTTCTATTCTCTTATTGTCCAAACTATTTACCGTCCATGTTTCACTTCCATACATGGCTACACTCCATACAAATACTTTCAGAAATGACTTCCTGACACTTAAATCTATACTCGATGTTAACAAATTCCTCTTCTTCAGAAACGCTTTCCTTGCCATTGCCAGTCTACATTTTATATCCTCTCTACTTCGACCATCATCGGTTATTTTGCTCCCCAAATAGCAAAACTCCTTTACTACTTTAAGTGTCTCATTTCCTAATCTAATACCCTCAACATCACCCGACTTAATTCCACTACATTCCATTATCCTCGTTTTGCTTTTGTTGATGTTCATCTTATATCCTCCCTTCAAGACACCATCCATTCCGTTCAACTGCTCTTCCAAGTCCTTTGCTGTCTCAGACTATGAAACACCAAATTTGGTTTATTACGTAGTATGCCCCAACAGAACAAATAGTCCTGTCACGGAAAAGCCACGTATAACACTCCCGTCTGCTACTGTTATACCATAACCCTAAAGTAGGAGCAGTTTGCAAAACAGAATTATTTTGTTTTAGCAATTATGGTATAAAGCAACAGCGCAGTGTTACCCTCTGAGAGGAAGTTTGTTATGTTGACCGTGTTGTACCTAACAGAGGTGGCTTATCGGAAATGAAAGTCAGAATTACGTAAATATTCGAAAAGTAACAAACATTACTTTTGCCTATCTGCAATGTTTAATTGATAAAGAAAACGGTCGCCAGCCTAACTAGGCAAGAGAATGATTAACATTCTCATTCAAGAAATTAGTTATTAGTAACTCTAATGGGTAAACACAACCTATACTTGACCACAAGCGAGTGCAATGAACTGTGACACACTCATATGTTTACGGTAAGAATGCAACTAACAGTTGGAACAGCACAAACTATTTGCAACATTATAACAGGTACAGAAAAACACTATCACATTCAGGGCTTACACAAACTGAGTGGTCTTTATATTGTTAATATGCACACAAGAGAGACAAATACTTAGCAAACAAGAGTGTATAACGTTTCACAACTACAGCTTTCTCACTTTTACTACATCGAAACACAATGTTAACAAAATTGCAAGAAACTGGCTCACCTTTTAGAATTTACTACAGATATCAAGGTGATCATTAGCTAAGCAAAACTTTAGAAGCCTCAGTCTTAAGAACTTTTAATTTTGCAGTTGGCAACAACACATTAATAAGCAGTTTTACTAGGAAAATTATTTCAGCAAGCATAATTAACTTTAACTCACTCTCTTGCCACATTAACTTTAACTTTCTTTTTACTAAGTTCAAGAGACATTAATTAGCATAACATTGGTCATAAAAGTTCTTTCAGTAGGGACACTCGGTAATTACTTTAGTTCAAACGGAAAGGAACCTGAGAGGTGTTATGATGAGGAGAAAAATCAAGGTTGGTACATAAATTCAGATATAAATTACCTTATATTTGAGCACAATAACACATCCATTAAGCTGATCCTTCACTGTACATCATTATAGTATTACGTTGCAATGATTGCGCAATGTGGTGGCAACTGCATGTTGGTAGGTGGAATTGCAGGCAGAATTGCTGGACTCTGTCATTTCTTGGTGGCGACGACAGATACAAATTCCAGAATAGTTCCAGCTATTTATCCATCCATCCGAGGCCTTGGAAAGAAGCAGGAAAAGCCTCTCTCGGAATCAGCACAATATGCGCACTTTGCATAGCAGTGCACAGTTTGGTAGCTCATCTCCGACCGGTGGCTCGTCCCCGACTCATTGCTCGTCCCCGACTGCTGGCTCGTCTCCGACTGACTATCAGTTCCACCTTTTCCACCTAAGCCAACCACAATTTGCGCGCGCTACGCAGTTCCGTTCCCGAGGGGAACCACTACACCTCTTATACACAGAATACTAAGAGCCCTAAGTGAGGATCAGCAATTTACATAACAGTAAACAACCATTTTAAACAAAACAGAACATTTGCACATATAGACATTTCTACAAAAAATTATTCACACAAAATTACAATTATATACAGTAAGTTTTGTTCCCTCCAAATGGGTCAAAGCATTTAAACGAGAGATATGCTACACAGCATACAATCAAATCATGACATCAAAGTTTTAACAAAGAAAGGAGTATACAATTTTATGTTATCGATTCAAACAAACACCTTTACAGAAGCTCAATGATGTAACATTAAATGAAACAAAAGCAAAATAAATCAGTAGAGCTTTAGAGCTATGGTGTTACAGGGTCATCAGTCCCCTAGAAATAAGAACTACTTAAACCTAACCACATCAAACACATCCATGCCCGAGGCAGGATGCGAACCTGTGACCGTAGCGGTCGCGCGGTTCCAGACTGTAGCGCCTAGAACCGATCGGCCACTCCGGCCGGCTGAAAGTTAAAAAATCCGAAGACTATTTAAACACAGATCGCTATAGAATCAGGACCGTAATCAAGGGATTATATGGCATAAAGCTAAACATTTGCTTGGAACAATGTACGTTGACACATGCAGTAGTTACATACATGCATTGCTCAGATTTTATTGCATCCGTAGACAATATCCATTGTATGTATCAAGTCAAACTTGTACCGCAAATATTTATACATGTAGCTAGTAACTATCAAATCATAATTAAATACATCAATGTGCTAGGCCTATAGTGTATTATATTGTAATATTTCTGAGATCATTTATGCTGTTTGGATTTGTAGTCCTATATGGTCTGAGAGATGTTTTCTCCGTCTTTTACGAATGATTTTGCAGTTTATGTAAGCTACATCTCATTTTGCACAAAGTATTTTAATATAGTTTGTCTTACTCAGTAGCGCACATAAAATCATTGATACCACAGAAACAATTATGTATTAAAATTATTTACAGTGATTTTCAAATCTTTTTATTGTTTATCTCTCTCAAGTTTTCAGGTCCAGCTGTCTTGTAATCGTTGTCATATTGTTTGCTGTTTTGCAATACAGCACTTCAGATTTATTTTGCAAAGATTAAAAGCCTATTCAACTTGAGGTTTAAGGTCAAAAGAATTCTGCAAACTGTTTCCTTTCTTAAAGAAAATTTTATGGTTAAATGTTACGCTTGTCTGTAAAACACAGTTTATACTCGTATATTGTTAAACAGGTTGTGTGAAAAGAAAGTAATAATGGTGATTCCTCCCTTCGACGTATCCTTAATTCCAGTAAGTACCACGTATCACCGGGTAAATAGGATCCGCATTAACACATTAGAAAATCTACTAAATTTCGCTGCCATACGATAATTACAGTCCACATTGGACCTCAGTGAGTAGCTGCTCTAACCGCCTAGTACTTTGTCTTCCCTTTCTATAAAATTTGCCTAAATGTTCGTCCAGCACACAAATACTAAGTCACCATTCTCGAATAAACTAAATACAGCTGTTTCATTTGCAGCTGTCTGAAGGTCTTTAGTTCCCAGATCATTGAAAGAAAGTAACAGTTTCCCAAAAAAAATTCTGGACTAATAGTAAATGCTATACTAGCACATTGTGTCATTGTAACGTATTTGTGAGATGAGTCTGTAGCCTGACATCTCTGGCAGATTACACTTGCAATCCACATAAACATTTGCGTTTTGTGTTTATCAAACAGCGCAAGTCACATACACTGAAGCGCCAAGGAAAATGGTATAGGCAGGTGTATTTAAATACAGAGATATGTAAACATGCAGAACACGGCGCTGCAGTCGGCAACACCTATATGAGACTACTGTCTGGCGCATTTCTTAGATCGGTTACTGCTGATACAATGGTACGTTATCAAAATTTAAATGTGTTTGAACATGGTGTTGCAATCGGTGGCTTACAAAACACTCGTTCGACCTATACTTGAGTATTGTTCATCAGTGTGGGATCCGTACCAGATCGGGTTGACGGAGGAGATAGAGAAGATCCAAAGAAGAGCGGCGCGTTTCGTCACAGTGTTATTTGGTAAGCGTGATAGCGTTACGGAGATGTTTAGCGAACTCAAGTGGCAGACTCTGCAAGACAGGCGCTCTGCAACGCGGTGTAGCTTGCTGTCCAGGTTTCGAGAGGGTGCGTTTCTGGATGAGGTATCCAATATATTGCTTCCCCTACTTATACCTCCCGAGGAGATCACGAATATAAAATTAGAGAGATTCGAGCGCGCACGGAGGCTTTCCGGCAATCGTTCTTCCTGCGAACCATATGCGACTGGAACAGAAAAGGGAGGTAATTGCAGTGGCACGTAAAGTGCCCTCCGCCACACACCTTTGAGTGGCTTGCGGAGTGTAAATGTAGATGTAGATGTAGTGATGGGACACAGCGTCTCCAAGGTAGCGATGAAGTGGGGACTTTCCCACACCACCAATTCACGAGTGTACCGTGAATATCAGGCATCAGGTAAAATATCAAATCTACGACATCGCTGCTGCCGGAAAAGCATTCACCAAGTACGGGAACAACGACGACTGAAGAGAATCGTTTAACTTGACAGAAGTGCAACCCTTTCGCAAACTGCTGCAAATTTCAGTGCTGGACCATCAAGAAGTGAGAGTGTGCGAACCATTCAACGAAACATCACCGATATGAGATTTCGGGGCAGAAGGCCCACTCATGTAGCCTTGCCGACTGCACGACACAAAAATTCACGCCTCACCTGGGCCCGTCATCACCGGCATTGGACTGTTGATGCCTGGAAACACGTTACCTGGTCGGACGAGTCTCGTTTCAAGTTGTATCGAGCGGATGGAAGTGTACGGGTATGGAGACAACTTCACTAATCCATGGACCCTGCATGTCAGGAGGGGACCGTTCGAGCTGTAATGACGTGCGGCGTGTACAGTTGAAGTGATATGGAACCCCTAATACGTCTAGATACGGCTCTGGCAGGTGACACGTACGTAATCGTCCTGTCTGATCACCTGCGTCCATTCATGTACGTTGTGCATTCCGACGGACTTGAATTATTCCAGCAGGACAATGCGACACCCCACGCGTCCAGAACTGCTACAGAATGGCTCCAGGAACACCCTTCCGAGTTTAAACACTTCTGCTGGCCACCAAACTCCCCAGACATGGGCATTATTGAGCATATCTGGAATGCCTTGCAACGAGCTGTTCAGAAGAGATCTCCACCTCCTCGTACTCTTACGGATTTATGGACAGCCCTGCAGGATTCATGGTGTCAATGCCCTCCACATCAGTCTAGTCTGTGCCACGTCGTGTTGCGGCACATCTGCGTGGTCACGGAGGCCCTACACGATATCAGGCAGGTGTATCAGTTTCTTTGGTTCTTCAGTGTTTATACAGAGCCATCTTGTACTGCCATGTCAGTATAGACTGTATGAGAACAAATAATGTGACTGAATATTATGTTTTGTAACAATGAAAGTTACTTAAAGTAATAGTTCTACGTGCCTTGAGGAAGACAGTTTGACAAAGTAAATAGAACTTCTGCAGAAGAACTTTTCGGCACTCCTGTCATGTTACTCCATATTGGTATTCGTCACACTCTGTAACGTCATAAGATGAACGGACCTATTAACGTAAGGTGGATGGTTCTTTATTCGTGTACATATTTGCTTAATGTTTGCATGTTTATCTTTTCATCACAACTCTTCTTCGATAGAGGTTGCTATAAACAAGCGCCATATTTCTAATTTCCAGAGAACACTACTGTGATATCATAACTCTGTATATTTGCTAGTACAATAATTTGTCCCAATGCGCTCTCAATAAAGAATGGCATTTGGAATGTTCACCTTTCATACGTAATTACACAATAGCTCCATTTAGAGTTTCAAGTAAAGCAAATGATGTATTTCACTTCATTTACAGATTAAGGGAAACGGAAGCCGCGTGCTTTCTGCGGTGGCACTGAGGTATGAGATGAATAAGGTAGGTGCCAAAACAGCCAAGAAATAGTACTGCACACTTAAAAATTTTACACCTCAGGTGACAAAATGAAAGTACTAGTAAAAAATAGTATGTCGCCATAATAGACAGTTTGTTGAAAGTTGAGAACCATTATAATACATTATTATTATTTTCGAGTGATAGACATTCTAGGAAAGACACCGTTAATATCAGGGCGTTCGTCAGTGTTACCACAGAGAAATAAAGATAATTCTCCTTATTTCCCAGATATTAGCCATGAGGGGTTCCGCAACTATGCAAAAGCTTAAAATTTATCTTTCATTTTGTCGTCTCCGTTACACATATACTTCACAATTAACAATACATTTTAAACATAATTCTTTATTCTACTGTCGCCTCCATGAGTCAAAGATCGATTGAATTAATTACAAAAAATATGGCTCTGAGCACTATGGGACTTAACATCTATGGTCATCAGTCCCCTAGAACTTAGAACTACTTAAACCTAACTAACCTAAGGACATCACACAACACCCAGGAATTAATTACAGAAGCATGGCTGTATGTAATCACAGTTTTCCTCCTACGCGTCGTTTGATAGTGGAAGAGGAAGAACATTTATCAGTATTGCAGAATGAGAGCCATATGCAGTGCACTCATTTCTGTAGAGGAGGGGTTGTAATTGTTTCCTTTTGATCATGACTGTATCCGTTCGTTCGTTACTAGATTCGTTTCTGCTTTTTAAATAACGATATGTTAATTACCTTTGACTGCCGTCACTGACGTGGCAGGTGCCAGATAGGATTGATAGAGGAATTAAATAAGATCGAAAGGAAAGCAACGCGTTTCGTTATGTGTTGCTTTCGTAAAATACGAAAGCGCTACACAGATGATCGATCAACTCCAGTGGCAGATGCTGCAAATAAAGTGTTCTGCGTCACGGTGTGATTTGCTGTTGAAGTTAAGAGAGCATGTGTCCCTAGAAGAGTCAACAAGTATGTTGATTGCTCGTACGTATATCTCACGAAAAGACCATGAAGATAAAATAAGAGAAATTTGTGACCATACGCAAGCTTACAGCAATCGTTCTTCCCGCGAACCATTCGCGACTAGAACAGGAAAAGGGGGAAATGACAGAGGTACACACAGTACCCCTCCGCCACATACCGCTAAGTGGCTTGCAAGGTATATATGTCGACATACACTTTTTGCATTTCAGTTTAACAAATATGTCTGAGTTGCAGTTATTTTCTAGGCGTTTCAAATTTCTTAAAGCGATATGAGGCCTTAGACAGTTCTACTTTAAGTAGTAAATGTTTTGATGTTATTAATTTAATCCAGGCTTGTAGCGTTGTTTTCAATATTTTCTTAAAATAACTGCGCGCTCGTGTGAAGATAATTTTTTAAGACGAGGAGGTGATTTTCTCAATTATATTTGAAAAATATGTTACCTAATAATAGTCACTGTCTTCTGAAAGTGCACACGCTATAAATTTAATGTTGATTCACTCAATCATTCATCACGTTCTGCAGATCTCACCAGGAAGCAGAATATACAGGGATGTGCAACAAGTAAAGGTGTAGGTTAAGAAAAGACAAACTGCAAACACTTAGTCAGTACATTGTATTAGCAATCAAATATTACAGTACAGCTCAGTGCTTCGGCTGCTTATGCCAAATAACTTTAGGCAAATAAATGATAGATAAAGCTGCAAATTCTAGAAATGCAGGTTCCACATAATATTAAAAACCTGATGCTCAAGTGGTGATACCTTAACACTCATTTAATCATATAGGTATTTTTCGAGGAAAGCAGCTACATCTGTATATATACACTCCTGGAAATGGAAAAAAAGAACACATTGACACCGGTGTGTCAGACCCACCATACTTGCTCCGGACACTGCGAGAGGGCTGTACAAGCAATGATCACACGCACGGCACAGCGGACACACCAGGAACCGCGGTGTTGGCCGTCGAATGGCGCTAGCTGCGCAGCATTTGTGCACCGCCGCCGTCAGTGTCAGCCAGTTTGCCGTGGCATACGGAGCTCCATCGCAGTCTTTAACACTGGTAGCATGCCGCGACAGCGTGGACGTGAACCGTATGTGCAGTTGACGGACTTTGAGCGAGGGCGTATAGTGGGCATGCGGGAGGCCGGGTGGACGTACCGCCGAATTGCTCAACACGTGGGGCGTGAGGTCTCCACAGTACATCGATGTTGTCGCCAGTGGTCGGCGGAAGGTGCACGTGCCCGTCGACCTGGGACCGGACCGCAGCGACGCACGGATGCACGCCAAGACCGTAGGATTCTACGCAGTGCCGTAGGGGACCGCACCGCCACTTCCCAGCAAATTAGGGACACTGTTGCTCCTGGGGTATCGGCGAGGACCATTCGCAACCGTCTCCATGAAGCTGGGCTACGGTCCCGCACACCGTTAGGCCGTCTTCCGCTCACGCCCCAACATCGTGCAGCCCGCCTCCAGTGGTGTCGCGACAGGCGTGAATGGAGGGACGAATGGAGACGTGTCGTCTTCAGCGATGAGAGTCGCTTCTGCCTTGGTGCCAATGATGGTCGTATGCGTGTTTGGCGCCGTGCAGGTGAGCGCCACAATCAGGACTGCATACGACCGAGGCACACAGGGCCAACACCCGGCATCATGGTGTGGGGAGCGATCTCCTACACTGGCCGTACACCACTGGTGATCGTCAAGGGGACACTGAATAGTGCACGGTACATCCAAACCGTCATCGAACCCATCGTTCTACCATTCCTAGACCGGCAAGGGAACTTGCTGTTCCAACAGGACAATGCACGTCCGCATGTATCCCGTGCCACCCAACGTGCTCTAGAAGGTGTAAGTCAACTACCCTGGCCAGCAAGATCTCCGGATCTGTCCCCCATTGAGCATGTTTGGGACTGGATGAAGCGTCGTCTCACGCGGTCTGCACGTCCAGCACGAACGCTGGTCCAACTGAGGCGCCAAGTGTAAATGGCATGGCAAGCCGTTCCACAGGACTACATCCAGCATCTCTACGATCGTCTCCATAGGAGAATAGCAGCCTGCATTGCTGCGAAAGGTGGATATACACTGTACTAGTGCCGACATTGTGCATGCTCTGTTGCCTGTGTCTATGTGCCTGTGGTTCTGTCAGTGTGATCATGTGATGTATCTGATCCCAGGAATGTGTCAATAAAGTTTCCCCTTCCTGGGACAATGAATTCACGGTGTTCTTATTTCAATTTCCAGGAGTGTAGAATCTCTTTTACGATATGGTAACTGATTACATGTATGGTGGCAAAAGTGCGGGGCAGTCAGTTTAGTAACAACCATAAAAATGTTTCTTAAGGGTGATGGTTTTTTTATATGACAATGCGACAACTATAGTGTGAAGGGAAATTAAAAATAAACGAACATTATTCTCTCTCTCTCTCTCTCTCTCTCTCTCTCTCTCTTCAATAACAATTGCGGAGCGTAGTCAGAATGTAATTTCGATAACTGATGAACCGAGAGAACATTTTGTAAGGAATCTGCGTTTGTCATAGTGATGTTTTATTTGCTGCGATAGAGTTTCTTAAGTTAGGGAGCACTAGGGTGATGAAGACATTACTCATTTAGTAACACATGGATGGAAAACAACTCATACACCGAAGAGAGAGGAAGGAAAAGAATGTAATAAGATTAGAAACGGTACGAGTAGATGTTCTCGACTTAATTGTTTTGATCTGAACGGTGAAGATGTAGTGAACTGTGGAGATACTACTACAGTTGTGTAAGCCACACGGATCACAAATTACAACTTATTTAGGGAAAATAGAGTACGGTAGAGCTCAGGTTTGTGTATGATAAACACAGCAAACACATGGCACAGAATGTCCATTCCTGAGGATGTCTAAGTAAACTTAATATACCGTGTTTCCACACAGCTATGATTACCAACTTCGCTTCCAGATACATTTTTATCAGTACATGACGCCAATTGTGATATGTATTTCAGATATAAAGGTTCAAGGAAGTGTGAATCCATACGAGAAAGATGCACTTTTTTTTACTTGCAAATAGAAGCTAATCAGTCTGAAATTGTGAATAAGCTGATAAATGCAAATGAATACTGTTGAGTCATGACATCACACAACTTCCTCGTCAGCCACACTCGTAGTCGACGGCTTGAGCAGTCGCTCACTTTGATGCGGCGTAACTTTTATTCTAAACATATATGATTACGGTTATTGCATATCAGTGGTTCTTGAACCCTAAGATATAAGAGGTCTTCCTATATTTCTCGTTTTGTGCTGACTTTCTAATGACCCGTACCACACAGTTCCACTACGCTTCACGATGGCCATGGTCAAAAAAGAAAAAAAATGTACAAATAGAACATAAATCGTGCTTATGTTTCATGACTTTTGAAATCTTAACATTTCTTTCTTTGTTTTCGTTTCTATTGGGCTTTTTCATAATGTAAATGCTGATTTTCTGTGTCAGTTATAACTGATAATCATCCGTCGTGTATTTGTTTGATTCTTAGGTATGTTTACGTTTGATATCGGAAAGTACAGGGTGTTTCAAAAATGACCGGTATATTTGAAACGGCAATAAAAACTAAACGAGCAGCGATAGAAATACACCGTTTGTTGCAATATGCTTGGGACAACAGTACATTTTCAGGCAGACAAACTTTCGAAATTACAGTAGTTACAATTTTCAACAACAGATGGCGCTGCGGTCTGGGAAACTCTATAGTACGATATTTTCCACATATCCACCATGCGTAGCAATAATATGGCGTAGTCTCTGAATGAAATTACCCGAAACCTTTGACAACGTGTCTGGCGGAATGGCTTCACATGCAGATGAGATGTACTGCTTCAGTTGTTCAATTGTTTCTGGATTCTGGCGGTACACCTGGTCTTTCAAGTGTCCCCACAGAAAGAAGTCACAGGGGTTCATGTCTGGCGAATAGGGAGGCCAATCCACGCCGCCTCCTGTATGTTTCGGATAGCCCAAAGCAATCACACGATCATCGAAATATTCATTCAGGAAATTAAAGACGTCGGCCGTGCGATGTGGCCGGGCACCATCTTGCATAAACCACGAGGTGTTCGCAGTGTCGTCTAAGGCAGTTTGTACCGCCACAAATTCACGAAGAATGTCCAGATAGCGTGATGCAGTAATCGTTTCGGATCTGAAAAATGAGCCAATGATTCCTTTGGAAGAAATGGCGGCCCAGACCAGTACTTTTCGAGGATGCAGGGACGATGAGACTGCAACATGGGGCTTTTCGGTTCCCCATATGCGCCAGTTCTGTTTATTGACGAAGCCGTCCAGGTAAAATAAGCTTCGTCAGTAAACCAAATGCTGCCCACATGCATATCGCCGTCATCAATCCTGTGCACTATATCGTTAGCGAATGTCTCTCGTGCAGCAATGGTAGCGGCGCTGAGGGGTTGCCGCGTTTGAATTTTGTATAGATAGAGGTGTAAACTCTGGCGCATGAGACGATACGTGGACGTTGGCGTCATTTGGACCGCAGCTGCAACACGGCGAACGGAAACCCGAGGCCGCTGTTGGATCACCTGCTGCACTAGCTGCGCGTTGCCCTCTGTGGTTGCCGTACGCGGTCGCCCTACCTTTCCAGCACGTTCATCCGTCACGCTCCCAGTCCGTTGAAATTTTTCAAACAGATCCTTCATTGTATCGCTTTTCGGTCCTTTGGTTACATTAAACCTCCGTTGAAAACTTCGTCTTGTTGCAACAACACTGTGTTCTAGGCGGTGGAATTCCAACACCAGAAAAATCCTCTGTTCTAAGGAATAAACCATGTTGTCTACAGCACACTTGCACGTTGTGAACAGCACACGCTTACAGCAGAAAGACGACGTACAGAATGGCGCACACACAGACTGCGTTGTCTTCTATATCTTTCACATCACTTGCAGCGCCATCTGTTGTTGAAAATTGTAACTACTGTAATTTCGAAAGTTTGTCTGCCTGAAAATGTACTGTTGTCCCAAGCATATTGCAACAAACGGTGTATTTCTATCGTTGCTCGTTTAGTTTTTATTGCCGTTTCAAATATACCGGTCATTTTTGAAACACCCTGTATATGCAGTGGTATAAGAATCAACAGGAAATCTCTACTGAAATAAAATATAAGACATTTGTCTGAAGGGAGACATGTGTCTCGCCTGTTCCATCTACATCTACATCCATACTCTGCAAGCCACCTGACGGTGTGTGGCGGAGGGTATCTTGAATACCTCTATCGGTTCTCCCTTCTATTCCAGTCTCGCGTTGTTCGTGGAAAGAAGGATTGTCGGTATGCCTCTGTGTGGGCTCTAATCTCTCTGATTTTATACTCATGGTCTCTTCGCGAGATATACATAGGAGGGAGCAATATACTGCTTGACTCCTCGGTGAAGGTATGTTCTCGAAGCTTCAACAAAAGCCCGCACCGAGCTACTGAGCGTCTCTCCTGCAGAGTCTTGCACTGGAGTTTATCTATCATCTCCGTAACGCTTTCACGATTACTAAATGCTCCTCTAACGAAGCGCGCTGCTCTGCGTTGGATCTTCTCTATCTCTTCTATCAACATTATCTGGTACGGATCCCACACTGCTGAGCAATTTCAAGCAGTGGGCGAACAAGCGTACTGTAACCCATCGCATATATACCACCCGTATATCCATCGGTGAGTAAAACAATGAAAAGATTACACTATACTACGCATTTCACTTCAAAGTGCTCTCAATGAGGAAGAAAGGAAATTAAAAAAAAAATTTCTCTTGAAATGACAATCAACTATTGGAAATATGAAATGAATTAAGGTGATTTAAGTGCCACTCTACGACTATAATTCACTCTAACACATGAAAGTCTAACTATCTTCAGTTCTTCACGTACAAGGTATATGATGTCGCTTCAAAGACTTATTACGCTGCATCGTAATTATCGAAGTCTTTAGCAGTCACTTCACAGAATTTGACTACAGCCAGTTTTGGCTCCATATACGTTCTTGTAATATAATTACAAATTTTATTAATTATTATTTAAGAATCCGAAAGTTTATGAGAAGGTACACGCAGGTTAGGGCTCTAGCTCGTCACCTTCTCATCAAATTAAAGTGTATTTAATCACTACATGATTACAGATGTTTTTTATCATAGATAATATGGTGGATATTTCTTCAGTTATTCTGTGATCTAGATTCACTGGTTACTGCATGTATTGCAGTAAACTAATGAATTGCTAGTTGCAGATATATAACATTTTAAAACAGTTAATCCAAAAATCTCTGCAAGTGTACTTTCCGGATTTCCGAATGTTTACAGTACACTCTTTAGAGACATAACGGATGTTACCAAATAGAGCAACACGAAGATTACTGAAAGGACGTAAAGGTAGCTCCCTCGGCAGGGTGTTTGCTAAGAGTTTTCACTGTGTTCAAAGATGCATTGTATCAGTGAATAACTTCAGTATGTTTTATCGAATTTTGCTGACAGCTGTCCGTAACGGCATGATACTGCTTTTTTTTTTTTTTGGTCATAAGTCTACTGACGGGTTTGATGCAAACCGCTAGGAATTCCTCTCCTGTGTTAATCTCTTCATCTCAGAGTGGCACTTGCAACCTACGTCCTCTATTATTTCCTGGATACATTACAATCTCTGTGTTCCTCTACAGTTTTCTACCTCTACAGCTCCCTCTAGTACCATGGAAGTCATTCCCTCATGTCTCAACAGATGTCCTGTCATCCTGTCCCTTCTTCTGGTCAGTGTTTTCCACATGTTCGTTTTCTGTCCAATTCTGCACAGAGCCTCCTCATTCCTTACCTTATCAGTCCACATAATTTTCAACAGTCGTCTATAGCACCACGTCTCAGATGCATCGATTCTCTTCTGTTCCGGTTTTCCCACAGTCCATGTTTCACTACCATACAATGCTGTACTCCAGACGCCCATTCTCAGAAATTTCTTCCTCAAATTAAGGTCGATATTTGATATAAGTAGACTTCTCTTGGGCAGGAATTCCATTTTTGCCATTGCTAGTCTGCTTTTGATGTCCTCCTTGCTCCGTCCGTCATTGGTTATTTTACTGCCTAGGTAGCAGAATTCCTTAACTTCATCTACTTCCTGACCATCAATTCTGATGTTAAGTTTCTCGCTGTTCTCATTTCTACTACTTCTCCTTACTTTCGTCTTTCTTCGATTTACTCTCAATCCATACTCTGTACTCATTAGACCGTTCATTCCGTTCAGCAGATCATGTAACTCCATTTCACTTTCACTCAAGATCGCAATGTCATCAGCGAATCGTGTCAGTGATATCCTCTTACCTTGAATTTTAATTCCATTTCTGAACCTTTCTTTTATTTCCATCATTGATTCTTCGACGCACAGATTGAATAGTAGGGGCAAAATGCTACACCCTTTTTAATACGAGAACTTCGTTCTCGTTTGTCCACTCTTATTATTCCCTCTTGGCTGTTGTACATACTGTATATGACCCGTCTCTCCCTATAACTTACCCCTACTTTTTTCATAATTTCGAACATTACATTGTCGAACGTTTTTCCAGCTCGACAAATCCTATGAGCGTGTCTTGATTTTTCTTTAATCTTGCTTCCATTATTAACCGCAACTTCAGAATTGCCTGTCTCCGACCTTTACCTTTCTTAAAGCCAAACTTATCGTCATCTAGCCCATCCTCAATTTTCTTTTCCATTCCTCTGTACGTTGTTCTTGTAAGCAACTTGGATGCATGGGTTGTCAAACTGACTGTGCGATAATTCGCGCACTTGCCAGCTCTCGCCCTCTTCGTAATTGGATGATGCTTTTCCGAAAGTCAGATGGTATGTCGCCAGACTCATACATTCTACACATCAACGTGAATTGTCGTTTTGTTACCACTTCCCCCAATGATTTTAGAAATTCTGGTGGAATGTTATCTATCCCTTCTGCCTTATTTGATCTTAGGTCTTCCAAAGCTCTTTTAAATTCTAATTCTAGTACTGGATCCCCTGTCTTTTCTAAATCGACTCCTGTTGTTCTTCTGTCACATCAGACAAATCTTCCCCCCTCATAGAGACTTTCAATGTATTCTTTCCACCTATCCGCTCTCTCCTCTACATTTAACAGTGGAATTTCTGTTGCACTCTTAATGTTATCAAGCTTGGTTTCAATGTCACCGAAGGTTGTTTTGACTTCCCTGTATGCTGAGTCTGTCCTTCCGACTATCATTTCTTTTTTGATGTCTTCACATTTTTCCTACAGCCATTTTGTCTTAGCTTCCATGCCCTTCCTATTTATTTCATTCCGCAGCGACTTGTATTTCTGTATTCCTGAGTTTAACGGAACATTTTTGTACTTCCTCCTTTCATCGATCAATTGAAGTATTTCTTCTGTTACCCATGGTTTCTTCGCAGTTACATTCTTTGTACCTATGTTTTCCTACCTACCTTCTGTAATGCCCCTTTTTAGAGATGTCCATTTCTCTTCAACTGTACTGCCTACTGAGCTATTCCTTATTGCTGTACCTATAGCCTTAGAGAACTTCAACCGTATCTCGTCATTCCTTAGTACTTCCGTGTCCATTTTCTTTGCGTACTGATTCTTCCTGACTGATGTCGTAAACTTCAGCCTACTCTTTATCGCTACTATATTGTGATCTCAGTCTATATCTGCTCCTGGGTACACCTTGCAATTCAGTTTCTGATACCGGAATCTCTGTCTTATCATGATGAGATCTAACTGAAATCTTCCCACGTCACCCGGCCTTTTCCAAGAATACCTCCTCCTCTTGTGATTCTTAAACAGAGTATTCGCTATTACTAGCTAAAACTTGTTACAGAACTCAATTAGACTTTCTCCTCTCGAATTCCTTGTCCCAAACCCATATGCCCCTATAATCTTTTCTTCTACTCCTTCCCCTACAACAGCATTCCAGTCCCCTATGACTATTAGGTTTTTATCCCCCTTTACATACCGTATTACCCTTTCAATATCCTCATACACTCTCTTCATCTTCAGCTCGTCCGCCCCCGGTAGCTGAGTGGTCAGCGCGACGGAATGTCAATCCAAAGGGCCTGGTTTCGATTCCCGGCTGGGTCGGAGATTTTCTCCGCTCAGGGACTGGGTGTTATGTTGTCCTAAATATCATCATTTCCTCCCCATCGACGCGCAAGTCACCGAAGTGGCGTCAAATCGAAAGACTTGCACCAGGCCACGGTCTACCCGACGGGAGGCCCTCGTCACACGACATTATTATTATTATCTTCAGCTCGCGACGTCGCCGTGTATACCAGAACTATCGTTGTCGTTGTTGGTTTGCTATCGATTCTGATAAGAACAACGCTGTCAGTGAACTGTTCACAGTAACACGCTCTCTGTCCTACCTTCCTATTTATAATGAATCCTACTCCCGTTATACCATTTCCTGCTGCTGTTGATGTTACCCTATATTCATCTGACCAGAAAACTGAGTCTTCTTTCCACTTCACTTCACTGACCCCTACTACACTCCTGGAAATTGAAATAAGAACACCGTGAATTCATTGTCCCAGGAAGGGGAAACTTTATTGACACATTCCTGGGGTCAGATACATCACATGATCACACTGACAGAACCACAGGCACATAGACACAGGCAACAGAGCATACTCAATGTCGGCACTAGTACAGTGTATATCCACCTTTCGCAGCAATGCAGGCTGCTATTCTCCCATGGAGACGATCGTAGAGATGCTGGATGTAATCCTGTGGAAAGGCTTGCCATGCCATTTCCACCTGGCGCCTCAGTTGGACCAGCGTTCGTGCTGGACGTGCAGACCGCGTGAGACGACGCTTCATCCAGTCCCAAACATGCTCAATGGGGGACAGATCAGGAGATCTTGCTGGCCAGGGTAGTTGACTTACACCTTCTAGAGCACGTTGGGTGGCACGGGATACATGCGGACGTGCATTGTCCTGTTGGAACAGCAAGTTCCCTTGCCGGTCTAGGAATGGTAGAACGATGGGTTCGATGACGGTTTGGATGTACCGTGCACTATTCAGTGTCCCCTCGACGATCACCAGTGGTGTACGGCCAGTGTAGGAGATCGCTCCCCACACCATGATGCCGGGTGTTGGCCCTGTGTGCCTCGGTCGTATGCAGTCCTGATTGTGGCGCTCACCTGCACGGCGCCAAACACGCATACGACCATCATTGGCACCAAGGCAGAAGCGACTCTCATCGCTGAAGACGACACGTCTCCATTCGTCCCTCCATTCACGCCTGTCGCGACACCACTGGAGGCGGGCTGCACGATGTTGGGGCGTGAGCGGAAGACGGCCTAACGGTGTGCGGGACCGTAGCCCAGCTTCATGGAGACGGTTGCGAATGGTCCTCGCCGATACCCCAGGAGCAACAGTGTCCCTAATTTGCTGGGAAGTGGCGGTGCGGTCCCCTACGGCACTGCGTAGGATCCTACGGTCTTGGCGTGCATCCGTGCGTCGCTGCGGTCCGGTCCCAGGTCGACGGGCACGTGCACCTTCCGCCGACCACTGGCGACAACATCGATGTACTGTGGAGACCTCACGCCCCACGTGTTGAGCAATTCGGCGGTACGTCCGCCCGGCCTCCCGCATGCCCACTATACGCCCTCGCTCAAAGTCCGTCAACTGCACATACGGTTCACGTCCACGCTGTCGCGGCATGCTACCAGTGTTAAAGACTGCGATGGAGCTCCGTATGCCACGGCAAACTGGCTGACACTAACGGCTTCAGTGCACAAATGCTGCGCAGCTAGCGCCATTCGACGGCCAACACCGCGGTTCCTGGTGTGTCCGCTGTGCCGTGCGTGTGATCATTGCTTGTACAGCCCTCTCGCAGTGTCCGGAGCAAGTATGGTGGGTCTGACACACCGGTGTCAATGTGTTCTTTTTTCCATTTCCAGGAGTGTATATCTAGATTGAGCCTTTGCATTTCCCTTTTCAGATTTTCTAGTTTCCATACCACGTTCAGCTTCTGACATTCCACGCCCCGACTCGTAGAACGTTATTCTTTCGTTGATTATTCAATCTTTATCTCATGGTAACCACCCCCTTGGCAGTCCCCTCTTGGAGATCCGAATGGGGGACTATTGCGGAATCTTCTGCCAATGTAGAGATTATCAGGACACTTATTCAATTACAGGCCACATGTCCTGTGGATAGACGTTACTTGTGTTTAATGCAGCGGTTTCCATTGCCTTCAGCATCCTCACGCCGTTGACCATTGCTGATTCTTCCGCCTTAGGAGCAGTTTCCCACCCTTTGGACGAGAGTGTGCCCTGAAACTCCGTCCGCTCCTCCGCCCTCTTTGACAAGGCCGTTGGCAGATTGAAGGTGACTTTTTATGGCGGAAGTCTTCGGCCGCCAATGGTAACAGGTAATTAACGAAACGATGTAGCGAGAAATCTGGTCAACGCAATTCATTTAAATAAATACGGAAATAACGCGGAGCGTATGTGCCGATTGTAGCAGGATCCAAAGCGCTTTTCCAGAAACGGAGAAGCTGGATCCTAATTTCATATCGCTGATGTTATCAAAGCACTTCAAAAGGAGGAAATAATACTACTTTGTTGGCATTTAGCCTATCGTATTCTGCGCCTTGTTCTTGCTGTTCCTTTTACAGCGCAGCTCCGCCTTATTCTTTATTATTTCACAAAGCAATTTCCAACACAGTGTTGCAGTATATTACTCGCGCTACGAAACGTAAATCTCAGAATGAAACTTGTCGATTTCATTCTCTCAGAAGAAAAGTGGTTTCCCTGGCCGTGGGGAATTTCTGTAGCCTTTTAATCGACATCCAATAACGGCGAAGTCCCGCCGGGACATAAATCCAAGATGACGTGGAAACAGTGCAGGTGGTCTGATAGTGTTCAGCCTAAAGTCGACTAAAGGTGGCATTTGTTTTCACTAAACCACTAAACTGAAAACGGCCGACAATCCGAGATATATCTTATTAGCACATAACGGAAGTCCTTATGTCTAACAAAATAACAGACGTGTTTGGCTGCATTCTCGTTTTCCCTACTGAACTGTTTGAAAAAGCACCCTGGTGTGTCATATTGATTAAAAGCTGCCGTTAATCACACCACAGGAACGTGTTACCTGCCGCACACCTGAAAAAAGGTCGCAGCAGATTTGACATGACAGTCAATTAACTTCCGACGGTGTATTATCTTTAGTTGTCGATCAAATTGGCAACATGTGAGAGGACAGCGAATGGTAGGACAAGGAATGGTAATCTACACCGTTATTGTAATCTGAATTCTACATGTAGATAAAGAAAGGCAACAAGTAAAACATTTGCAACTAACATCGTCGATGTTTCGCTACATAAAATTGTATAAAGCTATTTTCAGTTATACATTACTGTTTTCTTTTTGTCGTTAATTTCTCTTGTCCTCTCTGTTGTCAGAACAGTTCTGTCACACATCATCCTCAGTAAATTATTACGTTGTGGTCTTCGGTTCTAGGCGCTTCAGTCCGGAACTACGCGGCTGCTACGGTCGCAGGTTCGAATCCTGCCTCGGGCATGGATGTGTGTGATGTCCTTAGGTTAGTTAGGTTTAAGTAGTTCTAAGTTGTAGGGGACTGATGACCTCAGATGTTAAGTGCTATAGTGCTCAGAGCCATTTGAACCATTTTTTTTGGTCTTCGGTCGGAAGAGTGGTTTGATGCTATTCTTCACTCTATCCTGGGCAAGCCTCATCATTTCTGCAGAAATCCTGCAAAATGCATCCATTTAAACCTGCTTACTCTATTCGACCCTTGCTCCCCCTTTAACCTTCACACTGTCAAATAACCCTTGGGTTATCACCTGTGGAGAGCGAAGTGAGACAGCAGGATGACAGTAGATTTCTTCCGGGTTGTAAGCATACTGTCATATCGCTGGTTTAGTTGTGGAGTATCTTTTCGGGCAGCCGCGTCTGTAGAGAGCCAGCAGCAGTGTGGAGCAGAACAGTACGACCGACGCGGGATTATCAGGTACGTGGTGTGGACAGGGCGCACGGTCGAAACGACAACCAGTTTAAGGTACCACCCCACCCATTTCTACTCCCGGGCGTGTTACAGGGTGTAGTACGTTGGGAACAGCTTGCTGGAGGCGTCCAGTTGGCTCTCACGAGAAACAATAGACACTGGAAATAGAGTCCAGCAGTGGTGACAGCGGAAGGTGTGGGGCCGAGCGTGGCATCTCTCGAATGCTACTGTAAGCTATATCTCCTGCTGCGACCCTGATGACAAAGCAGTGGCGCGGCTGATGATGCCTGTGAACTTCCTCCAGCGAACAGGCAGCTCCCTTCTGACTCAGAACAGGCTGCCCTGTCTAGTGGTCGAGCAGCGGACCCCACACTGTATTCCAGAATGTCGCTTTTCTGGGTGTCACAGGCTCGTGGTGAAGGCTGTGATACTGACGAGAATGATTCAGTACAGGAATGGCTGAGGGAACACTCCAAACTACACTCCTGGAAATGGAAAAAAGAACACATTGACACCGGTGTGTCAGACCCACCATACTTGCTCCGGACACTGCGAGAGGGCTGTACAAGCAATGATCACACGCACGGCACAGCGGACACACCAGGAACCGCAGTGTTGGCCGTCGAATGGCGCTAGCTGCGCAGCATTTGTGCACCGCCGCCGTCAGTGTCAGCCAGTTTGCCGTGGCATACGGAGCTCCATCGCAGTCTTTAACACTGGTAGCATGCCGCGACAGCGTGGACGTGAACCGTATGTGCAGTTGACGGACTTTGAGCGAGGGCATATAGTGGGCATGCGGGAGGCCGGGTGGACGTACCGCCGAATTGCTCAACACGTGGGGCGTGAGGTCTCCACAGTACATCGATGTTGTCGCCAGTGGTCGGCGGAAGGTGCACGTGCCCGTCGACCTGGAAACGGACCGCAGCGACGCACAGATGCACGCCAAGACCGTAGCATCCTACGCAGTGCCTTAGGGGACCGCACCGCCACTTCCCAGCAAATTAGGGACACTGTTGCTCCTGGGGTATCGCCGAGGACCATTCGCAACCGTCTCCATGAAGCTGGGCCACGGTCCCGCACACCGTTAGGCCGTCTTCCGCTCACGCCCCAACATCGTGCAGCCCGCCTCCAGTGGTGTCGCGACAGGCGTGAATGGAGGGACGAATGGAGACGTGTCGTCTTCAGCGATGAGAGTCGCTTCTGCCTTGGTGCCAATGATGGTCGTATGCGTGTTTGGCGCCGTGCAGGTGAGCGCCACAATCAGGACTGCATACGACCGAGGCACACAGGGCCAACACCCGGCATCATGGTGTGGGGAGCGATCTCCTACACTGGCCGTACACCACTGGTGATCGTCGAGGGGACACTGAATAGTGCACGGTACATCCAAACCGTCATCGAACCCATCGTTCTACCATTCCTAGACCGGCAAGAGAACTTGCTGTTCCAACAGGACAATGCACGTCCGCATGTATCCCGTGCCACCCAACGTGCTCTAGAAGGTGTAAGTCAACTACCCTGGCCAGCAAGATCTCCGGATCTGTCCCCCATTGAGCATGTTTGGGACTGGATGAAGCGTCGTCTCACGCGGTCTGCACGTCCAGCACGAACGCTGGTCCAACTGAGGCGCCAGGTGGAAATGGCATGGCAAGCCGTTCCACAGGACTACATCCAGCATCTCTACGATCGTCTCCATGGGAGAATAGCAGCCTGGATTGCTGCGAAAGGTGGATATACACTGTACTAGTGCCGACATTGTGCATGCTCTGTTGCCTGTGTCTATGTGCCTGTGGTTCTGTCAGTGTGATCATGTGATGTATCTGACCCCAGGAATGTGTCAATAAAGTTTCCCCTTCCTGGGACAATGAATTCACGGTGTTCTTATTTCAATTTCCAGGAGTGTATGTTTGGGCTTTAAGGCAAGAACTCTAAACACTTCCATGGTAGCAGGTGAGGAAATGCTTTTGTCCTTCTGCTAGTGTATTGCAGTGTCGGCTGTTCCTATAACGCGCCCAGCTGGCGCCACTTCACAACGCAATTGGCTGTGTTTTGCTTTGCAATGCATAACACCCTGTTGCGGTGGGCTCTGTTGCAACTCGCTTCCATTTTGGCCGCGCGGTGTAGCCGCGTGGTCTAAGGTGTCCTGTCATGGCTCTTGCGGCTCCTCCCGTCGGAGGTTCGAGTCCTCCCTCGGGCATGGGTATGTGTATTGTCCGTAGCATAAGTTAGTTTAAGTTAGATTAAGTAGTGTGTAAGCTTTGCGACCGATGACCTCAGCAGTTTGGTCTCATAAGATCTTACAACTTCCAATTTCCTCCCACTCTGGCGTATTTTTTGAAAGAATGTGGTCAACACGCTATAACACTAACTTTCACTATCAAATGAGGATTCCTTGATGCCTCAGGGCATGTCCCATCAACTGAGCCCCTCTTTTAGTCAAGTTGTGCCATGTATTTCTTTTCTCTCCGATTATATTCAGTACATCGATATGTTTAATCTTAAGTAGCACCAAATTTCAAACACTTCTAATCTCTTCATTTGTGAAATGCTTGTCGTAAACATTTCTCTTTGGTGCAAGGTACACGCTAAAGTACCTTAAAAAAGGATCATTAACACTTAAAACTGTTTAACGTTATAGTTATTCCTGATGTAAGGTCACGATTCTGACATTATTCCAGTAATAATTATTCATATTTTACCTCTCTATTACTGCTTGATACTATTCAGCTGTGGGTTTCAATATACAACACTCTCGTCACCATGTTACTGACACTCAGTTTATGGCGCTCATAAAACTAAAATAATAAACACATTAGGCAATGGGTGCTGATCGTCCATAGTTAACGAAGAGCAGAACACTGGCAATGTGTTGCAAAGTTTTGCCATGGATGACATGACATAAATCCCAAAAGAATGAAAATAGAAATTAAAAATATTTCCTAAATGAACATGCTTTTTGCTAACAGACGCCACACACAACTAGGGCATTGTTACAGGAAGCTAACTACCCAGTTAGGCAAGTAGTTAATTGCAGAGGGAGATTAAGGCTGGGCTATAGGAAGCAAATTCAGGTGGTTGTAAATTCCAGTAACTAGGCAGTGATGAAGAGGCTTGTACGGTACAGAGTAACATGTAGAGTTGCGTTTAACTAGTTTTCAGACTGAAGACCACAACAACAACAACAACAGGCATGCTGTCTATTTCAAATTTAAGAATGTTTCGTATTCAAGATGTCTTGCAGCTTCCATATAGCTGAAAAACATTCTTCGTATTTTTATTTAAACAAAAGGCATTCTTTCTGTACTTTAGGATCCTGTACCTCACTTGGAAAATCATAACCCTTATAGAATCACTTTGTGTATCAACGTAAACTTTGTGGCAGATACTGAGATCCACGTCCAAGTGTGGTGTAAAAAATTGAGCTTCGAAGTCAAGGCAATCAAAAGTTGTTGCCATTTATATCACCTATTTCGATACCCACAACCTCACTCATAAAAATCTTTAGGGTATTTCCTGTTGACCTAGAATCATGAAATTTGGCAAGAAGCAAGATTTCACAGTAAAAGTAAAGAAAAATCCCGAAAATTGGCCGGCCGGAGTGGCCGAGTGGTTCTAGGCGCTTCAGTCTGGTTCAAATGGCTCTGAGCACTACGGGACTTAACTTCTGAGGTCATCAGTACCCTAGAACTTCGAACTAATTAAACCTAACTAACCTAAGGACATCACACACATCAATGCCCGAGGCAGGATTCGAACCTGTGACCGTAGCGGTCGCACGGTTCCAGACTGTAGCGCCCAGAACCCCTCGGCGACGCCGGCCGGCGCTTCAGTCTGGAATCGCGCGACCGCTACGGTCGCAGGCTCGAATCCAGCCTCGGGCATGGATGTGTGTGATGTCCTTAGGTTAGTTAGGTTTAAGTAGTTCTAAGTTCCAGGGGACTGGTGACATCAGAAGTTATGTCCCATAGTGCTCACAAGGGAACCTCCTCATCGCACCCCCCTCAGATTTAGTTATAAGTTGGCACAGTGGATAGGCCTTGAAAAACTGAACACAGATCAATCGAGAAAAGACGAAGAAGTTGTGTGGAACTATGAAAAAAATAAGCAAAATATACAAACTGAGTAGTCCATGCCAAAGATAGGCAATATCAAGGAGAGTGTGAGCTCAGGAGCGCCGTGGTCCCGTGGTTAGCGTGAACAACTGCGGAGCGAGAGGTCCTTGGTTCAAGTGTTCACTCGAGTGAAAAGTTTATTTCCGCAAAGTTATGATCTATCCGTTCGTTCAATGACGTCTTTGCTCACTGTAATAAGTTTAGTGTCTGTGTTTTGCGATCGCACCGCAAAACCGTGGGATTAGTAGACGAAAGGACGTGCATCACCAATGGAACTGAAAACATTTGATCGCAAGGTCATAGGTCAACCGATTCCTCCACAGGAAAACACGTCTGATATATTCTATACGACACTGGTAACGGCATATGCGTCACATGACAGGAATATGTTGTCGACCGACCTAACTTGTACACTTGGTGAATGGGTAAAAAGATTCTTCTACCTTGCCAAATTTAGGTTTTCTTGTGGATGTGATAATCACTTCCGAAAAAGTGTGAAAACATAAGAGTTTGTCACATAAACTGCAACAAATGAATGCAACAGTTTCACAGTCGCACAGTTTTGTCTGTGCTCTGTCAAAACATATGTTTTTAACGTTTTCAAATTTTTCCGTGTGTACACCGTCAAATCCTGCATATGTCCAAGCAAATCTGAACATGTTCTGGAATTCTGGAGAGCGAAGTTGATTATGTGTGAGTGCCTGAACTTCGATAATTGTCTGAAAGTAAAAAAAAAATATTAAAATTTTCACTCGAGGGAAGACTTGAACCAAGAACTTCTCGTTCCACCGCTGCTCACGCTAACCACGAGATCACGGCGCTCCTGAGCTCACATTATCCTTGATGTTACCTATCTTGCGCATGGACTACTCAGTTCGTATATTTTGCTTATTTTTTTTCATGGTTCCACACAACTTCTTCCTGTTTTCTCGATTGATCTGTGTTCAGTTTTTCAAGGCCTATCCATTGTGCCAACTTATAACTAAATCTGAGGGGGGTGCGATGGGGAGGTTCCCTTGTCAGAGTCATTTGAACCATTTTTTGAACCCGAAAATTGTTACTTTGTAATTATATAACATGAAAAATATTTTTTTCCCATTTAGTGGACCGGCTGTGTGTCTGTCCGTCTATTCCCAAAACCTGAAACTTCTATATACATAATTAAGTTTATATGGAACACTCAGAGCTCGACTAGCACTCGCCCTTTTTTTAAATTTATTTACCGGACTGGTCATCAGCAGTTCTTTATTTTATTTTTAAGTCTAAGACAATAGACTGATTCGATAGAGTCTTCATTCCAAATATGCAAGAATTGCATCAAGCACCCATACAACTGCTGAGACCCGTACTTCTAAACCGTGTAGTAAAATCACGGCCTTTATAGCTTGCAAGACTTACGTTGCATCTTGAGCCACGATAGAGCGAGGGTGTAGAAGTTGATTTTACGAATGTCGTGTTTTCAGCTGTGAAGCGAGTCGTTCCCTTACAGACATCCTCTTGGCAAGGTCCGCTAGTGTTGCATCAACGTTAAAGACTGCCTGCTATCTCGTCTTTTTAAGGGAGAGATCTCTGTTGGGTGGTGTTTTCTCTCCACTGTCTCTTTTCAGGTGAATACGATAATGGCGCCCGGGCTGGCACCCGCTAGCTGTTCCTTTGATGTCATGAAAATGTTGGCAGATGTGTGTTAATTAAAAGGCAACACCGCACCCTCTTGCAGGTAAAATACCGGAGGGCATGCTTCATTCATCAGAGAGTTCCTGACGGCGTTGAATGTTTCTTTGATTAAAGGAAAACCATACTTAAAGCGATCCTTATTGGAAACGATTTGTTATCTTTCAGCCTTAAAACGAAGCATACAAAGTCTCTTCAGAAATAAGTGTACTCATAAGTTCACTGGAAAAAAATGAGAACTTCTTCATTTACCAGGAGCCTTCTCTTCACCCAACAGCTCTTCGACTGATTATCTTGCTTTCCAATTTCCTGTTTGCCCCACGTCAATTTCTTAATCCTTGGCTACACGCATCGCCTCGTGGTCTAATTAATGTGTACCATACTATTCTGTCTTTGTATTTCCCCACGTATGCTTTTAGTACTGACAGTTGCGGTTGTGCGAATACAGATTGAAACTTTCGGCAGAAAAATGAACAAATATTAATGGGTAGTTCATAATTGTCACTAAGTTAGTGAAAGTATTTTACACAAGTCATCAGATAATTTTCTGATTATTGTCTGATAGTTGAGTAATACTTAGCGACTATTCAGGCTCTGAAGTGATTTCTGGACCACGTAATTCTGTCAAACAGAAAAAGGAGTTCGCACTACTTATGAAATAGTAACTACGACACTAAACATTTAATGTTTATTCTTTATCCGTCCTCCTACTCATCTTCCCGGGTTCGATTCCCGGCGGGGTCAGGGATTTTCTCTGCCTCGTGATGGCTGGGTGTTGTGTGCTGTCCTTAGGTTAGTTAGGTTTAAGTAGTTCTAAGTTCTAGGGGACTTATGACCACAGCAGTTGAGTCCCATAGTGCTCAGAGCCATTTGAACCATCCTACTCATCCATCCTCTCCAATGAATACCGTATGTAGAAATAAAAGTCTAATCTGTTTAATTTCCGTCCATGGACAACGATTATGGCTTATGATACCAAATATAAGTAGAAAATTTTTCTTGTTCGCTCATATCAGTAGGTGGTTATAGTCTCGAGCCACGTCACCAGCATTTTCTGACGCCTCAATGAGACTAAATACACAGTAGTAGGTCTACGTCGAACTGAAAAGTCATTTTATATTTTCCTGAGATTATACTGGAAGTCTGTTCTGATTTGAATCTATAATTAATTATTTCTTGTTCCCAGGGTGCTTTGCTATGTTAGCTGTTGAATGTTTTTCAGCATAGCCCCAGTTGTGAGCAAGCTAAATGATTACCAATCACGTGGTCCAAGGAAGAAACTTTTGATGCTGTGCTGTTTATGACGTGTTGGCATTTTAATATTCACATGATCCGACAAACCACAATCAAGTCTCTCCTAAAATTGAGAGTCCTTCTTTGTGGGCCGTAGACACTTGGGGCAAAGCTACTGCAAAAATGGCGTGATTGTTAAGAACGCAATATGGTTGAACAATGGAAAGAGAACAGCAAAAAGACGTAAAACGAGCTTATCACTTGGTTCCTAGACATTTCAGTGATTTATTTACAGAATCAGGTGTGCTAGTACATCGACAAGCACAGAGATATAGCAGTTGGAGAAAAGTGGAGACATAGCCATAAATGCGTAGCTGAAAAAAATACAGATTTTAGCCAAGTCTGCAGGTTGCACTGCTGTATTTGACTGGAAACGGCACCCGTGCAACGTCCGAAATACGCGAGGGAAGAGAAGGAGATTAAAGTTTAGTGTCCCGTCGACAACGAGGTCATTAGAAACGAAGCCCAAGTTCGGATTAGGGAATGGTGCCCTTTCGAAGGAAACATCCTGGCATTTGCCTTGAGTGATTTAGGGGAATCACGGGAAACGTAAATCAGGATGGCCGAATTCGGATTTGAATCATCGTCTTCCCGAATACGAGACCAGTGTGCTAACACTGCGCTACCTCGCTCGGCCTCAGTACGTTGCAAATGGCAGTCGTGGACAGAATTGTGTTCTGCGTAGCGTGTGTTACATCGGAGCTACGTGATTTCGAACGTGGGCAAATTATTTGTCCTGTTTGCTGGATGCTTCCGAAAGCAAGGTAGACGAAGTGTTTGGTGTTTCAAGATACACCGTTTCGAAGATTTATAACGCATACAGGTAAAACGGGAAAACATCATCAGTTAAATTACAACGCTGACGAAAATGTGTGTTGAATGGTCGTGATGGACGGCCAGTAAAGAGGATTGAAGCTTGAACACTTTTATCTTTACTACTGTGATGCTTGTTACCTTACGGACTAGATGATATGGTCAGTGAATACATAATTCGGATTGCTTTGGTAGCCTGTTATATACAAGAAAGTGATTGTTCTGGGCGATAAAAGGAACTTACGAAAACAATACGCTGTAGTTATTTTGATGTCTTATTTTCTTGGGTGATACTCATGGATTAAAATGCCAACATGTCACAAACAACACAGCATCAAAAGTTTCTTCCTTGGAGCACGTGATTGGTAATCATTTAACCTGCTCACAAGTGGGACTACGCTGACGACAGCTGCGGAACTCTCTGCAGAACTGAATGTCGCACTCGTGAACCATGTCAGCACCACGTGACGCTTCAATAGCTGGCCATTCCAGTGCGAACTAGAATTCCAAAACAACATATCAGTGGCACAAATGCACGTAACAGGAGCTCGTGGTGTCGAAGTCACGAAACGTCAACTACGACGCAATGGAAGAATGTCATGTGGCCGGATTAGAGTTGCTTCACATTGTTTGCAAATTTTGCCCAAGTTTACGTCCCAATACCTTGAAATATGTCTAGGGTTTGGCGATGATTTGGGCAGCCGTGTCTTGGTATTCCATGGGCCCCATAGCTGCTGTGCAAGATCGCGTTATTGCCAGAGCTTATATGACCATTTTGGCTGATCAGGCCCATCCCATAGTACAATGTTTGTTCCCCTTTGGCGATACTGTGCTCCAAGACGGTAGGAGCCCTGTTCATACGCGTTACATTGTCCAGTAGTGGTTCTGTGAGCACGGGGGTAAACTGTCACATCCCTCCTGGCTGTCACAGTCACCACATCTCAGTACTGTAGATCGTTTATGGTCTATTTTGAAGAGAAGAGCACATGATCGCTGTGTATCCCCGTCATTGATACCCTATCTTGACACTACTTTGCAGGAACATTCCCATGAAAAACCATACAAGACCTGTATTCATCCATTCACAGATGACTGGAGGATTTGTCGAACGCCAAAGATTTTCATTCACCATATTAAGCATAGTGATGTGTTGTGTTTATTGTGTTTGACCTGTATGTAAATTATGCCCAAAGATAAGGATTATTTCTTACTCTGTGTTGCTACAAATCTATAGCCCATTAACATAAACAGGGAAGGAAACAACAATGGCTCACCGTATTTTACAGTGGTTATCGATTCAGCTGTATTCCATACACTTCAATAATTTACTACGTACGAGGTATAATTGAAAATTGTCTTGTACGTCCCTTGTAGTACATCTTGTTTAAAATGTGGTTTGACCTCTTCGTAGTATGTACCTTTCAAGTTTCGTAGACTATGTGTGGTACAATGGACAAGGACTCTGAGCAGGACAAGTAAATGTGACGTCGTTGGTTCGATTCTTCCACAAGGGGTTTCCTTTCCAGATCCTCCACCGTAAAACAAATATTTAAAAATTGCGTAAGTAAGGGGAGTGAATCTAATCCATGTCTTAGAGAGCAATGTACAATTTATTACAATCTGTTAAAATCAGAATGAAAGTAAATTTCTTGATATCCTGACTAATCCTGGCGGTATTCCAGTGTGTGTCCTTTATCTGGCCATGTTCATCGTACGATTAATTTGTGTGACCTCCTAATTGTGAAATGTTCTCCAGCTGAAATGTTGGTCCACCGTGGTCTTCAGATGATTTGACATTTTTGTTGGGCTCGCGCATTACAAAGCCCAACCTCAATGTTCAGATGCTACGTTTTTAAATAATCAGTTGATTAAAGGTTTAGTGCAGTCTTTCTTTGCAGATAATACTTTTTGTCTTGGTTCCTGGATCCAAACAGGGTTCAGTAGGTATGTGCAATCTGAAAAAATTTAAATATTCGAAAAGTAGCAATAACTACGGAACGCGAAGCTTAAACATTTTTATCTTTACTACTGCGATGCTTGTTACCTTATGTAGTAGATGATATGGTCAGTAAAACATTAATTTCAATTGATTGGGTAGCCTGTTATCTACAAGCGCACGAATTTTCTGGACGATAAGCGGAACTTATAAAAATACAATGTAGTTACTTTGATATTTTATTTTCTTCGGTGACTCTCACGGGTTTTCGATGTTACTCCATTCTCGCACATGTTTCTTGCGCTGAAACATCGGAAAACTCTATATTGAACCGTGCACGTGCTGATAACGATATCCCTGAGTTTCGTTATCTGGCTACGGATTCTCTGCCGTCTCGGTACGTAACGGCCTTGCAGTACCTCGGGTGTGATTTAAGCATATTCGCTGCTCATGCTAGAGGTCTGTCGACTGGGGGTTGACTGTCTGGAATGCTGGAAAGGAATCCCTTTGTTTTACAGCCTGGGCTTTCTAGCTGTACACTGAGGTCCGCTAGGCGATGTTTACTTCGAGGAACGCCTACGCCGGCTGGAGTGTCGCCGTTTCTCTCTGCCTGTGCGTGGCAGGCCATAGTCCGGAGTTCGACCAGACCTGTTTCCTGCTGCCTTAGTTGATGGACGTGGACGCATACGCCGTCCTTAATTTTCCTTGGATGTCGCAGGAATAATGATGAACAACATTTCTTGTATGTATTTAAGCGCTCACAGCGGTTAGTGAAAACCCCAGCGCTTTATACTGAATTTCGTTTGATGTTGTTCCTTATACTGCTAGCTGTTGTTTTCGCCCAAGCCCTTAACGAGGATGAGCATCCTGGTAACACGGACAAATCTGAGGTAAACGTTTAATTATCAGTGAGCTTCCATTTTATCTTGTTCTGTTTGTGGAAGACTCGCTTTCAATTGCACTACATGTACGTGTGTTTTCTAGGTTTAGGTATCTTTAAAAAAAGTTATTATCCGGCATTCTTTCTCTTCAGCCGCACTACGGTGTTTTCTAGGTTTATGTAACCTTAAAATTTTTCATTGCAAGTTAACTTCGACTTAAAAGTATTTGCCTCAACTGCACTATAGGCGTAGTGTGTTCACTCTCCACATTTATGTATCTTTAATATTTTTCGTTATCAGCTGATGTTAAATGGCCCATGCGTTTGTCGTAATTTATTTAGTTATGGCTGGCCGCTGGTGGCCGAGCGGCTCTGGCGCTACAGTCTGGAACCGCGCGACCGCTACGGTCGCAGGTTCGAATCCTGCCTCGGGCATGGATGTGTGTGATGTCCTTAGGTTAGTTAGGTTTAAGTAGTTCTAAGTTCTAGGGGACTTATGACCTCAGCAGTTGAGTCTCATAGTGCTCAGAGCCATTTAGTTATGTAGATTCTACTGTGTTCACCAAAATTACTTGTGGCTCAAACGGAATCAGTTGTTTGCCCCTTTTTTCCATACTCATGGATGAGGGCCTGTATGCTAATCGGCATTTACATGTTATATAAATTTAACGTACTTTCTTTGTGTACGTTTTAGAATCTGTACTGAATCGAGCAACCATTCAGGGTGTGGGCGGAGCTCGAGCCAGCTACAGTGCGTGGGTTAATACACGCATTTCAGCCCCTTTATTAATTTTGGATTTGTCCTTGGTTGTTATTGTGAATAACTGTTCATGTTTTTTGATCTGCGTGCGTTCACTGTCTTATTGTAAAGATGTATAGGAGTAACTGTTATCTGGCATATTCTGATATACTGAAAGATATCTTAATGACTGAAGTATATGCACATTGTGGTTGTTGTAATGTTGATTTAAAAGTAGCCGGAACTATTGTGAAAACCAGTAACTGTCTCTGATGTGATTTTCTTATGTTGAAGTTCAAAGAGTTTGTTTGGTTTTAAAGTTCTCTGTTCTATTACACAAACTGTAATTTAAATTTTTATTATTCTCAACACCTTAGCTCTCCCAGATCCTCGCTCCCTACCATTTCATATACATGTCTTTTATGAAAGGTACAGTAATTCGTTAAGAAATATTTCCATAAAATACAATGGTTACGTTCGTACTATGCATGGACATGCATCTAATGTTCGTTTCCATCCTAAACATAGAGGGTATGTCGAGTGTCTCTTTCTTGTCATAAATGCCTCTGGCTACCTAACTGCGTGCATACGCGCGTGTGTGTGTATGAGTGTTTTTTTTTTCTATCCCTCTCACTCTCAGTTGCAACTGTTCCAGCTTTATTTTATATATGCTTGTTTTACTCTGTTGATAGTGTTGTTTATTAAGTATAAACCAATTTCACTACTGAAAATGCCGCGTAAATTTTCTTCATTGCTGAGGTTTTTTTACATGTGCTGTCGATGGGTGTAAATACTGTAAAATTTTCACATACGTTTTGTGACTTGAATATTTCCCAATGATGAGTATTCCAAGAGCCTTGGGGAGTGCAGCCAGATGGTCTCGGCTTCTCGCCCCGATATTTCAGCTGACAACCAAGTACTATGTGATATCACTCGGACCATTATTTTCAATAATCGGCAAATGTCCTTCCGATCTCGTAATAATGGAACTACGCGGTTTTCATACATTAATAACGAAAAACAGCAAATGTCTAAATAATGCGTTCGCTTATTTATCCATTGGTTGAAATGTTAAAATCGTATGGTGCGAGTGGCCGGGAGACCCCGAAGGGGAGGTTTCTCCAATACTTCGCGCCTGAAGGCACCTTTGCTCCGCAAAGTATGAGTGTCGTACTGGGACTGGGAAGTGTTTCTTTTGTGTTTCTTTTAGGTATAGGTGATTGTAATGTGGATGTGTGTGTGTGTGTGTGTGTGTGTGTTTGTGTGTGTGTGTGTGTGTGTGTGTGTGTGGTGTTAAGTCCTTGCTGCAGATGAAGAGACAATGTAGAAGGTGAGACCTGGTGGCGACAAATAGGCTACTTCCCTCGAAAGACACTAAGAGGCCCACCAAGTTTAAGTTCTCCATCCCACAAACGGATCACCATCTGCAGAGTAACATTCCCTCACTTCATGAAACTCTGTGGAAAGGTCTGGAACTGAATCCAGGACACTGGTGCCTAGACTGGTGATCAGCAACTTTACGCCCCCACCTCTCATCCCATTGCTGGCCAAATACTGACTGTGATAATTTTCCACCAGCAGGTTTCGAACTGGCTTTCCTCCGAGGCGAGCACTACCGTACATACGTACGTTAGTCACCTCGACTAGGGTGGCGGTTTTTTCTGTTGGTGTTTGAGGTCAACGATTCAACATGCCTACTAGTTGTGCCATTGAAACTGCGTATCCCTTAATTTCTTACAGCAATCTTTTGAGTACTTATAAAACATATTTTTACGGGCGTTAGTGTTTCGTTTGAAACAAAAAAAAAAGTCATTTGCTTACAAGCGTTGGAACACCTTACTATTGCGCAATATAGTCTATAACGTCTGAAGCAGCATTATCACTGTCGTAAGAACAGAAACTACGGTAAAATGCTTCTAAAAATAACTCGCATTGCTACAATATCTTTCAGATAGAGTAACGCAATTGCTAGGATTACGGAAGATGTTTTATCTTTTCCAGTATTATAAAAATACTGAAATGAACAGAAGTATAGTTTTTCTATCGAAAGTGATATTAAGAACATTGGAGCTAGTTATCCTCAGCTATACCCCTACATCCTCGATTTTCTATCAAGGCTAGCAGACTACGTATTTCGAGCCTTTTTCAGCTCGTATTTCTGAATGAAATAACCCATATCCGTCCTATGAGTGAAGTAATCTCAAAGTACTTGATGAAATTCTATCCCTTTAAATGAATAGCAGCACGGCTACCGGAACGCCATCTTTTGTAGTTAGGCATCTGTTACATTCTGTCATCTTCTCCAGAATCGTTCAAAGGATAAAGTTTGCCACTCGCGCTATACTTTAACAGTCTTGCTCGAATTCACTTAAAATACAAGTCTTAGATTTGATAATGAGTTTAATGGGTTAAAGATGAATAAAATCTTTGAAAAACTAGACAGCATCTTACAGTTCTCACATTGACATTTACAAAAGTTGCTTTAGAAACCGTTACTCCCTTTCTCCCTTCGTTTCACCTTTAACGTGAATCCACCATAAAATTTTGCTAATTCGGTGCCTGAGAGAAACCAAACGCCATCGAAAATGAATAATCTTTTCGACACAATTCGTCGCAAAATTATGAGAATTTTTGACTTTATAACTGATTTCCTTGCGCACCGCTGTAGTTGAAAATTGTGAGTGGGCCCAATATAAGCATTCGAGAAACTGAAATTTGGAAAAGCTGCCGCAATATTTTTATTCCTCACCGCAAGCTACGACCCAGACATTAGCTTCAAATATTTCCGATGCGCTCTAATTTTTTGCTGGGACGTGATCTATTGAAACAAGTTGAGCCGAATTTTATCTATTTGCGGACTGCGTTTATGCGACAGCACCCTCTGTGCTTGAAACCTAAGTACATATCAATGAATACATTCCTAATTACTGCCATATTTTGACTGACCTTTCAGCCATAAATTTACAGAGCCACTAAATGTAAATATAAATGGCACCAAAATTTTGTTCCCTCGCATACAAAATACCATTCACATCTCTATTTATTTGTTAGTTACTTTTATTCTGTAGCACGCTGGGGAGACGTACGTGGCTTATTAAATTTTCTCCGTTTATCGATATTCGGCTCAGTTTTAATTTACGTTTGTTGCTGGCTTGTTCCTTCATCAATTAATGAATGATACTTCATCATTCCTCGAGGCTTACTCTGGAATGTTACATCGTTGATGAAACAGTTCGTGAAGAAAATCATAGACCTCTGTCCTTATTTCGGTGTAGTACTTGGTCCAATTTCGCCTCAACAAGATGAAAGAAATTTTCACATCCTTAACCTGGACGAAAGCTAATATGGAAACTACTACATGATAGTGTGTAAAACGCTGAAATACATCCACTGTGTGTTTGATGTAAAGAGGTATATCTAAATAAAACTGAATTTTTCAGTCCTTACGTGTGGCCCAGAACTTGGTTGACACGTCTACCACTATCTTAGCTCGACGATCTAATATACTACATTCATGTTCGTTTTAGGTTTATTTGTTGTGCATGAAACACTAATAAAGGCATAACTTTCGTATTATCTCCTATCCTACACATTCCTTACCTTTGGTTGTAACAATTAATTATCAAGACACCAGAAACTGGTTCGAGAAAAAATAGTAATCTCCCAAGCATCTAAACTAATGTTTGTTCTTTTTAAGTGAGTTTTCAGAACAGTCTTACGTACCCCATGACAGATTATAGTCGTTTTTACGGTAAAGTAAGTATCCTTAAAATTTTCAATCTGCTTGTAATAAAATAGTGATCTGCTGCAAACTGTGTTTCCTTAGCCTTGTCTGTTTTGCTCTTGGCAACTTCAATTCATGATCTGCATAAGTCAAGCTGAAAAGAAAACAGCTAGAAAGACGAATATAGGAAAATAAATTTCTGTATCAGGTCCAGGCGACAATTTTTTCCACTGGATGCAATTACTGTACACAACATTTCACTAGAAATTTTACTAAAAAATGTGAACTATTCGGTAGATACAGTATCACTTGACACACAAAAAACTTCTAGCAGGTAGCACTTTCAGAATTACACCCGATTTCTGATTATTGTTCATATGGACGAACGAACTGAAAACATCATATTAACAAATGTCCCATTACTGCAACAACTTCCTCTCGAAGACAATTTGATGGAAATTAAGAATCTTTATCTTCAAAAGAAGAGAATTTTATGTAATCAGAAAGCAACATAGTTTTCACAGTTAAATATGTTTAACATAACGAAAACGTCATAGATTTAATCAGTCAGAAGATAATATTTCATTTTGAAACACATTTTGATGTAAAGAATTGCTTGCTGTTACTACAATATTTTTTGTGATCGCGAAATAGTATGCTTTCATTGCATTATGATGTAATGAATCTGCATACTGCTCAATAAAAGTTTTAAAAAAGTTACGAAACTTGGAGAAACAAGAATCTTTTGAATATATTTAAGGTATAGAATTTAATTAGATTTTTCTAATTAAGTGACATTTTATGACTCAATGTTCACTTCCTAGTAACATCAGTAGTATTACAGGATATGTGCCTCGAGAGATGTGTTCAGCATTTCTGTTTACACTTAGCGGAAAATAGACCTAGAAGCAAATGGAGAACCATACACCGTTGTTATAAACAATAGCTACATTCAATTTTCTGTTTCTCGTAAGCATCCCTGTGTTGTCGTGACTCGAAAGCGTTTCGATATGGGAAGATTAAATGGTATTTGAGCTTGCTCACGCCGCATTCCTATACACAAAGACCCGTAAGAGGAAGTTACGCTGTACAATATGCCAACGTTATTGAAATCAACCACGCCGCAGCACTCGAAGACTTTAGTGAACTTATCTGATTGGAAGTGATTAATAAATAATGTCAGACAACTGGAGATATTTTCCCAAAACTAAAATTCAGGAAAACGATAGGTACACCAAACAAAAAATTAGTCACCTCCAGGTGACATCACGGTAATACCATGGAAAACCATCTCTTGCCTACATAACGACTAGAGTTAAGCGAGGAAAGAGTCGACAGGTTTATTCATTTACACCATGTCCAGCTGAAGCTACTCATGATGATTACATCAAACTGCGTAGATGTTTAGTGCCATGTTCCACCTGCTACACCAACAAGGTTGACATCGGATGACTTAGCGTGTAGGTCGAGGTGCGATGGAGTGCCTCATTGTTTGTTGATCGAACCAGGTAATTATGCGGCCATCTCTGTGAACATCAGCGTTATCATTTTGGAAGATGGGAGTGTCCACAGCATAATCATAAAAATGTAGAAGAATGTGCAACACTTACTTACAGATAATGTTGAAATCAACGTTCTGGTTCCAGTTCTTGTTAAACTGAATAAGTGGACCTAAGAAAGGATCCGAGAAATACTCCCGGAACATTACAAAACCACCTCCAGTTTGAACTGCACCCGTCACACTTTGTAAGTCAAACGCCTCACTGGATCACCAGCGTGCTTGTATCATTTGGAAACAGGCAAAATTGCAACTCGTCGGACCACAAACTACTAGTCTGTGAACGTTTATAAAATGCAATAATTCAAGAAATGGCGTACATGGAGGGGTAAAACTTGACACACTAGCATGAAATGTAATGGTATTTTACTAAAACCAAAGAAGAATGCAAGAGCGGCCTACGCCTGCCGCTGGACACCAACATATCAGTGACGCCGCGTGAGAATGGTGTATAAAATGAAGTATTCCCTCCGATTTCGTGACGCGGAGAGCATTTGCAGTGTGAGCACTTCACAAAATTGGGGGGGGGGGGATGACGATTGGTTGTGGAACGACGAAGCCTGTTTCCGAGTCCGAGAATCTGTCAAGGGCCACATCTGCAGAATGTGAGGCACCGTAAAATACCAGAACTGTGGTGCAAACTGCGTTGCATGACGAGAAAGTCACGGTGTGCTGTGGATTTAACACATCTGTGGTGATCGAGTCCTTTTTCTTTTAGGTCGAGCGCGCTGCTGCTTTTCATACCGTCAGCGTGACTGGTGCGAGCTACGCCGATACGGTATACAGGGTGAAAAGTATTTAAACCGACAAACTGTGGGAGATTGTAGGGGACATCAAAACAAATATTTTTCCCTGATGTCATTTTTTCCTATGAGGGGTATTTACGCCGATACGGTATACAGGGTGAAAAGTATTTAAACCGACAAACTGTGGGAGGTTGTAGGGGACATCAAATCAAATATTTTTCCCTGATGTCATTTTTTCCTATGAGGGGTATTTACGCCGATACGGTATACAGGGTGAAAAGTATTTAAACCGACAAACTGTGGGAGGTTGTAGGGGACATCAAAACAAATATTTTTCCTGATGTCATTTTTTCCTATGAGGGGTATTTAAACCGGTAGAGGAAGATTTCTCTAGCGGCAAATTAATTAAACCAACAAACGCTTTTCCATTTTTTATGAGCAAGAGACTACACATTAACACAACCCAATTTCAGTTACAGTGGATTTTCAAAAACGCCTCCGTTGACACGTAATCAAAGGTTACACCGTCGGATCATGTTCTCCCTGACACGGGCAAAAACCCCAGGAGTATTCTGAATTGTTCCCGCTGCTGCTACTATTCGGGCAACCAGATCCTCTTCTGATGCAACAAGAGTTGCGTAAACAAGGTTGCGCATCTCTCCCCACACAAGAAAGTACAGAGGGGACATATCTGGGGATCGAGCAGCCTATGATACAGGACCGTCTCTGCCAATCCACGTTTCTGGGAACCGTCGGTCCAGGAATCGACGCACACGACGACTAAAATGTGCCGGCGCCCCGTCATATTGGAACCACATGCGTAATCTTGTAGGGAGCGGGACGTCTTCCAGCAATTCTGTCAATGCTCTGGCGAGAAAATTGTAATAGTGCCTGCCACTTAATGGCCTAGGTAGTAGACACGGCCCAATTAAACAGTCCCCAACAACACCGACCCACACATTAACGAAGAACCGCACTTGATGAGCGCTAGTAACTGTGGCATGTGGGTTATCCTCAGTCCAAACATGTGAATTGTACATGTTGAAGACTCCATCACGCCCGAACGTTGCTCCATCGAACACAGAGGATGGAAATTTAGGAGGCATTTCACACTGTTCCAGGTACCACTGCGAAAACTGTGCTCTGCGTGGATAATCAACTGCTTCCAGGTTGCAGACACGCTGTAAGTGAAATGGACGCAACAATTCTTACATTCGTCTGATTCGTCCCCATGTTACATGCGATTGCACGAGTGCTGATTGAAGGATCCCTCTCCACACGCTGCAAGACAGCTTCCTCAAATTGCAGCGTTCTTACTGTGCGCCGGCGTCCCTGTCCAGGTAATCTGCTAAATGACCCGGTCTCACGCAGACGTTGGTACACAGCAACAAAGGTCGTATGATGCGGGATACGGCGATTAGGATATTGTTGTTTGTGCAGCTCGTCCGTTGTAGTGCGCTACGTCGTACGCACCAACCATATCAGTGTACTCGCTCCAGGTGTATTGCTCCATTAGTAAACAGAGACAATGCACTACTACACTGGTGGACAGCAGTTGCCTACAACTGAAGAGCGTAATACGCCCTGTAACAGCTGAAGATCGTAATACGGCCTCCACCGGTTTAAATAATCCTCATTGGAAAAAACAACATTAGGGAAAAATATTTGTTTTGATGTCCCCTGCAGCGTCCCAGAATTTGTCGGTTTAAATACTTTTCACTCTGTAGAATCGCTTCATCCCTGTTAGAAGATACAATCTTTGTGCATTATGTCGCTCCATCCCACATTAGAACACGTGTGAAAGATTTTTTGGGCACGTCGCTAGGTGATGATCGCAATGGCTGCCTCTCCCAGGTTCCCTCACCTCAGTCCGTGCGATTATAGGCTATGGAGTGATTCGAAATGGTAAGTCTAGCGCGATCGTCCGACTTCATGAGGGATGCTGGAAGGTATCAACCGACGGCAATTTTTCATTAACCTACTGATATGCTGTACAGTGGTGCTCATAACATTGTTCCTCGACTACAGGTACTGTTGATGAATGACGGCCGAAGTGTTGGGTATTTGTTATGAAGAAAATCGTCTTGACTAATGATGAATTGTTATGCTTATTCCTGCCTTTTTATCATATGAAACTCCATCTTTTGGTCATTTTGTGCACTTTTTTCAATAAACCCTACGTCATTTCAAACATGTACACTGACCTCCATAAGTTTGGAAGCATCAAGTGATTATGGACAGTTCAAAGAAAGCACATAAGAAATTGCACTTTATTATTTTCTAAATGTTTATTAAGCTCAAACAATGGATAGGTAAATACAACTATTAAATTTAAGATTCCTCAAAATAGCCACCATTTATTTGCATACTATTGGCATGCGATGGGTCAATTTTACCAGTTGGAATTAGTCTGCATTCTTGTGTGTCCCACTCATGATTCCTCGTTCTAGGATCCTCCTGTCCAACTCATCCTATAGTAGCTCAAATGGGAGGTTATTCTATGTTTTTCAAAATTTTCCGAGCATCTAGAGACTTCACATAGACAAACCCTTTCCCGATCAGAAGCAAACCAGATGTCTTGGCATGACGCTGGAGAAGGGTAAGACCAAATCGCCGACTTCATTTTTTCGAAAAGATCCCCATACCATCACTGAATCCACTCTATGCTTCATAGCTGAAATTAAGCACTGGGGATCCGAGCGTTCATAGGGTAACAAGCGTGCGAAGTGACTGCGTTTACTTCCAAATATTTCGAACTTGGATTAGTCAGTGAATAAGACTCCTTCCCATTCACCTGATGTCCACTGTTGATATGTCGTAGCCCACTGAAGCCTTTTCTTCTTGTTAATATGGCCAACAAATGTGTCCTTGCTACCAAATAAACCTGGTGGTTGTTTTGTGACAGGTGACATCTCAATGTTGCCTCCCTCACTGGTGTATCGCTAGTCGTGTTTAGTTCAGCAGTCAATTCATGAACAAGTCAGAATCTATTACGGTTTACTGGTCACTACCAATTACTTTACCTGACGTTCTCATGATTTCCTGTGTGCTCCTGAGAGAGGACGATCAGTATAGGAGCTTATATCCCGACGTTGCTGTATGGTCATGACAACTCCGCTCTTCTTCAATTTCTATTGCTTTATTCGTGCAATGAGAGAATCTTCAACCGTGAATGAGAAGGACTCTGGGGCCATTTTCAGTTACTTTAGTTGGGTGCACTACCTTCTCTCGCGGCGTGTCTTACAGCCATCCAAACGGAACTACAAATGAACAGAACTGTACACAATGTACCTCTACACAGTCGTGCCGTCTACTAGCATCACCTGGTGTGTTTAGTGGAACTGCCTGGACAGCTAAAATCAGTTTACGTAAAAGTGAGCAATACCAGCACGATAGGTATGTATATGTACAACAATTATCTGTTCTATGCTATAAGTGTCATTATTAATCATTATTTAGGCATACCATTCCGTATTCTAACCAACAGCTCACAGAAATAACTCCCATCTTGCGCTTTTGTAATACGCAGCATTATGTTTACAGCCTCGCGGGATTAGCCGAGCGGTCTAGGGCGCTGCAGTCATGGACTCTGCGGCTGGTCCAGGCGGAGGTTCGAGTCCTCCCTCGGGCATGGATGTGTGTGTTAGTCCTCAGAATAATTTAGGTTAAATAGTGTGTAAGCTTAGGGACTGATGACCTTAGCAGTTAAGTCCCATAAGATTTCACACACATTTGAACATTTTTGATTTTTTGATGTTTACAGACTTATGGAGTGTAGTGTATATAAATTTTTACCTCTCTATCTACATTATTCCGTAGAGTATTAAATTTTGAAATGTTAATTTTTGGTACACCCAGTACATGCCTTCAGTCAGCTACTGCGCAGTGTCCATGTTGTTTGGACGACTGAAGACGCACATTTTTAAGTGACATTGTGAGAAGTGGCCTTTTGCTACGTATGTGTTTCCGAATGTCTATTACACGTTGTTTTCTTCGAAATGTTCTCTCGTAAACTGGTTCAGTTGGACCTTCATTCACTAAAAGCAGTAATTCCTATCAAGCTCGGTTGTCATTGACAAGGCGCGAAGCACTTCTCCTTTCTATGCGGTTACGGTTTTTAACTTTTCTTATTTTTTTAAATTTTTTTTATATTTTTTTAATAATTTTACGACCATTCGTCCGATGCCCCGTTAGTTGGCCGAGACTGGTATATCTTGATTACTTGTAGCCACGCCGAACTGTCGGTGTAGGTACACCAAAATTTGCTTATCTACGTCCACATTGTCTCGACGTTGCCCCCGTCTTGCTGCAATGATCGCATACAAGCGAGTGGCACATACATATCATTTCACAGTCTTGACCCTTGTCAGAAGTGGAGGATCACATGGACGTCTGGTACCAGTTGTACGCCTCCTGTTGCTGTCCAAAGCCACCAGAGTACGCTCTTAGTGGGGTGACTAATATCTCTGACGAGTTTCTTCAGGTTGATTCAGCAGCCTCTTCTGATCGGTTTTATGCAACGCGCTACATCTTCAAAACCTACATGTGAAATTGTCCTATTCCCTTTCTTGCGGCAAGCTAAGTACAGAAAAAAAGTGAACAGGACCTTTTTCTAGCAAATTTAATGTGATTAAAATTATTTGGTATATGTTTTCGCTGGAGGCCACAATTTTCGATTTATTCAAGAAAAACGTGTTTGAAGGTCACTTTTGTATGTTTTTCTTGAATGATTCGAAAACTACGACTCTAGCGAAAATGTATCCCAGAATAAAATTTAATTACATTGTATTTACTACAAAAAGATCCTGTTCACTTTTCCCGTGGGAGCAATAACCTGGGCGTAGCAAGTGAGAGAATATGAAATCTTGTGCATTTTATCTGGAGGCATTGCGGGTTGCATTAAACCCAGCAGTATGTACACTTGAAGCACCCTGTGTGTGAGTATAGACCTTGTTGAGTCGTTCAGTTAGCTATCTCGAATAATTACGAATAGGTGTTAACAAACAAAATTTGTACTCACCAGGATTAAAATCCAGATTTCCTGGTTATAACGAGTATAGGATTAAAATTCAAATGTCGTGGTTATAACGAACATCTGTCTGATCCATTTAGGGCAGCTGAGGACATATGCAAATTTAAGATTGTTGCAACATGCAGGTTCGGCAATTTTGAATGGATGACACTGGTATCATTTCAAGTCGCTGCATTTCAATGATTTCATCGTAATCGTTTCCATTCATATCTATTTATTTATTTATTTATTTACGCGTCAAGTTCCGTAGGACCAAATTTTGGAGCAAATCTCCAAGGTCATGGAACGTGTCAGTACATGAAATTACAACACAAAAGTAATAACAGATAAAAATAAATGTTCATGAACCTAAAAAAAAGTCAGTCCATAAGTTTAAGTAAACGCTATCAGCAATACAATAAGAACCAGCTTAATTTTTCAAGGAACTCCTCGACAGAATAGAACAAGTGACCCGTGAGGAAACTCTTCATTTTCGATTAGAAAGCGCTTGGATTTCTGCTAAGATTTTTGAATTCGAGTGGCAGCTTATTGAAAATGGATGCAGCGGTATACTGCACACATTTTTGCACAAGAGTTAAGGAAGCCCGATCCAAATGCAGGTTTGATTTCTGCCGAGTATTAAGCGAGTGAAAGCTACCTATTCTTTGGAATAAACTAATACTGGTAACAGGGAAAAACAATAAGGAATATACAATTTGAGAGGCCAATGGCAAAATACTCAGACTCGTGAACAGAGGTCGACAAGAGGTTCGTGAACTCACACCGCATATTGCCCGAACCGCCCGTTTCTGAGCCAAAAATATCCTGTTACAGTGGGAAGAGTTACCCCAAAATATACACTCCTGGAAATTGAAATAAGAACACCGTGAATTCACTGTCCCAGGAAGGGGAAACTTTATTGACACATTCCTGGGGTCATATACATCACATGATCACACTGACAGAACCACAGGCACATAGACACAGGCAACAGAGCATGCACAATGTCGGCACTAGTACAGTGTATATCCACCTTTCGCAGCAATGCAGGCTGCTATCCTCCCATGGAGACGATCGTAGAGATGCTGGATGTAGTCCTGTGGAACGGCTTGCCATGCCATTTCCACCTGGCGCCTCAGTTGGACCAGCGTTCGTGCTGGACGTGCAGACCGCGTGAGACGACGCTTCATCCAGTCCCAAACATGCTCAATGGGGGACAGATCCGGAGATCTTGCTGGCCAGGGTAGTTGACTTACACCTTCTAGAGCACGTTGGGTGGCACGGGATACATGCGGACGTGCATTGTCCTGTTGGAACAGCAAGTTCCCTTGCCGGTCTAGGAATGGTAGAACGATGGGTTCGATGACGGTTTGGATGTACCGTGCACTATTCAGTGTCCCCTCGACGATCACCAGTGGGTACGGCCAGTGTAGGAGATCGCTCCCCACACCATGATGCCGGGTGTTGGCCCTGTGTGCCTCGGTCGTATGCAGTCCTGATTGTGGCGCTCACCTGCACGACGCCAAACACGCATACGACCATCATTGGCACCAAGGCAGAAGCGACTCTCATCGCTGAAGACGACACGTCTCCATTCGTCCCTCCATTCACGCCTGTCGCGACACCACTGGAGGCGGGCTGCACGATGTTGGAGCGTGAGCGGAAGACGGCCTAACGGTGTGCGGGACCGTAGCCCAGCTTCATGGAGACGGTTGCGAATGGTCCTCGCCGATACCCCAGGAGCAACAGTGTCCCTAATTTGCTGGGAAGTGGCGGTGCGGTCCCCTACGGCACTGCGTAGGATCCTACGGTCTTGGCGTGCATCCGTGCGTCGCTGCGGTCCGGTCCCAGGTCGACGGGCACGTGCACCTTCCGCCGACCACTGGCGACAACATCGATGTACTGTGGAGACCTCACGCCCCACGTGTTGAGCAATTCGGCGGTACGTCCACCCGGCCTCCCGCATGCCCACTATACGCCCTCGCTCAAAGTCCGTCAACTGCACATACGGTTCACGTCCACGCTGTCGCGGCATGCTACCAGCGTTAAAGACTGCGATGGAGCTCCGTATGCCACGGCAAACTGGCTGACACTGACGGCGGCGGTGCACAAATGCTGCGCAGCTAGCGCCATTCGACGGCCAACACCGCGGTTCCTGGTGTGTCCGCTGTGCCGTGCGTGTGATCATTGCTTGTACAGCCCTCTCGCAGTGTCCGGAGCAAGTATGGTGGGTCTGACACACCGGTGTCAATGTGTTCTTTTTTCAATTTCCAGGAGTGTAATACCATACGATATAAGCGAATGAAAATAAGCAAAGTAGACTAATTTTCGTGTCGAACGATCACTCACTTCTGATACCGTTCGAATAGTAAAAATGGCAGTATTGAGTCTTTGAACAAGATCCTGAACGTGGGCTTTCCGCGACAGCTTACTATCTATCTGAACACCTAGAAATTTGAACTGTTCAGTTTCAGTAATCATACGCCCGTTCTGTGAAATTAAAACGTCAAGTTTTGTAGAACTGTGTGTTAGAAACAGTGAAAAACTGAGTCCTACTGTCATTTAGCGTTAGTTTATTTTCTACAAGCCATGAACTGAAGTCATGTACAGCACTATTTGAAACCGAACCAATGTTGCACACAACATCCTTTACTACCAAGCTAGTGTTATCAGCAAACAGAAATATTTTAGAGTTACCCTTAATTCTAGAGGGTATATCATTTATATAAATAAGGAACTGGAGTGGCGCCAACACTGATCTTTGGGGCACTCCCCACTCCCGCACCCCTCCCCACTTCACAGTACCCCACACAGACCTCACATCACAGCCGTTATCAACATTGTGAATAATGATCTTTTGCTGCCTGTTGCCAAAGTAAGAGGTGAACCAACTGTGAGCTACTCCCCATATTCCGTAATAGTCCAACTTTTGGAGCAATATTTTGTGATCAACACAATCAAATGCCTTGGTTAAATCAAAAAATGTGCCAAGCGTTCGAAACCTTTTGTTTAGCCCATCCAATACATCACAGAGAAAAGAGAATATAGCATGTTCAGTTAAACGACTTCTAAAGCCGGACTGTACATTTGATAGCAAATGGTGTGATATAAAATGATCGATTATCCTTACATAGCTTTTTGCAAACACTGATGGCATAGAAATAGGTCTGAAATTATCTGCATTATCCCTTTCTCCCTTTTTATAAAGCGGCTTTACTACTGAGTACTTTAATCGCTCAGGAAACTGATCAGTTAAAGTACTCAGTAGTGAAGACGCTTTATAACAAGGGAGAAAGGGATACTGTAGATAATTTTAGACCTATTTCTATGCCATCATTTCAGTTAGTTACGTCAGTCAAATAAATACGTCCATAGAGGTGGCTTCATAGCGAAATACTGAATAGCTACCAGTTTCGAGACTGAATAGGGATCAGAAACATTGACTGGTAGAATTACGGTTTGTAGGAAGCGCTGACTAATCTACATCTACGTCATATTCCGCAAGCCAGTAAATGGTGTGCAGCGGTGGGTACTTTCGGTATTACTATCTGATCTCTCCAACCCCGTTCCACTCGCGAACAGTGCGTGGGAAGAATGATTGTGGGTAAGCCTCTGTATTGACTATTATTTCTAGAATTTTCTCCTCGTGGTCAGTATGCGAGATGTATGTAGGTGGCGGCGGTTGGAGGGGGGGGGGGGAGGGAAGTAATATATTGTCCGACTCCTCCTGAAAAGTGCTGTACCGAAATTTCAATAGTAAATATCTCCGTGATTTCTTGTAACGTCTGCCAGTGGAGTTTGTTTAGCACCTCCTTAACGCTCTCTCGCCAGATAAACGACCCCGTGACGAAACGCGCCGCTCTTCGTTGGATCTTCTGTATCTCCCTTGTCAGTCCTATCTGGTAGGGATCCCAGATACATGAGCAATACTCAAGAATCAGGCGAACAAGCACCTAATAAGCTACTTCTTTCGTGGATGAGTTACGTTTCCTTAAGATTCTTCCGATGAATCTGAGTCTGGCGTCTACTTTCCCCACTGTTTGTTGTATATGGCCATTTCCCTTAAGGTCGGTCTGGGTAGTTACGCCTAGATATTTTACGGCAGACGCGGTCTCCAGTTGTTTGTCATTAATAGTGTGTACTGTACAGTGGTGGATTTCTTTCCCTACGGATGCGCAGTATGTTACATTTATTTACGTGCAGGGTCAACAGCCAGAGTCTGTACCATGTCAATTCTCTGCAGGTCGTTCTGCAAATTCTTACCATCTTCTGGCGTTGCTACTTTGCTATAGACAACTGCATCATCTCTGAATAGCCTTAAAGAGCATCCGACGCTTTCTACTAGATCATATACACTCCTGGAAATTGAAATAAGAACACCGTGAATTCATTGTCCCAGGAAGGGGAAACTTTATTGACACATTCCTGGGGTCAGATACATCACATGATCACACTGACAGAACCACAGGCACATAGACACAGGCAACAGAGCATGCACAATGTCGGCACTAGTACAGTGTATATCCACCTTTCGCAGCAATGCAGGCTGCTATTCTCCCATGGAGACGATCGTAGAGATGCTGGATGTAGTCCTGTGGAACGGCTTGCCATGCCATTTCCACCTGGCGCCTCAGTTGGACCAGCGTTCGTGCTGGACATGCAGACCGCGTGAGACGACGCTTCATCCAGTCCCAAACATGCTCAATGGGGGACAGATCCGGAGATCTTGCTGGCCAGGGTAGTTGACTTACACCTTCTAGAGCACGTTGGGTGGCACGGGATACATGCGGACGTGCATTGTCCTGTTGGAACAGCAAGTTCCCTTGCCGGTCTAGGAATGGTAGAACGATGGGTTCGATGACGGTTTGGATGTACCGTGCACTATTCAGTGTCCCCTCGACGATCACCAGTGGTGTGCGGACAGTGTAGGAGATCGCTCCCCACACCATGATGCCGGGTGTTGGCCCTGTGTGAATCGGTCGTATGCAGTCCTGATTGTGGCGCTCACCTGCACGGCGCCAAACACGCATACGACCATCATTGGCACCAAGGCAGAAGCGACTCTCATCGCTGAAGACGACACGTCTCCATTCGTCCCTCCATTCACGCCTGTCGCGACACCACTGGAGGCGGGCTGCACGATGTTGGGCGTGAGCGGAAGACGGCCTAACGGTGTGCGGGACCGTAGCCCAGCTTCATGGAGACGGTTGCGAATGGTCCTCGCCGATACCCCAGGAGCAACAGTGTCCCTAATTTGCTGGGAAGTGGCGGTGCGGTCCCCTACGGCACTGCGTAGGATCCTACGGTCTTGGCGTGCATCCGTGCGTCGCTGCGGTCCGGTCCCAGGTCGACGGGCACGTGCACCTTCCACCGACCACTGGCGACAACATCGATGTACTGTGGAGACCTCACGCCCCACGTGTTGAGCAATTCGGCGGTACGTCCACCCGGCCTCCCGCATGCCCACTATACGCCCTCGCTCAAAGTCCGTCAACTGCACATACGGTTCACGTCCACGCTGTCGCGGCATGCTACCAGTGTTAAAGACTGCGATGGAGCTCCGTATGCCACGGCAAACTGGCTGACACTGACGGCGGCGGTGCACAAATGCTGCGCAGCTAGCGCCATTCGACGGCCAACACCGCGGTTCCTGGTGTGTCCGCTGTGCCGTGCGTGTGATCATTGCTTGTACAGCCCTCTCGCAGTGTCCGGAGCAAGTATGGTGGGTCTGACACACCGGTGTCAATGTGTTCTTTTTTCCATTTCCAGGAGTATATATATATATATATATATATATATATATATATATATATATATATATATATATATATATATATATATATATATATATATATTGTAAACAGCAACGGTGCTATCACAGTTACCTGACGTGTTGAGTTATATCTGCAAGGAAGTCTTGAATCCAAACGCAGGGCTACTCCGACACTCCGTTACCTCGTGTATGTTTTTCATTAAACGACAATGCGGGACGGTGTCAAATGCCTGACTGAAATCAAGGAACACGGCATCAACCTGAGCGCCGTTTTCGACTGCACTGTTTATCTCATGGAGGAACACAGCGAGCCGAGTTTCTCAGGATCTCTGTCTGCGGAATCCATGTCGATTTTTATAGAGCCGACTTTCATTTTCCAGAAACGTCATAATTCTTGATCACAAAACGTGTTCCATTATTCTACAACAGATTGACGTCAACGATATTGGTCTATAATTGTGTGGGTCTGTCTTGCAGCCTTTCCTAAAAACGGGAATGACCTGCGCTTTTTTCCAGTCGTTAGGTACCATTCGTTGCTCAAGCCATCTACGATAAATTACTACTAATAGAATCTTACAGGTATCTTATCTTGTCCTGAAGCCTTTCCGCTACTAAGAGGTTGTGACAACTTTCCAATTCATCGATCGGTTATCTCAATATCTGTCATTTCGATGTTCGGATGACGACTGAAAGGGGGGACAGTGCCACCATCTCCCACTGTGAAACAACCTCGGAAGACCGAATTCTGTATTTCGGCATTCTCTTTGTTATCTTACGTTTCGGTGCCATTGTGGTAGCTGAGAGAATGAATAGATTATCTTAACCCACTTACTGATTTTGCATACGACCAAAATCTCTTAGGGGTTTTGCTCAGATCGGTTGACAACGTCTTAGTTGCAAAATCATTGAACCCTTCTCTATTGCTCTCCTTACGCTCATTTTCGTTCCGTTCAGCTTTTGTTTGTCAGCTAGGTTTTTACTTCGCTTGAATCTCAGATGAAGTGCTCTTTGTTTACGTAACGTTTTTCTAACACGGCTATTAAAGCATGGTGGATCTTTCCCATCCCTTAAAACAATACTAACAGATGAGCGAAATCATTTGTGCAACCACCAGTGGCCATCCAATATCGAGTTTTATCACATATTGTTATTACAAAGATATCAATCCTCGCCTGATATCCAAAGAATATGTGTAGAAGGCTAACATTTTTCGCGACCTAAAATGTGAAACGCAATATGAAGTGCCCTAATATTTAATAAGCAGTTCAATCTAAACTTCATGGTAGCTCACTCCCCCGAAGTCTCGAAGTAACGCAATCTAACTAGTGTCCCGTTATTAATGAGCTTAACTTTTCTGCCATGCTCGTTTTCTAGATCGCTGTGTTGTTCCATTGAGCTGGTATATGTACAGTCGTATCACTTCAGAGCCAATAAATTCTCGCGATACAGTAACATTCGATACACGTGAATCACTTCTGTTCTGGTCGAGAATGAAAGCGGACGTATTTTTTCAGGCATCTTCTTCTAGATGCATGAGCTTCATATTGAACTAATAAATTATATCTTACGAAACATAGGTTGACTTATTTCTGTGTTTTATAACACCCCAAATACAGATCCCCCAATGACATCTCTTTTGACAGCAAAAGATATATAAAGTAGTTATTCTGACCTTAGCGGTAGCTACTGGCAACAAAATATTAACGCTATTGAAAGTTTGACCAACAGAAATGCTAGGGAACTAACAACATCTATTCCACGGAAAGAACTAAATGAAATACTGTCAGATGATCACTTAATCTACGATGCATGAAACTCTAAACAAAGAACTCAAAATGTATGCCTTACGAAGATTAAAACCCAGATGAGGTACAGTGATCAGCGATAACATTTATTCAAGACAGGAGTAGTAGCCGCATCGAACTGTAATGAAAAACTTCAATGGAGATGTTAATTAGCTGTCTTGTAGACGTCGCAATAGAATTACTCTTATTGACCGATACGAGATTGTTTCAGACCGATCTGGAATTTTAAAGTTCTTCTCAAGTATCGTCTTGACGTATTAGTCAAAATTCTGAAGAAAAGTGACAGAACATTTACCGTTTAGTCAGACAACGGAAAAGGTATCATAAGCGAGGGAAAAGTAACTCGTCTGATACTTAATCAATTCTGGGACTTAGTCGTTGTGATCTGTGATTGTCAAGAACATTGAGGGACACAGCAATGTACCAGATGCCGACGTAAACTCTACAAATAAACTTGAGTAGGAAACATATACACGCAATCATGAAGAATTCACAGGTTCGCAGTGTTATCTGAAGCTGTAGTCAATTTCAGAACTGCTGATGTAAATCGTAGCTTCAATTCCTTGAATGACACATCGGTGTGCTTTTTATTGCGGTGATTAGATAATTCAGAAGTTCAATAAACTCAGTTACAGTTTTAATACTTCGTGTCGTCTACATCATTTAATTGAACATTATTGTGTAACTGTGAAATAAATATTTTCTTGATAGAAGGCCTAAGCTAAAGGCGATTGTGTGACAGTATTAACAGTATGGAACATTTCATTACGACGCTTTCTGCACGTTATTTAGAGAATACATTATCTCTGGATTCACGACGTAGGAGTTGTTGAATTAGCACCGTAACGAATCACTAACGACGCTATAGTACTCCACAAATCAACATCCTCGCAAGATTATACTGTGGCATCGACTTGAATGGTGGAACTTACAATTTGAGATATCAGATTATCTACTTTCGAACATTCATTTGCAAACCGGGCATAAAAACTACTGTTATTAAGTTTCGCGTAAGCTTATAAACCCGTCGCGAACACGCGAAGGATATTTGGTTTATTGTTTCAGATAAAGGGAGCTGTTGCGGTACCGAGCAGTGCAGTCGCTGTGTGCAGCAGGAAAGAAGACAGACATCCTTCGAACACCGTTGCTTTCGTTATAAGCGAGGGCCGCTTACACATTTCGGCGTGCTGTTCCATGGATACGCGGATATCTGTTAGAGGGAGATAGTGTCTGAAACTAACCATACAAAGCGAGGAGTTTGTTTTAACAGTCACAGATCGGAGTTGTCGCGAACGACGGACGCCGACCTGTGTCAACCAAACTTGAACAACCATCCCCACCGAGACGACATACACACCAACGCTTCTGTTTCCCTTATCTTTTAAAGTTTTTCGTAGAACTAAATGGTCTCGTAGATTTAGCCTACTTGGGGCAATGAAAATTTCACAAGCCATCGTCATGAAAAAGAGACTTCTGCATGGATAAATAAAGAACGAGTGTGAATAAGTATAACACATTTTTTAAGAGGTGCGACAGATTTGTGTAACTGGTGAACCGCTGATAAATGTATTTGTTTCGCTGGAACGGGATAAAGACTAGAGAAATATCACCTGACGTAACACCAATTCATTTGATGTAGAAGAGGTGATAGTTGTTAACTCACAGGACAGCCACTTTTGCTATATTTTTTTACCTTACAAGATAAACTGTGAAGCTGAAGTAGTTGAAGTTCATTACTTCTTGGATTAAAATTTGAAAGATAGTTTTGAAAAAACGCGAAAGATTAACAAGAAATGTACGAGTATCATTTGTTTCATTGAAAGTCTTGTTAAACAGGTTCCTTGATAGTCAAATACAGAAAAAAACCTACTAAAAAGCAATAATTTAGAAATGATATTTTCTTGTTAAAGATTCATTTTATTTATGTAATACTTTCATCTCTTAACATTATATGGCTAGCGTAAGTATTCAGACAAAGTAATCACAGCTAAAACAGTCGTTTACATCAAGGATAAGACCGATGATGGAGTTACGAAACTTGTAATTACATGACAGTTTAGAAAATAATTATTAATTACATGAGGCTTACAAATAACCGAAAGATTTACAGGTTACAGGTTATTAATGCCGTGATTTCGGGTTATCCGAAACGGCAATAAAAAAGCCAGTAGCCTCGATGGCATGAAAGGCTATGCAGCGCAAGGCGAACCAGCTTTGTGTGTTGTGTTTCAAGAAGCAAACCAAACGGAGTTAGATCAATATTTAGAAATCGGAAAAGCTGAAGTATCCTCAACTTTTTCGAAACTGCTCTTGTAATAGAACCAGTACTTCGAAAGAGGTTTATCGGCGGCTTAGTTTTGCATTTTAAAGCAGGCATAGCAGTTACCAGTCTACTTTTAGTCTTAAATTTACGTAACATATCATTCTTCTCTTAAGTTTGCGTGGCGGTGAGGCAAAACTACGACATTCGGCGACATACATGGAATTAGATGTTCAATAAAGCCGTATCTTAGATGTTATTACCTTTTCATTCCCTATATGTGTTAGTCCTCATCTTAAAACTATATTGGATATGACATTGTGACAAATGAATGTTCTATTGTTGCAAGTTAGATAGAAGTAGCTGTGATGCCTGGTTTGGGAAATCACTCAAATGACACAAGTATCTATACTGCATGCTGAGCTGTATACGTAAAATAGGATAACTAAATTTCCGGTCACAAAGAGAGAAACTTTATTTTCGGGAAAGTACGATATACCCATTTTCGGTTTCATGTCGGAGAGTGTTTAAGTAGGTAGGTGTTCTTCGTGATACAGAATCACTTCAGTCATGAACGTTAGGATGCGCCTGTTGAGAGGCGCCATAAGACCGACAAAATTTTAAGGGTGCACAGAATAGTGGGTACCTTACACGGTGTAATTAATTACAGACAAGACTGTAGGGATCACGGGGTGTGTGCATAGTAGCAAGCAGCGACGTTGACGTCACAGCCGACAATCCAATACAAACAGGATCCTACAGCAAGAGAAAAATGCTCTGCAGCTTTCCTTACATTTTACCTTTACAGACCAGCAAAATGAAAATGATTTTTGCTCAGTTTGTGGGTGTATTGTAAAGCCACACTCGTACTTTGCAGTTCAACAAACTTTATCTAATCTTCCATGCAATGTAGTGAGACGAGGGGGTCACTTTCGACGTGTCCGCTTACAGTACATTTGTGCAATACCTATGGTATGTTCTGGTAAACGTGAGTGTAATGATTTCTGCTACATTTTAATATGTTGATGGAAATTAAGTTTTCTACAAGTTAATGGCGTCTAACGAGCAGAGACCTTTGTAGCTACATTATCCACAAGGGTCATGTAGGTGCCCAACGTAAGATAAACGTCACCCTTAGTAAAATGATTTATACATTAAAAATTTCCATATTTGTCACAAGGCCCAGCCACAATTTGTAGCGCCGCTTGAAAGGCATCTATCACGTTTCCAGACTGACGAAGCATTACGTACTATGGAAAAGGCAGAAAATATCAGTAATCGTATCATAACATTGTATATTAAGGTTTTCGATGAAAGCAAATTGCTACAAGAATTCAAAGGAATATTTCAAAAATGGTTCAAATGGCTCTGAGCACTATGGGACTCAACATCTTAGGTCCCCTAGAACTTAGAACTACTTAAACGTAACTAACTGAAGGACATCACACACACCTATGCCCGAGGCAGGATTCGAACCTGCGACCGTAGCAGTCCCGCGGTTCCGGACTGCAGCGCCAGAACCGCTAGACCACCGCGGCCGGCAAAGGAATATTTGGAGGCCCATAAACAGCATATTAAATATTTTCGATTTAAACCAAATTGCTTTAAGAATTCAAAGGAATGTGTGAAAGAAAACAACGGATAATGAAACATTCCTTCGAATGATGTGTATAGGTCAGTCTGTTGGAAAACGATATTCTTCACGCTTCTGCGTTATTGAATTGCCTGTGCAATAATTGCTGCCTGATGACAGAAAACACACAGTTATAAAAGTAGCGTCAATGAAGTGAGCAGTCATAAATTAGTTTGCATTTTACAAGTAAAGCCTGTGCCCGCTTTTCAAATCGATATATTCGTCAACATAGCTATACGTGTTTGATTCTCATCTTCTGATCATCTGATGTTGTGACAGAGACATTAAACTGCATCGTATGGGGAGATTTCGAAAAGTAATCCGGTATTTACTATCGCCGGCTTAGTAACTTTCATTGAACTCTGCACTACACTTAAAAGTGTCACTGCTACATGACACCATTTTTCGATAACGTCACCAGGTCTCCCTAAGCAACGGCCGGGATGTTTTGCAAATCGATCGGTTACTCGACGACAGAAATCTGCTCCTCTGGAAACCGCTGTGTGAGAGTCCCCTTCGTTGGAAAATATCCTTCAGCTTGTCGAAAAGAAGGAAACTGCATGGTGCATGATCTAGAATTCTCTATCAACATCACCCACGTCTATGGGGTGGTCAGGCTGTTGGCACCTTTTCGCAACTGAATGCGACATTGTATTAGATCCGTATATCGCCAGTATTTCACACTGAATTTAGAGGTTTTGACCTCTAGAATCGTACTGCCCCGTGTACTCTAGATTGTGTTTCCAGTTGCCGTGTCGGTTTCGAGGTAGCCCTTACTTCAACATAGGAGCACATTTTACTGTATTGCCAGTTTTGCTATTTCACGTACGTGAAGTAAATGTATCAGCGCTTCAGTATGTACGGAGTGAGGAGCGACCGGTAGGTTCCCATGCTGGTTAGCAGAGGCGGTTGGTCACCTGGCTCTTTCAGAGTCAGTGGGATGAAGTGCCGCTGCAGAAATCGCTCGTGACATGAGCAAAGAAATAAGCAGCGAAGATACGTTTATTCTGGCGCGAATCAAGTAACTGAATAAATATTTGCTAACAAAAATTGCCTTTTGGCACTCAGATAGGAGTCTACAGGTTATAAATACTATCTTTCAGTATTTTTGCAGTGCCAGTAAACATTGATATTAATAAATAAGTAATTTTGGCATAAGCGAAGATGTACGATCTTATACCAACTATACTCTTTGAACGCTCAAGATACAGACTGTGCTGCATCGTGGGCAGTGATCGATAGGTTACCTTTCCACCATAATGTCGTACCGTTAACAGCTTACAAACAGTGTGAAAAAGTTCATTTCACGGTGTTTCTAAGCTAAAAGCACTATAACGGCGTCCCGTGTGAAAATCGTTTGCACAGAAAAGACTTCTGCTGAGTACATTAGGTAAAACACAGAGAGTAGTACTGCACTTTCAGAAACTGACGGCGCTTCTGTGGCTCTGCAAGGCGATATACGAGGGCAGTTCAATAAGTAATGCAACACATTTTTTTTTCTGAAACAGGGGTTGTTTTATTCAGCATTGAAATACACCAGGTTATTCCCCAATCTTTTAGCTACACAGCACTATTTTTCAACGTAATCTCCATTCAATGCTACGGCCTTACGCCACCTTGAAATGAGGGCCTGTATGCCTGCACGGTACCATTCCACTGGTCGATGTCGGAGCCAACGTCGTACTGCATCAATAACTTCTTCATCATCCGCGTAATGCCTCCCACGGATTGCGTCCTTCATTGGGCCAAACATATGGAAATCCGACAGTGCGAGATCGGGGCTGTAGGGTGCATGAGGAAGAACAGTCCACTGAAGTTTTGTGAGCTTGTCTCGGGTGCGAAGACTTGTGTGATGTCTTGCGTTGTCATGAAGAAGGAGAAGTTCGTTCAGATTTTTGTGCCTACGAAGACGCTGAAGTCGTTTCTTCAATTTCTGAAGAGTAGCACAATACACTTCAGAGTTGATCGTTTGACCATGGGGAAGGACATCGAACAGAATAACCCCTTCAGCGTCCCAGAAGACTGTAACCATGACTTTACCGGCTGAGGGTATGGCTTTAAACTTTTTCTTGGTAGGGGAGTGGGTGTGGCGCCACTCCATTGATTGCCGTTTTGTTTCAGGTTCGAAGTGATGAACCCATGTTTCATCGCCTGTAACAATCTTTGACAAGAAATTGTCACCCTCAGCCACATGACGAGCAAGCAATTCTGCACAGATGGTTCTCCTTTGCTCTTTATGGTGTTCGGTTAGACAACGAGGGACCCACCTTTGAATATCCCAACTGGTGAACAATTTTGACACCACTACCAACAGACATGTCAAGTTGAGCACTGAGTTGATCATCTCGAACGAGTGTGTTCGCACGCTCCGCCATTGCAGGAGTCACAGCTGTGCACGGCCGGCCCGCACGCGGGAGATCAGACAGTCTTGCTTGACCTTGCGGCGATGATGACACACGCTTTGCCCAACGACTCACCGTGCTTTTGTCCATTGCCAGATCACCGTAGACATTCTGCAAGCGCCTATGAATATCTGAGATGCCCTGGTTTTCCGCCAAAAGAAACTCGATCACTGCCCGTTGTTTGCAACGCACATCCGTTACAGACGCCATTTTAACAGCTCCGTACAGCACTGCCACCTGTCGGAAGTCAATGAAACTACACGAGACGAAGCGGGAATGTTTGAAAATATTCCACAAGAAATTTCCGGTTTTTTCAACCAAAATTGGCCGAGAAAAAAAATGTGTTGCATTACTTATTGAACTGCCCTCGTAAAACTACGAGAGCATTGAACCGTGGTAGTACTCAGTTCTTTAGAAAATCAAAAATTACAATCTCATCACAGTTATTTATAAGAAATAGGAAGCCCGGGATCACTGGTGATGGACAAGCTTGTAATTGTTTTATAATTTTAATTTGACTCAAAACAGATGTTATTATAAACTTCAATTCGGACATTTGCCCTCTTACTGATGCAATATAAAATTTTTCACTTTAATTGAATTACATAAACACGAATAAAAATCATATTTTGCATCCGCAACCAAAATCACACATAGTAGGCACGGTAAATAATCAGTCATAAACAATCGTTCTTGTTTACCATATGTCAAAAGACAAGTAACACTATACACTTCCAACCCAAAGTCAAACAGCCATATTATACCACAATTTCATTAAAAAAACCAAGATCTTAAAGCTTAATAAAACTCAGCTGTCCACATAAAGGTCCAAAGTGAAACATGCTTATACTAAAAATGCAATGTGGTGCAACCAAGGTCGCAAAACTGGCACAGAAGAAAAATAACAAGTTGCACATTCATTAAAGGTACACAAATGATTAACATAAGTGTTAAATAAGAATGGCTGGTGATAGCTCAACCAGTAAAGTAACTTAAAGAAACGCTAATATTTACATAGAGGCCTGAACCTTAGAGATCATCGTTATGGCCCACAGCAGTATTTGGAAGCAATAACGCAACGGCCGGCGGGCAATACGAGCGTTCACTCCCCACGGTTTGTGCACAGGGTCACATAGCAGGCGGTATATGTTTATATATAGTCCGACCGGTCTCACAATGAGTGGTCCTCACAAGAATCTATAACCACACCGACGCCAGGAAACGAGCAAACTTAACAAACGGCCTGCAGCACAAATAGACTGCAATGTAAACGAGGTCAAATCACAGCCACAATGGAATATATAATAAGCATGTTCCCAAATTCTTATGGAGCAATACTCTAATATTACCCGTCTCACAGTAAATTAGCAGGAAACTTAGAGATAATTTCCAGTTGCCTTAAGGAACTTTCAACATTAAATAAACATACCAAATCCTGCCGTGACAAATGATTCAACCATTAACTCTACGGCTTCCTGCCGCGTACACAACGGCAACCAGTCCCCAAGCGATCAATATGTTCCAAAAACTAGTTAAAACTTGCATGAAAACCACTTAAAACAGACTCTCCACAGATGATGAGAAACGAAACAAGTAACATCAGCCTCCTTAAAATAGCCACTGTGGAACCAAGTTCAGAACTATCTCCGGCAGCTACCCATGCCACAATAAGTTTCAACAATTTTCTTAGTTAAACACAGAGTAAAAGTCATACGTAACTTGGAGCTTGCAAATTACGAGCTGGGAAGCTGTTCAGGGTGAGACGACGAACCCTCCACAATTTTGCATGTCAAGGCGCCCAATGATCTGCACCGTACATCCGGCGCGACAAAAGACAAAGGCGGCGAGCACGGCGAGGCCCATGCACCACGGTTAGGGACGCCGGTTCATTTTCAACACAAGTTGTCTCGTTGAACGCCGACCGGAGACTCTCCCGTCACACGTTCTCCCGGAAAACCGCCGGGGGGAGCAGTCAAAGATAGCAAGACAGCCGAATATGGATATCAGCTATGCAAGTAGAACACCCTAGCGCCGGCCGCCAAGGCTAAAGCATCTCCACATAACGGGCAGGACGAAGTCCTATGCGGCGGCTCACCAGTTCAGTTCAAGAACGGACTGGCCTAATTATCGCAAAACTCTGGTAGGAAGGAATGACCAGTTACACTGTACGCCCCTTGTACCACCATCTACGGACTCACCGGCTGAACTGAAATATTTCTGGAGATTTAGTACGACTGGAGGGGAGGGGGGGTGGTTATTGACATTTCACTCCACCACTATGATGCATCTGTTATGCGTACTGTAACAGTACTGTAATGGAAACGGCGAATATATGCTCTCTTCTGACACTCTTGTTGCATTACGGTCTTAGCGTGGGATGAGGTATGTAATTTACATTTACCTTCTCAAGTCCGAAAGTACAAGTGCGGTTTGAGGGTGGGTGGGGGGGAGGGGGAGGCACAGGAACATGGTCAGCTAGCAGCGGGCGTCCAACATTGTTTTCACATGAATGAAAGTGCCGTATGATCCTTCCTGGTTCAAGAGCTGGTAAACATTACCGGAGTGTAACAATCAGACATTTGTAAAAATTTTGCCCCGCCAAGGGCTGTGTATGAGGTTACCTCATTCTCTCTCCTCTGACTTTCTTTAGCTCAGACACATTCCTTTCGGCTGTCGCTGCCACCGCTGCATGCTGTTGCTGCAACGTAATTTTTTAATTAAGTTCTCAGGTGCGTCGGTTAGGGGCGAGTAGAATTCCAGCGAACCAGGTTCCAAACCTTTAAACGAGTAAAAAAAAATAAAAATGGAGAGAGGTTTCTGCTAAAAGAGCCGCTTGTGAGTGAGATGAACAGATACGATACGGCGCTGGCATGAGAAAACGGCTGTTTTACCTGCCGGGCGTATCTCTCATTGTTTGTGTCTGGTCCTGAGTGAGTTAATACTATCATAGTACATGTGACGGTGACTGGTGTTTCCGAACTTATTAATCGCCAAATCATAACCAGTCTCTGAACTTCAGTGGATAATCATTTTATGCTTTATCTGTCACTAACAGGATTTTGAAAATTACGCTGTGTTCGAATTTTATGAAATACCTCGGAGGAAACGATGTAATGACAAACAACCAGCACGGATTCACAAAATATCGGTTTGGTTAAACATTACTGGCTCTTTGTTCACACATGGTAATGAGTACATCGACAGAGAATCTCAAGCTGGTTCCATATTTGTAGAATTCCAAAAAGGCTTTTATCACTGTCCCTCGCAATAGGGTCTGTCGTAAACCTAACCAACCTACGGCCTACGGACACCACACACATCCATGCCCGAGGCAGGATTGGAACCTGCGACCGTAGCGGTCGTGCGGTTCTAGACTGTAGCGCCTTTAACCGCTCGGCCACTCCGGCCGGCCCCTAGTTCAAGAGCTGGTAAACATTACCGGAGTGTAACAATCAGACATTTGTAAAAATTTTGCCCCGCCAAGGGCTGTGTATGAGGTTACCTCATTCTCTCTCCTCTGACTTTCTTTAGCTCAGACACATTCCTTTCGGCTGTCGCTGCCACCGCTGCATGCTGTTGCTCCAACGTAATTTTTTAATTAAGTTCTCAGGAGCGTCGGTTAGGGGCGAGTAGAATTCCAGCGAACCAGGTTCCAAACCTTTAAACGAGTAAAAAAAAAAATGGAGAGAGGTTTCTGCTAAAAGAGCCGCTTGTGAGTGAGATGAACAGATACGATACGGCGCTGGCATGAGAAAACGGCTGTTTTACCTGCCGGGCGTATCTCTCATTGTTTGTGTCTGGTCCTGAGTGAGTTAATACTATCATTGTACATGTGACGGTGACTGGTGTTTCCGAACTTATTAATCGCCAAATCATAACCAGTCTCTGAACTTCAGTGGATAATCATTTTATGCTTTATCTGTCACTAACAGGATTTTGAAAATTACGCTGTGTTCGAATTTTATGAAATACCTCGGAGGAAACGATGTAATGACAAACAACCAGCACGGATTCACAAAATATCGGTTTTGTTAAACATTACTGGCTATTTGTTCACACATGGTAATGAGTACATCGACAGAGAATCTCAAGCTGGTTCCATATTTGTAGAATTCCAAAAAGGCTTTTATCACTGTCCCTCGCAATAGGGTCTGTCGTAAAACTAACCAACCTACGGCCTACGGACACCACACACATCCATGCCCGAGGCAGGATTGGAACCTGCGACCGGTACGGCCGCGCGGCTCCAGACTGAAGCGCCTAGAACCGCTCGGCCACACTGGAAACAGCAATCCTCTTAGGTTTTCCGCAGATAACGCTGTCGCTTACCAGCTAGTCTATCTATATCCGGATCCCGCTCCAGCTACTGCCGAGTCTGAGTGCTGACGAGTCCTCTCCGTTTGGCTCGGTCCTCCCACCACTTTTCTTCCTCCACTTGCTGCCAGGTCCCACCTCTCCTTTCAACAGATATTCTCACCCCCATTTTCCACCGTGTTCTCGGGCGCCCTCTAGGTCTTTTCCCATCCATCTTTAGTTCTTCCATAATTTTGATGAGTCTTTGCTGCGGGCCAATGGAGTATCGTCTCAGTTGTGCGACTGGATTCTTGATTTCCTGTCAGGAAGGTCGCAGTTCGTAGTAATAGACGGCAAATCATCGAGTAAAACTGAAGTGATATCAGGTGTTCCCCAGGGAAGCGTCCTGGGACCTCTGCTGTTACTGATCTATATAAATGACCTGGATGACAATCTGAGCAGTTCTCTTAGGTTGTTCGCAGATGATGCTGTAATTTACCGTCTAGTAAGGTCATCCGAAAACCAGCATCAGTTGCAAAGCGATTTAGAAAAGATTGCTGTATGGTGTGGCAGGTGGCAGTTGTCGCTAAATAACGAAAAGTGTGAGGTGATCCACATGAGTTCCAAAAGAAATCCGTTGGAATTTGATTACTCGATAAATAGTACAATTCTCAAGGCTGCCAGTTCAACTAAGTACCTGGGCGTTAAGATTACGAACAACTTCAGTTGGAAAGACCACATAAATAATGTGGGGAAGGCGAGCCAAAGGTTGCGTTTCATTGGCAGGACACTTAAAAGATGCAACGAGTCCACTAAAGAGACAGCTTACACTACACTCGTTCGTCCTCTGTTAGAATATTGCTGCGCGGTGTGGGATCTTTACCAGGTGGGATTGACGGAGGACATCGAAAGGGTGCAAAAAAGGGCAGCTCGTTTTGTATTATCACGTAATAGGGGAGAGAGTGTGGCAGATATGATACGCGAATTGGGATGGAAGTCATTAAAGCAAAGACGTTTTTCGTCGCGGCGAGATATATTTACGTAATTTAAGTCACCAACTTTCTCGTCCGAATGCGAAAATATTTTGTTGAGCCCAGCCTACATAGGTAGGAATGATCATCAAAATAAAATAAGAGAAATCAGAGCTCGAACAGAAAGGTTTAGGTGTTCGTTTTTCCCGCGCGCTGTTCGGGAGTGGAATGGTAGAGAGATAGTATGATTGTGGATCGATGAACCTCTGCCAAGCACTTAAATGTGAATTACAGAGTAGTCATGTAGATGTAGACATTTCACTCCCTAAATAAGTGAAACTTTCTACCACTTTGAGGGGTTCTCCATTCACGGTAATATTTCCGTTGATCCCTTTCTCTCTTCCAAGTACCATTACTTCACTCTTATCTTTATTTATTTTTAATCCATACCTTTTCATTATTTCCTTCCACGCATCAAGTTGTAACTGTAAATCTACCTCTTTATCACCCCATGTTACCATATCATTTGCAAAAATTACCTTTTTGTCTTTTTTTTTACTGTATCTTTAACTGCCCAGCTAGTAAGGCCATCAAATCAAAAGGAATTGCAAAATGATTTAGATATCTGTATGGTCGAAAAGTGACAATCTGTCTATCTGCGTAGGGTGATCCCGTGATGATGTTACGAACTTTCAGGGATGATGGAAAAGGGAAATGTACCAACTTGAGGTAAGGGACCGTCGTCCAGGAAGAACCAACTAAAGTTATAAGCGAGACTCCCTCCCATACCTTTGACAGTGGGCCTCTTCTACTGTAACCTCTTTACTTCATATGTGTTGGGAAGATGTAGTGTGAACAAAAACAAGAAAAAGTGTTCCATGAACATGCGCTCTACAATGCATTGCTTAAGAGCTATGAGCACTAGTTCACCACAAGAGATGTGTTTCGTATTAGCAAAGGTGTACAAATGCTCATTGCTCTTAAGTTATGCATTTTAGAGACCACGTTCACTATTTAGTTTTTTCTTATTGTAGTCCTTACTACCTCCTCCCAAAATATGGGAACCAAAGAGCTCGTAGCAGAAGAGGCGTACTGTCAGAGGTATCAGAACGATTTTAGATGACAACTTTCGAGTCGGTCGTTTCCGGAAAGAGGTCTCTTACCTCAAATTGACACTTTTACCCTTTTCCGCCGTCCTTGAAATTTTATAACATCATCACGGAATCATCGTGTATCACTAAGAGGTTAAAACTGCCACCGATTTCCAGTTGCAGGATGCCTGTCTACCGGTTTTCGTGGGCACCAAAAATTTCATTTAGTTGTTGATCATATTTAAAAATTTAAAATTCTGCCATAATCTATTCATTAAGAGGTTTAATCTTAAGTTAAGGGGTTTAACGCAGTAAGTCAAGTATTGAAACTACAGCGTAACTCATGACGCGCAAATTACGCACACTGTATTCATCACCATTTGAGAATGAGAGCACCTAGGAATTTCCAACAACTTCATTTACAATTGTAAACTTCTTAGAGACTTATTCTCACAGAAATGCTCACAAAATAAGACAGGGGAAAAATTTATCACATATTACGTTAAGTCCCACAGTGCTTAGAGCCATTTGAACCATTTGAATTACTGGTTTAATTAAACAGATGCGTGCTTATTCATTTCGGCCACCTATCGGTTTTATGCTACCCGCAACGCCCTCGGAAAATCACGCGCAAGATTTTCATATTCACTCGGTATCTACATGTAGATTATTAATAATATATAAAAATGAACATAACCTTTTTGTAGAAAATTTAATGTAGCTAAGTTTTGAGCTGGCATACGCTTTCGCTGGAGGCCGAGGTTTTCGAATTATTCGTCCATCCGAAGGAAGTCAGTGAGTGGGAGATGCACCAGTAGAGCATTCGCGACGGAGCAGCAGTCTCGGACGGACCAGCAGTTGAGTCGGTCGGTTGAGGTGGAGCAGCATCGCGTGGAGTCGGGCTTGAGCCGCTGGTGGCGTGCGCGTGCAGTTGGAGTGTGAGGTGCTGCTTGCGAGGGCTGCGAAGTTCGTCGCCCACCGATCTTGGATATGAAGGCTGAGTCCTCACTTAACTTTCTATCGTGCCTCAACTGTTTACATTTCTTCGCTTGATCCTGGTTGTCGCTTTTAGGACATTCCCACGAGCAACAACGTGTGTGTATTTAAGTCGGCTAAGATTCCAGGCCGGCCGCGGTGGTCTAGCGGTTATAGGCGCTCTGTCAGGAACCGCGCGACTGCTACGGTCGCAGGTTCGAATCCTGCCTCGGGCATGGATGTGTGTGATGTCCTTAAGTAAGTTAGGTTTAAGTAGTTCTAAGTTCTAGGGGACTTATGACCACAGATGTTAAGTCCCATAGTGCTCAGAGCCATTTGAACCATTTTTTAAGATTCCAGCCGTCTTCCTGTGAAATTTAACTTAATTTATTCCCTATTATTCAAGTTCTTCTGCCTTCAAGCCGTTGAAGTTCCGGTTACCTGCCCTGGTCATTGACGTAATTGTAGGCAGTGTATTTTCGTCGTCATGTTGTTGCTGTCCGGCGCGGCGTGTAGTTCGACATCTGGGGTGTTGTTGGTCGTTGTGGGCGCCATTATTCTGTGTGTCGTGTATTGAAATCTTGTGGTCGTTTTGCTGTCCGCGTCCGGCCATCCTGATTTAGGTTTTCCGTGATTTCCCTAAATCGCTCCAGGCAAATGCCGGGATGGTTCCTTTGAAAGGGCACGGCCGACTTCCTTCCCCATCCTTCCCTAACCCTCTGAGACCGATAACCTCGCTGTTTGGTCTCTTCCCCTAAACAACCAACCAACCAATCGTTTTGCTGGTTGCCTGGAGCGGAACTGATTTGGTCGGTTGGTCGGTCGGCTGTCTGTCGGGTGTGTTGCCTCAAGATTAAGAAGTCGTTGCCTGCCTCATCTAAATGGGCGTTAGTGTTACAGTCCGTACGCAGCTCGTGGTCGTGCGGTAGCGTTCTCGCTTCCCACGCCCGGGTTCCCGGGTTCGATTCCCGGCGGGTCAGGGATTTTCTCTGCCTCGTGATGACTGGGTGTTGTGTGATGTCCTTAGGTTAGTTAGGTTTAAGTAGTTCTAAGTTCTAGGGGACTGATGACCATAGCTGTTAAGTCCCATAGTGCGCGGAGCCATTTTTTTGTTTTTTTTTTTTTGTTTTGTTACAGTCCCAGGCTGACCCTTGGAAACTTCTGAGCGCCGTTCCTTGTGTGTTATGTAGTAATTTCCCTGTTTGGATTTTAGTTATTTGTTTGATGTGTCTTTCAGCCGAGTATCAATATCTCTTAAATTAATGTTCTTGTCTTGCCCTTAAGGCATGAGATTGTCATATTTTTATATGGGGCCTTCAGCCGAATTTTACTGGAGAGGTGTTGAGATAAGACCTTCTGCCTTTTAGATTGAAACTCTTTCTAGGCCGTAAGCCGTTAAACATATTTTGTTGATATGGGGCCTTCAGCCGAATATTAATATCTCTCAAATTAATGTCCTTGTCTTGCCCTTAAGGCTTGATATTGTTATTCTTTATTTTATATGAAATGTTTTAAGACACGGCCTTCTGCTCTTTAAAACTGAAACTCTTCCTTCTAGGGCTTAAGCCGTTAAATTATTTGTTGGTGAGCGGCCTGGCTTGTGTCTTTAATTTTGAATGTGGCCTTCAGCCGATCGTAAGTTAATCAAAGGTGGTCGATTAAGGTTTTTAGTGTTTTGCATCCTTGTTGTAATATTGTGCTGATAAATAATGTTTGTATGTTGAGTGCAACTGACAGGAACTCATTTTGGCCCCTTTCCACAACCTAATCCGTTCTGTCCTGCTAGCCCAGGCATTTCACCTGTTAGTAACAAATCTAGCAGCTCGCCTCTGAACCCGTTCTGTGTCTTCTTTCAGTCCAGCCTGGTGCGGATTCCAAAAACTGGAGCAGAATAGGTCGCACTAGCGTCTTATATGCGGTACCCTTTACAGATGAACTACACTTTCCAAAAATTCTCCCAATAGACAGAAGTCGATAATTCGCCTTCCCTGCTACAATCCTCACGTTCTCGTTCTATTTTGTAACGCTTCACAACGTTATGCCCAGATATTTAAACGACGTGTGTTAAGCAGGACACTTCTATTGCTGTATCCGAACATTACGGTTTTGTTTCTCCTACTCATCGGCATTAACTTAAATTTTTCCAAATTAAGAAGCAGCTGCCATTCATCACACCAACTAAAAATTTTGTCTAGGTGATCTTGTATCAATCTATAGTCACTTATCTTCGACATATTCCTGTGCACCACACCATTATCAGCGAACAACCGCAGATTGCTGCACGGCCTGGCTGCCACATCATTTATATATATAGCAAATAGGAACGGTGCTATCACACTTCCCTGGGGCACTCCTGATGTTACCCTGTCTCCAATGAACACACGCCGTCGATGACAACATAATGAGTTTTACTGCTTAAGAAGTCTTTGAGCCAGTTACATATCTGAGAGCCCATTCCGTATGCATACACCTTCGTTAAGGGGCTCCGGAACGCCCTATACTTGCAATGTTAAAATAACGCTTATAAATTACATCTTTCCTCACAAAGTATTTGAGGTAGGAAGTTGAACTTTTTACAGATTATTTATTGGAATATGGGCTACAACTTAACACAGGGATTTTACAAAATTTTAGTTCTGTTATTAAAGATGATTTTTTTTTCAATTGTAATGAAAATTCACAACATTTTTTTGCAATTTTTTATTTATATATTCAAAAATATACAGTTTTTTGGAAAAAGGCTGTGTTAAATTATGCAGAAGGTACTGTGTAACATTTACTGAAAGTTTGAAACAAATATGTTTGGAAGATCCTTAGAAAACATGTAATTAGTATGAGAAAATAAAAGTTTTGGGAATCGAGCGACAAAGATTGGATTAAATTTTTAGTGCATTCCAGGTCCATAGGATGGATTATCTTCATCCTCTGCAAACTCCTCCTCCAGCTTCCTCTTGTTCCTCCTCTTGTTTACTCTTGTTTGTATTTCTAGACTCTTTACAGCCCTGTCTGCAGCCCGAAGGCGTTCCTTGTCTAAAGCAAGCATCGCTCGTACCATCTTAGAACCTATCTTCATTCCCATATTTCTAAATACCTTGCACCTTACAATGTTGCCATCATTGAAAGTCGCAACAGCATCATACACACCAAAGTGAAGTGTTTCTATTCCAACAAATACAGTCTTGGGGATTCTCGACCATATAACAATATTTACACTTTCATTGGGGTTTTGAGTTTTTCCGTGAATACACTTTTTCAACAGTTCAGGTGCTGCTAAGTCTCTGAAAATAGGTTTTATCACCTCCATTATTGCATGAGGCAGACTATGCTTATGAGTGTACACTTCACCAGTTAGCAATCCTTTGTTATATTTACACCAACTGTCTTCTTCTTTGGGACACAAGCTATGTTGGGGATTTTCATCGTCTTTATTGTTTACAGTAATAACACATACCTTTGGCTTTCCAACATTTCTCCTTTTCTTAAAAGCCTTCAGAGGATTTCTAATAACTTTTACTCATTATTATACTTCAACAAAATAGAGACTCAAGAAACAGAATTAATTACGAATATTTTCGAGATAACGACAGAGTAAATAAACATGAAACAATCGACAATCACACCAGCGATATATATTGAACCATCACAGGTTAGCCACAACACATACTTTATCTCACATCACTAAAATGTACCTGATGAACACGGACGTTAATAATAACACCATTTGACAGCAGTTTAACAGCGCCACAGTGGGTCACGCCCATGTAGAACACATTTCAAAAAAAAATTTGAAAATAGTTGTAGTCTTCGGAATTGAATAAATTATATATCTATTAAAAGGTAATAGTCTGCAGATTCAGAAAACGCAAAAAAGCAAAAATTGAACTTTTCATGATTTTGAGCCTTTCCGGAGCCCCTTAACAGTCTTAAATGTGGTTCTGTGTCGAATGCTTTTCGGAAATTTAGAGACATGGAATCTGCCTGTTGTCCTCGATCCATAGTTCGCGATATATCTTTTGAGAAAAGAGCAAGCTGCGTTTCGCACGAGCGATTCTTTCCTAAGCCGTGCTGATACGTATACATGAGCTTATCGGTCTCTAGGAAATTTATTACATTCGAACTCAGAATATGCTCTAGAATTCTGCAGCAAACTGAGATTAAGGATATTGGTATGTAATTTTGTTGGTTCGTTCTTTTACCATTCTTATATGCAGGAGTAACCTGCGCTGTTTTCCAGTCGCTGGGCACTTAGCGATGGTCGAGAGATTCGCGATAAATGCAAACTAAGTAAAGGGCCAATGACGTAGAGCACTCTCTGTAAACCCGAATGGTCGTCCCATCTGGGCCTGGTGACTTATTTGTTGAGCCGTGCTGCGGTTCGTGTTGGTGCTGTTTGTAGTTTTCCGCTCTCTGTTGAGGCCAGACGGTATCGTTTAGTTGGCGTGGTTGTGGTTGTTTGTCTTCTTCTCGTGTTGACTGGCACCACTCGGTTTCGCAAGCGTTGCCTGTCCGCTAGTGGCAGCAGCGGCGGTTATCGATATGTACATCTACATCTACATTTATACTCCGCAAGCCACCCAACGGTGTGTGGCGGAGGGCACTTTACGTGCCACTGTCATTACCTCCCTTTCCTGTTCCAGTCGCGTATGGTTCGCGGGAAGAACGACTGTCTGAAAGCCTCCGTGCGTGCTCTAATCTCTCTAATTTTACATTCGTGATCTCCTCGGGGGTATAAGTAGGGGGAAGCAATATATTCGATACCTCATCCAGAAACGCACCCTCTCGAAACCTGGCGAGCAAGCTACACCGCGATGCAGAGCGGCTCTCTTGCAGAGTCTGCCACTTGAGTTTATTAAACATCTCCGTAACGCTATCACGGTTACCAAATAACCCTGTGATGAAACGCGCCGCTCTTCTTTGGATCTTCTCTATCTCCTCCGTCAACCCGATCTGGTACGGATCCCACACTGATGAACAATACTCAAGTATAGGTCGAACGAGTGTTTTGTAAGCCACCTCCTTTGTTGATAGACTACATTTTCTAAGCACTCTCCCAATGAATCTCAACGTGGTACCCGCCTTACCAACAATTAATTTTATATGATCATTCCACTTCAAATCGTTCCGCACGCATACTCCCAGATATTTTGCAGAAGTAACTGCTACCAGTGTTTGTTCCGCTATCATATAATCATACAGTAAAGGATCCTTCTTTCTATGTATTCGCAATACATTACATTTGTCTATGTTAAGGGACAGTTGCCACTCCCTGCACCAAGTGCCTATCCGCTGCAGATCTTCCTGCATTTCGCTACAATTTTCTAATGCTGCAACTTCTCTGTATACTACAGCATCATCCGCGAAAAGCCGCATGGAACTTCCGACACTATCTACTAGGTCATTTATATATATATTGTGAAAAGCAATGGTCCCATAACACTCCCCTGTGGCACGCCAGAGGTTACTTTAACGTCTGTAGACGTCTCTCCATTGATAACAACATGCTGTGTTCTGTTTGCTAAAAACTCTGCAATCCAGCCACACAGCTGGTCTGATATTCCGTAGGCTCTTACTTTGTTTATCAGGCGAGAGTGCGGAACTGTATCGAACGCCTTCCGGAAGTCAAGAAAAATAGCATCTACCTGGGAGCCTGTATCTAATATTTTCTGGGTCTCATGAACAAATAACGCGAGTTGGGTCTCACACGATCGCTGTTTCCGGAATCCATGTTGATTCCTACATAGTAGATTCTGGGTTTCCAAAAACGACATGATACTCGAGCAAAAAACATGTTCTAAAATTCTACAACAGATCGACGTCAGAGATATAGGTCTATAGTTTTGCGCATCTGCTCGACGACCCTTCTTGAAGACTGGGACTACCTGTGCTCTTTTCCAATCATTTGGAACCCTCCGTTCCTCTAGAGACTTGCGGTACACGGCTGTTAGAAGGGGGGCAAGTTCTTTCGCGTACTCTGTGTAGAATCGAATTGGTATCCCGTCAGGTCCAGTGGACTTTCCTCTGTTGAGTGATTCCAGTTGCTTTTCTATTCCTTGCACTATATTTGGGGCGACGTCGTTGTTTTGCCGGGCCGTGTGAGTGTGCGAGTTCGGGGGGACCGAGGAGAAGCCAGGTCTGCACGGTGTGGAAACACGCCGGGACCGCTGGTGGCACGCATGGACTGCTGGATGGAAGGGCTGTGGTCACGAGGGTGCACGACCTCGTTATAAACCGGATCCAGCAAGCTTTAAGATGAGTGCATTTCAGTCCAAGTAGAGAAACCTCCACCATTGTGATATCTCGCGATTCTCCAGTGACTTGGGTTCGTTGTTGCTGCTCGTAGTGTCGCCGAGGCGAAGAGCAGCGAGTGGAGCAGCGAGTGGAGTACCTGGGCAGACGGATCTGATTAGCCTTCCTGAGCTTCTAATTACTATTTACTGCATTCAACTTGTTACAATTTGTTAAGTTCAACCAGCGGTAATTTTACTTGCCTGGTGGCTTCTAACGCCCCAGTTACCTGCCCAGGGGGTTAGTGTATGTAACGGCAGTGTACGTTTCCTCGCCTTGCCGCTACTGTCCGGTAAGCCGTGTAGTTTTCACAGCTCTCTTGATTGTAGGCCGGTTGGTGATTGTTCTAGTCCGGTGGTAGTAGTTCGTTTCTCGCTCCGGGTGCTCTAAACACACTATACTGGGGACGTAGTGCAGACCACCATTTCCGGCTTTGGCGTATTGATCCGTCGTTGCATTTGATTTATCGGACGTCAGGTAGCTTCAGCGAGATTATCATTAAGTCATTCGTTAGACTGCCACTAGTCTGAGTTACCATCTTGTGAAGTGAATGCAACTCTTGGCTGTCTATCTCATCGCTCGCGAAGTGTTTGTTGCCGGACCTTCTCAGAGATGGATTCCTGGAGCACTGTCTGTGGCGCCTTGGTTCTTGTAAGACGTGTGTGATCCAAAAGGAGGTACCATGGCGAGTAGTTCACTGTAACGCTCCTTCAGTCCACGCCTTCTGCGGGTATAATCTGCCTCAGTACCCTTTAAGGAACTTATGTACTGGTCCTTGTGCTAATTCTTTTAAAGGGAAGAGCACGTGGTCATATTTCAGTGTATGCTTTACCAATCAACATATACAACTTGTTAAAATACCATTAAAAAAACTAAAGACGTGATAAAGATTTATTTCGTCAAGATAAAGCTTTAGGAAAGAAAAAATGCGATAAAAGATTTTCTTCAATAGCCACCAGTTGTTGTTGATCTTAAGCAAGGCCACATACCAACTTAATGCTTTTCTACGATCCACATATACAAGTAGTTAAGAATGATCTGTTATACGAAACACCAGCTTGAATTTAAATTCGAACACATTCCAACTCAATCCTTTACAGTTGATGTATACACAATACACGGCTAATTTATAAATAACTCAGTTCAAATAATGGTAGAGCTAATGGTGCTAAAATACTTTGATAAGACGACAATTAATTCAGCAATAAATTCCAACAAGCAGAACGTTTACTACGTCTGGAACACATTAGTACTACTGAATGCATCACAGGCCACTCCGTTCACAGTACATCTGGCACGGCTATTTAACAGTGTACACAATTCAAGCGCTCAGGTAATGTGAAAAGAAATCGGAGTTTGTTCTCACCAATAAGCATTATAATTCTACCGTTCCAATCTGGTTTGGATTTATTATATTTGTCTTGAAAGGGTAGTCATGGGAAGAGAAGACAAGCATTCTTAATTACAAAAGGCAAAGTTCGTTTAAATTCTTATAAATTACCATAACCTACAGTATTTACGACTCAAACTGTGCGGTTAAGTTTTAATAATTCTAAGAACCATATTCCTTGATTTTATTCCCCCAAAACATTATGTGTCAAGAAAACAGTGTTTTAATTTTAGTTGCATGGGCAACAGTGCAACAGAGTTTACAATGTTCAGCTAACCGTATTACACAAGCGCCTCAGTAGGGTAATTTACACTTATTGTTCCTGGTAATGCTGTAAGCTGTGTACGAATACAGCTCCCCTACTGGTTATGGAAGTATCTTGGACCTAGTAGCTACCAACCGGTTGGATTTTATCGATGTTGTTAGTATATAGACGGGGATTAGGCACACCATGGTTTGAAAACGAAATTCGGAAAATGCTGAGGAAGCAAAGGCCGTTGTACTCCCGGTTCAAGAGAGGACGATCGGAAAAGATTAGTAGAGATTTGTGCATCTGTGAAAATATCTATGCGTGAAGCATAGAACAGCTACAACCATCAGGCTAAAGATCTCGCAGAGAACCCGAAAAAATTCTGGTCCTATGTAAGATGGCTACGCGGGTCTAAGACTTCCTTCCACTTACCCGTTGACCAGTTTGGTTTGGCAGTAGGAGACAGCAAAAGGAATGCCGAAGTTTTAAATTCCACGTTTACCAAGTCGTTTACGCAGGAGAATCGTACGCACGTACCATCGTTTGACCATCGCACAGAGTCCCGTATGGATGACATAATAATAAGTACCCCTGACGTAGAGAAACGACTGAAAACAAATGAAACCTGGTAGTCAAGGGAAGGCAGGATTCGGTTACGATTGTGGACGAGGCAGTAATCAGTTGCCTTTTACAGTTACAAACAATTTATTTTAAACCAGTAATTCCAGACTCGACAGTAAATAAAAATACCACACGTTATTAATGAAGGAATAAACAACTGTTTAAATAATAGTGTTTTCGGTGCGTCACAATTTAGCAAATCCCGATTAAATACATATACAGAAGAAAATGTTTTAAAAGCAAGCCACTGTGATCTGCGCAGAATGCCTTACACGCCAAGAAAAGTTAAGAATTGTTTAAGAACTCGCTGCAGTTTACAACTTACAGCTATTGAAATATTACAGTTAAGTCGCCACAAACACAGCAGAAGGCATCAGACGCCAGGAATGGCAGTAAATAAGGTTTTAAAGGCTTACTGCGTAAATACATATACCAAGTTAGAATTCTAAGGCAAGTGACCACAATCACGGCTGAATTCCTTACATGCTAGGAAAGGTTCAAATTGCTCTGAGCACCATGGGACTTAACTTCTAAGGTCATCAGTCCCCTAGAACTTAGAACTAGTTAAACCTAACTAACCTAAGGACATCACACACATCCATGCCCGAGGCAGGATTCGAACCTGCGACCGTAGCGGTCGCGCGGTTCCAGACTGTAGCGCCTTTAACCGCTTGGCCACCCCGGCCGGTTCGCTAGGAAAGGCAATAATATAAAAATTTAGAAACCTGCTGCAAAACAGCAAATACAATAGCAAAGGTCAACTAAAAAAACAAACGGGTGAAATAAGATGATGGTAAACTTCGTAACGCAACCCTTAACATCCACTGAACACTACACTGCTAGATTTATTCCAGAAGGCGGCCAGAACTATTAACTAGACATATATATAATCTTTAATGTTGGCATTACAAGGTATTGTAATAAATAATGTGTCATTCTGCACATTATTCACCGAGATCTCGCTCCGTACTCTCATATGGTACTGTCCCAAAGTAACCAAAACCTCATAATGAGTGACATATTCGGAAAAAAGAGTCAAATGTTTGTGACAACAGCGAAGACGGAAACGATCTCCATTATGGCAGTAGATATTTATTGACTCTTTTCTTTTCTCTCATTCGTCACGTGAAAGCATCGTGCACTGTCTACGGGAAACTGATGCACTGCCAACCTACAAGCATTGGAGAAACGTCACTGTGATTCGCTTTGGGTCATCACTTAGCATAACTTCTGCGCTGAAATTTTCAGGCAGATTAAAAGAGTGTGATGGGACCGGGAATCGAAACCAGAATCTTACCTTTTCGTTGGGGATGGTCTTAGCCATTGAGCAATCCAGACACAACACACGACCGGTCCGCATAGCTTTACTTCCGCCAATACCTTCCCCCACGCCGGCCGCGGTGGTCTCGCGGTTCTAGGCGCGCAGTCAGGAACCGTGCGACTGCTACGGTCGCAGGTTCGAATCCTGCCTCGGGCATGGATGTGTGTGATGTCCTTAGGTTAGTTAGGTTTAAGTAGTTCTAAGTTCTAGGGGACTAATTACCACAGCACTTGAGTTCCATAGTGCTCAGAGCCATTTGAACCATTTTTGAACCTTCCCCCACTTCTCTAACTTCACAGTAAACCTCTTACGCTTCTTGTGCGAGTAGCATTCCTCTAAGAAAAGATATTTCAGAGAAATGGCTTGGGCACCGCCTAGAGGACCTATGGGATTGTTTTCAGAGTACGATATAGCAGTGCCTGTCTATCCTGATTGCGATGCAAAGTTCCTTTGCACATGCATGCATGTTAAAAGGATCTTTGCATCGTAGTGAGAACAATACAGGCACTGTCATGTCATATTTATCTACACAGGCATGCACGTCCAAAGGGACTTTGCACCGTAGAATAACACAGGCACTGTAATGTATTTATCTTCCGATACTGCGCAAGCGACTTTTAACTATAGCGCCTGACCTGTATGGGAATATACATAACGGATGTTGTAAGGGGTCCGTAGGCCCTTACTATAAGTTTGCACTCGGCACAGGTCGATAGGGCAAACAATCGATAGTGTCGGGTTGCGAGAGCGAGTGTAGAGTTGAGTGCAGTTCCCAGGTTGCGGGTCGAGCCGTGTGGAGGCCTGTTGATGTAAGGCAAGGCTTACCGACAAAGGGAGTGGCCATCGCCGCGGTTTAACCCCTTTGTGTTAGAATAATACGGGAAAGTGAAGATGTACAATTACGAGAGTGATCAGTGATATTTCTGTGCCGATATTTGTGGTTCCGCGTCTACCGCGCCGGCATCATTTGGATTGCAGTGTTGGATTGCAGTGATTGAATTTGCGTGTGACGATAATGAATAGCGAGGAAGCCTGTGCTGAGATTAGCAATAATTAAATATGTATGACGAAGGCAGTGGCTGTCTCCTTCCTTTTGTGTTTTTTGAGACGAATATAGGTTCTTGATTAGTGAAGCTGTGTTGGCGTTCTTCTTGTCACCAGACATTTCATTATTACAGCATTTGAGAAGGACAAAATGGAATATAACAACTCCGTAGCAGTCAAATCCGATTGCCAGCCCCATTAGGTACACGGTCACATTAATTAATAATTATTTTGGGCTGCTATCAGATCCCGATCGAGCGGGATACATTCAAATCGGAGGTGTTACACCCTTGGCTTACCGTGAAAGGACAAGTGCAATTTTCGGACGAATCGTAAAGAACAATAGGTAATTTTACCTTGCTTAACGCGAGAAATTCAATTTTGGATCGAGACAGAGCATAAACTTTAAATCGCGACAAGAAACAGTGCGTTTTGAACAATATGAAGTAGTGATATCTTACGATTGTGACTAAACTTTTTTTTCTTGCCATATTAGATAAAAATAATAGTGTCGATAAACTGTGTTATAATGTGCAAACGCGTAAATCTGCACGAAAAACTGTGAAAAGTGAACACCAAAGAAAGACATGTGTGAACATTACAACAGCAAACCGAACTAAGAATTCGTCACGGAAGCTTTTAAAGAAGTGTTTAATAGTAATATTGTGACCGAAATTGCTCTTTGAATAGTGAAAATCGGACAGCTTCATGTGGACCCATAAACTGTTATGCGGACGACAATGTATTGTGGCGACGCAATTATTGAGTGACGTCACGCAGACCCGTGTAGCAGCTGCGACAAAGAGCTTCGATCTGCGAGGTGATTTCACAGGTCATCCTAACTACCTGTGCAAGGAGTAGGTCAAGCACAGACGCACTACACCGACGGTCTTCAGCGCGACTTCGAGACACCGAGCGCCGACCCGGCATCTAGCGGCCGAACTACAAACTACGCCCGCCTGCAGCGCCACGGAGTGGCCGGCTGAGAACTACAAAGTCCCGCCACAGCGAGCAGCGCGTCTTCGAGACACCGAGCGCCGACCCGGCATCTAGCGGCCGAACTACAACTACGCCCCCCTGCAGCGCCACGGAGCGGCCGACGGAGAACTACGACGACTCGCCACAGATCTTCAGCGCGACTTCACGCGGCTCCGGTGGCAGTACGGCGCCATGCCCACTTCAAACGTCAAAACATCGCGACTCGTGGTAACGTCAGTTGGTGAGTGAAGATGACTGGTTGACATAACATTAAATTGTAGTGTGCAGTCTTCACGGTAAATAAACATTTCTAAACTGAGTTTTGCGTTAGGAAAAGTGCCCAATTACAGTAATTTCCGAAAAGTTTGCGGAACATACTCTGAAATATAGCATACTTATTTATGCATACTGCGCTGTCTAAATGGTGACTATACAGATATGCTCATTGTTTTTGGGGATTTTACATTTATAGATTTTATGAGAGGTGTGATTTGTCTTATTTAGAACATTTTACATAAGCTGTGTATGTGAGAATTGATATTTGAAGTTATTAGGTTTTGAGAGTGGTTATGTTCGGTATTCATACGCATTGTATCAATTTTGGGATTAACTGAAAATACTGCAGGTACTGTTTGATTAGTTTCATGATAATTAGGAGTGTTTTGGGTTACTAGAAGTTATTTTATATTACTTGCCTGTGCATTAAAAATAAACCAAACATGTCTACTGAAGATAAGCAGATTTGTGAGGCAGTAGTTGAAAGGAAAGGGATAGGACAGGAAGACAGAGATGATTCAGGAATCAGTGATTATGGATTGTCAGTAGATAGCCCAGTAGCACATTCAACTAGTTATCCCAAGACACTGGGACGAACGACGAGAGATAAGCCAGTTTCAGAGGATGCAGATATACGGTCAATGTTAGCAGAGTTGCTAAAGGAAGCCAAAGGAACAAGAGAATCACTAAAGGAAGAGTTATGAGAATCATTAGAGAAAAGTTTCAGAGAATCATTAGAGAAGGGTTTACAAGAAACTAGAGAAGAGGGAAAAATATTCCACAAATCATTAGAGAAGTGTTTACAAGAAACTAGAGAAGAGGGAAAAATATTCCACAAATCATTAAAGAAGGGTTTACAAGAAAGCTTGGAGTCATTTAAGGAAACTATAGCACAAGAGATCAAAACATCGCAAATGAAGATAGAATATAATTTGAAGAAGGAAATGCAGGAGCTAAAAGAACCGTTGAAAATGGACATCAACAAGAGAGAGAGTAAGCTACAGAAGAATATAGACCAAGTCCAGGGAGACGTGGAGAAGGTGGAAGGAAAGTTAACAAAAAAGATAGAAGACGATATTGAAGAAACGAAAGCCGAATTGGGAGAAAGAATCAACGAAGTGGAAACAAATTGCAATCATCAAATCGCCGAGGTGACGCAGATGCAGAAACAATGCAATGATGCGGTTAAGGGGATAGGAGATAGGCAAAACCAACTAGCTGTCAATCTGAGAAATGCTATAGCCGTGCAACGAGAAGAGGATAACAAGAGGGTTGCAATGGAGGTCAGACAATTACAACAGGGAGTGCAGCAATTGGAGAGCAAGACAGAAGAAATTGATAAACGAATTAGCAATGCCACTTTAACCGTTGGGGAAGGTAGAGTCGTTACCTTGATGAGCAGTGATAATTGGTATGTTCAAAATAATACAGGGCAGAAATTTAGACCGAAAGGAGGGTTGCACCTAATGATATTTATGAAATGGCTAAAAGGAGTTTTCCCAGCACATCTTAAAAACTCAGACAAGATTCAATTTGCAATAGATAGAATGGAAGGTGAGGCCTTCACTTGGGGAGTCAGGAAGAAGGAAGGGACTACTAGTTATGATCAGTTTGAAGGGGAATTCTTGAAGAAATACTGGTCCAAAAGTCATCAGTGTGCAGCAATTGAGGACCTACTCCACCACAAGTCACTTAGTAAATGGAGAGGAACGTTGAGAGAGTTTCCCGAACATTTGTGGGAATTGAACGAGACCTTGGAACAACCCCTGAGTGATGACGTAATGATATCAGCGATAAAAAGAAGAATGAGCTGGAGAATGCAAGAAACTGAATCCGGGAGCCTAATTAAAGATAGGGAGGCTTTGATTGAAATACTGGAACAGTTGGAATCTGTTCGATCACAGGAACACAATCAAGCTAATGATCAAAACCGAGGGGGAAATAATGACCCAAGGAATCATTTTGGTAATTCGTCTAATTATAGGGGAAGAGGTGGTGGCCATAGGTACAGGAACCATGGTGGTGAACGGCAATGGAGAAATGATTGGAGAAGGAGTGAAGAAACAAGAGATCATGAGAGAGGATGGGATAGGCGAATGAATGACACAGTGCATATAGAAGAGGCGGAGAGACCGGAAAACTGAATGCCACTCCAGATGAGGTCCGGTCAGGAGTGAGAGCTATAAGGACCAGTGTAAACCTACTAAGACACGACAATGGTGGAGATCTGAGAGAAGATCTACTGGAGGAAAGAAGTAGGATTCCCAAAGAACCCATGCTACCCATGATAGGGATCAAGCTATGTGGACTGGAAATCGAGGCATTAGTCGATACAGGAAGTGAAGCATGTGCAGTATCCAAGAGGTTATATGAACAGGTACTAAAACCAAATATTAACTTGCCTAGTTTCCCGGTGAGTGGAGTGAGAATTGTGAATGCGTTGGGTGCAAGGAGTAAACCTATTAAAGAACAAGTGTTGATTACCTTCGAGATAGAGGGAGAAGAATACGAAGCAACATTTTTGGTGGTGGCTGGATTGAACACATCGATTATTTTAGGGATAGATTGGTTGAATGAAGTTGATGCAGTAGTGAGTTTTGATGAAGGCACTATCAAGGTCAAAGGAAGAAAGGGAGAAGAGAAGAGATTAAAGTTTGCTGAGGGGAGTGCAATCGAAGAAGAGGAGGAATTCAGAAGGATAAATTTGTGTCATGAAGAGGAACCCATCATGGGATACGGGGAAGAGGAACTAGAAGAAGTGTTGATATACCTTGAGGGATTAGCATGAGAGGATAGACATAAAGAGGATAAGATCAGAAAAAAGTTGGAGGAGATGACACACCTAGATGAGGGGACTAAGGGGAAATTAGCCACAGTATTATACAGGCGTTGTAAGGTATTTTCTCAATGGCCAGCTATCATGAAAGGGGTGGAGCGTAAGCTAAAGATAAAGAACCATAAACCGTTCAATATAAAACAGTATTCCATTCCCCAGGCGAAACGAAGAGCAGTAGATGAAGAGATACAGAGGATGATGGACCTTGGTGTTATAGAAAGGGCCAACAGTCAATATAACAACCCCCTATTTGTTGTTGATAAGAAGGATGGAAAGGTGAGGATAGTTTTGGATGCACAAACAGTGAACAAAATCATCGAGCCGGAGCGGGACAAACTTGAGACTATAGAAGAACTGATTCAAAAATTCTGAGGAGCAAAAGTGCTTAGTAGTATCGACTTAACTGCTGGTTACTGGCAAATACCATTGGCCGCAGAGTCCCGCCAGTATACAGCATTTACTTATGGAGGAAGGTGCTATCAATTTAGAGTGTTGCCATTTGGGCTTAATGTGTCAGTGTCTGAATTCATAAGAGCGATGGATAAGATACTAGGTGAAGAGTTACTTAAAAAGGTCACCGTCTACGTGGATGACCTCTTGATAGCAAGCGAATCATGGGAAGAACATTTGAATAGATTGGATGCAATCTTGGCAGCTTTTGAAACCACAGGGGTAACTGTAAACCTGGACAAGTCGGAATTTGGCAAATCAAAGATAAAATTCCTGGGCCATATAATATCCGAGGAGGGTATCTATCCTGATCCTAGTAAAATGGAGGCTATTAGAAATTTTCCGACCCCCTATAGTAAGAAGCAGTTGCGAGCATTCTTTGGGGTTTGTGAGTTTTTATTTAGGAGCAGACAGCTCTGACTATGGACTAGGAATACATTTATACCAAATGGAGAGGAGCGGAAATGGTGAGAGTGTAAGAACAATAGCGTTCGGTAGCAGAAGTTTAAATGCTTGGGAGAGGAAATATTCGATTACTGAAAGGGAGGCATTGGCAATTGTGTGGGGGTTTAAGCGTTTCCGGTATTATTTGGCCGGAAGAAAGTGAAAGTAGTGACTGACCATAAGGCCCTTACATTTCTGACCACAAGCAAGTTGAGGCATAGCAGACTAACGTGATGGGCCCTGGCATTACAGGACTATGACTTTGAGATAATTTATGAACCAGGAGCAACACATATAATACCTGATGCTTTGTCAAGATTACCAGCTGACTCGAGAGGAATGTTGGTGGACAGGCCAGAAGGAGAAGAAGTTAGAATTAACCTGATGAAGGGAGTACAGTATGAAGAATTCATAAAGAAATTCCTAAAGAATGTGCGCAGGGAACAGAACGAGGATGAGAAATTAAAGACAATTAAAAACAAATACAGGTGTGCAGGAGAGGAAAGAATTCGCACATTTTATTATATTCATAATGGGATACTTTATAAAAGAAACAAGGAGAGTGAGGAGAACTGGAAACTCTGTGTGCCTGAGCATGTGGTAGAAAAATTAATGTGGTATACGCACTATAGTAATGCGCATTATGGACCGAAGAAGTGTCTGGAAAAGTTGAAGTTAGATTGTGCATTCAACAACATGGGAAGGCGTATACGTAAAGTACTGAGTACATGTGACACCTGTCAAAAATCTAAAACGACTACAGTGCAGCACAAAGGATATATGCTTCCAATTGTACCAACAGCAATTAAGGACATAGTTGCAGTGGATCTCTTTGGGCCACTTCCTGCCTCACGAGGGAATTACACACAAATCTTAGTAGTGGAAGAACTGGTTTCCAAATACATAAAATTTTACCCGTTGAAGAAAGCCACTAGTAGAGCCATCATTAACCAGTTTGAGAAAGACTATTTTTAAAAGGTGTGTATTCCTAAGTGAATTTTGAGTGATAATGGGTCACAATTTAGGTCAAAGGAGTGGACAGAGATGCTAAACGAACACAAAATAGAGCAAATTGCCATTTCCAGATATAGGCCAGCTTCTAACCCTGCAGAACGAACAATGAAGGAATTGAACCGTTTATGCCGAACATACTGTCATAGGAAGCATGGTTCATGGAAAGAATATCTGGAAGAATTTGAGCGGGTCAGGAATCACCTCCCACATGATTCTACAGGGTTTGCACCATGTGAAGTATTGCTCAATCAAGAACCCGACAGCATTTTTCGTGAGTTGCTAGTCTACCCACCAGGAAGTTCATTGACCTGGGAAAGGAAATTGGAGCTAGTGGAATTAAGTATGAAGGAGAAGGCTAGAAAAAGACAGGAAAGACACGACAAGTTAGTGAAACCGATAACTTACCGAGTGGGAGACTTGGTACTAGTAAAGGTTCATGCAAAATCAAAGAAAATAAACTCTGAAATACATAAATTTAACCACGTTTATAAGAGGCCGTACAGGATTATAAAAATTGGTCATCCTAACACTGTGGGGTTGGAATATGCACGGACAAAGAGAGTGCATGGTAAGGAACATGTGGAAAACATATAAAGGTACTACTCACACGAGAACAGGGATAACCCAGATGAGGAAGGGGAACTCGATTAGGGCAAATGTCTGAAATGAGAGTGTTCAAGCTCCTTGATGTAGTTGGGTAGGTCATGTTTAGGACATTTAGTTGTTAAACGGACTGTGAAAAAGGAAAATGTTTATTTACAGTGTGTTTTCTGATGTATTATAATTAGAATTGCATATTTCATATCGACGATTACCTGAGAATGGGTATGAAACCTGTAACAACTAATTTGTAGTATAATAATTCATATGTCATGTGTTCAAGTAATAATTTTTGATTGTATGTTGTGTGTTTCATTCAATATTGGACTGTAGAGGACTATTGCTGTTTGATATAAAAATTGTAATTTGGACAATGCCATGTTTATGAGATGTAATAACCTTTTGTAGAAATTATTGTGGAGGCAGCCCACTACCGGAGTCGAGGGATTATTTGGTGAATTGTACTTTCATTAATTATTTACACTATGTGTTTTGTTCAGATGTAGCAATGTCTAATTCCCTTGCCGATTCTTTTACGCCAGAGGCTCCAAAGAAGTTTTCGAGGGCGGGGATGTAAGGGGTCCGTAGGCCCTTACTATAAGTTTGCACTCGGCACAGGTCGATAGGGCAAACAATCGATAGTGTCGGGTTGCGAGAGCGAGTGTAGAGTTGAGTGCAGTTCCCAGGTTGCGGGCCGAGCCGTGTGGAGGCCTGTTGATGTAAGGCAAGGCTTACCGACAAAGGGAGTGGCCATCGCCGCGGTTTAACCCCTTTGTGTTAGAATAATACGGGAAAGTGAAGATGTACAATTACGAGAGTGATCAGTGATATTTCTGTGCCGATATTTGTGGTTCCGCGTCTACCGCGCCGGCATCATTTGGACTGCAGTGTTGGATTGCAGTGATTGAATTTGCGTGTGACGATAATGAATAGCGAGGAAGCCTGTGCTGAGATTAGCCGTAATTAAATATGTATGACGAAGGCAGTGGCTGTCTCCTTCCTTTTGTGGTTTTTGAGACGAATATAGGTTCTTGATTAGTGAAGCTGTGTTGGCGTTCTTCTTGTCACCAGACATTTCATTATTACAGCATTTGAGAAGGACAAAATGGAATGTAACAACTCCGTAGCAGTCAAATCCGATTGCCAGCCCCATTAGGTACACGGTCACATTAATTAATAATTATTTTGGGCTGCTATCAGATCTCGATCGAGCGGTATACATAAATCGGAGGTGTTACAATGTACGAGTACAGGTCGTATGTGCATGGTTGACGAAATATGGAGGTTTGCGTCTGACTCTGGCTCGTGCACGAATAGCCAAATGGTAAAGCACCGCTTGCGATAAGGGAGAAATCCGGGTTCGAGATCCGGTCCGACACAAATTTTCATTCTCCTGATTCCATTCTTCAGTTGATGGTTGTCCTTATTCGGAAATGCGAATGCGGTTAAGGGGGGGTAGGACGTGAAACGGGCCCACTTGGAGCAGGAAGGGCACCACACGACATTTTAATTTACACTGTCTATACTTTTACAAATAAATTCATAAAACTTTGTTAGCATGACCAGGAAGGATTCAGGATTCACACTCATAGCAGAGGAAGTTCAAAAACATAACAAAACAAAATTTTTTTACATGTGAAGTATCATCATTTTTCACTTGGCATTAGCTGCATTTGTTGCTGTAGGTACACTTTTTTTCATAAGTAAGAGAGATTCTTCGATGAATTTTGCACAGCATACAAACCATACTTACAGGTCTATGAAACTCTAGAATTTCCCAAATCTGGTAAAAACTGTGGTAAAAGTTGAGATAATTAACTATAAAATTCGAGTTTTGTCTAAACATGAAGTTTAAAAATGTAACAGCTCATTCATTTTTTTTCATAAATTAAATAAATTCTAGAGTTTCATACACCTGTAAGTGTGGTTTGTAAGGTGTGCAAAATTCATCGAAGAATCTCCCTTACTTATGAAGAAAAGTGTACCTATAGCAACAAATGCAGCCAACAATAAGTGAAAAAAATCATGAAATTTCACATTTAAAAAATATTATTTGAACTTACACTGCTATGCGTGTGAATCCTGAATCCTTCCTGCTCATGCTGACGAAGTTTTATGAATTTATTTGTAAAAGTATAGACAGTGCAAATTAAAATGTCCTGTGGTGCCTCTCCTTCTCGAAGTCGGCACGTTTGACGTCCTACCCCCCCTTAATGTGCTCAGAGTCGCTCTCCCACTCTGTAGCCGTTTTGCAACAGCACACAATCTTAACCTGCCGGTAAGTTTCAAACTATATTTTGGATTTTGATCTCTGAATTTCTCCACAAATATAAAAACTGGTCCCGCTTTTGTAATTAAGTGAAGCGTTGTGGTTTCGCCGACGTGCAAGAACTGCTCGCGACAGCAGCATGCTGCAGGGCATGCGGACCTGCGTCATCCAGTGGCAGATGGCGGTTGGACACCCACCGCTATCGGGGCCGACGTTCAAGACTCGCCGCTTCCCGCAGTCCCAGGAATTATGGATACGAAGGCGCCGCTCCAGTGGCCGTCGATTCCTGCGGCTTCACCGCGAGGCAACGCAGCTTGAGATCTGCCCTTCCATTCCCCCCGCTCCCATTCTTTCCACATAAACTCTGCTACTTTTTCATGACCGGACACATTCAGTCTTGACTCGCGCTAAGACCACCGTCCAGATGTGCTCCGTAACCGATACGACAACAGTCGGACCATAAATAAATATGTCCGACACAGGCAACTGTACTGTCGGACAAAGAATTCTTCGGCTCTCCTATCGCGCAGCCATCTGTGCTGTATTAGGGAAGTACCGATTAAAATAAATGGAAACAATATTGTTATTGTTGTTGTGGTCTTCAGTCCTGAGGCTGGTTTCATGCAGCTCTCCATGCTACTCTATCCTGTGCAAGCTTCTTCATCTCCCAGTACCTACTGCAGCCTACATCCTTCTTAATCTGTTTAGTGTATTCATCTCTTGGTCTCCCTCTACGATTTTTACCCTCCACGCTGCCCTCCAATACTAAGTTGGTGATCCCTTGATGCCTCAGAACATGTCCTACCAACCGATCCCTTCTTCTTGCCAAGTTGTGCCACAAACTCCTCTTCTCCCCAATCTTATTCAATACTTCCTCATTAGTCATATGATCTACCCATTTAATCTTCAGCATTCTTCTGTAGCACCACATTTCAAAAGGTTCTATTCTCTTCTTGTCCAAACTATTTATCGTCCATGTTTCACTTCCATACATGGCTACACTCCATGCAAATACTTTCAGAAACGACTTCCTGACACTTAAATCTATACTCGATGTTAACAAATTTCTCTTCTTCAGAAACGCTTTCCTTGTCATTGCCAGTCTACATTTTATATCCTCTCTACTTCGACCATCATCAGTTATTTTGCTCCCCAAATAGCAAAACTCCTTTACTACTTTAAGTGTCTAATTTCCTAATCTAATTCCCTCAACATCAACGTAATACTTAAAAGAAAGCGTAGACCTTAATCTAAATGTGTAATAACAAATCGAAATTTCGCGCCGTTATCCTGTAAGCTGGTAAGCGTGCTATAAACAGCGTGCAGAATGGCCTGTAGGTGGCAGCGTAGTGCAGATGCACACATACCGTCGCAGTATCAGTATAGAGATGGCCACCCCACTTGCGACTTGTACCAGGGAAGAACAGCGTTCTGATATTCCGTTTTTGCGCAGTGAAGGTGTGAAACCTACTGAAATTCATCGACAAATGAAGGTTCAGTATTGTGATGCATGTTTGTCACAGCAGCAAGTCTACGAATAGAGGAGGAAGTTAGCAAATGGTGTGACTTCAGTGGAAGATGCTCCTCGTCCAGGTCACGCACAACGAATTGTGACTCCACAGAACATTCTAGCAAATGAAGTCATAGTGAAGAACAACCGTCAAGTGACACTGAGTGACATTGCAGCATGTTTACAGATTAGTCATGGGTCAGCACACCACATTGTGCATGATGTCGTTCTCTCATTTCAGGAGTCATCTGCGCACCCATCTTGCCTTGTGAATGGCTCCCTGTAGGCGCCGCTCAGCAACACCAGTGCTGGAGGAGCAGTACGAAATGCAGAAGTCATCCGCATATAGAGAAGGTGAGACCGACGGCCCTATAGCTGCTGCTAGACCGTTAATAGACACTAAAAATAGAGAGACATTCAATACGCAGCGCTGCGGAACGCCATTCTCTTGAATACGGGGGTAGCTATGTGAGACACCGACTTGGAAATGGAAAGTACGGAGTGACAAGACGTTTTGGACAAAAATCAGGAGCAGGCCACAGAGACCCCACTCATAGAATGTGGCAAGGATATGATGTCGCCATGTCGTGTCGTATGCTTTAAATAAGTCAAAAATGACGGCAACCAGATGTTGGCGCCTGGAGAAGGCTGTTCGGATGGTAGACTCGAGGGACACAAGATTATCAGTGGTAGAGCGAGCCAGCAGGCCACATGACTCCAGGACCCAACCCAACCGCCGACACACCATACGTTCCACCAGCTTACAAAGAAAGTTGGTGAGAATGTTGGGTTGGTAGCTGTCCGCAACAAGTGGGTTTTGACCGGGTTTGAGCACTAGAATGATAGTGCTCTCCCGCCATTGCGATGGAAAGACGCCATCGCACCAGATCTCCTGATTATCCCTTGGATCCCGGAGGATGCGCCAAACGAAATGGACACCTCGACACTCTAAATTGCCGCGCAGCTCATCGTCAGACTGCAAAAGAAGGTCCCTGTGAAATATGATAGCCTGGACCATATTTAGGCTCGTATGGCGCGTGATGGAAACCCAGCTTGTCACAGGCGAGTAATGCCCATGACTGGGCAGAGGATGCTGTTTCGATCAAGACCCATCCTGACTGCGTTTTGGACAAATACTCCACCTCCACAAACTTGTCCTCTGAGGTTTCATTGACAAGAAAGATTCCCCATCAACGTACATACGAGGTACCGGGATGAATAAGCTTTGCTGCCATCCCTAGCCTGGCGTTTCTCCCATGGTGTGGCCAGGGGGGGGGGGGGCATTTTGGGGGCATATTTCTTAGCGCTGGAGTTCGATCTTGATCTCTTAGAGGTTGCTGGTGTTTGACCATCAGCAAGCGATGATGTACTACGCTTCATGGCATGTCATCCAACCCGATGCCACCCTCTCCGACTAGAGGCCCTCCGCACGGGCGCCACCCAGCCGCAGCAAAGGTCACCTGGCAGGATGGCCATTGCCGGGAGTCCTGATGCCCCAGGGTGATGGGCATCTACTCCTTGCCATACGTGGGGAGTTAACGGCGCAGGCATGAGTAAAGCGATCCCTTTCTGGTCAGGGGTCTACAACCAACAGGGTACATGGCGCCCCACGACAAAGGACTGGCTACCATGCTGGATGTCAGGCGCAAACGAGCTAAGAAATCCATTGTCGTCGACAGCGCAGAAAGTGATACTGCACAGAGGATGGAGGAAAATGCACCCAGGATAGCGACCTCGCCCAAGAGCTGGAGAATGAGTGGAAGTAGAGTTCCACATCGACGAAGGATGCGAGAGGTCTCAATGCATGTTGGACACTATGCACTATGTCAGGCGCCCTTCGCCAGTTGGCTCGCTCTTCGGGAAAATTTTGAAAAATGGAAGCCAAACCCTAAAGGGGACCATCACATAAAGACCGAAACGCGTGATTTTCCATTTAGTCGTCTCTTACGTCACGCAGGAATACCTCAGGCCTATTCAAATCCTTGGACCCACAGGAGGCTCAATGGTTCAAATGGCTCTGAGCACTATGGGACTCAACTGCTGTGGTCATCAGTCCCCTAGAACTTAGAACTACTTAAACCCAACTAACCTAAGGACATCACACACATCCATGCCCGAGGCAGGATTCGAACCTGCGACTGTAGCAGTCGCACGGTTCCGGACTGCGCGCCTAGAACCGCGAGACCACCGCGGCCGGCCCCACAGGAGGATTCTGCCTAAGTGATACAATGTTTGTATGAAAATTAATGAATAAAAGATACAGTAGCTTTTTCGGAAATAATAATATTGAGAATTTCAGTTTGAGCAGCATCTGTGTAATTGATGCAAGGGCCTTCTATGTTCATGGAGAAATCGCAGAAACAGCGACAGAAAGATGACTGATCAAGAGAGTCTTTAGTTGTTAAATTGCTCTTGAAAAATGAATCATTGTTCTTTCAACAGTTCTCCAGGATCCAATCTTGGCCGAAAACAAGAAATATCTACGTCACTAGGGTTGTCTCTCGTTGTAGAACAGCAGAACTTCAAGGTACGTTAATCAAACATTTCAAGAGAACAAATATCGGCATATCCTTTGTTGTAATAAAATTAATTGCGTAATCAGTAGAGAGACAGCTGTTACAGAGAAAACAAAAGAAAGTTCACTTTAGGATCCATATCAGGTAGCAGACTGTCCCTAACCTTGGTCTACCTCAAAAATGTATACAATTTCTGAAGTGTGTACTTATTTACCACAACTTAAGAATATTCGAAATGGTTTCACAACTTTTCTAGCTGTTATTTATGAATTTCTGAGGAGATTTTGAATACTTCTGAAAAGACGATTACTAAGCTTAACCCAAAACAAGTTCTTTATATACCCTAAGACTATAAATTTAGATGAGAATTCACCACAAGGCTACAGATTAATGATGAACCGCAGTCAGATTGTTTGCATACAGAGAAAATAAAACTTTAGACATAACAAAATACGGTTATTTTTCACGCAAGTTTGGAGAGATGTCAAATATCTGAACTACTTGGCTGTTAAAATTTTACCTCAGCCCTCACACACTGTGTTAGTACACTAACGAACTGCCGATACTTCAGTGGATTATTTTCATTTGGAATTCTACATGAAAAATGGCGTGGAGTTTGAGAACCACTCAGAAAAAACCCAACTTCTCTACTGATTTAATACTGACACGTATAGATAGCAAAATTTATTTCTTTTTGGGATATGACGAGGGTGTGGGGTAGATTTAAGAGACGGAGATATTATTGGAAGGCCTTTCTGGTATATCACCTCCATACAAATACGAAAAAAAAATTGTTCTGAGTCGACAAGAAATGGTAAGGGTTGGTACAGGGAGAGCAGCGTAGTTTCACATATGTCCATAGAATTCAACAAATTACAAATCCAGGAAATTAAGCACTGTTTTCAAACGTAGGACGTTAATTTTGACGAGGAACGAAAGTTCTCAGAATCATGCTTTTCGGGTATCACGTGGGGGACTGAAAACTATGGGCGTCCGAGGAAATCCGAGCTATGTTCCTAATATACAGCATCAAGAGACGTTACACATTTATCTCCCTTCCTTCCTTCGTTTTTTTTGCAAGAAGTGTGGTAATCCAGCAAGTTTGCAGAATAGCTTGGAAAGTACGACTACTAGCAAAATTAGAAGTTTTACAGGCATCTGTTAACAGCTCACTTAGTGGAAAATGGCATTGTGACTGCATTAATGGAGTGACTTTTCCCTCATCAATTAGCATCCCATTGTTACCTACTTATCAGCTATACTCTTCAGCAACGAACATAGCCACGTTTCTCGCTAGCTTTGTCACCGGTTTCATTCATGACCTGTAAAAACCATCGAACAAAAGACATCTAGAGCGGAATGAAACCAACCGACGGATAGGAGGTGCATATTTCCACCGGGGTATTTTGCAGAGGGAGACAGGTAGCGAGAACTATTGTCAAACACTTTGTTTACGAGGCGAGTCAACTGCAAACCTTAAATAATTTTTAAATATTATTTATGCGAATGTGCTGCGAATACATAGAAAGAAAGATCCCTTATCCTTTACCTACAATATAGCAGGTCAGCAACTGGAAGCAGTTAATTCCATAAATTATCTGGGAGTGCGCATTAGGAATGATTTAAAATGGAATGATCATATAAAGTTGATCGTCGCTAAAGCAGATGCCAGACTGAGATTCATTGGAAGAATCCTAAGGAAATGCATTCCGAAAACAAAGGAAGTAGGTTACAATACGCTTGTTCGCCCACTGCTTGAATACTGCTCAGCAGTGTGGGATCCGTACCAGATAGGGTTGATAGAAGAGATAGAGAAGATCCAACGGAGAGCAGCGCGCTTCGTTACAGGATCATTTAGTAATCGCGAAAGCGTTACGGAGATGATAGATAAACTCCAGTGGAAGACTCTGCAGGCGAGACGCTCAGTAGCTCGGTGCGGGCTTTTGTTGAAGCTTCGAGAACATACCTTCACCGAGGAGTCAAGCAGTATATTGCTCCCTCCTATGTATATCTCGCGAAGAGACCATGAGGATAAAATCAGAGAGATTAGAGCCCACACAGAGGCATACCGACAATCCTTCTTTCCACGGACAATACGAGACTGGAATAGAAGCGAGAACCGATAGAGGTAGTCGAGGTACCCTCCGCCACACACCGCCAGGTGGCTTGCGGAGTATGGATGTAGATGTAGATATTGTGCAGAAGTGGTACAAAGCTTTATCACTTTTCAACATAATCTGCCCCACGCTCAATGCAAGACCTCCAGCGCTTACAAAGTGCATAAATTCCTATAGAAAAAAATTCTTTTGGTAGTACGCGCAAACACTCATGCACCGCGTGGCGTACCTCTTCATCAGAACGGAACTTCTTTCCTCCCATTGCGTCACTGAGTGGTCCAAACATATGAAAATCACTTGGAGCAAGATCTGGTGAGTATGGTGGATGAGGAAGACACTCAAAATGCGGGTCTGTGATTGTTGCAACTGTTGTACGGGCATTGTGGGGTCTTGCCATGGTCATGTTGCAAAAGGACGCCTGCTGACAGCAATCCACGTCGCTTTGATTTGATTGCAGGCCACAGATGACTTTTTAGGAGATCTGTGTATGATGCACTGGTGACAGTGGTCCCTATAGGCATGTAACGCTCCAAAACGACGCCTTTTTCGTCCCAAAAGAGAGCATAACCTTCCCTGCTGATGGTTCTGTTCTAAACTTCTTTGGTTTTGGTGATGAGGAATAGCGCCAGTCCTTGCTCGCTCTCTTCGTTTCCGGTTGGTGGAAGTGAACCCAGGTTTCGTCCCCAGTAACGATTCTTGCAAGAAAGCCATCATCTTCTCGTTCAAAACGCCGAAGAAGTTCTTCACAAGCATCAACACGTCGTTATTTCATTTCAGGAGTCAGCTGCCGTGGCACCCATCTTGCAGACACTTTGTGAAACTGGAGCACATCATGCACAATGTGGTGTGCTGACCCATGACTAATCTGTAACCATGCTGCAATGTCATTCAGTGTCACTCGGCGGTTTTCCTTCTCTATGGCTTCAACTGCTGCAATGTTCTGTGGAGTCACAACTCGTTGTGCCTGACCTGGACGAGGAGCATCTTCCACTCAAGGCACACCATTTGCGAACTTCCTACTCTACTCGTAGACTTGCTGCTGTGAAAAACATGCATCACCGTACTGAACCTTCATTTGTCGATGAATTTCAATAGGTTTCATACTTTCACTAAGCAAAAACGGAATAACAGAACGCTGTTCTTCCCTGGTGCAAGTCGCAAGTGGGGCGGCCACCTTTATACTGATACTGCGACGGTATGTGTGCATCTGCACTATGCTGCCACCTACAGGCCATTCTGCACGCTGTTTGTAGCGCGCTTACTGCGCGAATTTTCGATTTGTTATTACAAATTTAAGGTTTTCATTTGACTCACCCTCGTACTATGATGATGTTAAAAGGAAACAGCGCTGCTGATGTAACAATTTTATCATCTGTAAAACATGTACACTTATATGTGATTCAACAAAAAATGGAGTAATTGTGAAGATTTTCTTTCCAAACATCTCCATTTTTTTTGGGTTCCGCACCTAAATCGATAAAAAGGGAACCAGTATAGGATGACTTTGTCGTTCACCTGTCTGTTCAACTGTTAAGCTCCTTTCTTTCAGGAAAGGTTAAAAGTATCAAATAGAAATTTATGTCAAATACTAGGGTCTATAGTCCCTCGGTGGTGTAAAACAATTTAACCTTCTAAGTCAATTCAGTCAAAATATACGGTCATTTTTATCACGGTTTTGACACTCGCAAATTCACTTATAAAAACCTATAGATGGACTATCTACATGCGTAATTAAGATTGTACGGAGCCCTTCGTAGGCACTTAATTATGAATCAATGTAAGTAACGCATTACGAAACATGGTTTTTAATATCTTAGTTTAGTGAAGACTCACAACCCCCAGTGTTCTGTTCTATCGGTCTGATTTAGCTGCTGCGATTGCTACTACCACTACTCTACGAGCCTTTGCGTGTGCCTATGTGTGTGCTGTAGCGTATGTGTAAACGTACGTGGTGTATGTGTGTGTGTGTGTGTGTGTGTGTGTGTGTGTGTGCGTGATAATGAGACCCACAAGCGACGGGGGCTGTTCCATTAGTGCCCCGCAATCACCACACTTCCATGATTGCGCTGCTCACCGAAGCGTTATCTCTGGCTGATGTTCCCTGATACTAATCAACTTTCCGCGACCCATTTGTTTAAAGCACCGACAAAGCTGAATACAGCGCTTCCCGAGAAAAAAAGGGCCCACCCTAGTTAACACTCAGTACTTATTATGGAAGTTTGAAACGGAGTACTTCACCGACAAGTTTTAAATGAAAAAACGACACATGAACAGATCGTCTAGAAACCAGCTCGTATGGGCATATCCCGCAAGTAATAAACAAATTTGAAACAATTTGTGTGCGTCGTATCGACATTTTTGCGCTTTCAGTACTTTCAAAGGCTTCTTTCAAGTAACAGAATCAACAGATGACATCGTCACGCACTTTCTAGTAGTTTTCATATGTAATAAAACACGGGTTCGGACGGATGACCTCGCTGTTTGGTTGCCTCCCTCAAATTAACCATCGAACCACCCAAAACAAGAGACAGTTGCAGGACTATTTAATTGTTTACATTGGTTCTACTTTAGGGCATCTTTCAAGAAGTCTTTAAGTATTCTGTTACGCAGAAGAAAAGCCATCGTGACCTTCTTCGTATTCAAGGATTAGGCCTTTTTGACTGTTCCGCCCCAGAATTGTCACGTTACCTCTTCAAGGTATGTCCAAAGTTTCTCTTTCCTAATGAGTTGTTTAGTATTGCAGCTTCAGTTTTCCTCCTATTATACATACGTTGGACGTGGTCTTTCCAATTCAGTCCGCATTTTTCCAGGTATAAGTAATAGATCCAGTTATTATCTAATAACAGTGTTTCTTCCATGGTCTGGTAATGAATATCCCGCTACAAAGAAGAGGAACTTCATCTCTTATGATTTGACGTAATATTGGAGTCTAACATTCGCTACCATCAACATTAAGGACAAGGCTATTACTTTTCATAGTTTCAAATTGTATATATTTCAATGTACGTTGTACGGTTTCACAGAAATTTCAGCGTGGCCAATTTTATCTCTCATCTGACTTCGAAAATTTAAAATTGCGTTCACTCTTGTTCAATTATTTTTAAGAATTTTGGTTCTTATAGGTTCCAATCCTTTGCTTTTGTTTTATTTGTCGATATTTTCATTCCGCATTTAGAGGAAATTTTGACTCAACTTATGTCCTGCAGTTTTAGCATTTTGTTCAGACTTTCCTATTATCAGATGAGCATCAACAAGTGGCAGCGTCTTGAAACTAAAATAATCGCTTCTTAATGTGTCGTTTGATGTAATCAGCTATATACACTCCTGGAAATTGAAATAAGAACACCGTGAATTCATTGTCCCACGAAGGGGAAACTTTATTGACACATTCCTGGGATCAGATACATCACATGATCACACTGACAGAACCACAGGCACATAGACACAGGCAACAGAGCATGCACAATGTCGGCACTAGTACAGTGTATATCCACCTTTCGCAGCAATGCAGGCTGCTATTCTCCCATGGAGACGATCGTAGAGATGCTGGATGTAGTCCTGTGGAACGGCTTGCCATGCCATTTCCACCTGGCGCCTCAGTTGGACCAGCGTTCGTGCTGGACGTGCAGACCGCGTGAGACGACGCTTCATCCAGTCCCAAACATGCTCAATGGGGGACAGATCCGGAGATCTTGCTGGCCAGGGTAGTTGACTTACACTTTCTAGAGCACGTTGGGTGGCACGGGATACATGCGGACGTGCATTGTCCTGTTGGAACAGCAAGTTCCCTTGCCGGTCTAGGAATGGTAGAACGATGGGTTCGATGACGGTTTGGATGTACCGTGCACTATTGAGTGGCCCCTCGACGATCACCAGTGGTGTACGGCCAGTGTAGGAGATCGCTCCCCACACCATGATGCCGGGTGTTGGCCCTGTGTGCCTCGGTCGTATGCAGTCCTGATTGTGGCGCTCACCTGCACGGCGCCAAACACGCATACGACCATCATTGGCACCAAGGCAGAAGCGACTCTCATCGCTGAAGACGACACGTCTCCATTCGTCCCTCCATTCACGCCTGTCGCGACACCACTGGAGGCGGGCTGCACGATGTTGGGGCATGAGCGGAAGACGGCTTAACGGTGTGCGGGACCGTAGCCCAGCTTCATGGAGACGGTTGCGAATGGTCCTCGCCGATACCCCAGGAGCAACAGTGTCCCTAATTTGCTGGGAAGTGGCGGTGCGGTCCCCTACGGCACTGCGTAGGATCCTACGGTCTTGGCGTGCATCCGTGCGTCGCTGCGGTCCGGTCCCAGGTCGACGGGCACGTGCACCTTCCGCCGACCACTGGCGACAACATCGATGTACTGTGGCGACCTCACGTCCCCACGTGTTGAGCAATTCGGCGGTACGTCCACCCGGCCTCCCGCATGCCCACTATACGCCCTCGCTCAAAGTCCGTCAACTGCACATACGGTTCACGTCCACGCTGTCGCGGCATGCTACCAGTGTTAAAGACTGCGATGGAGCTCCGTATGCCATGGCAAACTGGCTGACACTGACGGCGGCGGTGCACAAATGCTGCGCAGCTAGCGCCTATCGACGGCCAACACCGCAGTTCCTGGTGTGTCCGCTGTGCCGTGCGTGTGATCATTGCTTGTACAGACAGCCCTCTCGCAGTGTCCGGAGCAAGTATGGTGGGTCTGACACACCGGTGTCAATGTGTTCTTTTTTCCATTTCCAGGAGTGTATTATGTCGTCAGCATCAACATCAACACTGAAAAGAGTAGGCAACAGGGGCTGCCTTATCTGACTCTTAGATTAATATCGGCAGAATCTGTCCCATTCCTTACAAGACGAACACTTATTTTATAATTTTTGTGTAAAGATTGCATTATCTTAATCAGATGTGCTGGAACTCCCATTTCCTTTAGTGATTCGTTTACCGTTTTACCATGTGAAACGCCTTCTCATGCCCGATAAAAATAAGATGTTAATCTAAATTCTCTTCTTTCCTCGTTTACTTGCGCCAAAATGACAGTTTGACGGTAGCGGAAGGACAGAAAATCCTAAGTAGTTTTTGTCGCATGTCAGATCAGTAAACGAATCGAGGCCATCTATCCTGACACTCTGTGAATGTTGTGACACTGAAATAGAGGATGACTTAGGAAAGGTAGGAATACTAAAATTTTCCAAAGTTGTTTCTGAGGGGGAGTTCGCACTGTGATAGTCATGATATTTTTTTGTGGGGCGCTCAACTTCGTGGCCATCAGCGCCCATACAAGTTTCCATTTCCAGTCTCGTCACTTCCAGAATGACGATGAGATGACAAGGACAACAAATACACCCAGTCCCTGGGCGGATAAAATCCCCGACCCGTCCGGGAATCGAACCCTGGGCCCCGTGATCCAGAGACAGTAACGCTAGCAAATGAGCTGCGAGCAATTCGCACTCTAGTTCCTCCTTTAAATCATTGCACGAACGACTAAATGACAACTATCGAAATAAGTGTGCAGTGCATTGAAAAGCAAGTGAAATCACTCAACTGACTGGATACCAGTTCTATTCTACATAGAGTAGGCAAAAGAACTTGCTCATATGATAGCAGAATTGTACCGTAGGTCTCTTTAGGAGCGAAGCATTCGTAACGATTGTAATGAAATGGAATACCTACTGCCGTCCTTACGATGTTATTTATAATACAGGGTGATTCAAAAAGAATACCACAACTGTAGGAATTTAAAACTCTGCAACGACAAAAGGCAGAGCTAAGCACTATCTGTCGGCGAATTAAGGGAGCTATAAAGTTTCATTTAGTTGTACATTTGTTTGCTTGAGGCGCTGTTGACTAGGCGTCAGCGTCAGTTGATGCTAAGATGGCGACCGCTCAACAGAAAGCTTTTTGTGTTATTGAGTACGGCAGAAGTGAATCGACGACAGTTGTTCAGCGTGCATTTCGAACGAAGTATGGTGTTAAACCTCCTGATAGGTGGTTTATTAAACATTGGTATAAACAGTTTACAGAGGATGGGTGTTTGTGCAAAGGGAAAAGTTCTGGACGGCCGAGAACGAGTGATGAAAATGTAGCACGCATCCAGCAAGCATTTGTTCGCAGCCCAGGAAAATCGACTCGCAGAGCTAGCAGATAGCTGCAAATTCCACAATCAACTGTATGGAGAGTCCTACGAAAAAGGTTAGTTATGAAACCTGAACGTCAACTACCCGAGGCGATGGATCGGCTGCCAGGCAGCCCGTGACAGAGCACTTCATCACTGGCTTCCAAGAAGCCCAGATCTTACCCCTGCGATTTTTTCTTATGGGGGTATGTTAAGGATATGATGTTTCGGCCACCTCTCCCAGCCACCATTGATGATTTGAAACGAGAAATAACAGCAGCTATCCAAACTGTTACGCCTGATATGCTACAGAGAGTGTGGAACGAGTTGGAGTATCGGGTTGATATTGCTCGTGTGTCTGGAGGGGGCCATATTGAACATCTCTGAACTTGTTTTTGAGTGAAAAAAAACCTTTTTAAATACTCTTTGTAATGATGTACAACAGAAGGTTATATTATGTTTCTTTCATTAAATACACATTTTTAAAATTGTGGTATTCTTTTTGAATCACCCTGTATGTCTACCAGTTTCGGTGCTTCAGTTCACAATCTTGAGGCTTTAACTGACACTGAGATGATTAACTTAAATCGTATGCATGATTTCATCATTGGCCAGCACCTGTGAACTGGTTTTCGCAGACTACCTGTAGCAATGATGTTGTGTTTCCAACAATCAACTATCAAGTTGACAATACATGTACATTGTCTAAATAAGCTTGCAGTTCGTTTTGATTTCATGATGACTTTACTTGAAGGTAAACGACAGAATCGTCTGCAATGTATGAGGTCTGCTCAGATCGTCTCCTAAATCGTTTATGCAAATTTTAGAACAGTAGAGGGCCTATAACACTTCCTTGAGCAACTTCTAATTCACTCTATGTCCACTACCCGTCTGTTACTAGGATCTGTGACCTTCCTGACAGGAAATCATGATTTCTATCGCAGAACTGAGACGATCATGGGCAGACAACTTGATTAGAAGGCACTTGTGATTAACGGTGTCAATAGCCTTCTGGAAATCTAGAAATATGGAAACATCTTAAGATCCCCTGTCGACAGCATTCATTACTTCCTTTGGATACAGAGCCAGTTGTGATTCACATCTACGATGTTTTTTGAATACATGTTCTTTAATTGACAATATATTGTACTCTTCGACATATTTCATGATATTGGAACACAGTATATGTCCCAGAACCCTACTACAAGTCGATAAATCGATGTCGGTGATATGGATCGACAAATCAGAGAATCGCAAGTATTTCTTTTCTTGTGTGTCGTTGGGACGAGCGCAAATTTCCGGGCTTTAGATACGAATCTTTCATCGAGCGAGTGGCTCTACGTGATTGCTAAAGACGGAGATATTTCATCAGCGTATTCCGAAAGGAAGACTTGCCTATATTAATTGACTTAAGTTGCTTCATTGCACCGAGGTTATTTACTTCGAATTACTGATGTTGATTCTGAAATATTGAATGCATCTTCTTCGGTGAAGGAAGTTCGTGAAATATTGTTTAGTAAGCCCGCTTTAGTGGCACTGTCATCGGTAACGCTACCATTATTATCGTGCAGTGAAGTTATTGTTATCTTACCACTATACTTTTCGTGCCACAAGGTTTCGACACAATGTTTCGTTGTGGAAACTATTAAAAGATAACGTATTGAAATCCATCTCAAGTTTTTAGCGTCTGTAAACTGCTGCCAGCGCTGGAGATTTTAGTTTATTCTGCATATGACACGGTACTGACATCTTTTGTGTACCATAGGGGATCAGTTCCGTTTCTTATTAATTTACTTAATATTAAATTCTGAACTGCCGTCAGCACTATTTCCATAAGTTTAAGCCACATTTGGCCGACTCTTACATAGTTAGTATGGAAGGAATGGAGACTGTCTTTTCGGAAGGAGTCAAGCGAAGTGTTTGTCTGTTTTCTTCAATAGATAAATTTTACTTTCACTTTTTGGATTTGAAGGTACAGTATTCAGTCTTTCTGCAGTCACCTTGAAATCACTGATTCCTGTAACAATCATAACGCTCTCAGGATTGTCTACATCTTGAAACATCTTTCAACAATTATACATGACTGTGGTTAAACTGACACACAATATTTTTAGCGCTACGCAATCTGACTTTCAAAAATCCCTACAAAAGAATGGCCCTGACTAACATTAACCTATACGTTTCACAAATCACTTACGTCACAAAAATCTTCGTTACTCGAACTACTGCAATACAGCGAGTGCCACTACTGCCAGCTAAATAAAAGATTCAAACTACTGAAGGCAATAACTACTGATAGGCACAGTTAGCAAAAGAAAGATTTTGATAGAGAACAAACAATGTATTCACCTTAATAGTGTTCAAAAGTCATAATATAGATAGCAGTTCATAACATCCATTCTTACAAATTTACTCTTTCTTAATGAGACACGTCCAGATCGTCCGCTCTCAAAAATCCGCCATCTCACTTCCCCACATCCACCACTGCTGGCGGCTCACCTCCAACTGCGCAACGCTACGCACTGTTAACATCCAGCTGCCCAACACTACAATGGCAGACAACAATGCGAACTAGCCACAGTCTGCAGACAGCACAGCCAGTGATTTTCATACAGAGCGCTACGTGGCGTTACCAATAAGAAAACCTAAACAGCCTACTTACAATCTATATACATTCTCTGTACACCACTGTGAAGAGCATAACAGAGGGTACGTCCCATTGTACCTGTTTTAATAACTTGTTCCATTCCCGTATGGATCGCGGTCCGTAGTTAATCTAATCTTGTCCTCACGATCCCTATAGGTGCTGTACGTATGGAGTTTAACAAAGTCCTAGAGTCATAGTTTGAAGCCCTTCTTGAAACTTTGAAAGCAGCTTTCTCGAGATAGTCTGTGTTTGCCAGTTCAGTTTCTTCAGCACCTGTGGCACTGCCACACGTGTAAAGAGTCCTGTGACCCTTCGCGCTATCCTTCACTGTGTAGCCGAATGTCACCGGTAAACATCTTCAACTTTTATAGTCCTGTCTTCCTCAGTTGCGTGTAATATGTAGGAAATTGTCCACGCAACCTGCCACTGATGATGCCTTGCAGAAAATAAAGGCGAAACGCGTATGGAACTAAAATTGTGTTTTATTCAGTTGCTGTCAGACGGTCCATAAGTAAAAATTATTAATATACCGTAATATCACCGGTAAAGTCTATCTGGTATGGATCCCACACATTTCAGGAACACTCTAAGACGTGAGGCATGAGTGATTTTTAAGCAATCTCTTTCGTAGACTCATTTCATTTTCTAGTATTATACGTACATACCGAATTCTGGCAAATACTTATGTACGCCGGCCGGTGTGACTGAGCGGTTCTAGGCGCTTCAGTCTGGAACCGCGCGACCGCTACGGTCGCAGGTTCGAATCCTGCCTCGGGCATGGATGAGTGTAATTTCCTTAGGTTTAAGTAGTTCTAAGTTCTAGAGGACTGGTGACCTCAGATGTTAAGTCCCATAGTGCTCAGAGCCATTTGAGCCATTTGAACTTAATGAACGACTGAGCTTATAACGATCGTTCCATTCCACACGTGGGAAGTGTTCCACCCAGATACTGTTGTGAGTTGTCCAACTGACACTCGTTTATACTGGAATCATAAGATACTATCTTGTTTTCATTCAGTGAAGCGCACAATTCTCCTTTTTTTTTTTTTTTTTGATCAATTATAGCAAGTTTGGAAATCTTTCCACCACCTTGAAATCTTGTCGGTATTTCACTCAATATCTGTGCAGCTTTTTTCAGACAGTTTCTCATTACAGATAAATGTCCGCCCCCGGTAGCTAAACGGTCAGCGTGACGGATTGTCAATTCTCTGGGCCCAGGTTCGATTCCCGGCTGGGTCGGGGAATTTTCTCCGCCCAGGGACTGGGTGTAGTGCTGTCATAAGCATCATCCTATCATCCTTATCGACTGCGGGTCGCCGAAGTAGCGTCGAATTGAAAGACCGGCACCCGGCGAACGGTCTGCCAGACGAGGATCCCTAGCCATACTAATAAATAAATAATTACAGATAAATGTTTCATTTGTGAAATTTTTGAGGTTACAGTTGATATTGGCAGCAAGGTCGTTAATATGCAGCATCAAACGGGTTCCAATAAACTTTCCTGGGGCACACCCGAAGTTACTGCCACATCTGTATACGGCTATAAATCTAAGATAACATTCTACGTCCTCCCTACCAAAAAATTGCCAATGTAGCCACAAATTTCGCGTGATGTAATATACGGTAGTACTTCAGATAATAAGCGGGATGTAGTACTCAGTCAAAGGCTTTTCGGAAGTTGAGAAATCACCTACCTGACTGCCTTGATACATAGCTTTCGGAAGGTCATGTGAGAAAATTGAGAGTTGAGTTTCGGAATCCGTGCTGGTTGGCATGTAGCTCATTCTCTTTGAGGTACCTCATTATGTTTCAGCTCAGAATTTGTTGTAAGAGAAGACGTTATGTATACTTCTGGTACCCTTCACAAAGACTAGTGTTTTCCCTTAACTGCTGGGCATGGTTTTCTGTTCGAGGGATCTACAGAAGATTATAGTTAAAAGAGAGTCTAATTCAGCTGCAAATTAGATATAAAATGTAAAAGGTATTCCATCGGGCCATGGTGGGGCCAAGGTGACTTGTTCAATTTTAGCTATTTCAGCTATTTCCCAATATCGCTGGTATATGAAGCGGAGCGAGAATTAAACTATAGAAATGCCGCTGGATTTTCATTTGTAAAGGGACATTCCAAAAGCTTTTCTGCTTTTCTGTCAATGCTTCGCCACACCAATTTCATTCCATACATGTCTGGACATTAACAATGGTACGACAAACAGCCTATGATCATATTTGTTTCGCGTTTTGTCAGATATGCTTCGATAATATGCTACTACATTAGTCGCTGAGGGCTTAACGCATTTCCCTCTTTATAGCCAACCGTATCTCATTCAGTATCTTCCTATCTCTAACCTATGCTTCGCTTGGCACCTATTATGCGGATCTCTGTATCTTTCGAACATTCGTTATACTGCCTATATGCCATGGATGGTCCTTCCCTACCTGAACTATTCTGGAAGGTACTTACCTGTCAAGTGAATTGTCAATTATTCTGCTAAACCCGAGCCACAATTATTTTAGAGGCTTCTCTCCAGCTCTGTTTAGTTTATAAATTATAGAGCGCAGCAATCCGTCGTCCTTTCTTTTACAGGTTTTATTTGGACAATCCAGATTTCGGCTAGTGCACTATTTTCTAGTCTCTATGCGTGTCAATTCCCTGTCGTTCGGGCGTCAGTCACAGTTCTTTGAGTTCTAGAACATACTGCGTTGATAATGGCTAGGCGCTAGCCGAAATCTAGATTTGCTAAAAAAAAAAATCCTGCAAAAAAACGACAGCTGATTGCTGCGCTCTATAGTTTATAAGTCACTTCACAGTCGCTGAATATACCCACGTTCCTAATGGAAGATAACCTAATAATTTTTTAATGTTCCTCGCTGAAATAAAGCACTACTGTCAATTTCTCTAATATGCTGAAAATACAAATCCTCCCACTTGGCTTAGTTGTCCACTATAGTTTGCTAATCAGTGTTGCTAGAATTGTCTCATGGTCACTGATGCATCTTACTGTGTGGACATTCTCAAAGAATACAAGTCCTTTTGTTGCTATTGCATACGATATAGTTCGCTTATGAGTGGGCTTACGAACAGATTGTTGCAGGCAGGTGCCAGAGAACGCATTTAGTAATGGCTTGCAGGCCGACTTGTCATGCCAACCACTTACAAATCTTCAATTTTCGCGGATGATCTTCGGATGAATAAAGTCTCTTCCAATTATGAAAGTATGTTTGGGAAACTTGCGTAATAGTAAAATTAGGTTCTTCAAAGTTTTAGGTTACATCTCGAGGTTAATGTGGTGGTCGGTACAAGGATCTGATTATAAGTGCATGCCCACCGTTGATACTAAGTCTCTCCCAAGACAATGTCGCATGCATTTTCAGTTTCTCTCTAGGTGGTTTTTCCTTTCGATGTATAATTCAGTTTTATCCAAATACTCACTCCTATCATTTTCACGCATTAATCAGCCTTATGTACGTGGTGTAATATGAGGTCCACAGATTTTTAGGAACGCTTCAAATTCCGACACTTTATTACGAATTCAGTGGCAGCTAGTCACTAAAATTTTAATACACTCGCCTGTAGGGAGCGTTTCGTAGGCTCTTATACCGACATTTCTAGGTTCCAAAATGGCTTTCGCTATGTGGATTGGAGAGAGAGTCGTCCAATTTAAACGGTCAATACCTGTTAGCAGTCTCGTACAGTACACACCTGACCCATTTAGATGGACCCTACAGTTCTCAAACCTATGGCTCAAGTCCAGGGAGTCGCAGCCTAGCTTGTCACGGGATTTTAAAAGGCTCTGGTTTAGTCCTTCCGCTCGACTCAGTACCAGGCCAACATCGCCTTCGTTAACCTCAGTAAATACTTTCTACATGGACGTGAGTGACCCAAGACCTGCATAACGCTTACACGTTCACAGGACGTATTTACAAAGTATTTAGTGAGGTTAACGAAGGCGATGTTGGCCTGATTTACTCGACGATGCCCTTTGGATATACTTTCTAAGGGTTAGTCCTAAGAAATACCAAATTAAGATCACCCTGAAGATGCCTAAATAAGGTGAAACGTGATGTGTTGGCAGAAGAGCCAACACCGTGTTGCTAGAGGAGGCCGAAATGCACGCGTTTAAGCTCACGCAGACTGGCGTGAGGTCTGTAACAGTTAAAGGAGTTGAGTCTAGTAAATAAAGTACGTAGTTGCTTGAATACTTAACTTTAATCCATAATTGGAGAACATCGCTCTTGATGATACATAATTACAATCTCAATATAAACTGGTAATGGCGCCTTGCTAGGTCGTAGCAAATGACGTAGCTGAAGGCTATGCTAACTATCGCCTCGGCAAATGAGAGCGTATTTGTCATTGATCCATCTCTGGCAAAGTCTGCTGTACAACTGGGGCGAGTGCTAGGACGTCTCACTAGACCTGCCGTGTGGCGGCGCTCGGTCTGCAATCACTGACAGTGGCGACACGCGGGTCCGACGTATACTACCGGACCGCGGCCGATTTAAAGGCTACCACCTAGCAAGTGTGGTGTCTGGCGGTGACACCACAAAACGCGTAGCTGATAAATAAAAAAAAAACAACTAAAATTGCAACCAAGACTGTTTTCAACTAATACTATTAAACAATGGTTTGCTGATTCATGCCACAGATGGACTGAAAGAACTTCTCGACTATATAAAGTCAGTTCGTAGTAAAAATATTTCTGTTACTGGTAAGTCACAAATATGTACAGTATTTAAGAATCATTTTCTGAGCATTTCTGGTGAATTAAATAAAAACCTCGTTTCCACTCGGAATCATATAACTCTCTTGGAAAATGCCTTTCGGAGATTGATATCTGAAGTACTCTGTGATAGTGACAAGGGCCGAGCGGTTCTAGGCGCTACAATCTGGAAACACGCGACCGCTACGGTCGCAGGTTCGAATCCTGCCTCGGGCATGGATGTGTGTGATGTCCTTAGGTTAGTTAGGTTTAAGTAGTTCCTGTAGTTCCTCAGATGTTAACCCTAGGAAGCCCAAGCCTTTTTTCTAACTTGGATGCCTAAGGAGGGGGGGGGGGGGGGTTCGGCGAGCCCACAGGTATTAAGTAAGTTTACTGACGAAAAATAACAACTTTCAAAATGGTTTATGTATTTTAACTAAGGCATCGGTTTATAAATGTTGTTAATTGTTGTAAATATTGGATTGAGTGAATAAAAAATTGACATAATACAATACAAAATACAGATGTGTTCATATACAATAGACTACTCTGAGCCCTCAACTTCAAGGCAAGAAACACACTTCACAATTTTTTCTGAATGTGTGTTACAAGCATGTTTATGATACTGTCCACAATACTATTTGGTTTACTTAGATAGTTGTACTTCTGCTTCTTTGTTTTATCTTCTCTTACACAAATATGGCACCGACCTTTCCGTGCAGGAGGCTGACGTGCTTCTGTTGTCACTTCTTTGATTTTCTTTTGTAGACTAGTCTCCATTGATTGAACAATTTGGTTAGATAACCCTCTTGCATTGGCACTTCTTTCTTCTACCTACAGTTTCACTAGTTCCATCCCAGCTTTCAGATGATAAAGTTTCCGTTTGTTGTGTTTCTCTTCATTCCATCTTGGATGTTGCTGGATGAATATAGTGGTTGCATTGATGGCACAAATGTCGATGAGAGAGTAAGATACAGATAGAGACCATCTCTTTGTTCCCCTCTTGTAGGTGTACATACGCGCCATTTGATCAATGGTATCAATTCCATCATTAGTGGAATTATAATATGCATTTATCTCGGTTTTATTCTTCTCTCCTCCAACAGTGCCTTTATCTTGGCGCATTGTTGACAACGTCAGTAAGTTCTTACTTGGTTTCGTTTTTGCTGTGTAGGACACCAAAGTTACTGGAGGCCTACGTGTTGGGAACTGCACTAACTCACTGCAAGTTTAGAAGCTTAATAACAGCTGACTGACATCAACAATCACTTCCTCTGAAAGTAAACCGATCGTTGTGAATATCAAGAATACCAACCAAGAAGAAACTAACTTGCATTGTTGTTGAGATGAGAAATACGAAATCCTACTAAGGGAAATTTTCTATAGTATGGAAGCCTAAGGGGGGGGGGGGGGGGGGAGGTTTGTTGGACCCATAATAAGTTTATTTATTTTTCTTTCAAAGCAGGAATTTACTATAAAATATATTGACACTAACGTTTCGCAAAATAGCCAACAAACAATAACTCAAAGGGAATATGTAGTATGAAAGTTACTTTGGCAAAAGCTGAGGACATAAAAAAATTGTGGGTTCAACGAACACCCCCCCCCCCCCCCCCCCCCCCCCTCTTAGGCGTCCTAGGGTTAAGTCACACAGTGATCATTTGAACCACTTTTGAGATTAAGTCAGTAATTAAATCACTGAAGACTAAGGACTCTCATGGATGTAATAGAGTGCCTAGCAGCATATTTAGGTACTGTGCTGCACATGTTAGCCCTGTACTTAGTCATATTTGTAATTTTCCCTTTAAGAATGGTCAGTTTCCTGAACGATTAAAGTACTTGGTAGTAAAGCTGCTTTCTAAAAAGGGAGAAAGGAATAATGTAGACAGTTTCAGACCTATTTGTATGCCATCAGTGTTTGCTAAACTTATTTAAAAGGCTGTGTATATAAGGATAATTCATCATTTTGCATCACATAATTTGCTATCAAATCTACAGTTCGGCTTTAGAAGTCGTTTAACAACTGAAAATGCTATATTCTCTTTCCTCTGTGAGGTACTGGATGGATTAAACAAAAGTTTCCGAACACTAGGGGTATTTTTTGATTTAACTAAGGTGTTGGATTGTGTTGTTGATCACAAAGTAATGCTCCAGAAGTTGGACCATTATGGAATACGGGGAGTAGCTCACAACTGGTTCACCTCTTACTTTAACAACAGACAGCAAAAGACCATTATGCACAGTGTTGAGGATGGCTGTGATATGGGGTCTGAGTGAGGTTTAGCCAAATGGGGGATGCCCCAGGGATCAGTGTTGGGGTAACTCCTGTTCCTTACTTATATAAATGATATGCCCTCTAGTATTACAGGTAATTCTAAAATATTTCTGTTTGCTGATGGTAGTAAAGCATGTTGTGTGCAACATTGGTTCTGTTTCAAATAGTGAAGTTCATGACATAAGTTCATGGCTTGTAGAAAATAAACTAACGCTAAATCACAGTAAGCATCAGTTTTTACAGTTTATAACACACAATTCAACGAAACCCGAGTTTTTAATTTCACAAAATGGTCGTATGATCAGTGAAACGGAACAGTTCAAATTTCTAGGTGGTCAGATAGATAGTAAACTGTTGTGGAAAGCGCACGTTCAGGATCTTACTCAAAGACTTAATGCTGCCGTTTTTACTATTCGAACGGTATGTGAAGTAAGTGATTGTTCGACATAAAAATTAGTCTAGTTTGCCTATTTTCATTCGCTTGTGCCGTATCGTATTATAAAAAATGTTGAAATGTGTGTGAAATCTAATGGGAGTTAACTGCTAAGGTAATCAGTCCCTAAGCTTACACACTACTTAACCTAAATTATCCTAAAGACAAACACACACACTCATGCCCGAGGGAGGACTCGAACCTCAGCCGGGACCAGCCGCATAGTCCATGACTGCAGCGCCCCAGACCGCTCGGCTAATCCCGCGCGGCTATCGTATTATATTTTGCTTTAACTCTTCCCATTCTAAAAGAATATGTTTGGCTCAGAAACAGGCAGTTCGGGCAATAAGTTGTGTTAAGTTCGCGTACCTCTTGTCGACCCCCGCTTCACTAGTCTGGGTGTTTTGACATTGGCCTCTCAATATACGTATTCTTTACTGTCGTTTCTTGTTAACAATATCAGTTTATTCCCAAGAATCAGCAGCTTTCACTCAGTTAATTCTAGGCAAAAATCCAATCTGCATTTGGACCGCACTCCCGTAACTCTTATGCAGAAAGGTGTGCAGTATACTGCTGCATCCATTTTCAATAAGCTAATTCAAAGATCTTAGCAGTAATCCACGAGCTTCAAATCGAAACTGAAAGATTTCGTCATGGGTCAGCCATTCTATTCTGTTGAGGAGTTCCTTGAAAAATGAAGCTTATTCCTATGTTTTATTGTTGATTGCGTGTACTTAAACTTGTGGCTTGTCATTTTTTGGGTTCATAAACATTTTATTTTATCTGTTATTACTTCTATGTCGTAATTTTATGTACAGACACGTTCCATGACCTTGGAGATTTGTTCCTAAATTTGGTGCTACAGAACTAGTCACGTATATAAATAAACAAGTAAGTAAATTGAGCAGTCACCAGGCGGGAGAGTTACGATCTACTGTTGATGAAATTTCCACGTGGCGTTTTCCTTACTTAAGGGGCTCCGGAAAGGCTCAAAATCATGAAAAGTTCAATTTTTACTTTTTTGCGTTTTCTGAATCTGCAGACTATTACCTTTTAATAGATATATAATTTATTCAATTCCGAAGATTACAACTATTTTTAATTTTTTTTTGAAATGTGTTCTACATGGGCGTGACCCACTGTGGCGCTGTTAAACTGCTGTCAAATGGTGTTATTATTAACGTCCGTGTTCATCAGGTACATTTTAGTGATGTGAGATAAAGTATGTGTTGTGGATAACCTGTGATGGTTCAATATATATCGCTGGTGTGATTGTCGATTGTTTCATGTTTATTTACTCTGTCGTTATCTCGAAAATATTCGTAATTAATTCTGTTTCTTGAGTCTCTATTTTGTTGAAGTATAATAATGAGTAAAAGTAAAGTTATTAGAAATCCTCTGAAGGCTTTTAAGAAAAGGAGAAATGTTGGAAAGCCAAAGGTATGTGTTATTACTGTAAACAATAAAGACGATGAAAATCCCCAACATAGCTTGTGTCCCAAAGAAGAAGACAGTTGGTGTAAATATAACAAAGGACTGCTAACTGGTGAAGTGTACACTCATAAGCATAGTCTACCTCATGCAATAATGGAGGTGATAAAACCTATTTTCAGAGACTTAGCAGCACCTGAACTGTTGAAAAAGTGTATTCACGGAAAAACTCAAAACCCCAATGAAAGTGTAAATAGTGTTATATGGTCGAGAACCCCCAAGACTGTATTTGTTGGAATAGAAACACTTCACTTTGGTGTGTATGATGCTGTTGCGACTTTCAATGATGGCAACATTGTAAGGTGCAAGGTATTTAGAAATATGGGAATGAAGATAGGTTCTAACATGGTACGAGCGATGCTTGCTTTAGACAAGGAACGCCTTCGGGCTGCAGACAGGGCTGTAAAGAGTCTAGAAATACAAGCAAGAGTAAACAGGAGGAGGAACAAGAGGAAGCTGGAGGAGGAGTTTGCAGAGGATGAAGATAATCCATCCTATGGACCTGGAATGCACTAAAAAGTTAATCCAATCTTTGTCGCTCGATTCCCAAAACTTTTATTTTCTCATACTAATTACATGTTTTCTAAGGATCTTCCAAACATATTTGTATCAAACTTTCAGTAAATGTTACACAGTACCTTCTGCATAATTTAACACAGCCTTTTTCCCAAAAAACTGTAGATTTTTGAATATATAAATAAAAAATTGCAAAAAAATGTTGTGAATTTTCAATTCAATTGAAAAAAAAAATCATCTTTAATAACTGAACTAAAATTTTGTAAAATCCCTGTGTTAAGTTGTAGCCCATATTCCAATAACTAATCTGTAAAAAGTTCAACTTCCTACTTCAAATACTTTGTGAGGAAAGATGTAATTTATAAGCGTTATTTTAACATTGCAAGTATAGGGCGTTCCGGAGCCCCTTAAACCGCCAGCTCGGTTTCGCTTCGCAGCCCATGCCACTCGTCCCAGAGAGGGCGCCGTAACGGTCGGAACTTCAGCGGCTCATAAAACAAAACAACCTCTCGGAGCCCCCTCCAGGAGCGCCGGCAGCACTCTTCAGCCCTCGCGGAACCACGGGGCGCCCCTCGGCGGCCGTATCGGGAGAGGGCAGCGGGGCAGATCTGCGAGGGTGGCGGAGGCGTAGGCGGCGGGCGGCTCGGGCAAGCAGTGACAATATTTCAGCGGCGCGCTGAGAGCCGGGGCGGTCGCGGGAAATCGATGTGGCGGCAGGCAGCAGCGGCCGCCTGGCCGCTCAAGGCCGCGACGTCTCAGTCCCGCTGCGCGTCGCCCGGCCCGGGGCTCTGGTTGACGCCGCGTTCAGTGATCTCTTTCTAGGCTCGACGTTCAACCCCAACAGTCTGAGAGTACCTGCCAAAGATATTCCTACTCCTTATCTTCAGGTTCAAATGGTTCAAATGGCTCTGAGCACTATGGGACTTTACTGCTGAGGTCATCAGTCCCCTAGAGCTGAGAACTACTTCAACCTAACTAACCTAAAGACATCACACACATCCATGGCCGAGGCAGGATTCTAACCTGCGACCGTAGCGGTCGCGCGGTTCCGGACTTTAGCGCCTAGAACCGCTCGGCCACTGCGCCGGCTATCTTCAGGTATCGGCTGCGAGCGGGCATAGATTTAGATCAAAGGAGAAACTTGAAAAATTGTGACAGGGAGGGATTCGAACCCGAGTCTTCTGTTACCAAGGCAGATACGTTGACCACAGCGCCATTCAGACACAGTAGTCATCTCAACTGCACGGACTACCCTACCACACCTCCCGTCAGACCCAAATTGTGTGTGTGTGTGTGTGTGTGTGTGTGTGTGTGTGTGTGTGTGTGAGTGCGAGCGCGCGAGCACGCACGTGCGTGGTGTACTTTTGGACGTTCAGTATTGGCCATTCTAGTTGGTACAGCAAGAAGAAATGCAGGTGTAAACGGGTATTTATTGGACAAATATATTATACTAGAACTGACATGTGATTACATTTTCACGCAGTTTTGGTGCATATATCCCGAGAAATCAGTACCCAGAACAACCACCTCTGGCCGTAATAACGGCCTTGATACGCCTGAGCATTGAGTCAAACAGAGCTCGGATGGCGTGTACAGGCACAGTTGCCCATGCAGCTTCAACGCGATACCACAGTTCATCAAGAGTAGTGACTGGCGTATTGTGACGAGCCAGTTGCTCGGCCGCCATTAAGCAGACGTTTTCAATTGGTGAGAGATCTGGAGAATGTGCTGGCCAGAGCAGCAGTCGAACATTTTCTGTATTCAGAAAGGCCCGTACAGGACCTGCAAAATGCGGTCGTGCATTATCCTGCTGAAATGTAGGGTTTCACAGGGATCGAATTAAGGGTAGAGCCACGGGTCGTAACACATCTGAAATGTAACGTCCACTGTTCAGTGTCGTCAATGCGAACAAAAGGTGACTGAGGCGTGTAACCAGTGGCACCCCATACCATCACGCCGGGTGATACGCCAGTATGGCGATGACGAATACACGCTTCCAATGTGCGTTCACCACGATGTCGCCAAACACGGATGCGACCATTATGATGCTGTAAACAGAACCTGGATTCATCTGAAAAAAAAATGACGTTTTGCCATTCGTGCACCCAGGTTCTTCGTTGAGTACACCATCGCAGGCGCTCCTGGCTGTGATGCAGCGTCAAGGGTAACCGCAGCCATTGTCTCCGAGCTGATAGTCCATGCTGCTGCAAACATCGTCAAACTGTTCGTGCAGATGGTTGTTGTCTTGCAAACGTCCCCGTCTGTTGACCCAGGGATCGAGACGTGGCTGCACGATCTGTTACAGCCATGCGAAAAAGATGCCTGTCATCTCGACTGCTAGTGATACGAGGCCGTTGGGATCCAGTACGGCGTTCCGTATTACCCTCCTGAACCCACCGATTCCATATTCTGCTAACAGTCATTGGATCTCGACCAACGTGAGCAGCAATGTCGCGATACGATAAACCGCAATCGTGATAGGCTACAATCCGACCTTAATCAAAGTCGGAAACGTTATGGTACGCATTTCTCCTCCTTACACGAGGCATCACAACAACGTTTCACCAGGCAACGCCGGTCAACTGCTGTTTATGTATGAGAAATCGGTTAGAAACTGTCCTCATGTCAGCACGTTGTAGGTGTCGCCACCGGCACCAGCCTTGTGTGAATGCTCTGAAAAGCTTATCGTTTGCATATCACGGTATCTTTTTCCTGTCGGTTAAATTTCGCGTCTGTTGCACGTCATATTCGTGGTGCAGCAATTTTAATGGCCAGCAGCCTGCTCGGAAACTCCGCTGTAAGGCTAGAACGTGTGCCACAGTCGATTTATACCAGGTGGACCGTGTATTTCCGTTGCCGGAACAAAACCTGTGATGAACAATTCTCTCCTTATTGGTCAGAAACCACATTATAGAGCGTGAGTCACAAAATCCTGCCACCAGGAATAGCTCCGAGAGCATGACAGAAGCTGAAAAATTTGTGGGACAGAGGTTGTATGCGACAACGCTGGCCATAATGTGTCGTTGGTTTTTTGTTGCTTATTGGGATCGCTTTAGAGATATGAAGGCCAGCTTTGTTATTTAAATGGGATGCTATAGTTTGGTGCTTATTTTCTGATAGCAGCTGTCGGTACGATCCAATGATGTGTAACAGCAAGGTCTTTGAAGGTCAACGAAAGTCACAAAGGTGACATGAACGTCCATTTACTGAAAGTGTTCGAAGTGATGACCATTGGTGTCAATGCAGTGTTATAATCTTCTTATCATGGATTGATTGGTTTTCCTTATCACATGGGCACTTACCAAAGCTCATGCTCTATCAATTCTCTCTCGTGTATCTTCAGGTGTAGCTGGAACATCTGGATAAACAATGTCTTTTACGAATCCCCATCAGAAAAAAAATCCAGAGGCGTCAAGTCTGGCGAACGAGCCAGCCACGACACATCTCCCCCACGTCCAATCCACCGGTTTGGGAATTGTCTCTGCAACTCATTTCTAGCCATCAGCGAAAAATGTGCCGGACAACCATCGTGTTGATATCACATTCTGTTCCTGTTCTTCAAATTACAGACCTAATCTTTTCTTGCAGGAATGTGGTGTACATTCTACCATTAACATTTCCTTCGATGAAATAGAGTCCTATACATTTGTCCACCACAATCCCACACCATATATTCACCGACCACGGTTTTTGGTGTGCAACTTGCCGTAGCCAACATGGTTTTTCAGTTGCCCAATAATGCATGTTATGCAAATCAACACCTCTATGGTTTGTAAATGTAGCCTCGTCAGTAAATAATATCAAATTAATATATGTGTCATCCCTCTGACTCTGTAGTTGAGCGCATCGGCAGAACTCAGTGCGACGCATACAATCCGTACCAATTAATTTTTGGTGGAGACTGATATCGTAAGGATGATATTTATGGCGCTGCAGTATACGAACAACACTACTTTGGCTCATGGCGGATTACCTTGCGATTTAACGCGAACTAACACAAGGATGTCGAACCAAAGTCGCAAGACTACCAATTCCTGTTTCATACGTGTGCCGAATATGTTTCCGGATGTGTTTCCGATGAGTTAAAAGTCCAGTTGTTCTCAATTTATCATACATATATTTAAGTGTACGACGTGCAGGGTGAGTACGTTGAGGATATGTTTCAGCGTATTAGTCTGTAGCTCTCACTGAATTTCATTGGCATTCTCCGTAAGTGAGAAGCATATCGACTTGTTCTTCGAATGAATACGTCATTCACATTCGCTTCGTTTGACGATACCAGCCCCACCGTTCCTATTAGTGTTGTATTGCGAAACCGTCGACGGTGTTTACATATAAATGGCGCGTTAGATGGATAAGCCGTATTCGGTGAATATTTACTATTTGCTCTATATACGAAACAGAAATGTCAGAGCATGTGCTTCGATGCGTTCCGAAGTGATAAGGACTACAGCTCGATCCATGATGAGAAGATTGCAGCACTGCATTGTTATCAATGGTCATCATTTAGAACACCTTCTGTAAATGGACGTTCAGCCACCTATTTGACCTTCGTTGACATTCAATGACCTTACACATCATTGGAGTCATCTCGATAGCCGCTATCAGAAAATATCAAACTATAGCATCCCATTTAAAAAAATAAAGTTAACCTTCATATTTCTGAAGTGACTCCACAATAGTTAGTGACGCACCTTTTATATATATAATTTCCTACTTTGTAGCTTTGTTTTTTACAAAGATATGAACAGCGGTATGACTTTTTTAAATGGCACCCTGTATTTTTTATTCGGTAATTCATTTCCGCTCCTAGAGACCTATTCAAAAATGTATCACAATGTACCATTCACTGAAACACAACGTTATTAATTACATAACACAACAATGACGTTGAGCCCGAGATCACAAACTCGTCCACTAGCTGGAGTTGTCAGAAAACATATGGAAACCAAGTAAAAACATAACATAAAACTGACTTTTCACTCTCCTGTACCATTGCCCAGGAGTAGAACATTCAAAGGTGCTTCATCCAGAAGAGGAGGAAGAATTCGTCTGAGGAAGTTGGCATACGCTGTTCCGTTCAGACTACCATTGATGAAATAATTGCCAATAATTGTAGTACAAAGCATCCCACACCAGACGTTAACTCTCCATTGACGCTGATGTTCCACCTGTCTAAGCCACCGTGGGTTGTTGCTGAACCAATAATGCATGTTCCTTGTATTTACCTATCGTTTGTTTGAGAAGGAACATTCATCGGTAGTAAATAGAACTTTGGAGAAGAAGTTCTGGTTGGCGAGGATTTGCTGCTATGCCCACTGACAGAACTGTACACATTTCTGGAAATCATTCCCATGTAATTCTTGTTGTAGGTGCACATGGTAAGGATGGAACCGGTGACGTGTAAGAATACGATGTACACTGGTTTCAGGAATACCAATCTCGTGTCCAAGCTGTCGTGTGATCACATGTGGATTCATGGCAACGGATGCGAGAACAGTAACTTCGGCAGCTTCGTCTGTGTGAGTGCTACGACGACTGCGTTGTGGTGGGTTGAAAGTTCCCGTTTCCTGAAGCGACGCAACGAGACGAGAAAAAAATCCGTCGAGAAGGTGAGTTCTTGTCAGGATATCGCACTCTGTGGAGTTCCGCTAGCTGTGTAGCATTTCGCCCGCCTTCAACAAACACAATAAAAGAAACGCTATGTCGATGCAGTTTGTAGGATGGGCAGGCTTTTACTGTATGCCTACTCTACACGACACTACTTAAAATGACTACAGTACAGTACTAAGTGTACCCGTACATAAGGAAACAGTATTGCAATTACTGTCCTGCTAATTTACATTCCCCGATAGATGAGTAGCATTTCTACCTTCTCTTCGTTGGTGTACATTCTACTCACACAACTCTCCAACTGACGATGGCTGACGGAATGACGGGTGTGCATTCTACTTATGTGTACGTTTGTCCTCTGTCAACGTCAGCACGTGGATGTGTTCCATTACGTCGAGTACCTGCACTAAGCGCTGGGTGCGCCAACGTCAATGTTGTGTTATGTAATTAACAACGTTGTGTTTCAGTGAATGGTACACTGTGATACATTTTTGAATAGGTCTTTAGGACAGGAAATGAATTACCGAATACAAAATACAAGGTGCCATTTAAAAAAGTCATACCGCCGTTCCTATCTTCGTAAAAAAAACAAAGCTATAGAGTAGGAAATCATGCTGATTGATGTCCCCCTGACGGCTAAAGAATATCTGTTTGAAACATTTTGTAATTTGCATCTGGACAAACAGATATTTAGGGTGGTGAAGATAAATGGGACACCCTATATGATTGCTGTTCGGAAAATAAAATCAGATCTGGCGCGAAATGGAAACCACTATGAAAATCCGACGAATCTTTGGACTAACGTTTTGGGCAGTGCCTCTAATATGCCCGTCGATCGCATCGAGTTACTCTTTTCGGTTCTGAGCGCACTGTGAGCGAGTAAAGGAGCCTAGAATAACGATGTCTCCCGTCAAGTAGGAGATCTGACTGAGAGATTTCTCCTCAAGGTATGGCAGCCCACATAACACAACTGCCACGCACTTCCTTCTTCATGCTAATTCTCAGCCGCATTCTGCAGGGGCAGTGAAGACACCCCTACACCCTTTTCGATGGGAAGTGTTCAATCACCCACAACACAGCCCTAACTGGCTGGTCCTGAGTATCATCTCTGTTCACACGAAAGGCTGGATATAAAGACAGAACTTGGGCACTGACAACGCGCTATAGGCCAAGACCAGCCCATATATATATATATATATATGTTGTTGTTATGGTCTTCAGTCCTGAGACTGGTTTGATGCAGCTCTCCATGCTACTCTATCCTGTGCAAGCCTCTTCATCTCCCAGTACCTGCTGCAGCCTGCATCCTTCTGAATCTGCTTAGTGTATTCATCTCTTGGTCTCCCTCTACGATTTTTACCCTCCACGGTTCCCTCCAGTACTAAAGCGGTGATCCCTCGATGCTTCAGAACATGTCCTACCAACCGATCCCTTCTTCTTGTCAAGTTGTGCCACAAACTCCTCCCCAGTTCTATTCAATACCTCCTCATTAGTTATGTGATATACCCGTCTAATCTTCAGCGTTCTTCTGTAGCACCACATTTCGAAAGCTTCTATTCTCTTCTTGTCTAAACTATTTATCGACCATGTTTCACTTCCATACATGTCTACACTCCATACAAATACTTTCAGAAACGGCTTCCTGACACTTAAATCAATACTCGATGTTAACAAATTTCTCCTCTTCAGAAACGCTTTCTTTGCCATTGCCAGTCTACATTTTATATTCTCTCTCCTTTCAAGACACTGTCCATTCCGTTCAACTGCTCTTCCAAGTCATTTGATGTCTCTGACAGAATTACAATGTCATCGGCGAACCTCAAAGTTTTTACTTCTTCTCTATGGATTTTAATACCTACTCCGAAATTTTCTTTTGATTCCTTTACTGCTTGCTCAATATACAGATTGAATAGCATCTGGGAGAGGCTACAACCCTGTCTCACTCCCTTCCCAACCACTGCTTGCCTTTCATGTCCCTCGACTCTTATAACTGCCATCTGGTTTCTGTACAAATTGTAAATAGCCTTTCGCTCCCTGTATTTTACCCCTGCCACCTTCAGAATTTGAAACAGAGTATTCCAGTCAAGATTGTCAAAAGCTTCCTCCAAGTCTACAAATGCTAGAAACGTAGGTTTGCCTTTCCTTAATCGTTCTTCTAAGATAAGTCGTAGGGTCAGTATTGCCTCACGTGTTCCAACATTTCTACGGAATCCAAACTGATCTTCCCCGAGGTCGGCTTCTACCAGTTTATCCATTCGTCTGTAAAGAATTCGCGTTAGTATTTTACAGCTGTGACTTATTAAACTGATCGTTCGGTAATTTTCACATCTGTCAACACCTGCTTTCTTTGGGATTGGGTTATTATATTCTTCTTGAAGTCTGAGGGAATTTCGCCTGTCTCATACATCTTGCTCACCAGATGGTAGAGTTTTGTCATGACTGGCTCTCCCAAGGATGTCAGTAGTTCCAATGGAATGTTGTCTACTCCCGTGGCCTTGTTTCGACTTAGGTCTTTCAATGATCTATCAAACTCTCTGGGACATATCTGAAAAAATAGACAACACATATATACAAGGGGAATCATCTCAAAGTAGCACTGCAAATATTGCGAATATGGAAAGTGCTCTTGATATGGGGTTTTCACAGGATGTGTTGGCATTCAGGGGGCTTTATTGTTAGCGAATAAACAGATTATAATAACTGCAAAATATATATTTTTATGCAAATATACACTTTTTAAAGGGAACAATGCCTATTGACATTAACAAACTAAAAGTAGGGTGAACTAGAATATCAGTGGAGCTCAAGAATAGGTCGTCCTAGCAACCTACACGCGGTCTCCTTTACACATGAACCACAGTTTTCTAAAATTCTTCTTATTCAGTGAAGTCGGCTATTCACCTTCCGTACCATAGTCCCCACATGCTAGTTCCATTTCATATTGCTTCGCAACATTATATCAAGCTATTTAAATGACGTGACTGTGTCAAACAGGACTCTACTAATGTTACATCCAAACACTACAGGTGTGTTTTTCCTACTCACCCGCACTGACTTACATTTTTGTACTTTTAAGAGCCAGCTGTCCCAGTTGCAACAGCACCGCAGGAACAAAATATCGCTATCACACGTACCTCGATTATATTGAAAGGAGTCAATATGTTCTTCAATAGCGATATTTAACTGCAGCTTAATCAATACACCTACTACGAAAACTGTATTGACGTGACTGTTACGAGTTATAGACACTCTTCACTTCTAGAGGGGTGTATGTTAGCGAGAGCTCAGATTTAACTAACTTGTCTCGCAGTATTCAGTTAACTTAATGATTTTCATCTCTCACCCCACGAAACGGATAAAAATTTTCAGTCAACGCTCTAGATACTGCCAATAAAAGCCTGAACTACACAGCAGAATTGAAATTCGAAGTCGTTCTCCATCTCAGCGCGCAGAAGCAACCAGGACTCGACTTCAAGCTTAACGGGAGCGTTTCCAATCACAAAACCCGCCTACCATTTTTAACGAGCGTTTGCTCTGAAAGGCGTGCCCTCAGAGAAATTGATCATAATGCTGTGAATAGGAGATTTACGGGCAGTAAACTGCAATGCCGTTTACAATACGCCTCCCCCTGGTATTGATTAAATCGGTCTGATGCTACTGACATAAACGAGAGCCTGTGCTGTCACATATGGTGAGCGGCGGAGTAAAAAGAAGTACTGTGCTCTCATTTGAAGTTACTAAAATGTGCAATAGTAGGGGTGACCATGGCTAATATTTGTGTTGCTGTATTACAATTAACAATTTGTAGCTAATTTTCCACTGTGTCAGTAACGTCTCAATAAAGAAATTTTATTTGTTTGACAGTTTTTGCCCTTGTGCCCTACTTTCTCGGGCAGTACAAAACGTTCAAACGTGTGTGAATTCCTAAGGGACCAAACTGCTGGGGTCATCGGTCCCTAGACTTACGCACTACTTAAACTAATTTATGCTAAGAACAACACACACACACTCATGCCCGAGAGATGTCACGAACCTCCGGGGGGGGGGGGGGGGGGGGGCGTGCAGTACAACTTCTACGGTACGCTTTGGTAAAGTATCGTGAATACGGGGGGTATGAGAGGAAGCCTCTTCGTAGACCGTAATAAAACATTGGGGAAGGTAACAAAACTATGCAATGTCCTCGACAATGTGGCTTTACCTCTGCGTGTCCTGTTCAGTGCTACACTCATGCTCATAAATTAAGGATAATGCTGATACATGGTCAAACAACGCTCTGGTGAGCTGTTAGCGGGTTTAAATCACCTCGGGATGTGACCATGCGGTGCATCTGACCTGCGGTCGTCGCACGGTGGCGCTGGCAGCAATCCACATACGCAGAGGTGTGTTGGTGCATGTCAGAGTACGGTGCAGCGAGTAAGTGTGCAGATATTTTCAGACATGCTAATGGTGACTGTGTTTTCAATATGGCTCAAAGAACACATATTGATGACATTATGAGGGGTAGAATACCAGGGCGACTGGAGGCTGGTCAAACACAGCACGTCGTAGCACGGGACCTCCGTGTGTCACAAAGTGTGATCTCAAAATTATATCAAAGATTCCAGCAGACAGGAAACGTATTCTTAATGGATGCAGCATTCCTCGGGGATGCTATGCTATTTCTGACTCATTTGTGTGTTGTTGTTGTTGTGGTCTTCAGTCCTGAGACTGGTTTGATGCAGCTCTCCATTCTACTCTATCCTGTGCAAGCTTCTTCATCTCCCAGTACCTACTGCAACCTACATCCTTCTGAATCTGCTTAGTGTATTGATCTCTTGGTCTCCCTCTACGATTTTTACCCTCCACGCTGCCCTCCAATGCTAAATTTGTGATCCCTTGATGCCTCAAAACATGTCCTACCAACCGATCCCTTCTTCTAGTCAAGTTGTGCCACAAACTTCTCCCCAATCCTATTCAATACCTCCTCATTAGTTACGTGATCTACCCACCTTATCTTCAGCATTCTTCTGTAGCACCACATTTCGAAAGCTTCTATTCTCTTCTTGTCCAAACTGGTTATCGTCCATGTTTCACTTCCATACATGTCTACACTCCATACAAATACTTTCAGAAACGACATCCTGACACTTAAATCTATACTTGATGTTAACAAATTTCTCTTCTTCAGAAACGATTTCCTTGCCATTGCCAGTCTACATTTTATATCCTCTCTACTTCGACCATCATCAGTTATTTTACTCCCTAAATAGCAAAACTCCTTTACTACTTTAAGTGTCTCATTTCCTAATCTAATCCCCTCAGCATCACCCGATTTAATCTGACAACATTCCATTATCCTCGTTTTGCTTTTGTTGATGTTCATCTTATGTCCTCCTTTCAAGACACTGTCCATTCCGTTCAACTGCTCTTCCAAGTCCTTTGCTGTCTCTGACAGAATTACAATGTCATCGGCGAACCTCAAAGTTTTTACTTCTTTTCCATGAATTTTAATACCTACTCCGAATTTTTCTTTTGTTTCCTTTACTGCTTGCTCAATATACAGATTGAATAACATCGGGGAGAGGCTACAACCCTGTCTCACTCCTTTCCCAACCACTGCTTCCCTTTCATGCCCCTCGACTCTTATAACTGCCATCTGGTTTCTGTACAAATTGTAAATAGCCTTTCGCTCCCTGTATTTTACCCCTGCCACCTTCAGAATTTGAAAGAGAGTATTCCAGTTAACGTTGTCGAAAGCTTTCTCTAAGTCTACAAATGCTAGAAACGTAGGTTTGCCTTTTCTTAATCTTTCTTCTAAGATAAGTCGTAAGGTTAGTATTGCCTCACGTGTTCCAACATTTCTACGGAATCCAAACTGATCTTCCCCGAGGTCCGCTTCTACCAGTTTTTCCATTCGTCTGTAAAGAATTCGCGTTAGTATTTTGCAGCTGTGACTTATTAAACTGATAGTTCGGTAATTTTCACATCTGTCAACACCTGCTTTCTTTGGTATTGGAATTATTATATTCTTGTTGAAGTCTGTGGGTATTTCGCCTGTCTCATACATCTTGCTCACCAGATGGTAGGGTTTTGTCATGACAGGCTCTCCCAAGGCCATCAGTAGTTCTAATGGAATGTTGTCTACTCCCGGGGCCTTGTTTCGACTCAGGTCTTTCAGTGCTCTGTCATTTGTGTGTAACGAGAAAAATTTCTTATGATTTTATTTTTGTTCTGGATTGGGCTACGGCGTTCTGTAGGTGCCACAGTTATTTGGCGAACAGTTTTCTATGAATACGTTCAAGATATTTAAGATGGTAAAATACTTTTCTTCGACGAAACCTACCGAGATAGTTACCACTACAGACAGACACCATTCAGGTGGTTGGAATTCGTGAGAAATGGTCATGGGTTCGAGCCTGCTTGAGGTCCGGCTGTATGTGTGGATTAATTTTCTCCGTTAAACTCAATACATAAAATATAAATTTTCTTCTTACGGAGATCAACGATGGAGAGCACAACATTGCACGGTCGTCTCCAGCCTGTCCGAAGTTACAACATCACAATAAACAGTAGCTTCAGTAGTGTTGATCATACAGAATTCTACGGCAACCGTCTTGTTAATATTTTCAGATATCGAACGGCCTGTGCAGCAAATACAAACTGCTAACAAAGATGGTCTGTTCTTTAATTCTTTTCTTCTCAGTTCACTACAGGAACTTGAACAGATCTATACAACGGAGTTTAATGAACTGTAATTTAATAATTTTAATTAGCATTTATTAAACTTGACAGTACTTATGGGCTAGCGAGCTAAATGTCGGTAACCATGTAACTAATTACCAGAATTATCTCACATAAATCGAATATCACCGTTTCACTATTAAGATAGTTATTTTGAATACCGAACAGCCTACATTCAGTGCTCGCCTTGCTTCTATCAGGCCGTCGACAGAGTGATTATATGTTCGTCATGTTCCAGAATTTGGCTTTAAGTCTGCGTGGGATAACTAGGCAACAGGCACGTCTTTGAGGGGATTTGTTATGAAGCAGTTGGCTATGTAACCTAATAATTATTCATTGATAGTAATTCTTTGTAACACAATAAATGTAGATCAGTGGCTACTTATTCTTAATTACGTTTATATTTTGATGGAAATATAATAACCGCTGTAAAAATTCTCTGTGAATTTCTAATATAAAGAGCTAATTTTACGTCTAGGTTACTTTTGCATACATGACTTAATGGTACATCAGGAATAACTAACACACATACTGTGACTTTAATCACTGCAAGTACTTGGAATAAGAAATGAGCGAGAAGGCTGTATACGTGGGACAGAGTTACAGACACGTTTTGGCTTAGGACAGATATTTCCAAACCACATTCCAAACTGCAAAATGATTTTAGTGGCAGATGTTGAATTTGACATAACTTTATTGGTTGTGAACTGCAGATTCAAGCCGAAATTGCAGAAAGATAGGAAACTAAGGAGATGGGTCCTAGATAAGTTAAATGAACCAAAAGTTGTTGTGAGTGTCAAAGGTTCAAATGGTTCAAATGGCTCTGAGCACTATGGGACTTAACATCTGAGGTCATCAGTCCCCTAGAACTTAGAACTACTTAAACCTAACTAACCTAAGGACATCACATACATCCATGCCCCAGGCAGGATTCGAACCTGCGACCGTAGCGGTCGCGTGGTTCCAGACTGAAGCGCCTAGAACCTCTCGGCCACACCGGCCGGCGAGTGTCAAAGGGAGCATTACGAAACGATATACTGAAACAGGCGAAAGGGTAATTTGGAGGGCTGAATAAGTAGACGTAGCAGAGGATCAACCGGATAAAGAGGCAAGAGCTAGAACAAATCCCTGGCAAACACAGGAGATGTTAATTTTACAGACGAAAGGTCAAAATTTAGGAATACGGTAAATGAAGGAGCGAAACGGAATACAAACGCGTAAAAGATGAGATTGATAGAAATGGTAAAATGGCTAAACAGGAACGGATTGTTGCACAAATGCAAGATTTCAGAGGTATGTCTGACTACGGGAAAGGTAGATGCCGCATTTACGAAAATTGAAGAGGACCTTGGAAAAAAGAGAAGCAGCAGTATGACTATCAAAAGTTCAGATGGCAAGTCAGTACCTAGCAAAGAAGGACAGGTGAAAGAGGAAGGAATATAGAGAAGAGTTACACCAGAGAATTGGTCACGAACATAACACAATAGAAATTGGAGAGGAAGCAGATGAAGGAAATATTTGGCACAACACTAAAAGTCGTAAGTCAAAACAAGGTTTCTGGAGTGGACGACATTCCGTCGTAATTACTGAGATTCTTGGCAGAGTCAGCCATGACAAAACTGTTTCACTAGATGTGCACAACCTGTGGGACAGGAGAAGTACTCTCAGACTTCAAGAAGATCGTAAATACGGACAATGTGTTTCATATCCGCTATCTGGTGATACAACTCGATTAAAACAACAGTCTAGATCACAGTAATATTAACGTCAGGTTTCGACTTCATGTAGAAGTCATCTCCAGAAGATGAGCGAATTGCAGTTTGCTATCGTGTTGCCGCGTGAGCATCCTAGAAGCTGCCAACAGGAGCCAGATGCTTCTCGTTTTCTGAAGATTACTTTTACATGAAGTCTAAACCTGTCATTAATAAAATATTATTGTGATTTAGACCGTTGTTTTAACCCAGCTCAGGTAGAATGCAGTGATTCCGATTCCAAAGAACTGTTAATTTAATAAGTCATGGCTGCAAAATAGTGATATGAATTATTTACAGAAGTATGGTTCAAATGGCTCTGAGCACTATGGGACTTCACATCTTAGGTCATCAGTCCCCTAGAACTTAGAACTACTTAAACCTAACTAACCTAAGGACATCACGCACATCCATGCCCGAGGCAGGATTCGAACCTGCGACTGTAGCAGTCGCGCGGTTCCGGACTGCGCGCCTAGAACCGCGAGACCACCGCGGCCGGCACAGAAGTATGGAAAACTAGTAGAAATAGCCCTCAAAGAAGATCAGTTTGGGTTCTAGAGAAATGTCGGAATTCGCGAGGCAATATTGACCTTACGACTTATCTTACAAGATTGACTGTATAAAGGCAAACCTACATTCAGACTATGGCATTTGTAGATGTAGAGAAAGCGATTGATAACGTAGGCTGCACTACACTCTTTGAAATTTTGGAGGTTGAAACACGTATGTATTCATTACAAGCGATGGCGAGGCATGACAGAATCTCTGACCAGAGAGTTATTTATCGTGGCTAGTTCAAAAATGGTTCAAATGGCTCTGAGCACTATGGGACTTAACATCTATGGTCATCAGTCCCCTAGAACTTAGAACTACTTAAACCTAACTAACCTAAGGACATCACACAACACCCAGCCATCACGAGGCAGAGAAAATCCCTGACCCCGCCGGGAATCGAACCCGGGAACTCGGGCGTGGGAAGCGAGAACGCTACCGCACGACCACGAGCTGCGGGCTATCGTGGCTAGTCTGCGCTTGATCGCGCGAGTCGACAGTTGGATAGTAGTAGCAGTCTGGTACAGTACCATGTAGCGAGTCGGTAGGAACAGTTCTAGTGTGTGGCGAGTCGGCTGAGGGAGTAGTCAGTCGACAGTAGTAGCGAGTGGACGGTTGTACCGAGCAGGCGTCGGCATTCGTCGACGGCGTGTTCTTCTTGCGACTCTGGTCAGGATTGTGGTGGACGATGAGTATTATTGTAGAAGGTAATGAAGCAGCATTGCGCACATCTAATAATATATGTTAATTGTAATTAATTTGTTCAAAAAATGCCCCAATAATAATTTTTTATAAAGTAACTCATTTAAAGAAAAACATTCATTTCAATCTAAAGAATATTTGCTATGCATTTCCTCCAAGAATCAAAATTAAATATACGACAGCATTGCACGAAGCTGTGTCGATAAATAAGAGCAGATATAGATGCAGTTTTTATTGAGGTAAGAATTTTTGCTTTTTTATTCAGAATACAGGACCGAAGGTCAGCGCTGCTGCCCTTATAAAATTTACCAGATCTTATTATTTCTGTTGAGATGTTAGATACGGTTCATGGTTCATTATCTAATTAATATTATTGTGGGTTTTTGGTCAATTTTCATTCCTTAATTTTTGTGGGGAGTTTAAGCTTGGCACCATTTCACATTATTATTAAACATTATTTTGTTGGGAGATTACGCTTGGCTCCATTTTCTTGTTTAATCATTTAAAATTTCGTGTGGGGAAGTTACACTTGGCGACATCCGGACCAGGATCGTATTTCTTTGTGAATCTTCTGAGAAGTAGTCATATATCTGCTCTTATTTACTTAAATATAATTAGCATTTGGCGCAACGCATTTACTAAAATGTCACTCTTTCTTCTACAGATCATCGGCAATTTGTTGCTCTTTATTGTAATAGTGTTTGTTGGTTTTTAATTTGTGAATAATTGTGATTTGTGTAAAAATGCCGAGAAAAACTGTTAATAGTACATCGCGGGGTATAATGAGTGAAATAGCCGACATAAACAACTTGACCGATAGTACTTGCGACATGCAGTGTAATGATGACAATCTTGCATTTGCAGACAATCAGTGTGTACCGACCACTAATGTTGACTTTCATCCTAGTGATGAACAGACAAATTCAGTTGTGTCCTCTGTTAATTTGAGGACAATTGATGACGCGGGGCGTTCTGTTGCAATGAGCGCTGCCCAGCTTGAAACACCCGGTTTGCAAAATTTACGTAATGAACACACAAATTTTTCTAACGGAAATGAACAGTGTAATCAGAGTACGACAGATTTATTTAATTCCGGTGTAGTGGCTAACAGTGCACATCCGATTGGCAAACATTTTCAAGAATCACAAAATGACCGAATGGTTACACAAAACGTGACAATTGCAGGTACGCCATCAAACAGCACAGAGAATAGAGCCGATAATTTTGGCTGGGATCAAATTGTGGCAATATTACTACTAATGAATGAAACACATGAAAACCGTCTCAAGCAACATGATCTAATTAATGAAAGTTATAAACAGTCGAATGAAGAACAAGACAACATTAATGAAAAAATCAAACAACTTAGTGAACGGAATAAACAGCTTAATGAACAGATTACAGCCATTGCCGAGCAATATTATGATACTAAAAGACAATTACGTGACGAAATTAAGGCTTGTGCTAGTAATAGTAGTGAAAAAACTAGATCTGTTACACAAGAATTAGGTAATAGACATGCAGCCACAACAGAATCACATAGAGACGAAATTAGTGCAGTCGCTGAACAATGTCCTAAAAACGCAACACAGATACGCGACGAGTTTAGTTTAAAGTCACCAAAACTTTTACGCACTCTGGATACGGAAGTCGATAAGAAATTTGAACAACAGATCAGCCACAGTGACGAACGTATTAAAGTAACAGAAATGAAAAATGTTTTTGCCTTAGCGACAACAGAATCAGTTAGAGATGAAATTAATGCAGTCACTGAACAATGTTCAGAAAACGCAACACAGATACGCGACGAGTTTAATTTAAAGTCACCAGAACTTTCACACACTGTGAATACGGAAGTCGATAAGAAATGTGAACAACAGAACAATCAAATTGACGAATGTTTTAAAGTGACAGAAATTAAAATTGTTTCACTCACTAACACGTCACAGCATACGCCACGTTGCGAGTATTTGTCACACTCACACAGCCAGTGTAATTTGGATAATTTACAGAGAGTAAGCGACTTAAAATCCGAAAAGCTACGCGACTTAAAATCCGAAAAGACACAGACAAACAGATTCTTATGTAATCGTGAACCTGTTCACATATTCAGTGACGAGTACGTTGATTATAAGCAATTTGTATCTCTAAAAAAATCTAAGGTATTTGAAAATGACGGAGCACAGGTACACGCTTTGAACCGTATTCGACAATTTATTTTTGTACTTTCACCGCCATTACCTGTAATGCAGAAACTAGAATTAGCATGGATACAGCAATTTGCTTCTGAATTTTTACCGCCATTGTCTGTAACGCAAAAGCTGAAATTAATTTGTAGCGCGTAATTGACCTCAGGGGATTCATTACGCTTTAATGAATATGTGCCGTAGCGTGCACAGGGCCCCAAGCCGTAGTAGTGCTGTTTCATCTTTAGTTTTCTGCACTGCTGCCTTCTCTTCTACTATCCTTTATCTCTCTCAAAACAGCTCTTTAACTATTGCTCTACCTAGAATTAAGAAATGAGTTAAGAAAACCCGATAAGACAAGTTATACCGAAAGTGACAATTTTTCATTAGACGCTCCAGAAATGACAAACACGAGAACTTTAATAACAGAAAAAAATTTTTATCATCAGTATGTGTAAAATTTTCAGCAGTCGCTAACGCATTTTAGTAACAATAGAGGTTTTTCACCGCAGCAGCAACAAAACCAACCGGTTAGCATACCTAACCAACAATGTAATGTGCAAGGTCAACCAAGCTTTAATGTTCCGCCGCGTGCACGTATAGCATCAGCTCAAACAAATAGTAACGCAAAGCAACAAGGAAATAACTACGTACAGAAGACACACTACTTCAATTCCTATCGCAATGCACCGTATAGAAATGACTATCATGACAGACGTAAAATTAATGAGCACAAGTTTCAGCATACATTTAATAACAGTCTATCTTATCAGCAGCAAGAACATCCGCCACAACAAATGATCATGAATTAACCAGACAGTAGGTATCATCCAGAACGTAATAAGTCTGGAAGAAATAACAGAACAGTTCAAATAGTCGAAATGCCACAGCATCCTCCAGAAAATAATAACACGTCAGATAGAATTTGACTAGACACAGTACAGGTCGCATCTTGCAGCAACGCAAGCACTACTTTTGACACACAGAATGTTGTTCATGAAAATGTTATTATTTTTGACGACATTCGAGACACTCTTTTGCAGGAAAGACCAGTTGTTCAGAAAACCATTTCACACCCTGTCATCGAAATTAAAATCGGATCATCGAAATTTTCAGCAGTAATCGATTCTGGATCACCTATGTCAGTTATAAATGAAGAAACTTTCAACGAGTGTAACAAAGAGAATACCTATCCTACGTTACCATTAGGCGAAACTGAAGTGAAAGGAGCAGTATCTAGTAAAGGAGTAGACGTAAAATTACAGACACATTTATCATTTTGTATTGCAGGTCATACATTTCACTCAAATTTTTGGATTGTTCCTTTACTAACAACAGACGTTATTTTAGATACGAATTTTCTGGTAGAACACGATGCCATTATTGACTTTCAAAATTCCTACTTAATGTTGAAGGATGAAAATGTACAACTGGCTTTAGAATTTCAGCACCCTTTATCTGCAGAAGAACAAACAATTAATCGGACAGAGGTTATTTCTGCATCACGTAACATAGACTGAAATTCAACATTGTTCACAGATACGTACGTACACAACTATAATACTCCAGATGAAACCGACTATGACGTAATACAGACGATTTCTGATAAAGTTAGAGTAGTGCAAATACAGACGACGAACGCACGCAACTACACAAATAATTCCATACCAAATGAATCCACTATGCTATCTCCGTCTGTTATACTGAAAATGTTGAACCACTTAACAAAATTAAAGAATTAGTAAACTTTCCTACATCTCGTCGACTACGACACCATGAAATAATTGACATTGCACTGAACAACATCAAACGTGCCGCAGAGCGCCGGAGAAGACAGCAAAAACAGGTTTGTACACACCGTGACTTTTACATTGGACAGAAGATTTTAGTACGTACACACTATTTATCGAACAAAGGAAAAGGTAGGTGCAGTAAATTTGAACTTCTATACGCAGGTCCATATCGGATTCGCAGCATTCCTCACCCCAATGTTGTACACGTCGAAACTTTGAGAACCAAAAAAACCAAAGGAAACCACCACATATCGAATATCAAACCTTTTATTGAATGAAGATACTTTATGATTTAGCATGCTGTAATGCCATTTGCAAATTTTTATGACCACGTATGCAATTATATTCACATGAATACTTACCGATGATTGTCGTATTTTTTTTTTCTTGGCAATTGCCCGGCAAGGTGAAGTTAGCAGGTCGCTCTTCTTGTCGTTACACATCAGACCGTGCATATTTTTCCAGATGAACTTACACATTTTATGACCATTTATGCAATTATATTTATGTGACTACTTACTGATGATTGTCGTATTTTTCTTGGCAAGTGCCCGGCAAGGTAAGGTTAGCAGGTCGCTCTTCTTGTCGTTACACATCAGACTGTGCACATTTTTCCAGATAAACTTACGTATCTTATGAATAATTATGCAATTTTATCTAGTGACATATTAATTTTATTAAATTCTCTCTCCATTAAAGTCTTTAATTCTCGCCTCTATTAACTACACAACATACAAGCTGAACACAAAGAAAGTCACATTTCTTGTCATCATTTTTTATGTATGTACGATTGTTTTCCTGTTTTGTTTGCATGCACTATGAAATAGTTAAGATATAGCAAACACCAGTTGACTCTGACATTTTTGCCTTATGATATCTCAACATCGTGACTACTTTACTTTTTTTTTTTTTTTGCCGCTACATTGTGATACACTGTGTACATTTTTGCTTCTGAACACTGTCGATGTTTTTGACATATTACGTTTTCTGTCATGCTATGCTGTATGCTCAATTATGTTACTATAAACCAGTTTTTATCTAATGGGTATATGAATTAAATGCAAGACATTAATCTTTGTTCATCATTTTCAGAAAGAAATATCGTGTAAACGAAATAAATGAAACAGAAATGGGAATTTCACCTTCGGAATGAACGAAAGAAGATGCAAAAAAAAAAAAAAAAAAAAAAAAAAACTTATGATAAAGAGTAAATGCATCAGGATTAACAAGCATTAACAAGAATATACTATACACATCGTAGAATAGCAGTCTTAACTAATTTTTTCTTTCAGAATACGAGGCGATTGATGCAGGCTGTCAGACAGAACTACACATCTTAGTTTTAGTGATGAAATATGATAGAAATAAGGAATAATTGTATAATGAATAATGAAGTGACTTGTTTGCAGATGATAATGAATGGTGATGAATAATGATGAAGAATATGCTACTATGGATAATGAAGTTTTTCTTTACAGGTGATGATAATAATGGAGTTATGATAATATAGATAATGAAGTGATGGATAATGAAGTTTTTTTTTCTTTACAGATGATGATAATGTTGAAGTAATGTATTTATGCTATGTAGTTATTTTAGTATTTGTTGCAGTTCGTTTTGACAGTATGTGTTATATTGCATAGTATGATGACCGAAGGTTTTGGAAAGGACAGCTAGGGAACACTTTTTTTTTTATACACATTTCAGTACCTGTTAATTAGAAGTTCACTGCTTCTCAGCATAAAATGCGTTTCTTCTTTCAGTTTAATAATCCATTTCTGTATTTTGCAGGAGAAATTATTCATGAAATTAATGTGCTATAAGCAGTTGTTCATTAAACCTATGTCATTTATGAATGTGATTACATATACTCTACTTGTTTCATAATCTTGCTACAGCTGACTCATGACGAATGACGTTACACATCTTGATTTGCAGCAACAACTCAAAAGCAAATATTTTCATTCTTCAGTAATTACCCAACGCAATGCATTGCTAGAAGAAAAAAAAAACAAAAAGAATGCTTTGTAACTGGCCAATGTCTGCCAATGATTGCTATAATTAGATTAATGATGTGCATTATTCTGTAATACTATGTCATTTACTAGCTCCTTTTTTCAATGATGACTTCTGATGGTTTACAATTAGGCAATGAGTGCCAATGTTCTCTGTAAAACGTCTCATGAATATTATTCTGTAATACTATGTCACCTATTAACTCCTGTTTTCAATGATGACTTCTGATGGTTTGTAATTAGGCAATGAATGCCAATGTTCTCTGTAAAATATCTCATGAATATTATTATGTAACACTATGTCATTTATTAGCTCCTGTTTTCAATGATGACTTTTGATGGTTTGTAATTAGGCAATGAGTGCCAATGTTCTCTGTAAAACGTATCATGAATATTATTATGTAATACTATGTCATTTGTTGACTCCTGTTACCAATGATGACTTCTGATGGTTTGTAATTAGACAATGAGTGCCAATGTTCTCTGTAAAACGTCTCATGAATATTATTATGTAATACTATGTCATTTATTAACTCCTATTTTCAATGATGACTTCTGATGGTTTGCAATTAGGCAATGAGTGCCAATGTTCTCTGTAAAATGTCTCATGAATATTATTATGTAATACTATGTCATTTATTAGCTCCTGTTTTCAGTGATGACTTGTGATGGTTTACATTTAGGCAATGAGTGCCAATGTTCTCTATAAAACGTCCCATGAATATTATTATGTAAAACTATGTCATTTATTAGCTCCTGTTTTCAATGATGACTTCTGATGGTTTGTAATTAGACAATGAATGCAAATGTTCTCTGTAAAACAACTCATGAACACTATTCTGTAATACTACATACATGGTACAGAAATGTTCAATAACTGGGCAATGAGTGCCACCCATTACTAATGTAATTCACAATGAAGACTAATATGTGACTTAATGTCCTTCACCTTATAACCTGATTACCTGGAATTACTGCAATATCCGTTTGTCCTGTCTATCCTCATAATCATGGAGCACTATATTTGGTTTTTGCACTAATTCTACGTTGGTGTACCAGACAAGAACGTGGTGTTGACACGACATGCTGTCCACCACCATGAGCGATGGATATGCTATTATGCTCCCACTGCTTGGTGTACCTAATGTACTACCAAATGGATAACATGGAATATTACTACAGCATTTCAGTGTCTTGGCTACGCTGATTAATACTTCTGGGAAAAGAACTTTACACTGCCTCACTTGGTGTTGTGCTTCTGTAGAAAGATATGGACTTTCAGTGCAGCTGCGTGCAACTTACAGTGCTACAATCATGACGCAATCCTTCCCTTTCCTATCCTAATTCTTGTAACATAGTAAAAATCATTTTGTTATCATGATTTGTATTCATGGCCTATACATTTTATGATTTCCTGATATATTCTGAACTACAGTGCATGTGCACTTTTGTCATTTTGTTAACATGATTTCTACTCATTGCATATACATTTTTTGTGATTTGTTGATATGTTCTGTACTACTGTGCGTGTGCACTTTTGCCATTGGTGAATATGTTTTGTACTCATTGTATATATATTTTGTCATTGCCTGATATGTTCAGTACTCAGTGCATGTGCACTATATTGACTTCATGTTCTGCAGCTATATATCTGTATATATTATGTGATTGTAAAGTTAATTAATTATGAAAAACATTTGTTGCTCATGGTAAGTCCAAATGACTCACCATCGCTGCCAAATTTTTGCCCCCGCAGTGGAGGGTTATGAAACACGTATGTATTCATTACCAGCGATGGCGAGGCATGACAGAATCTCTGACCAGAGAGTTATTTATCGTGGCTAGTCTGCGCTTGATCGCGCGAGTCGACAGTTGGATAGTAGTAGCAGTCTGGTACAGGACCATGTAGCGAGTCGGCAGGAACAGTTCTAGTGTGTGGCGAGTCGGCTGAGGGAGTAGTCAGTCGACAGTAGTAGCGAGTGGACGGTTGTACCGAGCAGGCGTCGGCATTCGTCGACGGCGTGTTCTTCTTGCGACTCTGGTCAGGATTGTGGTGGACGATGAATATTATTGTAGAAGGTAATGAAGCAGCATTGCGCACATCTAATAATATATGTTAATTGTAATTAATTTGTTCAAAAAATGCCCCAATAATAATTTTTTATAAAGTAACTCATTTAAAGAAAAACATTCATTTCAATCTAAAGAATATTTGTTATGCATTTCCTCCAAGAATCAAAATTAAATATACGACAGCATTGCACGAAGCTGTGTCGATAAATAAGAGCAGATATAGATGCAGTTTTTATTGAGGTAAGAATTTTTGCTTTTTTATTCAGAATACAGGACCGAAGGTCAGCGCTGCTGCCCTTATAAAATTTACCAGATATTATTATTTCTGTTGAGATGTTAGATACGGTTCATGGTTCATTATCTAATTAATATTATTGTGGGTTTTTGGTCAATTTTCATTCCTTAATTTTTGTGGGGAGTTTAAGCTTGGCACCATTTCACATTATTATTAAACATTATTTTGTTGGGAGATTACGCTTGGCTCCATTTTCTTGTTTAATCATTTAAAATTTCGTGTGGGGAAGTTACAAGGTAGACCGGATAAAACACTGGGAGAGAAAATTTATATATAACTTGTACAGAAACCAGACGGCAGTCATATGGTGGAATGAGAATGAGAGGGCAGACACAGTTGAGAAGAGGGTGAGATAGGATTGAAGCCCGATATTTTTCAGTCTATATATAGTAAAAACATTGAGAGAAACTAAGTAGAAATTGGATACGGAAGTTGAAGTGAAGGGAGACGAAATAAAAATTTTAAGCTTTGCCGATGACATTGTAAATCTGTGAGTGACAGCAAAGGACTTGGAAGTACAACTAGACAGAATGGGTAGAGTCTTGACCAGAGATTACAAGATAATACCAAAAGGTATTTTAAGATTAATAGAATCTAGTCTAATTAAACAATACGATGCTGTGCGGATCAAGTAGGAAGTGAGTCACTGAAAGCATTAGAAGATTAGTTTTGTTATTTTGGCAGTATAATTACTAATGATGACAGAATGAATATAAAATGCAGGCTGGCTGCAGCAAGAAAAACAATTCTGAAGTAGAGAATTTTGTTAATATTTAATAAAAACGTAAGCATTAGTGTTCTGTGATGGTATTTGTTTGGAGTGTAGTCTACGGAAGTGAAACATGGACTGCAATCAGTTCAAACAAGAATTGAAAAGAAACTGTTGAATTGTGGTGTTACTGAAGAATTGTGATGATTAGATATATAGAGCAAGGCACTAACGAGGATGTACTGAACTGAATTAGGGAAGAATTACATTTTTAGCACAAATAGACTAAAAAATTTTCTTGAAAAAGGAAAAAAAAGACAGTCAAGTGTTTTGTGAAATTGTTTGTATAAAAGTAAAAAAAAACGTATGAGAAAAACATGAGAGAAACATTTGACACTCCTTGTAGTGATGCTCGAAATCTTATGAGGTGCCAATTCATAGTTTAAAGGCAAATGTTTAGTTAGAATCTTGGAATTTTAAAGAGCAGTATGCTGTATGTGTGTGGAAGATTATGTTTACCCTACAGGCTACTGCTGTTAGCTTTGAAATCATCTCCACCCGAAGAGGTAAAATAGTTCCAACAATTTCTTAAAATGTTAAGAAAGGTATTGCACATCTCAATCAGCACTTCATCCGCTGGACATGACTTCGAGCGTCATTCAAATACACGTCAAGTGAGTCTCTACATTATTTCATTTCTTACTTTTGAACAAACGATTTCACAAAACATTTGAGTGTTGTTCTAAAAAATATTATTGCGAAAGTAGACCTCACGTTGTTCTGTTTGATACCCTAGTTGTCCGTTTCTCACTCTTCGTTTGTCTATGAAAATTCTGACAGAATTCCACTGTGTAATTTATAGGAAGTCGTGTTTTCATTACACTCAAACATACGTCCAATAAAGAAGGAATCAATTGACTGGACGTATACTCAGGCATCGAGAAGTCGTCAATTTGGTAATGGAGTGAAGCAAGTGAAGTAGAAATTGTAGTGGCAGACCAAAGGACCAACACAGTAGGCGAGTTCAAAGGGATGTAGTTATGCGGAGATGAAGAGACTTGCACAGCGAAGATAGAGTGCATCAAATCAGTCTTCGGTCTGAAGGGCGCCCTTAATCAACTAAAGACTGCGCTATGTTGTCAGGAATAGTTCCTGTGGTAAAGACTTCTAGCGAGAAAGGAAAGTTAAAATTACTTTGCACTGTGTTTGTGTATCACTCGAAAATCGCATTGTCCCAAGTTACCTCATCATCACAGAAGAGTTCTCCTGCTAGTTCATCTAAGAGTAAAGTTACAGTACGTAAGTTACTGACTTTTCACAGTGCATAAGGGCAAGTACGCAAAACTAACAATAGTAGGAGGCACTATATTAAAATTTCTCAAAGAATTTTTGTGAGCAATGTAACACACAGAATAGGGCATGCTTTCATTATGAAGCTTAAAAGAAAGAAAATCGTTTCCTTTGTCTAATGTTTACTACGTGAATGTTCCAGTTTCCTTTGAATATGTCTATATTATTAATGACAAATCTCATCACAGAATTTTGAGACGCAGAAACAACAGCCTTCACGAAAATCACGAACCGAACCGTTTATTTTTTCTGGTCACTGTTTTTTCTGCCAGTTGGACGCACTGTCTTGGATGCAGTTCGTAATTTCCAAATCTAATAGAGGTCAGAAGCCATCTCAAACAAAGAAATAGGTTGGAAAAAACATTGGTGCTTTTAAATTAATCGCAACTTCATCCATTCTGCAGCATCACTTTTGCGAACAGAGTCTTTATTTAACTTTTTTGATCGATGTGTAGTTTTCGCGGAATATAGATACGTCAAGGTAAATGGATGGACCTGAATAATCAACCCAACCACGAAACCGCCGCCCTGGAACCCTGCGAGGCTGAAACTGCCGCAACTCAATTTCCATATGAAGTGGGCGGTCTGACCACAGGGGGCTATGCAGACGTCGAGCCATGGAAAGCAGAATTGCCCGTCTGCCCGTACGTGGCTGATGGTTCGCCTGCGCTGTGATAACGTGCGAATTAAGTTCCCGTTTAATCCTAGCTGTCAGCTCCACTACCGGAAGTCTGATTACTCGCTTACGTGGGCTCTGAAAAGCTGGTGTGTGAAAAAGGGTAATATTCAATGTGACCAATTGTCTGCTTTGAAAATGTGCCGTGTATGACGTCAGAATGTTGCGGCTAGGCACCTACATTGCGTGTGTTGTGTACGACTTCGTAAGGAGAGACAGGCTAAGAGTGCTATACCAACTGTCGTCGTAGGAAAGCTGGACAGGAGTAGAAATGATTAGGTGACAAGTTAACAACATAAAGAAATTTACTTAACTTCTGTTATCCAAAGCTTACGAAGACTTAAAAACTATGCAGCGAGAAGTAACGATTATGCTCTCTCAACTAACAAGGGGAGGCCGCCAATTGTGAAATTCAGATTGGATTCATACTGCGCATAATAAAAGTTCATTGCCAGAGGTGTAATGTGGCAAAGCACCAAGATGCACTTCTCAGCCGTTGTCGAGAAAATCGACAGTTAAAAGAAACCGTTGCGGTGAAATACTCTCTGCGATTAACAATTTTCTACAGCGTCGTGGCGCAGCGGTAAGCGCTCGGGCTCGTAATCCGAAGGTCGCTGGATCTAATCCCGCGCCATGCAACTTTTTTTTTTTAGTATTTGTTTTTTGTAATTCAAATGTGTACACACACACACACACACACACACACACACACACACACATATATATATATATATATATATATATATATATATATATAATTCCCGGTAATCGGTTGCAACAATTATGCATATAATAAGTTTTTGAAAGTCGTTTGTCGTGGAAAAACTGGCGACTTCGAACATCATTATGTTTTCCGCAAACAAAGTTGTATTTCACAAATGTTATTAATTGTCTTCATAATGTTAACCATATATAGTAAACGGAAGACGTAGAAACGATATTCCGAAACGAATAAGTATAGCGTAAGTCAAACGTTAGAATTAGAATAGAGACCCCACGAACACAAATTTGCTGTGGCAGGTATGAAATATAAACTCCGCTACTCGCTCGTTACACTTGAAGGACAGATGTTGAATGGGCCGAAACGAGCCGCCGCATTACAGCGTAGTTGCCTGCTAACTTCGAAAGAAAGTAGATGCGGCCCCTAGCGCAACTTATAACATCGTCGAAAATCAGTGCGGACGTGAGAGCTTTGGTACACCCTGTTAAACAAACTGAAAAATGGAGGCGGTACAATTGGAGAGCGACCCGCCTTCACAACATGCGTAAGCAATTCATATATATATATATATATATATATATATATATATATATATATATATATATATATATATATTTGAATTACAAAAAACTAATAATAAAAAAATTGCATGTCGCGAGATTCGATCCGGCGACCTTCGGATTACGAACCCGAGCGCTTACCGCTGCGCCACGACGCTGTAGAAAGTTATTAATCGTAGAGAGTATTTCACCGCAACGGTTTCTTTTAACTGTCGATTTTCTCGACAACGGCTGAGAAATGCATCTTGGTGCTTTGCCACATTACACCTCTGGCCATGAGTTTTTATTATGCGCAGTATGAATCGAATCTGAATTTCACAATTGGCGGTCTCCCCTTGTAAGCGTGGAAGATAGTGTTGTAGCGAAGAGGCTCCAAGGGCGTGAAGGATGAGTAGCAGCAGCCCACCATTCTGTATTGTGGAGACAGACGTCGCCCGTGGTACCGAGGTGCTGGCGGCGTTGCCCTGTGGGTGTGCACCATAGGCTCCGCCACATCCCGCTCAACGGCTATTACCGTCTGTCGGAACCTTGCCGTTCCGTTGTCAACTTCGAGACGCCCGTGGCGTGGTATCGATACATGATATTACTGTATGTCACGTATATAGAAGCGATATCTGAGCAGTGTGTTATAGGCAGATGTGAAGGGAACATGGTAGTACATCCCAGTCCCAGTGGGACAAACAACGGTGGCCAGATCCCATCGCCATTGCCATCGGCATCGCCAGAGATTGCTCGAAAACATCGCCCGATAGCTTGATCACGCTGTGTCCGATCTCCTTAGTGTTTTGGCCGGATGGACGCTACGACGCTTATGTACCTACAAACAATTCCAGCTTTTCGGGTTTTCCTATTAAAACGCCACCAGCAGTATGTGACTGAGCTATGGATCTCTCGGTAGTACCGTGGCGAATACCTTTATCTTTTCAGTTATTGGAATAACCAGACAAGTTTTTACGTATAAAGGGGAATGAAGAGAGGAACGTTCTATTACATACTCGAGGTTATTTGTGGTGGAACTGAAATGGAATCCAACTTGAAAGACCGCATTTCAAGATAGAAGAGACTAAAACGTACATCAAAAAACGTTTGCATCACTCTGGTTCCCAGAAATCCTGAAGATAGACGTTGATTGTGGATATTGTATCACAGACACAGTCCCTTTGACTGTTCAGAGATGTCACTAAACCCGCTCAAAGATATAAACAACCATACATGAGGAACACCCATTAGACGGAGGTGGTCCGACAGCCGATCAGTTCCAGTCATTCTACAAGGAAGGAGGTACACAGCTCGCGTTGTCTGTAGTTCAACCATGCCTAGACGGTCAGTACCCTGGTTCTATCGTGTCCGCATTGTTACTTTGTGCCAGGAAAGTCGCTCAACAAGGAAAGTGTCCAGGCGTCTCGGAGTGAACCAAAGCGATGTTGTTCGGACATGGAAGAGAGACAGGGAGACAGGAACCGCCGATGACATGCCTCGCTCAGGCCGCTATCAACGTATTATGTCTCGGAGAAACCCTGACAGCAACGCCACCATATTGAGCAATGCTTTTAGTGCAGCCACAGGACGCCGTGTCACGACTCAAATTGTGCACAACAGGCTGCATGTTACGCAACTTCGCTCTCGACGTCCACGGCGAGGTCCATCTTTGCAACCACGACACCTTGCAGCGCGGTACAGATGGGCCCAACAACATGCCGAATGGACCGTTCAGGATCGGCATCACGTTCTCTTCACCGATGAGTGTCTCATATGCCTACGGACAGAAAATCGTCAGAGACGTGTTTGGAGGCAAACCGTACAGGCTGAACGCCTTAGACACCCTGTCGAGCGAGTGCAGCAAGGTGCAGGTTCCCTCATGTTTTGGGGTGGCATCATGTGGGACCGAGGTACGCCGCTGATGGTCATGGAAGGCGTCGTAGCGGCGATACGTGAATGCCATCATCCAGCTGACAGTGCAATCATATCGGAGGCATTTGTCTTCATGGACGACAATTCGCGCCCCCATCGTGCACATCTTGTGAATGACTTCCTTTAGGATAACGACATCGCTCGACTAGAGTGGCCAGCATGCTCTCCGGACATGAACCCTATCTAACAAGCGTGGGATAGATTGAAAAGGGCTGTTTATGGAAGAGGTGAGCCACCAACCACTCTGAGGAATCTACGCCGAATTGCCGTTGAGGAGTGGACCAACAGTGCCTTGATGAACTTGTGGATAGTATGCCACGACGAACAGAGGCATGCATCCATGCAAGAGGACGTGCTGCTGGGTATTAGAGGCAACGGCGTGTACAGCTCTCGCTGTATGGTGGTACAACATGCAATGTGTGGTTTTCATGAGCAACAAAAAGGGCGGAAATGATGATTGTGTTGATCTTTATTCCAATTTTCTGCACAGGTTCCGGAGCTCTCTGAACCGAGGTGATGCAAAACTTTTTTTGATGTGTGTGGTAACCATAAGCTAACGTTTTATTCATCACTTCTATTTAAGACCTTCCTCAAAACTTTGAGCTTGCTCTATATGTGTTACGAGCTCCAATTCTAGTAAGGTACTACGCAGTAGTGAATCTCACACTAAGTCTATGCCCTTGCAAAATTCAACCCGCTCTGTCCGAGCATTAAATCTGGAGTGACGTAGACAAACGTGCTAAGGGTCACACCGTGTTTCTTGACATCCGGAAGGCATTAGATACAGTCCCGCACTAATGTTTTGTGAACAAAATAGGAAATTTTCGAGTATCGGACCAGATTTATGATCGGATATAACGGAAGAAAATCGACGTACGTAATATTAATTTCAGGATTAACCCAAGGGAGTGTTATAGGTAGGCTACTATTTACAGTTTATATTAATGTTATACTGGATATTGCTGGAGAACCGCTAGGCTTTTCGCGGAAGACGCTGTTATCTAAAGGTAAGTTGCAAAACCAGAAGACTGTAGCGAATTGCAGAAAGACTTGTATAAAATCGACATAAATGAATGTAAACTATTGCGCATAAATGGCCGAAGAGATCCATCACCGTTCGATTGCTCTGCACTGAGGAAAAGTCATGCGATACCTCCGAATATCGCGTCGGATCTGCTTTTGTCCAGCGTAGTGCAGCAACTCGACTTGTCGTTGGAAGTCCTCTGCAGAAGTACTGAGCCATGTTGCCTCTATAGCCGTCCATTGTAGCGAAAGTGTTGCCGGTGCCGGATTTTGTGCACGATATAGCCTCTCTATTATGTCCCATTCGCTCGAACCGTCCAGAATGTTCTTCAAACCAATCGTGAAGAGTTGTGGCCCAGTGACATGGCGGACTGTCATCCACCATCAAATGCTGAAAATGGTCTACAAGTAGCTCAGCATTACCCAAATATATATGGACAGAAAAAAATTGCAACACCAAGAAATTGTGCTTCATAAATGAAAGGTGGTGGGCATGTATCTACGAGGGTCACTCCAAAAGAAATGCACACTATTTTTGTAAAAATACAGTTTTCATTATGCATGTGTGAAAGTTTTACAGTGTGTAGATACATCCTTCCCGTTTGTTTGCAATCTTAGTTCAACCTGTTCCCGTGAGTGGCGCCGTCACAGCATATCTTCAAGAAGGCTGCTACACTTATCGCTCGTCAGAAGCAACGTGCTGTCATAGAATTCCTGTGCTGTGAAAACGAGACAGTGGGAAACATATACAAGAGGTTGAAAAAGGTGTATGGAGATGCTGCTGTCGATCGCAGTACAGTTAGTCGGTGGGCAAGCAGGTTACGTGATGAAAGCGGACACGGCAATATTGAGGATTGTCCTCGCAGCAGCAGGCCTCGTACTGCACACACTCCAGACAATGTGCAGAGCGTTAACGAACTGGTGACTGCTGACAGACGCGTCACAGTGAACGAATTGTCACGCTACGTTGGGATAGGGGAAGGAAGTGTTTGCAGAATACTGAAAGCGTTGGCGTTAAAAAAGGTTTGCGCCTGGTGGGTTCCCAGAAAAGAAGAAACAAGAAAGACGGCATTCAGCGAACTTTTGAAACAGTACTAGAATGGTGGAGATGAAATTCTTGGAAGAATTGTGACAGGTGATGAAACATGGCTCCATCATTTTTCACCAGAGACGAAGAGGCAATTACTGGAGTGACATCATGTAAATTCACCCAAGGAAAAAAAAATTCAAAACCACACCTTCTCCTGGAAAAGTTATGGCTACGGTTTTTTTCGATTCCGTATGCCTCTTGCTTGTGGACATCATGCCAAGTGGAACCACTATAAATTCTGATGCATATGTGACGACACTGAACAATTCTACATATACACTCCTGGAAATGGAAAAAAGAACACATTGACACCGGTGTGTCAGACCCACCATACTTGCTCCGGACACTGCGAGAGGGCTGTACAAGCAATGATCACACGCACGGCACAGCGGACACACCAGGAACCGCGGTGTTGGCCGTCGAATGGCGCTAGCTGCGCAGCATTTGTGCACCGCCGCCGTCAGTGTCAGCCAGTTTGCCGTGGCATACGGAGCTCCACCGCAGTCTTTAACAGGAGGACTGTAGGAAAATAATAGAAAAGACGAAAGATATTGAGAATATCGCGTGTGAGGGGCCCAGAAAGCGGCAACCTTTGGTGATAGTCTATCGAGTGACAGACACTATCTCGGATAGAGAATTTCTTGAGTGTTTATACGACCAAAATCTCAGTGACGATTTCACAAAAGACGAATTCGACAAAGACGTGAAAATCAGATTCCGCACAGGGCCCAAAGGAAAGGGATACAACCACCAAGTGTTGGAAGTCACACCAAGAATTTATTGGTACCTCACCAAAAAAGGAAGGGTGTACATAGACTTCCAATCCCTATCTGTCAAAGACTATACGTCAGTGAGCCAGTGTTACAACTGTTGTGACCTTGGCCACACAACCAAAGCCTGCGCATACACAGGTACGACCTGTTCAAGGTGTGGCAAAAAGGGCCACAAACGCGCGGACTGTCGAGCATCAGAGCCCATCGACTGCATTCTCTGCAGGAACAGAAACCGAATTTGCAATAAGAGCAGGGGTGGCGTCTGCCAGACCTACAAACAGCTGCTTGATAGACTAATTGACAGTAGTGACTATGGCAACTGAACACCCCCCTGAGTCAAACAACATGCTCCATAAATCAACCCCTGAAAAAATAAGATCATACAAGTCACCATCCACCAGGCACAGAAACCATCTACGTGCAATACTCTGGCGTAAGAGGCAAAAACTATTACCTGACGACTACCCCAACAATGGTCACATTCCAGGCTTGATACACAATACAAACCTGGAGGACAGCCATCATGCAATCACTGAATACATAGACGACCTAACACTCACAGGACAAATGTCACCAGAAGCCGCCAAACTAATCAAAAGACAAATAATGTACTGGATGACATTCCAGACGACCCTTATGAACAGGATAGACGAACTCGAAGACGAACTACTGAGAATAGACATGATAACCCCAAATCCTGATACCGACAGACCAGAAAACCATACCACACATGACCAACCAAAGCAACTGCACAAAACAGCTTTGCTAACCACTCAAGATCACCCATCCACTCCAGCACAACGACGCACATACGACACTACAAAATGCGAAGGACGCATCAAACCAATCAAATTCATACAAGGTGAGACCTTGAACCCAACGGTGCTAAACACAACCGTAACGCAAGCAAGCACAACTGGAGTCCAAACGGAAAACATGAACCAATCAGACACCTCAGACTGTAATCAAATCAAACGCAAAATAACTCTCTCTGACTCACTGACAGAGGAAGAAGACGACGTCTATTATTGCCCTTACGCCAGAGATTGTAGTGTTCATAACAATGATATTCGAAACAGTAATACCGACCTTGAACAGGCCACAGCGCCGGCAGACACCACGAATGCCACACAAAAAGCCGCAGCAACAACCGCAACAAAAGTCTGCGGAGGGTCTGGCAACAGAGACGACAGTGCGCATAACATACCAAAAGCTGTTATGTCTGTCACAGGTAGCGTAGACGAGCAGTCAAGGGGGAACCAAATCACGTCAAATCAATGCAGAATGGAGGCACAAACAACCAACACATCTGATACACATCAAGACTGCACAAACGAAACACACACAAAAAACAAACGAATCATCGCAGCCCTTAGGAAACTAAAACCGCATAGGAAACCCAAACAGCCTAAGAGAGTCCCGAAAGTGAAAGCGTGTGACGACCAATCGCGGCAATCGCAGGCTGCCTGAAAAACTAGTGATACGAAAGTGCATACCCCTGATGATACCAACACCTTCGCAGCCCCCCAACCAACAATCTCAATGCCGACGCCCAAGGAAACCCCCACAACAACCAACGAGGAAGTCAATCCAGCGCCCCCCGCAGAGGTGCACAACAACGCCACTACACCATCACGACACGTCACGGCTGCAGAGACGCCAACACACGCCATCGACACCGATAGTTTTAGTTACGAAAAGCTAGATATAAATGTAAAATTAAGTAGGCTAGAAAAAAGAGACATCTTAGAGACGGCACAGCGGATGCTCATCCGCACCCTACACCAGTTCGGCCAATCTGTTTGTTTCCGTACATCAGAGCAAACCGATAGACTGATTCTCAAAACGGAGAATATTCCAACAGATCCAGACAGCCTACTAGACCTGCTCATGCAGGTATGCGCCCGCAGGGAGGAACCATTCGATATGGACAAGCTTTACAAGGATCACGTAAGGGCTCATGGGAGAACATACTTCGATTACAGTCAAACTGGCAGCAAGTGCTACGCCACAGTTAAACACCCAAACTGTTAATAGCACAGCTTAATGCTATGCGGAGTATACTTGTAAATTCGGAGCTCCCACGGGTCCTACGTGAACTAAAAAGTGACATTCTGTGCATACAGGAGCCCTACACTAGACAAGGGCATATCCCCAACTTTCCTCCAAGTGCGGTGACAGTTGCGGAGGGGACAGGCTGCATGGCATCTGTCATAATCCTAAACAAAGAAATACATCCAGTCAAAATTACAGAACTCTGTTCCGAGCACCTAGTTACAGTTGAAGTCACACACAAGGGGGATACTTGGATCATCGCGTCGCTGTACGCCCAATTCTGTCATTGCATCAAACCATACGGAGACCTCATCAGAGATGTTGCGCAATACGCTGGCAACAAAAAACTTCTCATCTGTGCAGACATAAACGCCAGATCAACCCTGTGGCATTCAGACAGAACTGACGACAGAGGTAGAATAATAAATGACATCATCCAAGAAAACAGACTACACGTACTCAACAAGGAAGGACATCACCCGACTCACATCGGACACAACGGTCATTCATCAAACATAGACATCACCCTCGTTAATAATGCCGCCATCAACCACGTACGAGACTGGACCGTACTTGACCAGATCACTGCTAGCGACCACAACATCATCACACTAACCTTAAGTGGTGACCGAGCGAGGTGGCGCAGTGGTTAGCACACTGGACTCGCATTCGGGAAGACGACGGTTCAATCCCGTCTCCAGCCATCCTGATTTAGGTTTTCCGTGATTTCCCTAAATCGTTTCAGGCAAATGCCGGGATGGTTCCTTTGAAAGGGCACGGCCGATTTCCTTCCCAATCCTTCCCTACCCGAGCTTGCGCTCCATCTCTAATGACCTCGTTGTCGACGGGACGTTAAACACTAACCACCACCACCACCTTAAGTGGTACACCAAACGTCAACACAGAAACACTACCAAAGAGACTATTATTTGACAAAACAGACTGGGACAGGGTCAGACAAAAAATACATGAGCACATACCGCAAGACATCACCGGCAGTGTTGATTACAGAGCACACATGCTGACAGATATCATCACACACACACAGAACACCTGCATACCCACACAAAGAATGACAAAACACCAAAATATTCCCTGGACTACACAATTAACACGACTCAAACAAGACTCAAAACGTAAACGTAAACTTTACCAACGAGCAATTTCAGATAAAGAAAGACAATTACGACTACACGACTACCGGCTTGCCAAGGATAAATATAAACTTGAGCTGAATAAGACCAGGAAAGACCATTGGAACAGCCATGTAGCAGCACAAACACAACTAAACATTTGGGGGGAACCATACAAAATCGTGACAGAGAAAATTAAGAGTCCACTGGTTCTGGGAACGCTGCGACAGGAGGATGGTGAGATGACTAAGGGCTGGAGACGCACAGCGGAGTTCCTGCTGAGCAAACTCCTGCCCGACGACATCGCAGACACAGACACACCACAACATGCAGCACTGAGACGCGAAGTAGACACAGTATACACCACACCAACCGTCACCTGTCCATTTGCGCAGGAAGAAGTGGCGACAGCGATCTCAGAACTCAAAAACAAAAAGGCGCCTGGACCGGATGGTATCCACTCTGAGGTACTGAAACAAATTGCACCGCAGATCACCCCGTTTCTCACAACGTTGTTAAACGATGCATTAAGGCTGGGCCGTGTGCCTGCAGTGTGGAAGACCTCGAAGGCGGTTATCATCAAAAAGGCTCCAGACAAAGACCCATCACACCCCAAGTCATACAGACCAATTTGCCTTATCAATACACTCGGTAAAGTACAAGAAAAACTACTCTGCAAAAGACTACAAGCACACCGAACACTACGGGGACTGACACCACACCAATACGGCTTCAGGGAAGGGAAATCTATAGACGACGCAATTAACAGAGCACTCCAAATAGTACACGACACACCCTCCAAATACACACTTGCAATTATGATAGACATCTCAGGTGCCTTCGACAACCTCTGGTGGCCGGCCTTGTTCAAGAGGCTCAGACACCTGCAGGTACCGGAGTCTCTGTATAATAGTTTCATGGACTACTGCAGAGACAGAACGGTCGTTTGGCAAATGGACAACCAGAAAGTGATTAAACGAATCACAAAAGGCTGTCCACAAGGGTCGATCTGCGGCCCCATCTTCTGGGACATAGTTATAGAACCGCTCCTACAGTTACTAGAGGAGCACATCTTGACAGATGGAGCTGTCGCTTATGCTGATGATCTACTCGTCGTAGTTTCAGCAAATAACCGTGCCCAGCTAGAAGAAAGAGCCAATGGAACACTTAGGACAATAACCCAATGGTGCACAGATAATAAATTAAAGATATCAGGAAACAAAACAACTTATACATTGCTAAAGGGTATCCTGCGCAGGAACCCAATAGTCAAAATCGGGGACACAAACATAAAAAGACTAGCTGTCACACGCTATCTAGGAGTATACATTGATGAACGATTGAACTTCCACGAACACATGCGAATATGCACAAACAAAGCAGAAAAGATACTACACAAACTGGCTAGGCTAAATTCGGAACAATTCAGACTACCCCTGTCAGTGAGACGAACATACCATTGCGCTCTCTTCGAGTCAGTACTATGCTTTGCTGCCAGTACGTGGGCCCACAGGTTAAATCTCTCAACCAACAGAACCATTGTACGTCGAGGCCAAAGAAGTGTTCTACTTCGACTAACAGGGGCATTTAACACAACATCAAATGACGCACTATGTGTCGTCATGGGAATTTTCCCCATAGATATCACCATCAGGTACCGCGCAGCAATGTACTGGCTTAGGATGGGGAGAATAGACCAGGTTCGGCAGATCACTGGTGTACCGATTGAGACAACACGCCAACTCAGAGCATGGCGAGTGGATACCTGGCAGAGCGAGTGGGCCAACAGCGATAAGGGCCGCCGTGTCTACAACTTCTTCCCTGACATCCGGGAAAGACTAAAACTAAAACATATTGATCCCAGCCGCGGTATGGTACATTTCATCACAGGACATGGCCCTTATCCCACGCACCTGTACCGCGTGAGTCTGCAGCAGACTAATAGATGCACATGCGGGGAAGAAGGTTCCCCTGAACATACTGTCTTCTTCTGCGGACAACGCACGAACATAAGACACACAGTACACATAAATCGCCTGAACACACAGAACGAACTACATGCCATAATACGCGACCCGGAAAGGTGGACTGAACTCAACAAACTAACGGACGAAATCTCGAAGATCCAACAAATAGAATACTTGCGCAACAGACCCTACCGAAGGCAAGTCGGTCCAAACAGACGTCACGATGCCCAGGGGGATACAGATATGATTAGCACCACGAGTGATGAAGAAGAAACAGATACAGACCAGGGCACCAACACAGATATTGAAGCGTCCAGCGCGGATGATCCATAGTGTCAACCAAGTCAAATTCAAAGAACAGAGTGGAACAACCGACAAGAGGTGCACAAGTCACACACAATCCTAAAAACAGATTGCACCGTATATATAAATAGTTAACAGCATCTCCATGTCCAATAAGAGCTTAAAGCTAGGTACCTCTTCAAGGGACCTACACCTTCCGTTAAGAGGCAGCGCACAGTCTGTATGGAAGGATCTTAATTGTGGTCCCTCTCTTTTGAGCCCAACCCGACGGATACCTATGGTAGATCGGGGAAAACCACCGTTCAGGCTGTGCTGCTGGCGGGGCCGGAAGGTGCTAACTGCCACACCACGTATCATTGTAAGTCTCATTGGCTCAGTGTGAACTGTTTGTACAACCAACCTACACAGCCTATACCTCAACCTACACTATACTAAGAACCTCTCATCTGAAGCTTAAAGTTGGGCACCTCTTCAAGGGACCTACGCCCCCCTGGTAAGAGGCGGCGCACGTCCTGGATGGAAGGATCTTAATTGTGGTTCCTCTCTTTTGAGCCCAACCCGAGGGATACCTATGGTAGATCGGGGAAAACCACCGTTCAGGTCGTGTTGTCGGCGGGGCCGGGAGGTGCTTGCGCCTGATGTACTCTACTAGGAGCCTTGCAGGCTCGACACAAACCGTTAGCGTCATTACTTTATTACTTTTACCACGAGTACCCTTTAATTAGCAACTGAGCCAAGCACAAAATCAGTTACCTCTCTATTGTATGTCGTAAATAGTTTAGCAGGCTGGACATGGAGGTCTTAGTCTTAGTTTCTAGCTTTAACGTACCCTAATCTCTTCTAGTTAAGGTAGTTTTTAGGATGGTAGATGTTAGAAGCATGGTGAGCAACGGCCAGCGTCTTGAGGGTCATTCCAAGACCCGGGCCGCCGCCCACAACCAGGTGACGGGCCATATTATACCTATAACTTCTCTATTCAGTTCTCTTCCTTCCTTCTTTCTAAATATTAATTTCGTTTTGTTTACTAATATCTTACTTGATTTTGTATTAGTTATAAGTTTTTCTAATGCTGCACAAAAAAAAAAAATGATATCAAATGGATCTAAACAGAGCCCGCCTCCACGTGGCGGGACACGGGCAACGGTGTGAGTTGGGACGGGAGCCGGTGTGGTGTTACTTTCAGTCACTGCGGACCCCGGACCCAGTCACAGCGGCTAAGTGGCAATATACGACCCACCATAAGAAATTAGACGGTAGGTCATAAAATATAAGCAGCTAGTGGAAAAAAAAAGTCTTTAACACTGGTAGCATGCCGCGACAGCGTGGACGTCAACCGTATGTGCAGTTCACGGACTTTGAGCGAGGGCGTATAGTGGGCATGCGGGAGGCCGGGTGGACGTACCGCCGAATTGCTCAACACGTGGGGCGTGAGGTCTCCACTGTACATCGATGTTATCGCCAGTGGTCGGCGGAAGGTACACGTGCCCGTCGACCTGGGACCGGACCGCAGCGACGCATGGATGCACGCCAAGACCGTAGGATCCTACGCAGTGCCGTAGGGGACCGCACCGCCACTTCCCAGCAAATTAGGGACACTGTTGCTCCTGGGGTATCGGCGAGGACCATTCGCAACCGTCTCCATGAAGCTGGGCTACGGTCCCGCACACCGTTAGGCCGTCTTCCGCTCACGCCCCAACATCGTGCAGCCCGCCTCCAGTGGTGTCGCGACAGGCGTGAATGGAGGGACGAATGGAGACGTGTCGTCTTCAGCGATGAGAGTCGCTTCTGCATTGGTGCCAATGATGGTCGTATGCGTGTTTGGCGCCGTGCAGGTGAGCGCCACAATCAGGACTGCATACGACCGAGGCACACAGGGCCAACACCCGGCATCATGGTGTGGGGAGCGATCTCCTACACTGGCCGTACACCACTGGTGATCGTCGAGGGGACACTGAATAGTGCACGGTACATCCAAACCGTCATCGAACCCATCGTTCTACCATTCCTAGACCGGCAAGGGAACTTGCTGTTCCAACAGGACAATTCACGTCCGCATGTATCCCGTGCCACCCAACGTGCTCTAGAAGGTGTAAGTCAACTACCCTGGCCAGCACGATCTCCGGATCTGTCCCCCATTGAGCATGTTTGGGACTGGATGAAGCGTCGTCTCACGCGGTCTGCACGTCCGGCACGAACGCTGGTCCAACTGAGGCGCCAGGTGGAAATGGCATGGCAAGCCGTTCCACAGGACTACATCCAGCATCTCTACGATCGTCTCCATGGGAGAATAGCAGCCTGCATTGCTGCGAAAGGTGGATATACACTGTACTAGTGCCGACATTGTGCATGCTCTGTTGCCTGTGTCTATGTGCCTGTGGTTCTGTCAGTGTGATCATGTGATGTATCTGACCCCAGGAATGTGTCAATAAAGTTTCCCCTTCCTGGGACAATGAATTCACGGTGTTCTTATTTCAATTTCCAGGAGTGTAGTTCCCATGAGGCGTTCGTGATTGGGACAGCAAAGACAGGAAAAAAATATGCTAGCACAAGTACGCTCAGCCACACACTTAAGATGGCTTTATTAGTGTATATACAGATGGACAAAGGCTATTTCTTTCAAGATCTGACCGGTCGTGAAATTAAAACCACAGTGAAAATCCGAAGAAGCTTTGCGCAGATGTTTTCCGAAATGTCTATAGTAAGCCCGTCGATCGTATCACACAGTACGTTTCTGTTCTGAGTGTTCAGTGATCACGCAAAGATGTCTAGAAAGACAGTATCCCGCCATGTGTGAAGCGCGTGCTGTCATTCTGTTTTTTCATGCTGAGCGGTTCTGCTTGATGTCACGCAGCCCACGTAACGCAACTGTCAAGCATGACAGCAAAATGCGGCAATGGTGCAGGGACTTCGAAGTTCAAATGTTCAAATGTGTGTGAATTCCTAACGGACCAAACTGCTTAGGTCATCGGTCCCTAGACTTACACACTAGTTAATCTAACTTAAACTAACTTACGCTAAGAAAACACACACACCCATGGCCGAGGGAGGACTCGAACCTCCGCCGGGAGGGGCCAACGCAGTCGGTGACATGACACCTAAAACCGCGCGGTGGACTTCGAAGCAGGACGTTCAGAAATTCGTGATAAGGCGATCAGGGAGAAAGGCGAGTGTCAACCGATGACCTTGTTCAGCGAGTGGAACAGGTAATTCGAGAAAATCGTCTGCGAAAGGTAATTCAGAACAAACCGAGGAGAAAGTTGTCACTAGACGTTCTTCTTCATGACATTTCGGCCGCACACATCGCCTGCGACAAAGACGCTCATGCAGCGTATTCGATGGGAAGTGTTTGGTCACCCACCGTACAGCCCGGATTTTATCTCCCTCTGATTTTCATATCTTTGCTCACATGAACCGCTGGGTATGAGGACAGCATTTTGGTATAACAAAACGAGCTGCAGTCGAGTGTAGAGAACTGGCGCAAAGCACACGCGACTGCCTTCCAAGACGAGGGTATTGGAAAGGTGGTATAACGTTACGACAAATTCTAAGTCGGACTGACTGATATTAGAGAAGTAGAAGGAAGACGTTGCTAAATGTTGCAAATAAAACATTTGTGATTGTCACTGTGGTTTCCATTTCGCTACCGGTCGGACCTTAAAAACTTAGTCCTCTTGTATGTAGCTGCAGAATTCAAATCGCTATAATGGGTGGAAATTTAGTATTTATTATATCATGAACGCACTCATGTTCAAGGTCACGTGTACGCGTTTATCCGCGTAATCGACTGACCACAGCTGCAAAAAGCTAGCAGGAAAGGCGGAGTGCTCGAAAGCCTACGCCTGTAAACATTTCTTCTGTCGCGTCAAAACTGGGTCGAGGGGCATAAATGGTACTCTCGTAATCTTCGCAACGACTTGAATGTTGATACGCATGAGAATTCTCATCGTTTGCTGCTTGGTTGTTGGAACAATTCTTCCTGGTAATCCTTTTAAATGTTCGTACATATCAACCCTTTTCAAGCCGGGATTGTGACTAGTAAAGCTAAACGTTACAAATATTACTGTGGGAATGTTCAGTAAGTTAATTGCGTGCTTTATGACAGCTTTTGTACGAACGAGGGCTGGGAGAGTGTTATGAACGCTGTTCTGTGTAACACGGACCTATTAGTACAAGCATTTCCAGATATATGCGCTTTGATGTCCTATAAGCGCGAAACACATATTAATGGCCTCAAGTAATCTGCTTGTTGAAACCATGCAACTGGTTTAGCAAACCGTAAACCTCTTCAGCTTCATTATGGTCTGCTAATTGGGCGGTAGCAAAAACAAGGCTATGAATTTGCGCGGCTAGGAGCGCTAGTGTATATCTGTGAACATGAAATCTAAATACTTACCTCTCACTCGTGTCATTAAATTTATCTCTCCAATTTAATCTTGTAATTTGTAATTAAATCAGATACGAAAAAATTCTGTTGTTTGCAAGTTCCTCTACATCTTTACATCTACATATTCAATCTGCAATTAACAATTAAGTGATTAGAAGAGGGTTTATAGGACCACTTTATGACTGTTTCTTGATCGTTACATTATCGAATAGTACATGGAAAAAATGAACAAGTAAATCTTTCCCTGTGAGCCCTGATTTGCCTTATTTTATTACAATGGTCATCTCTCCAGGTATATGTGGAAGTCAACAAAATATTTTCGCATTAAGAGGACTACGACATCGAAATTTTGTGAAAAGTTCTCGCTGCAGCAAAAACGCCATTGTTTTAATGATTGTCTCCACCTCGTGTGTCATATTCGTGATACTCTCCGCCACACTTCGCGATAGTATAAGGGGCAGTCAAACGAAGACAGTTGGAAAAAAGGAACTGTTTATTTCGAAAGTAATTACCTTCACGTAAAAATGATTGCGGCTGGCTACTGTACTATGGTTGTACTCAGGGGTGCACCTCTTCGTCAGCCGGCCTCTGTGGTCGAGCAGTTCTAGGCGCTTCAGTCCAAAACCACGCCGCTGCTACGATCGCAGGTTCCAATCCAGTCTCGGGCATGGATGTGTGTGATGTCGTTAGGTTAGTCAGGTTTAAGTAGTTCTATGTCTAGGGGACTGATGACCTCAGACGTTAAGTGTCATAGTGCTTAGAGCCATTTGAACCATTTTGAACCTCTTCGTACGAAGCAAATAGACGACCACGAATGTCTTTCTTGAGGGCGCCGAAAACATAGGAATAGCAAGAGGAGAGATCGAGACTGTATGAAGCATGTGGCAGGGCTTCCCAGCGAAACTTGTGCAGCGTGCTGAAAACAACTTTGGCAACAGGTGGGAGGCATTATCCTGCAGTAGAATGGCACCTTCCGTCAACGTTACTGAGCGTTTTACTTGGTGGGGCACTAAAGTTTTTGAAAAGCGTTCAAGTCTCACTAAGTTAAAAAAGGAGAGATGTGGAGTAGCATTTGTCTTATTAAGTTTGAGACAGGGGGGTACAACTGAAAACGCAAAACTCTTCTCACCAACCGAACAGCAGAACAACACAGCACAGAATTAAGATACTGGTCCTATCTGTTATAACAATGATGACAGGTCGCCTTTCTTTGACAAACAAATTTTTCTAGAAATACGAGTAATTTTGTTACAGACGGATTTGTTGTGTTTCTATGCAAGGAATCTCACTGTGACATCAGAGTTCACTAATTTTGGTTCACCTTGTTAAATATACCGGGCGATTCAAAAAGAAAGAACAAATTTCAGTTTTTTATTACAGACAAACCATAAAAGACAGAAACAAATTACATATACGACGGTGGTGTTACACAGTAGGCATCGTTTAAGAACGGATTTTCGAAATTACATTCCTACGGGGCTGAAACAAGGCATGGAATGCTCTTGGAAAACATGTCGCCACTATATGTGTGTGTGCGTGTGCGTGTGTGTGTGTGTGTGTGTGTGTGTGTGTGTGTGTGCGTGTGTGTGTATATGCGTGTGTGTGTGTGTGTGTGTGTGTGTGTGTGTGTGTGTGTGTGTGTGTGTGGGTGGGTGGGTGGGTGGGTGGGTGTGCATGGATATCCCAAATGTTCTCCTAAAACCACTGGACCCTTTGCAAACAAAACTTGTTACACATATGCCTTTCTGTCAAGTAAAAGTCGCTGATGTTGTAGGAGCAACCTACCTATCTATTCATATTTCAGGACATATGACGGCATATACAATGAGATGCGTGAAAAAAATGCTCCGTTATGCATGAAGATTTAATACATTTAGTCTTCACTACTACGATACTCCTACAGTCGAGTCATCAATGCATATCTCTTTGAACGACTGTTTCATAATTTCAAAGGTGTTTTCACGAATACATGCAGCTGAAAGTTTTTCGATATCACAGCACAAAAATAATTTATTTATTGTTTCCAATAGCAACTGACAAAATAAATACCCCGACAATAATGGGATTGTCATTTAGTGTGTAAATGCGGATAGTTCCACTGATGAGCGAAAACACGGTGACTGCTGGCCGAATAGTGAGTAAGCCTACGTTTGGAATGCAATACATCAGCGATTCTGCGCCGCAAGGACTCGACAAGTCCTCTGCAGGTTTCCGGAGGTATGTGGCGCCAGTTTACGTACTGGTCTCACAGTTCCCGTAAATAAAGGTTCGGTGGTTTGTGGGCGTGGGGCTGGCGCACAGGAGTGTCGGGTGTAGATAAATCGAACTTGTGGCGAAGAGTTTTTTTTCTTTTCTTTTTGAGTCGTCGGTCTTGTGACTGGTTTGATGCGGCCCGCCACCAGTTCCTCTCCTGTGGCAAACTCTTCAGTCTCAGAGTAGCACTTGCAACCTACGTTCTCAATTATTTGCTGGATGTATTTCAATCTCCGCCTTCCTCTACAGTTTTTGCCTCTGCAGCTCCCTCTAGTACCATGGAAGTCATTCCCTGATGTCTTGGCAGATGTCCTGTCATCCTGTCCCTTCTCCTTATCAGTGTTTCCACATATCCCTTTCCGATTCTGCGCAGAACATCTTCATTCCTCAGGTTATCAGTCCACGTAGTTTTCAATTTTGTTTGTGGCACCACATTTCAAATGCTTCGATCCTCTTCTGTTCCGGTTTGCCCACAGTCCGTGCTTCACTACCATACAATACTGCGCTCCAAACGAACATTCTCAGAAATTTCTACCTCAAATTAAGGGCTGTGTTGGATACTAGCAGACTTCTCTTGGCCACAAATTCCCTTTTTGCCAGTGCTAGTCTGCTTTTGATGTCTTACCTGCTCCGTCCGTCATCGGTTATTTTACTACCTAGGCAGCACAATTCCTTAACTTCATCTACTTCGTGACCATCAATCCAGATATGAAGTTTCTCACTGTTCTAATTTCTGCTACTTCTCATTATACCTTCGTCTTTCGTCGATTTACTCTCAGTACATGTTATGTACTCATCAGACTGCTCATTCCAATCAGCTCACCATGTGACCCTCCTTTCACGTTCAATTTTAATTCCACTCCTGGACCTTTCTTTTATTTCAATCATTGCTTCTTCGATGAACAGATTGAACAATAGAGGTGAAAGACTATATCTCGGTCTTAACCCTTTGTAATCCGAACACTTCGTTTTTGGTTGTCCACTCTTATTATTCCCTTTTGGCTCTTGTGCATACTTTATATTACCTGGTTTCCCTATAGCCTACTAATATTTTTCTCAGAATTTCGAATATCTTGCAGCATTTTACATTGTCGAATGCTTTTTCCAGGTCGACAGATTCTACGAACGTGTGTTGATTTTTCTTTAGCCATGCTTCCAATATGAACTGCAAGGCCAGAATTGCCTCTCTGGTGTCTTTACCTTTCAAAATAAAGCCAAATTCTTCGTCGTCAAACACATCTTCAATTTTTTTCATTGTAGCATGATTCTGCCTCTTTACGAACGAAATTTGTATTCAGTTTCGTGGGAAAATGGCTCTGAGCACTATGGGACTTAACATGTGAGGTCATCAGTCCCCATAGACTTAGAACTACTTAAACCTAACTAACCTAAGGACATCACACACATCCGAGCCCGAAGCAGGATTCGAACCTGCGACCGTAGCAGCAACGAGATTCCGGACTGAAGCGCCTAAAACGGCTCGGCCACCGCGGCCGGCTCAGATTCGTGGGAAATTTTGTTGCTTCGTGCAGATATTTTTCAGGTAGAATACCATATTTGAGCAGTCATATCGCTTCTCCCTTGGTCGTCTTTTGTCTGATGGAGTCTTCATTTTTCTGGACGCCATACAAGGTGTTTCGAGCTGCTAGTACGACATATTCTTAATTGTAATTTTAATTTTGAATAACTATGTAAGTCCTTAATATAAATATATGAATCTCAAACATGTGCTTTGCAACGTCACCATTTTCCTAGAACAAAGCAAAGATCTACATCTACGTGATTAGTCTGCTATTCACAATAAAGTGCCTGGCAGAGGGTTCAATGAACCACCTTCAAGCTGTCTCTCTACCGTTCCACTCTCGAACGGTACGGGGGAAAAACGAGCACTTAAATTTTTCCGTGCGAGCCCAGATTTCTCTTATTTTATCGTGATGATCATCTTTCCCTATGTAGGTGGGTGCCAATAGAATGTTTTCGCAATCGGAGGAGAAAACTGGTGATTGAAATTTCATAAGAAGATCCCGTCCCAACGAAAAACGCCTTTTTGTTTTAATGATTGCCACTCCAATTCACGTATCATGTCTGTGACACTATCTCCCCTATTTAGCGATAATACAAAACGAGCTGCCTTTCTTTGTACTTTTTCGATGTCATCCGTCAGTCCCATCTGATGCCAGTAGGTATCTTTCAGTTTGTCATGTTTCGGGTTTGGCTTGTGGTAACTAAATTCAGTTTTCAGTTTACACTTAGCACCTCACTGTTTTTGAAGAAGTATTACAGTCTATTACTTTTTCCTTCCTTTAAAGCAGTTCTAATTAGTAACAATTAAGCGTACTTCTTGACGGGAGACTCAGATGCGCTTCTGTTACAGACAGTAAAATAACTCAATACGGTACGGTGGAGCTTCAGTTGCAATATAAACAGCAGAACGATGTGTTACATGCTTTGTTTCATCATATGAAGTGAGATGTAGATTTTTGGAGCAGAAATACTCATTTACGAGAACGTATTTTACTGAACGCACTGGTCTGTCCGTTGCACGGACTAGTTTAAATGCAAATGAGAAACGATCGTGCGGAAACTGATGGAGCGAAACACAACAGACTGGAAGCGTGCTGTTGCATTAAATACGGTTCGTGTGGTTTTGACAGCACTGCCACGTTCATCGCAGCATAAATATTCTCTTCTCTTTATTTACTTTGTTCAGGGTGCCTGGTCTAATATAAGGCAAGGCCTATGCAAAATGAAAAAATATTCGTGTGAGAAAAGGAACTGTTAGCTGAGTAGAGTGAATTATGTCAGCTAGTGTGCATTACCTGTTATGTGAATGATATTGGCTTGGTTTTTAATAAACGATCAAAGATGAATCTATACTATCTGGCACTCCTGAATTCCACTGTTATCAATAAATACTACAGCATTAACTTGCCAAAGTTGTAAGATACGCTGCCTCACCTGTCTACATTGTAACAGGATTGTTAGCAAATTGTTTCTCAAGAAGTCTGATGAGAATTACAAAAGAGATTACTATATATGTATAAAAACTTAAGAAGTGAGTGAGGAAGTTACTACAGTGGTGGCGCTGTGTGTTTAGTTCATGAAGTAAGTATTCTAAGATTGCAGTTTGCCTCATACGAAATTCACTTTGCGTAAAACCCTTAACCCTTTGTTGCCTGACGGTACTTAAAAGTACCAGTAAGTTTTGACTCTCATTATTTTCTCGTGGTGCAGTTTCGTGATCTGAGAGCCTGTCGGTACGTAACAGTAACTCTGCTCTACTGTTTCATAGATGTTATTGTGCAATACATAGACCTCTCTGGCAGTCAGAGCTTGAAATTGTTTTTCGTGCGCTGCTGTGAAAACAGAAGATTGTATGTGCTTGTTTCCATGGTGTTGCCTGAATTTGTGCGCAATTTATTGAAACTTCCGTTGAGTTTTCCATTGTACGTACTTACCTCCTTTGTTTTTTTATAATAGTTTGAAGCATTACGTTACAAGTGAATGAGATAAAGTGGAAAATATAAGGCGGACTTATTAGTACCGTCAGGTTGTGCGAACACTTTATTGTAGCAACAATGCGTTACCTCTCACTAGTTGTTCTGTCCACTTTTTCTCACACAGAAATCCGTAAATACATTTGCCTGTGGAACAATTAGAACAAACAGGAAAGGTTTGCCATGGAATTTACCTAAAGGAAAATGTCTAAATCAAATCACAGAGAGTCATCTTTAGACCTAACAGTATTTCAATGGAAGGAAAATAAAGTAGTGTATTTTGCGTCAAACTTCCATAGCACTGAAGAGAGCGTAGTGACAAGAAAACAGAAAGATGGAACTAGTAAAACTATTCCATGTCCAGTTATTGTATGTGATCACAATAAAAACATGGGTGGTGTGGATCATACAAACAGATTACGTTCAACTTATTGTCTTGACAAGGGATCAAAGAAATGGTGGCACCGTCTCTTCTGGGGAGCAATAGAAATTGCTTTTGTCAATGATTACGTCATTTTCAGTGATCTACATGGGGCACTGCCACTGCTGGAATTCAGGCGTGCTGTGGCACTTGGGATAATGAATGAACAGCAAGTTCCAAATCTCAAAAAGAGAAACTCTGGTAAAGATGAAATAACTCTCCCAAAGAGAAGGAAGGCTAGCTTTTCTGTTCCGAAGGATGTACGTCTTGGCAACCGAGGGAACCATTTTGTAGTGTTCAGTTGTAAAAGAGGACGATGCGAAATGTGTGCGAAAAATAAAATTCAGTCGAGACCACATTCTCAATTTAGTACATGTAAAGTGTATTTGTGCTGCAATGAGAAAAAGTACTGTTTCCTACAATTTCATGAGGTATCACTAAATATGTGATATGTATATACTGTCAAAAATGTATAGCTAAGTTACTATGTATTGTGAAGTTGCTCTAGAATAAATTTATGCGAAATTTAAAAAAAAATTCAGAAATATCATATTTCTGTTAATTAATTTTCTAATGTAAAAATATTTAATATTTATGTGGCATAAAGTACAAGTTATAAAAATTGGAGCATTTTTCTGCGCATGTTGTGATTCTGTCCATGGAGTCTGACGGTACTTCTGAGTACCAGGAGAGAAAAAAGTTGTGAAAAATAAAATAAAATTTTACAAAAACTCCTACCATCATTTGAGGTCACAATAGCATAAATTCTGCAAAGAAAATGTTAAAAAGTAAATTTTATCGTATGTCAGGAAACAAAGGGTTAAATTTCTTTTCGACACCCAGCCAACGACCTGTCCTTTTTCCGCTTCCTAAATTTCTTTAGTCTCTATCTTACAAGGACTAGGTTCGTTAAAGAAATATTTTTGAAGGTACTGTGGACGCCATTGACCGTAAGAATATTAACTTTTATTAAAATGTACTACTCAAATTTTTACTGTGAGGCCATTATCAATCTGAGTATTGAGAAAATACATATATCCGATATCCATGTTACTAAATGGATAACCGGATGCTTATCTAACGGCTTCCAGTGACAACCAAAATTAAATTTTCAATCTGGCATGTAACTACTGACCGAATTAAAAAATTTAATATCTTTTCGTAAAAAATTACAATCTTACGTTAAAGGTTGAACTGAGTAAGACAAGTATTACAGGGAGGAATTGTGTATGGCGCGCAAATTACCCAGACTATATTCATCAAGTTTTTAAGAACGAGAACAGTTTGCAACTTTCAACAAACTGTACACATAATTTCAAACCATTAAGAAACTTTTCCTCAGTGACACCATTCACAAAACTACGGAAGGAAAAAGGTTTATTGCTTTCTAGATTTTCGCTGTTTGTGCAGGTAAACTTACCAGGCACGATTCTTTAACCTATTGCTTCTCTACTACCATTCGCAACATATTTTGCAGACACTGGACGTAATTGCAAAATTATATAATTTACGATACACAGCTCGGGAGATACGACCTCATAAATATTGAGATGCGAGGAAAACTTACATTTGCTTAAAATGGAGCGCAAATCCAGTATTTCGCAACAAGAGAACACTCAGCGAGTTTCAAAAAACTTCAAACGTAACTTCAAATACTTTCCAAACTTTTTGGCGCTGTTACGGTTAGCGTCAAATATTTAACGCATTAAGTAATTTGTAAATTCATAAAAATTCTGAATCTGTTTTATAAGTGGGAACTCGATTCCCAAAGAATCTACTAGTTTTCAAAGATATGAAGTGTGTTGCAGCACAGTACTCAACTTGATAATGGCCATACGGCCGAAACTGCAATAGTAGATTATATGTATAAATACATTTAAGGCAAAATCGACCAATATGTTCCTCCACAGTGGCTTGTTTGCAACAGAGTTGATATTAATAACATTATAGCTCAAATGGACGGTTCAAATGGTTCAAATGGCTCTGAGCACTATGGGACTCAACTGCTGAGGTTATTAGTCCCCTAGAACTTAGAACTAGTTAAACCTACCTAACCTAAGGACATCACAAACATCCATGCCCGAGGCAGGATTCGAACCTGCGACCGTAGCGGTCTTGCGGTTCCAGACTGCAGCGCCTTTAACCGCACGGCCACTTCGGCCGGCCAAATGGACGGTTCAAGACAAAGATAGTTGAGCTGTTACAGACCCTTTATTCATTTAAAAACGTATCTCACCAGCGACAGAACGTGATGTCATTCTGTTCATCTATCTGAGATAGACTGCGACCAATCGATTTATTCCAATACCGATAGATACATGTGGCCGCGCGGGATTAGCCGAGCGGTCTTGGCGCTGCAGTCACGGACAGTGCGGCTGATCCCGGCGGAGGTTCGAGTCCTCCCTCGGGCATGGGTGTGTGTGTTTGTCCTTAGGGTAATTTATGTTAAGTAGTGTGTAAGCTTAGGGACTGATGACCTTAGAAGTTAAGTCCCATAAGATTTCACTCACATTTGAACATTTGAGATACATGTGCTTTGTTTGACATAACCTAGGTTCTACGTAGTAATAGTTGGTTTTGATGGAACATAATAGACACATTCGGCCGCTACACAAAAGTGCTTGAGCTTAACTTTTCCTCTACTTCAACGATTATTTTACTTTATCAACTTTCTTCTTGTGGTTCAGGTTTTTGTACTTAGTTTGCTTTTTTAGAAATTGGCCACCAACTTTACTAACGTATATTTGAAGTCAGAACACCTCTCATTCAGACTGATGTAATAGATTTAGCTGGGATGGCTTCCATCACTTAATCGCAAAATGGATGATGGGAGACACTACTCGTATTAATTTTGACACCGTTTTTCGGAAAACCCCTTTGAAGCAATTATTGTCTTCACTCGAAACAAGAGGTCAAAATACTTCGATTCTGCGAATTAGTTTAGTTAAAAAAACGACCTTCTGATTACTATCGATTAATTATAAACATCGATAACAATACAGCTTTACTGTATGATTAAATGATGATGGCGACCTCTTGGGTAAAATACCGGAGGTAAAATAGTCCCCCATTCGGATCTCCGGGCGGGGACTACTCAAGAGGATGTCGTTATCAGGAGAAAGAGAACTGGCGTTCTACGGATCGGAGAGTGGAATGTCAGATCCCTTAATCGGGCAGGTAGGTTAGAAAATTTAAAAAGGGAAATGGATAGGTTGAACTTAGATATAGTGGGAATTAGTGAAGTTCGGTGGCAGGAGGAACAAGACTTCTGGTCAGGTGACTACAGGGTTATAATCACAAAATCAAACAGGGGTAATGCAGGAGTAGGTTTAATAATGAATAGGAAAATAGGAATGCGGGTAAGCTACTACAAACAGCATAGTGAACGCATTATTGTGGCCAAGATAGATACGAAGCCCACACCTACTACAGTATTACAAATTTATATGCCAACTAGCTCTGCAGATGACGAAGAAATTGAAGAAATGTATGATGAAATAAAAGAAATTATTCAGATTGTGAAGGGAGACGAAAATTTAATAGTCATGGGGGACTGGAATTCGAGTGTAGGAAAAGGGAGAGAAGGAAACATAGTAGGTGAATATGGATTGGGGCTAAGAAATGGAAGAGGAAGGCGCCTGGTAGAATTTTGCACAGAGCACAACATAATCATAGCTAACACTTGGTTTAAGAATCACGAAAGAAGGTTGTATACATGGAAGAACCCTGGAGATACTAAAAGGTATCAGATAGATTATATAATGGTACGACAGAGATTTAGGAACCAGGTTTTAAATTGTAAGACATTTCCAGGGGCAGATGTGGACTCTGACCACGATCTATTGGTTATGACCTGTAGATTAAAACTGAAGAAACTGCAAAAAGGTGGGAATTTAAGGAGATGGGACCTGGATAAACTGAAAGAACCAGAGGTTGTACAGAGTTTCAGGGAGAGCATAAGGGAACAATTGACAGGAATGGGGGAAAGAAATACAGTAGAAGAGGAATGGGTAGCTTTGAGGGATGAAGTAGTGAAGGCAGCAGAGGATCAAATAGGTAAAAAGACGAGGGCTAATAGAAATCATTGGGTAACAGAAGAAATATTGAATTTAATTGATGAAAGGAGAAAATCTAAAAATTTAGTAAATGTAGCAGGCAAAAAGGAATACAAACGTCTCAAAAATGAGATCGACAGGAAGTGCAAAATGGCTAAGCAGGGATGGCTAGAGGACAAATGCAAGGATGTAGAGGCCTATCTCACTAGGGGTAATATAGATACTGCCTACAGGAAAATTAAAGAGACCTTTGGAGATAAAGAGAACGACTTGTATGAATATCAAGAGCTCAGATGGAAACACAGTTCTAAGCAAAGAAGGGAAAGCAGAAAGGTGGAAGGAGTATATAGAGGGTCTATACAAGGGCGATGTACTTGAGGACAATTTTATGGAAATGGAAGAGGATGTAGATGAAGATGAAATGAAAGATATGATACTGCGTGAAGAGTTTGACAGAGCACTGAAAGACCTGAGTCGAAACAAGGCCCCCGGAGTAGACAACATTCCATTGGAACTACTGACGGCCTTGGGAGAGCCAGTCCTGACAAAACTCTACCATCTGGTGAGCAAGATGTATGAAACAGGCGAAATACCCTCAGACTTCAAGAAGAATATAATAATTCCAATCCCAAAGAAAGCAGGTGTTGACAGATGTGAAAATCATCGAACTATCAGTTTAATAAGTCACAGCTGCAAAATACTAACACGAATTCTTTACAGATGAATGGAAAAACTAGTAGAAGCCAACCTCGGGGAAGATCAGTTTGGATTCCGTAGAAACACTGGAACACGCGAGGCAATACTGACCTTACGACTTATCTTAGAAAAAAGATTAAGGAAAGGCAAACCTACGTTTCTAGCATTTGTAGACTTAGAGAAAGCTTTTGACAATGTTGACTGGAATACTCTCTTTCAAATTCTAAAGGTGGCAGGGGTAAAATACAGAGAGCGAAAGGCTATTTACAATTTGTACAGAAACCAGATGGCAGTTATAAGAGTCAAGGGGCATGAAAGGGAAGCAGTGGTTGGGAAGGGAGTAAGACAGGGTTGTAGCCTCTCCCCGATGTTCTTCAATCATTATATTGAGCAAGCAGTAAAGGAATCAAAAGAAAAATTCGGAGTAGGTATTAAAATTCATGGAGAAGAAATAAAAACTTCGAGGTTCGCCGATGACATTGTAATTCTGTCAGAGACAGCAAAGGACTTGGAAGAGAAGTTGAATGGAATGGATGGTGTCTTGAAGGGAGGATATAGGATGAACATCAACAAAAGCAAAACGAGGATAATGGAATGTAGTCGAATTAAGTCGGGTGATGTTGAGGGTATTAGATTAGGAAATGAGACACTTAAAGTAGTAAAGGAGTTTTGCTATTTGGGGAGCAAAATAACCGATGTTGGTCGAAGTAGAGAGGATATAAAATGTAGACTGGCAATGGCAAGGAAAGCGTTTCTGAAGAAGAGAAATTTGTTAACATCGAGTATTGATTTAAGTGTCAGGAAGTCATTTCTGAAAGTATTTTTATGGAGTGTAGCCATGTATGGAAGTGAAACATGGACGATAAATAGTTTGGACAAGAAGAGAATAGAAGCTTTTGAAATGTGGTGCTACAGAAGAATGCTGAAGATTAGATGGGTAGATCACATAACTAATGAGGAAGTATTGAATAGGATTGGGGAGAAGAGAAGTTTGTGGCACAAATTGACCAGAAGAAGGGATCGGTTGATAGGACATGTTCTGAGGCATCAAGGGATCACCAATTTAGTATTGGAGGGCAGCGTGGAGTGTAAAAATCGTAGAGGGAGACCAAGAGATGAATACACTAAGCAGATTCAGAAGGATGTAGGTTGCAGTAGGTACTGGGAGATGAAAAAGCTTGCACAGGATAGAGTAGCATGGAGAGCTGCATCAAACCAGTCTCAGGACTGAAGGCCACAACAACAACACATCGATAACTATGGATCGATAACTTTTGTATTGCTTTGTCTAGACGAAATGAAATTTCAACTTCGTAGTCCTCTTATCAGACGCAATCATTTAATGCACTGGTTGGTTTAATTAAAGTGCAGCTACTCATCGAGGTCCAGTTGGGGATGTAATTATAGTATGGCAGCGAACCTTGCTACATATGCTAATGAATTAATGCAAAACCGATTTACAATGCAAAAAACTCAGTTTCAGTTTTCGCCATCTGGTGTGTACCTAGCGCCGTACAGCGTCTCGTCGATGATCCGCTGATCATACTGAAGGAATTGTGTTAGCGGCGGTTAAGAATAAAATCAACGTGATGCCTTTCTCACTTATTTGATGTTTTCTGCCCACGTACACTTCCTATTCCATTACAAATGGAAACTTTTGTACACGACTTTCATGCATTCACGTCGTCAGATTTGCGCCCGGTGGCCAAAATTTTAACTAATTATTTTCCAGCATAAATCGGTTCCACAATAACACATTAGAATGTCTTCCAAGTTTCTCTGCCGCACGGTAATTACAGCCCTCACCAGACCTCTGTCAGCGGCTGAACTCTAATTACAACAATAGAATTCGTTTTTTTTATATGGGTAGTTTTCCAGTTACTTTTTATTTTTGTATGTTCTTAGCCCTTCCAAATCACTACATGTTTAAGCACATCAATTACGATTTAGCACGCGAAAGATAAGAACAGAAAATAATGAGCGAATATCATCGCAGTTTGCTAGATTTGTACGAGTAATGGTATGCTGAAGCACTCATACTTTAGACGAGCCGGTATTCTGCGTGTGGTGTTACACGCTTCTTCTCGGATTATTATCTCTGTACGGCGTATAATTTCAAGAATCCGTGGAAATACTGGCCTTGGTTGAGCTTAGTGATACTTGCAGTATCGTGCGATACGCATTGATCTCTATGTATTCTTATTTAACGAATATAATAATGATTCATATCAGGGGCCTACGTTAGGAGCATAATCTGTAATACGTCGTCGCTGAATTAATTAAGAACTGTTATTCTTACTGATCATTCATCCACCAACTGGGATTAAAAATTTGTATTGACTGTAGGATCAAATGAGGGTAAGATGTTACGTTGATACTAAACCATCTTGAATTTTCGCTCCATATTTTATTCGAAATAAGCCATAACTTATACCAGAGGTTGAAAATACCGCTACCGTTGTAATCTGTTATTTAACACACGACCGGTTTGGGCTCTTATACGCCCATCTTCAGGTGTCGTAACTTGGTGCTGTGACCCCGAGCGCCGCGGTGGACAAGTACAAGACGCTGTGTGGTACCAACGAGCGCAGAACATGGAGTCCGTGGTAGGTAGCACACCGCGTCTTGTACTCGGCCACCGCGGCGCTCGGGCTCTCAGTACCAAGTTACGACACCTGAAGATGGGCGTATAAGAGTCCGAAACCGGTCGAGTGTTAAATAAAAGAACCTTACAACTGTAGCGGTATTTTCAACCTCTGGTATAATGCTCAGTTGCGGATGACCCTCCGAAAGGACTGTTTGTCATAATTTATAGTATATACACTATTTAATTACATTTGTAAGGTCTCCAGTGGTACTTCACGTAAAAAATAAATACAAAATTTCCTGTTTTACACCCTATACTACAATACTAGATTGGTGGAAACCGCGAATTGGTACCAAATGGTTTAAATGACTCTGAGCACTATGGGACTTAACATTTGAGGTCATCAGTCCCCTAGAACTTAGAACTACTTAAACCTAACTAAGCTAAGGACATCACACACATCCATGCCCGAGGCAGGATTCGAACTTGTGACAGTAGCGGTCGCGTGATTTCACACTAAAGCGCCTACAACCGCTCAGCTACAACGGCCGGCGAATTGGTACCAAATGCCACACTAAATTTTACGACGGTTTAGCAATCTCGGGATAAAATTTTTGTAGTTTGATTTGTCACAGACCTCATATTCCGTTTTCTTTCTTACAAATGATTAACGAAAGAAATTCTGTTGGTTCTGATAAATCAATAGCTGTTGACCATTCTTTTAATAGCCGTTTACTCTTAATAGATCATAATTACCAGTTGCAATTACTAGTTTGTCGAGATACGAGTTACTGCACCAGCGTAGAGAACGCCACGGCATTATCAGCATTTAAACTTACTGCTGGTCAAATACTAGCGAACAACTCGCATTATCTCTGCCTATGTGGCACGAATATAATTAAAATATATAATTTCGTAAAACTTTAATATAATTCTCAATCTCACTCAAATACACATTTCCTATGAGATATATATGGTGGCTTTTACATAATGAAGTTCCAAATGCAGTTTCATATTAATGCAACAATCTTTCAGCAGGGAACCAAACTCTGACTCTTCTTCAATGTAAGATCGAAATAAACACTTGAATCTTTTTATGATTAAGTGATAAAAACCGACTACATCGCCAAGGTCGACCCACTGACGAGCGAGGACTCGGAACGCTCGTTCACGTAACAGCCATGGCCGCTGACCGTCTGCGAATTGTGCAGGATGGACTTCGATCGGCCGCAACCTCAAGCGGTGAACATAAAGCGTAAAACATCAGTTCTTATGATATACGGTGGGAATAAAAAATAAAAAGTTATTATCTGTTCTCATCGCCGGGTGTTACTGAACCAAAAGATATGAGTGATGTTGTTCGATAAATTTTGGGTGTGCTGCAGCACAAATTCATCTTCAACTTTTTTGGCTGTATATTGTTCAGAGTGAACTGGGAGACTGACGTTCCAGCACTCGCTCCGTCCTTTTAAACTGGCCTCGCGCGGGATTAGCCGAGCGGTCTGATGCGCTGCATTCATGGACTGTGCGACTGGTCCCGGCGGAGGTTCGAGTGCCCCTCGAGCATGGGTGTCTGTGTCTGTCCTCAGGATAATTTAGGTTAAGTAGTGCGTAAGCTTAGGGACTGATGACCTTAGCAGTTAAGCCCCATAAGATTTCACACACATTTGAAAATTTTTTAAACTGGCGGACCGCACCACTGGGCATGAGACCGCAAATACACAGGCGCCAGAGACGTAGATCGGCGGTAAGGCAGTACAATGTGTGTTAATTATCTCCGAAGCTGCGCATTCGATCCACGCTGGGATGTCGAATTATCACTCTGAGCTGCACTGTCGCGATGTCTTAGTAAGATTATTACAGACTGCACCGGATTCTAAGACTTACCCAAGCTCCTCTATCATACGAGGGTAAGTCAATTATTGTCCGCAAAGTAGTTATAAAATTTTATTGCAATCAAATAGGAAACTTACAATAACATTATTTTTCGACATAGTCTCCTTGCGTTTCAACGCACTTGATCCATCGTTGTACAAGCTTCCTGATGCCCTCATAAAAGAAGGTTCTCGGTTCGACTTCGAGCCAGGAATGCACCGCTTCTTTCACTGCTTCGTCCGAGGCAAATTGACGGCCCCTTAGCCGGCCGAAGTGGCCGAGCGGTTCTAGGCGCTGCAGTCTGGAACCGCGAGACCGCTACGGTCGCAGGTTCGAATCCTGCCTAGGGCATGGATGTATGTGATGTCCTTAGGTTAGTTAGGTTTAACTAGTTCTAATTTCTAGGGGACTAATGACCTCAGAAGTTGAGTCCCATAGTGCTCAGAGCCATTTGAACCATTTCGACGGCCCCTTAATGCCTGTTTCAGTGGACCAAACAAGTGATAGTCAGAGGAGGAAAGATCGGGACTATATGGAGGATGTCCAGTACTTCAAATTTGAGTTACGGAGGGTTTCTGCCGAGTGGGCAGCAGTATGTGGACGGGCATTGTCGTGCAACAACAAAACACCTTTCGACAGCAATCCTCGGCGTTTGCTTCGAATTGCAGGCTTTAGCCTGGCAGTAAGAGTCTCACTATGACGTACACTGTTTATTGCTGTGCCCCTTTCCCCATAATGTTCCAGTACTGGACGCTGTACGTCCTAAAAAGCCGGAAGCATCAGTTTTCCTGCGGACGGTTGGCTCTTGAACATTTTGTTGCATGGCAAATTTGGATGTTTCCATTCCATACTCTGCCGTTTACTCTCCGACTCGTAATGATGGATCCATGTTTCGTCACCAGTAATGCTCCTGTCTACGAAGTAGTCACCTTCGTTACCATAGCGATCCAAATGTTTTTTGCAGATGCCCAAGTGCGTTTGTTTATGCAACTGTGTGAATTGTTTTGGGACCCATCTTGCACGAACTTTATGAAACCCTAGTCTGTTGTGGATGATTTCGTACGCAGAACCGTGACTAATTTGCAAACGAAGTGCCAATTCGTTAATATTTAATCGTCTGTCTAAGAGAATCATTTCACGTGAACGCTCAATGGTTCCTTCATTTGTGGCGGTAAACGGTCGCCCGGCTCCTTCATCGTGTGTAGCATTTATGCAACCATTTCGGAATTTTTCAATCCATTCGTAGACACTCCGTTGTGGCAAAACACTGTTCCCGTACTGTATCGAAAGTCTTCGATGAATTTCGGCCCCTGATACGCCTTCCGACCACAAAAAACGGATCACTGAATGTTGCTCTTCTTCGCTGCAAGTAGACAGCGGAGCAACCATGATTAACAGCACGGAAGCGCTAATGAAACTAACCTAGCAGCTTGAAAATTGCAAAGATATAACAACAAATAAACAAAGCATGCGTCATCAACGTAAAACGGCAGTACTACCAAAATATACAAAAATATAACTAAATTGCGGATAATAATTGCCTTACTCTCGTACATTCGTCACCAAGAGAGTTTTAGTTGACTCTTTACCTACCGAGTACCAGAAATATGACGTAGACGCTCACATTTCTAAGCTTTCGTACAACATAGCGACCAGTATCAATAGTGTTGTGTCACACACGATTTATTTGGCAGTAAGAAGCGGTGTTCCGAACATCTTACATTGGCTGTACCAATAGTCTGTCCAGCTGCTGTCTTCGGCGGACGGCGAGAAATTACTTGTACTATATTCTTACTGATGATTCGTTCTATTTTTGACGATAGGCTTCCCACATCCGACAGGAAAGCCACGTATTTAATTCGTTTTGCATTTTTTATGACCACCTGTTGTTTCATTCGTAGCACCTTCCTATCTGCTGTGGAAGATATCCGTCTTGAAAAACTCTCTAAGCGTAGGAACTCGTCCACCAGACTGCTCTCGTCAACAATGTTGTGTGCTCTGTGAAATTGTTCTAAGAACACTCATCGGCAGCGAAAGAAGGTGGCAGATATTTGCACGTAAATATAAACCTCTATGCGTCGGTTTCCGATATACACTACTGGCCATTAAAGTTACTACACCACGAAGATGACGTGCTACACAAGCGAAATTTAACCGACAGGAATAAGATGCTGTGATTTGCAAATGATTAGCTTTTCAGAGCATTCACACAAGATTGACACAGGTGGCAACACCGATTTCTCAAACAGCAGTTGACTGGCGTTGACTGGTGAATCGTTGTTGTGACGTCTCGTGTAAGGAGGAGAAATGCATACCATCAGGTTTCCGACTTTGATAGAAGTCGGATTGTAGCCTATCGCAACATTGCTGCTTGCGTTGATCGAGATCCAATGACTGTTAGCAGAATATGGAATCGGTGGGTTCAGGAGGGTAATACGGGACGCCGTGCAGGATCCCAATGGCCTCGTATCACTAGCAGTCGAGATGACAGGCATCTTATCCGCATGGCTGTAGCGGATCGTGCAGCCACGTCTCGATCCCTAGTCACCAGATGGTGACGTTTGCAAGGCAACTACCATCTGCACGAACAGTTCGACGACGCTTGCAGCACCATGGACTATCAGCTCGGAGACCATCGCTGCTCTTACCCTTGACGCTGCGTCACAGACAGGAGCGCCTGCGATGGTGTACTCAGCGACGAACCTGGGTGCACGAATGGCAAAACGTCATTTTTCGGATGAATGAAGGTTCTATTTACAGCATCACGATGGTCGCATCCGTGTTTGGCGACATCGCGGTGAACGCACATTGGAAGCGTGTATTCTTCGTCGCCATACTGGCGTATCACCCGGCGTGATGGTATGGGGGTGCCATTGGTTACACGTCTCGGTCACCTCTTGTTCGCACTGACGGCGCTTTGAACAGTGGACGTTACATTTCAGATGTGTTACGACCCGTGGCTCTACATTCGATCCCTACGAAACCCTACATTTCAGCAGGATAATGCATGACTGCATGTTGCAGGTCCTGTACGGGCCTTTCTGGATACAGAAAATGTTCGACTGCTGCCCTGGCCAGCACATTCTCCAGATCTCTCACCAATTGAAAACGTCTGGTCAATGGCGGACGAGCAACTGGCTTGTCACAATATGCCAGCCACTACTCTTGATGAACTGTGGTATCGTGTTGAAGCTGTATGGGCAGCTGCACCTGTACACGCCATCCAAGCTCTGTTTGACTCAATGCCCAGGCGTATCAAGGCCGTTACCATGGCCAGCGGTGTTTGTTCTGGGTACTGATTTCTCAGGATCTATGCACCCAAATTGCTTGAAAATGTAATCACATGTCAGTACTAGTATAATATATTTGCCCAATGAATATCCGTTTGTCTCTGGATTTCTGCTTGGTGTAGCAATTTTAATGGCCAGTAGTGTACTATATGAGGCAAGGTGCATTCACATTCGCGCCACCGAAAATTCCTAATATGGAGGGAACCCATCTGTTCCACTGTACATTGCAAATTTCATTTTTCATGGATGTAACTCAGAACAACGGAACGAGTGCTGGAGAGTCGGTCTTTTGGCTCACTCCGAAGATGGATGAACGCTATATAGCCGGAACATTAGGACAAGAATCTGAATATACGCGACTGAAAACTCGAAATTTAGTTGAGCAGTCATTATCCCGCGAAAATTTGAAGGTGGCATATGAGTGAGGTTGTCCATATTATGTGATACTAGATGACATATTTGTTCAGTAATGGTGGCCAAGTCACCATGACCGGTATCCGAATGGTTGAGTTCGACTTCAAAAGTGGCTCTGGAGAATAGCATTAGAACTCACTTTCCGTGCTGTTTCTTAATTAAATGAATGTAGTAGTAGGCACATGGCATTATAGTGACTTTTTCATTTTACGATACCATTATGTTACTGCCCAGCTTTCAGAGTACTTTGCATTTCATTTGCAGAGGTCAGTCGGTGGAGCTCTTGCCCGCGAAAGGCAAAGGTCCCAGGTTTGAGTCCCAGTCTGGCTCACACTTTTAAACTGCCAGAAAAATACTTTAATCCAAATTTTTACTTTCTTACTGCTGTCAGTCGTATTATATACTTTGTTTTAATTCAATGTCCTTCGGGCTTATTATGATCATCATCAGTTGTTTTATTGGGTTCAGAGGACGATAAACGTTACTGAAGTAATTTAAAATCAGCTGTTCCATAAATTGCAAATTATGTCTGACATACTCTTTATACAGCCGCTTCTTCTGAGGGAGATCGTGGTGCAGTAGGGTGGGGGGAGGGGGGGAGGGAGGTGGGGGGAGAAACCGAAAAAATTATGTCCAAAGGTGTCAGCTGCCGTTCCAGTTGTGGTGATACAAGGATGCATCGTTGATTGTGCATTTTCACAGTACTGCTCGTGTCGGCGTATGACAATATTATGGATGCAATTACTAAGTTTCACTTATCATTTAACGTTCTCTCTGCAAGCCAGACGTTTCGCTGATGACTTTAGCACTAATTAAATTCCAGAATACTTGTTTGTCAGGTGCCAAACTTAACTTCCAAAGCAGTGTTACAATATCGAACGAGGGAAGTTACTGTAAGGCTGTAAGAAGCTGAGGGTGTACGCGGCTGGCATTGTTCTCTCTGTGCTCGTAACTCATTAAAGTCTTTCTGCCAGACAAAGTGGTGGTTCAGAATGTCAGTAAAGAGAAAGTTATTTTACGTTTCCACCAACTCCCGTCTCGAGCTACCTCGGCGCATTTCATCCTACAACTCTAATTAAGTGGATATGCAGTTTGTAAGTTCACGTGGCCCACAAATTGCTTTTCGCTCAAGCCTGCTTTGGTTCTGGAAGCTGAAGCATTTACTGAGACGAATAATTCTCCACCTTACGAAGGCAACGGCAGTTATAAATGGAGACCAGGACATTAAACAGAAATTTAAATAATAAATATGTTCAAATGTGTGTGAAATGTTATGGGACTTAACTGCTAAGGTCATCGGTCCCTAAGCTTACACACTACTTAACGTAAATTATCCTAAGGACAAACACACACACCCATGCCCGAGGGAGGAGTCGAACCTCCGCCGGGACCAGCTGCACAGTCAATGACCGCAGCGCCTAAGACCGCTCGGCTAATCCCGCGCGGCAAAAAATGAATATTCTCAAATTTTTCGCGATTCCAAAATCCACACGATTAGCTTAAGTAGACGACATTTCCTAAAGGGAAGTGATATTGTCAGCGCCGGCCTGAATGGCCAAGCGGTTCTAGGCGCTACGGTCGCAGGTTCGAATCCTGCCTCGGTCATGGATGTGTGTGATGTCCTTAGGTTAGTTAAGTTTAAGTAGTTCCAAGTTCTTGGGGACTGATCACCACAGCAGTTAAGTCCCATAGTGCTCAGAGCCATTTGAACCAATTTTTGATATTGTCAGTCAAATGGGGTAAAATGTATGCACTATTCTAAACCGTACGGCTGCGTCCATTAGGTCCAAGTACTATTCAATCTCCGCCATGGTAGTAATGCGCCAACCTGAAACTAAAATCTCGTCGCAGTAAGTCGTTGAACTTCCTCATAGGAATGATGTTCTATTTCGGAATGTTTTGCACGTATGGCTACCGTAAATGATTCAGCATTCGAACAGTACAACTCAAAGCGTCCTCGGAAAATTGATGTTATTGATATTGCAGCAAAGATTTTCCTGAGCTCAATAGCTTTGCACGATATACAAGAGAATGTGATACAGTTCTAATTTTAGCGGAAGTTAGTAGTTCTGTGGTCCTTCTCTTTTCTCATATCTCATATTCCAGTTTGTTGACGGTTTACCTGTGGAAGCTATGTGGAATGGGTACACTAATTTTCCTGCGCTCGAATAAGTTCTTTGGATTTGGATCTTGGTTTGAAGTTCCTAAGTTCCAAGCAATCATTTTAATATATGTAGAAGTGTAACTGATATATTTTATTCAAATGCTTCTGAAATATTGCAGTTATCTTTCTTTCGATTGGTTGGTTGGCCGATTTCGGAGAGACACCAAACAACGAGGTCATCGGTCCCATCAGAATAGGGAAGGATGTATCGGCCGCGCCTTTTCGAAGGAACTATCTCGGTATTTGCCTGAAGCAATTTAAGGAAGTCACGGGAAATCTAAGTCAAAGAAGGGCACCACGTTTTGTATTATCGGGAAATATCGGAAAGAGTGTTACTGAAATGATACAGGATTTGGGTTGGACATCATTAAAATAAAAGCGTTTTTCTCTGCGACGGAATCTTCGCACGAAATTCCAATCACCAACTTTCTCCTCTGAATGCGAAAACATTTTGTTGGCACCGACCCACATAGGGAGAAACGATCGCCACGATAAAATAACGGAAATCAGAGCTCGTACGGAAATATATAGGTGTTCGTTCCTTCCGGGCGTTATACGAAATTGGAATAATAGAGAATTGTGAAGGCGGTTTGATGAACCCTCTGCCAGGCTCTTAAATGTGATTTGCAGAGTATCGATGTAGTTGTAGATGTAGGACTGCCGGACGCGGGTTTGAGCCGTCGTACTCTCGAATGCGAGTCCGTGTGCTAACCACTACGCCATCTCACTCGGTATCTTTCTTGTGAGTTGTACGAGGGCAGTTCAATAAGTAATGCAACACATTTTTTTTCTCGGCCAATTTTGGTTGAAAAAACCGGAAATTTCTTGTGGAATATTTTCAAACATTCCCGCTTCGTCTCGTATAGTTTCATTGACTTCCGACAGGTGGCAGCGCTGTACAGAGCTGTTAAAATGGCGTCTGTAACGGATGTGCGTTGCAAACAACGGGCAGTGATCGAGTTTCTTTTGGCGGAAAACCAGGGCATCTCAGATATTCATAGGCGCTTGCAGAATGTCTACGGTGATCTGGCAGTGGACAAAAGCACGGTGAGTCGTTGGGCAAAGCGTGTGTCGTCATCGCCGCAAGGTCAAGCAAGACTGTCTGATCTCCCGCGTGCGGGCCGGCCGTGCACAGCTGTGACTCCTGCATTGGTGGAGCGTGCGAACACACTCGTTCGAGATGATCGACTGATCACCATCAAACAACTCAGTGCTCAACTTGACATCTCTGTTGGTAGTGCTGTCACAATTGTTCACCAGTTGGGATATTCAAAGGTTTGTTCCCGCTGGGTCCCTCGTTGTCTAACCGAACACCATAAAGAGCAAACGAGAACCATCTGTGCGCAATTGCTTGCTCGTCATGTGGCTGAGGGTGACAATTTCTTGTCAAAGATTGTTACAGGCGATGAAACATGGGTTCATCACTTCGAACCTGAAACAAAACGTCAATCAATGGAGTGGCGCCACACCCACTCCGCTACCAAGAAAAAGTTTAAAGCCATACCCTCAGCCGGTAAAGTCATGGTTACAGTCTTCTGGGACGCTGAAGGGGTTATTCTGTTCGATGTCCTTCCCCATGGTCAAACGATGAACTCTGAAGTGTATTGTGCTACTCTTCAGAAATTGAAGAAACGACTTCTGCGTGTTCGTAGGCACAAAAATCAGAACGAACTTCTCCTTCTTCATGACAACGCAAGACCTCACACAAGTCTTCGCACCCAAGAGGAGCTCACAAAACTTCAGTGGACTGTTCTTCCTCATGCACTCTACAGCCCCGATCTCGCACCGTCGGATTTCCATATGTTTGGCCCAATGAAGGACGCAGTCCGTGGGACGCACTACGCGGATGATGAAGAAGTTATTGATGCAGTACGACGTTGGCTCCGACATCGACCAGTGGAATGGTACCGTGCAGGCATACAGGCCCTCATTTCAAGGTGGCGTAAGGCCGTAGCATTGAATGGAGATTACGTTGAAAAATAGTGTTGTGTAGCTAAAAGATTGGGGAATAACCTGGTGTATTTCAATGCTGAATAAAACAACCCCTGTTTCAGAAAAAAAATGTGTTGCATTACTTATTGAACTGCCCTCGTATTATTCGGCTCAAATGCTACTATAATTGCTTGCTTTTTCAGTGTCACAATTTTTGTTTGTCAGCTGGTATCGACATGTCACTGTATGCTAACGTACTTGTTAATTATTCACTGAGCTTACTGTTGTGATCTTGTATTTCACGTTGTGTGTGAGAACGTTCAGTGTGCTCAATAAAATATTTCATGTTGTTCGTAGAACCATCGTTTCCTACACTGTTGCCAGCGGCTTTCACCACAGAGATGTACATGTGCGAAGTTGTGCGGTTGCACAAACGCTGATTTTATAAACAACATTACGACGCTCTCATGTACACTAGCTGCTCTAAAGTATTCGGACACCTACCAATGGGTGATAATACTCTTCGCCTTTATGACGATTTGAACTCACACTTGGGGACACATTCAACGACGTGTCTGACTGTGTTGGAGGAATGGCAACCCATTGATCCTTAAGAGCAGAATTCAAAATACTCAAAGAAATGTGACTGACGCTCGAACAACAGGGATTTACCTGCATAGAGAATAGAAAATACTGCATTGAGAATGGTTAGCCTTTAGCCGAAATCTGGATTTGCGTGATAAAATCTAAAAAAGGACGACTGATTGCTGCACTCTATCATTTACAAAATCAATCATTTGCTTTCAGAGTTTTACAGACGGACATTTCACGTAAGAGCTTTAAAACACGTCGTAGCTGTGAATTATTGTTTATCATAGGTTTATTGGTGAGTAAACCTACGCATCCTACGTTTTGCCGAAAGTATGAAAGCCGTCTGATGATGAATGAGTGAATAACTTTCGAAAGTATAAGGCTCTACCGATCGGGGCGTGGAATGTCAGAAGTTTGAACTTGGTAGGGAAGCTATAAAATCTGGAAAGACAAATGCTAAGGCTCAGTCTAGATGCAGAGGGCGTCAAAGAAGTGAAATGGAATGAAGACAAGGATTTCTAGTCAGAAGAGTTTAGTGTAATACAAACAGCAGCAGAAAGTGGTATAATGGGAGTAGGATTCCGTATGAATCGGAAGGTAGTTACTGTTACCCGTTCAGTAATAGGGTTATTATTATCAGAATCGACAGAAAACCATTACCGACAACGATAGTTCACGTGTACATGTAGAGGTCGTGCGCTGAAGATGAAGAGGTAGAGGAAGTATACAAGGATATTGAAAGGATAATTCAGTAAGTAAAGGGAGACGAAAATCTAATAGTCATGGGGCACTGGAATGCGGTTGTAGGGGAAGGAGTAGAACAAAGGGTTCCAGGAGAATAGAGGCTTGGTGGAAGTAACGAGAGAGGAGGAAGACTAATTGGGTTCTACAATAAATTTCTGCAAGTGACAGCGAATACTCTGTTCAAGAATCACAAGAGGAGGTGGTATACCTATAAAAGTCCGGCAGGTACTGGAAAATTATCCTTGATTACATCGTGGTCAGGCAGAGATTCCGAAATCAGATACTGGATTGTAAGCCGTACTCCGGAGCGGATAGAGACTCGGATCTCAGTTTGGTAGTAAGGAAGTGTAGGTTGAAGTTTAAGAGACTATTGAGGAAAAATTAGTGCACAAAGAAGTAGGATACGACAGTACTAAGAAACTAAGAGATACACTTAAAGTTCTCTGAGGCTATATATACCGAGGTAAGGAATAGTTCAGTAGGCAGTTCAGCTGAAGGGAAATGGACAAATCTAAAAAGGTCAGTCACAGAAGTTTGAAACAGAAACATAGGTACAAAAAAGGGTAACTGGGAAGAAACTATGGGTAACAGGAGAAATACTTCAGTTGATCGATGAAAGACAAAGTACATAAAATTTCCAAGAAATTCAGGAATGCAGACCTACAAGTCACTCAGCAACGAAATAAATAATGCAGGGAAACTAGGGCTAAATGGCTGCATCAGTAAATGTGAAGAAATGGAAAGAGAAAGGATCGTATGAAGGAAAGTCAAAACAATCTTCGGTGAAATTAAAAACAAGGGTAGTAACATTGAGAGTGCAATGGGAATTCCTCTGTTAAATGCAGAGGAGGGAGCGAAAAGGTGGAAAGAGTACACTGAGGGTCTCTATGAGGGCAAGACTTGTGTGATGACGTGATAGAAGAAGCGACAGGAGTCGATATAGAAGAGATACCTACGTCTATATTGATACTTTGCAAATCACACTGCAGTGGCTCGCAGAGACAAATACCTTCACAATAATTCTCTGTTATTCCAATCTCGAACAGTGCGCGCAGAAAACGAATATCAGTATCTTTCAGTGCGAGCTCTGGTTTCCCTTATTTTATTACGATGATCGCTTCACCCTAAGTAGGTCGGCGTCAGCAAAATATTTTACCATTCGGAGAAAAAAGTTGGTGATTGATATTTCGTGTGAAGATTCCGTCGCAACGAGAAACACCTTTGTTCAATGATGTCCGCCCCAAATCCAGTATCATTCCAGTGACGCTCTCTCCCCTATTTACAAACGGGGCGCTCTTCTTGAACTTCTTCGATGTACTCCTTTAATCCTATCTGGTAAGGATCCTACACCAAGCAGAAATCAGATGGTTCAAATGGCTCTAACAAGTAAACCTCCCCATCGCACCCCCCTCAGATTTAGTTATAAGTTGGCACAGTGGATAGGCCTTGAAAAACTGAACACAGATCAATCGAGAAAACAGGAAGAAGTTGTGTGGAACTATGAAAAAAATATGCAAAATATACAAACTGAGTAGTCCATGGGCAAGATAGGCAACATTGAGGACCATATTAGCACATGAGCGCCGTGGTCCCGTGGTTAGAGTGAGCAGCTGCAGAACGACGGGTCCTTGGTTCAAGTCTTCCCTCAAGTGAAAATTTTAATTTTTTTTATTTTCGCGAAGTTATGATCTGTCCGTTCGTTCATTGACGTCTCTGTTCACTGTAATAAGTTTAGTGTCTGTGTTTTGCGACCGCACCGCAAAACCGTGCGATTAGTAGACGAAAGGACGTGCCTCTCCAATGGGAACCGAAAACATTTGATCGCAAGGTCATAGGTCAACCGATTCCTCCACAGGAAAACACGTCTGATATATTCTATACGACACTGGTGACGGCATGTGCATCACATGACAGGAATTTGTTGTCGACCCACCTAGCTTGCACACTTGGCGAATGGGTAAAAAGATTCTTCTACCTTGCCTGATTTAGGTTTTCTTGTGTATGTGATAATCACTCCCAAAAAGTGATGAAAACATAAGAGTTTGTCAGATAATAACTGTCTGAAAATAAAAAATTAAACTTTTCTCTCGAGGGAAGACTTGAACCAATGACCTCTGGCTTCGTAGCTGCTCACGGTAACCACGGGACCACGGCACTCCTGACCTCATACTGTCGTTAAAGTTGCCTATCTTGCCATGGACTACTCAGTATGTATATTTTGCTTATTTTTTTCATAGTTCCACACAACTTCTTCCTGTTTTCTCGATTGATCTGTGTTCAGTGTTTCAAGGCCTATCCACTGTGCCAACTTATAACCAAATCTGATGGGGGTGCGATGGGGAGGTACCCTTGTAAGAACTATGGAACTTAACATCTGAGGTCATCAGTCCCCTAGACTTAGAACTACTTAAACCTAACGAACCTAAGGACATCACACATAGTCATGCCCGAGGCAGGATTCGAACCTGCGACCATAGCAGCAGCGCTGTTCCGGACTGAAGCGCCTAGAACCGCTCTTCCACCACGGCCGGCGCGCAGCAATCCTCCGGAAGAGGACGGAAAAGCATAGTGTAGGAAGTCTGTTACGTTTTCTAAGTATTCTGCCGGTAAAATGCAGTCTTTGGTTTGCCTAAGGCACAACACTTTCTATGTGCTGTTTCCAATATAAGATGTTTGTAATTGTAATTCATAGGTATTTAATTGACTTTACGGCCTTAAGATCTGACTGATTTATGGTGTAAGCGAAGATTAATGAATTTCTTTTAGCATCGCATGGATGACCTCACACTTTTCATTATATAGGGACAACTGCCAATTTTTGCATAATACAGGTATCTTTTCTAAACTGTTTTGCATTTTTTTGATCTCCTGATGTCTTTAATAGACGATAAACGACAGCATTTTCAGCGAACAACCTAAGACGGCTGCTCAGATTGTCTCCTAAAACATTTATATAGATAAGTAACAAAAAAATGGTTCAAATGGCTTTGAGCACTATGGGACTCAACTGCTGAGGTCATTAGTCCCCTAGAACTTAGAACTAGTTAAGCCTAACTAACCTAAGGACATCACAAACATCCATGCCGGAGGCAGGATTCGAACCTGCGACCGTAGCGGTCTTGCGGTCCCAGACTGCAGCGCCTTTAACCGCACGGCCACTTCGGCCGGCGATAAGTAACAACAGAGGATCTGTTACACTACCTTCGCGAATGCCAGACATTATTTCTGATTTTCTCGATGAATTTCCGTCAATTACTACGAACTGTGAGCTGTGAGCTCTCTGACAGGAAGTGTAACTGAGACGATGTTCCATAAGCACACAATTTCACTACAACCAACTTGTGAGGTGCAGTGTCAAAACTCGTCTGGAAATCTAGAAATATGGAATCAATATGAAGTCCCCTGTCAATAGTACTGAACACTTCCTGTGAGTAAAGAGGTAGCTGTGTTCCACAAGATCGATGTTTCCTGAATCCGTCCCACGCCCGGGTTCCCGGGTTCGATTCCCGGCGGGGTCAGGGATTTTCTCTGCCTCGTGATGACTGGGTGTTGTGTGATGTCCTTAGGATAGTTAGGTTTAAGTAGTTCTAAGTTCTAGGGGACTGATGACCATAGATGTTAAGTCCCATAGTGCTCAGAGCCATTTGCACCATTTTTCCTGAATCCATGTTGACTGTGTATCAATAGACCATTCTCTTCGAGGTGATTCGTAATGTTCGCACACAATATATATCCCAAAATCCTGCAGCACATAGACATTAATAATATATGCCTGTATTTTAGGGTGTTTCTTCTATTCGTTTCTTGAATGTTGGATTGAGTTGTACAACTTTCCTGTCTTTGGGTACGGATCCTTCGTCGAGCGAGCGGTTGTATATGGTTTTTAAGTATGGAGCTATTCCATCAGCATACCTGAAACGAACCTAACTGGCACACTGACTTGACCGGAAAACTTCCATTTGTAAGTGGTTTGTTTCACTACTCCGAGGATATCTGTTTCTATGTTAATCATGTGTACAGCTGGATTCGAATTCTGGAATATTTACTTCGCCTCCTTTGGTGAAGGAACTTCGGAAGACTGTATTTATTAACTCGGGTTTGGCAGTACTGTCATCGATAGTATTTCCATTGGTGTAGGTCAGAGAAGGCATTGATTGTTTCTTGCTGCTAACAAACTTTATATACGATCAGAATCCTTTGAACTTTCTGCCATGTTTCAAGACAAAGTTTCGTTGTGGAAACTATTATAAGAATCTTGCATTGAAGTCAGCGCTAAATTTCGAGGATCTGTAAGAGATTGCCAGTCTTGGAGCTTTTGCGTTCGCTTAAATATAGCATGTTTTTTTTTAGTTGTTTCTGCTACAGTGTTCTGTCCCGTTCTGTGTATCAATGAGAATCAGCTCCGTCGTTTGTTAATTTATTTGATATAAATCTTTCCGTTGCTGTCGATGCTATTTTCTTGAATTCAACCCGCATCTGGTGTACACTTACGTTGTTTATTTGGAAGAAGTGGTTACTTTCTCTCAGAAACGCGTCAAGAGACTTTTATCTACTTTTTTGAATAGGAATATTTTTCATTTATTTTTGGAGGAATTGGGTTTACAATATACAATCTCGCTACGACGACACTGTGTTCAGTAATCCTTGTATCTGTCTTGATGCTCGTTATTAGCTCAGGATTATTCGTTGCTAAGAGGTCAAGTGTGTTTACACAACCGTTTACCGTTCGACTGGGCTCATGAATTAACTGCTCGAAATAATTTTCAGAGAACGTGTTTAGCACAATGTCGGATGATGTCTGTATCCCCATATTTGAACGTGTATTTTCGTCAAGATATCTAACGTTAATGGAAATCACCATTAACTGTAAATGTATGAGTCGCGAACGTGTTTAAATTAGATTCAGGTTTTCTATGAACGTTTTAGCAACTATGTCGTATGAGATGGTAGGTCGGTAAAAGGATTCAGTTTTTATTTAATTCTGGTTGCCAAGTATGACCTCTACCCATACTAACTTACAGGAATTGTTTACTTCAGTTTCGATACAAGGTAAACTATTTCTAACAGCAATAACACGACACAGCCAACTTGGTTTAGACTATCCGTTCTGGACAGCGTTAAATCCTTTGAAAAAATGGCGACTGAACTTATTTCCGGCTTTAGCCAGTTTTAAGTGCCTATTACGATTTGAGCATCAGTGCTTTCTATTAGCGCTTGGAGCTCTGGTACTCTCCCAACTCAGCTATGACAATTGATAACAGTGTATACCGAAAGTTCGCGGTTGTACGTTCTTCCTGTGTTCGAGCCGGCCGCGGTGGTCTCGCGGTTCTAGGCGCGCAGTCCGGAACCGTGCGACTGCTACGGTCGCAGGTTCGAATCCTGCCTCGGGCATGGATGTGTGTGATGTCCTTAGGTTAGCTAGGTTTAAGTAGTTCTAAGTTCTAGGGGACTGATAACCACAGCAGTTGAGTCCCATAGTGCTCAGAGCCATTTGAACCATTTGAACCTGTGTTCGACCTGCACCGTTTGAGGCTGGAGACCATTCTGTGTTTCGTCGAGACTCTCTAACCTAAAATGAAATGATTGAACAGGCATTCAAGTAAGGTACAGAGTCCCGTCGAGGGTACAGAGCTACGTTGATGTTGCTGCGGAGCTAATCCATGCCCCGTCCCGCGGCTTACCACGCTGAGCTAAGCTCACACTGCGGTCGGACAGCACACGGCGCTGCTGTGTTTACCGTAGCGCGGTTGACGCGTTCTAGTTACAGCCCCGTCTGGATGTACCCTGCTCTACGGCACCTCAGTCCAGATATTTGCCTCACTTGCTTTTCTGTTATTCTCTTATAAGAAAGACTGATTAGCTACCCTGCTAGTTGACTTTTAAAATACTGGCTGGAAAAATACCATTGTTCGACACGAAGGTGAGAGCAGATAGATGTAAAGAGTACATTGGAGATTTCTAGGAGGTGGAAGATGTGTGATACTCTTATAGAAAAAGAAATGTAAGTCTGCATCGAAGGTATAGGTGAACGACAATTACAGTTAAACACAGATTTGGAAGACTTGCAAAGAATCCAGAAGGCAAACATCACAATCTTTAGGAATTGAGAAAATGATTGGGGGAAGTGGCAACCAAACGACTAGTCTATGAGACTGACAATACCATTCACACTTTCGGAAAAGATTCGTCTACACAATTCCGAAGATGACAACGACAGATAAGGGCGAGAACTATCACATAATAGCAGCTTATGTATCCAAGTTGTTGACAGGAATGATATTCAGAAGAATGGAAAAGAAAAATAAGGATGTCTTAGATGGCGCAAAGCTCGGCTTTAGGAAAGGTAAAGTCACACCAGAGAGGCAGATCTGCCGTTGCGATAAATAACGGAAACAAGACTTCAGAAAAATAAAGACGCATTCATAGCATTTGCCTACCTAGGAACAGCGTTCGACAATGTAAAACGGTGCAAGATCTTCGAATGTCTCGGAAAAATAGGAGTAAGGTATAGAGAGAGACGGGTAATATACAACATGAACAATAATGAAGAGGGAACAATTGAAGTCCTAGAATGTAATGGGAAGTCCTAGGACGTAATGGGATTAAAACGGGTGTAAGACAGGAATGTAATATTTTGCCCCTACCGTTACATTTACACACCGAAGAAGCAATGGCGGAAATGACAAAGTGTCTTACGAGTGAAACAAAAATTAAGGGTTTGAGGACATTAGTCATAAGATTCCCTGATGTCATTGCTATCCTGGGTGACATTAAAGAAGCAATTGAGGACCTGTTCAATGGAGTGAAATGTCTAATGAGCACAGAACAGGGATTGGAACTAAAGTGAAGAAAGATGAAAATAGTGAGAAAAAGCAGAGATAAGAATAGTGGTTACATTAACATTAAAACTGGGCCTCATGAAGTAGGCGAAGGAATTCTACTACCACGAAAGTAGACTAACCATGTATTTTGTTTTAATTTAGGAAATATGACATAAAAACCAGACTAGTAAAGGCAAAGAGGGAATTCCTGGCCAAGAGAAGCCTGTCAGCATCAAACATCGGCCGTAACTTGAGGAAGAAATTTTGAACAATATACGTTTGAAGCACACCATGAATTGTAAATGTTTCATGGACTATAGGAAACCCAGAAAAGAAGAGACACGGCGAGTAGACAAACACGTGGAAAACATTGAAAAGAAGAAGAGAAACATTGATAGGGCGTCTGTTAAGAAATCAGGGAAATGTTTCATGGTACCTGATGGAACTATACAAGGTAAAAACTTTAGGGGAAGATAGAGACTGGAATATGCCCAAAAAATAATTGCGGGCCTAGAGAGCAAGAGATGAAGAGGGTGGTACAGGAAGTCGTGGCCACTCGCATCAAACCAGGAGGAAGACTGTTAAAAGATCAGGGTCCATTTGCTATGTTTGATTGTGTGTGGATGCAATGTGTAGCCCAACTAATCGGAAAAGAAAATATCTTTACTCAACAGCGTTCCTTGCTGTATCATTTCGTTCCTCTAACAACAGAAGTCACCAAAAGTAGTAATTTTTTTTGCCAAGTTTATTTCGAGTAGGCCCTAGAGCGTTCGTTGGGAATCCGCTTCACATCCTCCAAACAGTTCCGATTTCTTCGTAAGCGATTTCCGTATCTTTTGGAGCTCCGAAGAAAGACATTAATGGCCGTCGATTTGCTTCAGCCGAAGAGCTGCACGCCTGTGTACAATCATTATTCCGTAGGCAACCGCAAACATTTTTCAATTAAAGCACTGACCGCCTTGTCCCACAGTATGTATCAACAGTGTGTGTTAAAAGATAAGCCAATTACTTTTTAAATGATAACAGTTTGCTTATTTTTTTCTCATTTTCCTCCTTTTCATTTGTCGGGCCCTTGCATTTATTAACGATCGAGTTTCAGGCAATTGCCCTATTCTCAAGAGACAGCTCACTATCAAGCACGTCAATGCATATCTGAATCACGAAGATTGTGTTATCATGCGCATGAATCATGTGAGCATTGTTGACACTTGAACCAGTGGCCTCGTAAATAGAATGATTCTACATTGACATATTTCGTAATGAGCTGCCACTTGAGAAAGGAAGAAATCGCGATCGTGAATAAATATATTTAGTAAGAATCCAGGCACAAAATGTTGTCACTTCTAAAGTACTATTGGACAGCGGACACAAGTCACCAAAAAATATCGTATTCAAATACGTACACAAACTGATTTCGTTATTTTATAAAATGCATGACACACAAATACTGACTTAATTTATATTTTGTCCCGGTCGGTTTACGTAATAAAACACGTTCATAAAAAAAATCATCAAAGTTGAGAAAGGAAAAGACCTGCAAGGTCACTTGGTTATTTGAAAGGCAACAATAGAATAATTACGTACGTCGAAAAATTTATCTGTTGCCAAAATTATACATCAAAACGAATAACGTCGTTCATTTCAAACATTACGAGTATGATATCTGCTTGACGACCAGCTAACCTAAGAGAACCAACACCAGCCATACACTGACATTACATGGCCAGAATTCATAGTAAACAATTCAAAGATCAAGGACCTAGATGGCATTACATTTGTATCCAGGATGAATGGAACACTAATCAAACATCTCGCAACAATTTCAAGAAGACAAAGTAATAAACATTTAAAATTAAATGTTATAAGGGGTATTTTTTACTTGTTCTTATCATTTTACACTATTTTGACTGTATTAATTTGATTGACTTTGCTGAAGATGTTTCGGGTAGTTGGGATTACCTTCTCTGAAGGTGTTTCAGATATTGCGTTCAATAGTTATTGTGTTAATGGACACTACATTCTTCTTAAGAAATCTAAGTTAATACCTTTTAGCTATGTAAGTTAGAGGGAACTGCATCTCTGTAGTATGGTACTTACTCCATTCTGATAATTTTTTTACATTTTATAGTAAAGAGGTTACAATGTAGTCTTTATGATGGGAAAGGATGTTGCTGTTGTAGAGTAATAAAGTATGTAAAAAAGCACTTATGTAGTCTAATTTTCAATCTTTCTTACTGTGTGTTCTTCAAAATGTTCGATTGGAATACGATTTTGTTACGATATGTGTGGTTAGGGTCATCTTCATACTGGTTGTGTTTGTAATATCTTCGTAGACCTTCATCTTTGAATAGTTTGCAATGAGTTCCCTTCAATTAGCTGGTCTTCACACAGATTCCACACTTGTTGTGTTCTAAATGAACGATACTTTTAGTTTTGATATGTAATGTTGGCTGCAGATCAATTCCTCGACATAAGTAATTTTTCTGTTGCTACAGTCGAAGTAATCTTGTGACCTTGTAGGTAACTTACACTCTGAATTTTCACATTATTTTTGTTTTGCATTTCATACAGGACTATGAACATGGTTTATCACCGAAAACGGTCAAAATAAAATATAAATAAAGTCAGAATTTTTTATATCATGCATTTTATAAAATATTTACAAGGCGATAACTGCCCTAACAAGACGATTTCGTTATGCTGCAAGTCTTGAAAAATCAGCATACATATGCACTGTGTCCTTCCCCATGAACCATGGACCTTGCCGTTGGTGCGGAGGCTTGCGTGCCTCAGGGATACAGATGGCCGTAACGTAGGTGCAACCACAACGGACGGGAATCTGTTGAGAGGCCAGACAAACGTGTGGTTCCTGAAGAGGGGCAGCAGCCTTTTCAGTAGTTGCAGGGGCAACAGTCTGGATGATTGACTGACCTGGCCTTGCAACATTACCAAACGGCCATGCTGTGCTGGTACTGCGAACGGCTGAAAGCAAGGGGAAACTACGGCCGTAATTTTCCCCGAGGGCATGCAGCTTTACTGTATGGTTAAATGATGATGGCGTCCTCTTGGGTAAAATATTCCGGAGGTAAATAGTCCCCCATTCGGATCTACAGGCGGGGACTATTCAAGAGGACGTCATTATCAGGAAAAAGAAAACTGGCGTTCTACGGATCGGAGCGTGGAATGTCAGATCCCTTAACTGGGCAGGTAGATTAGAAAATTTAAAAAGGGAAATGGATAGGTTAAAGGTAGATATAGTGGGAATTAGTGAAGTTCGGTGACAGGAGAAACAAGATTTTTGGTCAGGTGAATACAGGGTTATAAACACAAAATCAAATAGGTGTAATGCAGGAGTAGGTTTAATAATGAATAAAAAAGTAGGAGTGCGGGTAAGCTACTACAAACAGCATAGTGAACGCATTATTGTGTCCAAGATAGACACGAAGCCCAAGCCTACTACAGTAGTACAAGTTTATATGCCAACAAGCTCTGCAGACGATGAAGGAATTGAAGAAATGTACGAGTATGATGAGATAAAGGAAATTATTCAGGTAGTGAAGGGAGACGAAAATTTAATAGTCATGGGTGACTGGAATTCGGTAGTAGGAAAAGGGAGAGAAGGAAACATAGTAGGTGAATATGGATTGGGGCTAAGAAATGAAAGAGGAAGCCGCCTGGTACAGTTTTGCACTGAGCATAACTTAATCATAGCTAACACTTGGTTCAAGAATCATGAAAGAAGGTTGTATACCTGGAAGAATCCTGGAGATACTAAAAGGTATCAGATAGATTATATAATGGTAAGACAGAGATTTAGGAACCAGGTTTTAAATTGTAAGACATTTCCAGGGGCAGATGTGGATTCTGACCACAATCTATTGGTTATGAACTGCAGACTGAAAATGAAGAAACTGCAAAAAGGTGGGAATTTAAGGAGATGAGACCTGGATAAACTGAAAGAACCAGAGGTTGTACAGAGTTTCAGGGAGAGCATAAGGTAACAATTGACAGGAATGGGGGAAAGAAATACAGTAGAAGAAGAATGGGTAGCTCTGAGGGATGAAGTGGTGAAGGCAGCAGAGGATCAAGTAGGTAAAAAGACGAGGGCTAATATAAATCATTGGGTAACAGAAGAAATATTGAATTTAATTGATGAAAGGAGAAAATATAAAAATGCAGTAAATGAAGCAGGCAAAAAGGAATACAAACGTCTCAAAAATGAGATCGACAGGAAGTGCAAAATGGCTAAGCAGGGATGGCTAGAGGACAAATGTAAGGATGTAGAGGCTTATCTGACTAGGGGTAAGATAGATACTGCCTACAGGAAAATTAAAGGGACCTTTGGAGATAAGAGAACCACTTGTATGAACATCAAGAGTTCAGATGGAAACCCAGTTCTAAGCAAAGAAGGGAAAGCAGAAAGGTGGAAGGAGTATATAGAGGGTCTATACAAGGGCGATGTACTTGAGGACAATGTTATGGAAATGGAAGAGGATGTAGATGAAGATGAAATGGGAGATACGATACTGCGTGAAGAGTTTGACAGAGCACTGAAAGACCTGAGTCGAAACAAGGCCCCAGGGGTAGACAACATTCCATTAGAACTACTGATGGCCTTGGGAGAGCCAGTCCTGACAAAACTCTACCGTCTGGTGAGCAAGATGTATGAGACAGGCGAAATACCCTGAGACTTCAAGAAGAATATAATAATTCCAATCCCAAAGAAAGCAGGTATTGACAGATGTGAAAATTATCGAACTATCAGTTTAATAAGTCACAGATGCAAAATACTAACGCGAATTCCTTACAGACGAATGGAAAAACTGGTAGAAGCCGACCTCGGGGAAGATCAGATTCCGTAGAAATGTTGGAACACGTGAGGCAATACCGACCTTAGACTTATCTTAGAAGAGAGATTAAGGAAAGGCAAACCTACGTTTCTAGCTTTTGTAGATTTAGAGAAAGCTTTTGACAATGTTGACTGGAATACTCTCTTTCAAATTCTAAAGGTGGCAGGTGTAAAATAGAGGGAGCGAAAGGCTATTTACAATTTGTACAGAAACCAGATGGCAGTTATAAGAGTCGAGGGACATGAAAGGGAAGCAGTGGTTGGGAAGGGAGTGAGACAGGGTTATAGCCTCTCCCCGATGTTATTCAATCTGTATACTGAGCAAGCAGTTAAGGAAACGAAAGAAAAATTCGGAGTAGGTATTAACATACTGGGAGAAGAAATAAATACTTTGAGGTACGCCGATGATATTTTAATTGTGTCAGAGACAGCAAAGAACTTCGAAGAGTAGTTGAACGGAATGGACAGTGTCTTGAAAGGAGGATATGAACATCAAAAGAAGCAAAACGAGGATAATGGAATATAGTCGAATTAAGTCGGGTGATGCTGAGGGAATTAGGTTAGGAAATGAGACACTTAAAGTAGTAAAGGAGATTTGCTATTTGGGGAGCAAAATAACTGATGATGGTCGAAGTAAAGAGGATATAAAATGTAGACTGGCAATGACAAGGAAAGCGTTTCTCAAGAAGAGAAATTTGTTAACATCGAGTATAGATTTAAGTGTCAGGAAGCCGTTTCTGAAAGTATTTGTATGGAGTGTAGCCATGTATGGAAGTGAAACATGGACGATAAATAGTTTGGACAAGAAGAGAATAGAAGCTTTCGAAATGTGGTGCTACAGAAGAATGCTGAAGATTAGATGGGTAGATCACATAACTAATGAGGAGGTATTGAACAGAATTGGGGAGAAGAGGAGTATGTGGCACAACTTGGCAAAAAGAAGGGACCGGTTAGTAGGACATGTTTTGAGGCATCGAGGAATCACAAATTTAGCATTGGAGGGCAGCGTGGAGGGTAAAAATCGTAGAGGGAGACCAAGAGATGAATACACTAAGCAGATTCAGAAGGATGTGGGTTGCAGTAAGTACTGGGAGATGAAGAAGCTTGCACAGGGTAGGGCAAGCTGCATCAAACCAGTCTCAGGACTGAAGACCACAACAACAACAACAACATGCACTGTGTAATCGGCTACCTTTTACTAGGTATTTTTTTTTAGAAAAATGTATGTTCAAATAATTTTTCTTCGTTTGATGAAGTATTCGACAGCAGAAAATTAGTTAAAAAGAATGGAGGCAAGGACTGTGAAACGTCTACTTAGAAAAATTAATGAATTACAGTGCTGATAAACCTCTTACGTTATTTGATTTTCCAACAGCTGAGCAAAACTGAACGTACTCAGACATTTCTCTCTTTACTTATTCTGATCAACATTAAACTGACAGCCAATATTTTTAGCGCAACGCAATCAGACTTTCAATAATCCCTACAAGAGAATGGCCCTGACTAACAATAACCTATACCTTTCACGAATCACTTACCTCACAAAAATCTTCGTTACTCGAACTACTGCAGTACAGCAAGCGCCACTACTGCCAGCTAAATAAAAGATTCAAACTACTGAAGGCACTAACTACTGATAGGCATAGTTAGCAAATGAAAGATTTTGATAGAGAACAAACAGTGTATTTACCTTAACAGTGTTCAAAAGTAATAATATATATATAAAAGTCCATGATATCCAATATTACAAATTTACTCTTTCTGATTGACACACGTCCAGATCGTCCGCTCTCAAAATTCCGCCATCTCTCACCCAACTTCCACCATTGCTGACGGCTCACCTCCAACTGCGCAATGCTACGCGCTATTAACAGCCAACTGCCCGACACTACAATAGCATATACTCCAGCAATGTAAACCAATCACAGACTGTTCACAGCACAGCCAGTGATTTTCATACATAGCGCTACGTGGCGTTACCAATATAAGAACCTAAACAGCCTACTTACAACTGTATTCATCAAAAACTTTGTAAAGCAGTTCACATTCAGATACCAGCTATGGGGACTAAACCACCTTTTTTGAACACAGCTCTCACGAAGTGTGAAAAAAATGTGAACTACCTCTCTCAACTTTCTTCCGCTTCAGCAACACTCGCTAATGCTACTACGTATTTGCTCTAGTTAATAGTCTATTTAAAACATAAGAGGCGATTTTTCGCTTTGTTTTCATATTTCATGTCCATCCTATGTAATCAAAATCCGTCCCAGCCGCAACTCTATTATCGCAAGAGGGTCGACTTCGGCCGACTACGTAACCAATGAACATTATTAATGTTACAAAACGGAGTTATAGGGTTAGTACTGTAATCGTGTCCAGTTTCTGTTTCGTTTGGCTTCAGCTTGCGACAGAGACACAATATATGTTGCCAGATCTCTTGTAGCTGTGATATATATTTCGGTTTACTACTTTTGCAACGACAGTTGAATCTTTACTCAGTAAAAATGTCTAATAATCTAGTGAGAGTGTAAATATCCTATTTCAGCGAACAGTGTGTCTGTTTGGAGGTATAGAGCTGTAATGACTTTTAGTAATAAATTTTTAAAAATATGTTGGTTCGCCGTCGTGTAAACAGCTAAATGCGCAAAAAACTGATCTGACTAAAATAATGATCGATGTCGTTAAGGATACTGATATGTGACTTCGACACGGGAGAAATAATTAAATACATTTAGAAAATTTCATCTATTAACAAGAAAAATGTTGGAAGTAAAGCTGTGAGGAGAGGGCGGGGGTGAGTCGTGCTTGAGTAATTCAGTCCCTCGAAATGCAAAGGTCCCTGGTTAGATTCCACATCGAGCACACATTTTTGATTTGGCAGGAAGCTTTTCTTTAAAGAAAAAGAAAGGTCGACGGATGATGGGATGTCAGTACCAACGTGACTTCTTTGCCTTCTTGAGAGTCTTCCGTAACCTCTCCTCGAAATCTCTGTGGAATTTACATGTGCCGTCGCGCCTGCCGTAGATTCGAATCTACAAAAAACTTCCGAGAAAATTTGGAAAAACCATGTACTTATCTTATTTCTTCATCTCTCTGACGTAAAAGCGTAGTTGGTAACTCGAGGATACTGGTTGTATAGCAGCTCTGGAGAAATTATACATAATGTACTTTCTTAAATGAATGAAAGAAAGTTGAAAAATGCCGTCAGATTCAGTAATCTTCTTCGTATATTGTTACCTCTTGTTCAACCTAAGTTTCATACACATTATAATTCAAACGTGGGTGTAAAGTTGCCAAATAATTTGATACACACCAGAAAAACACGTTTTGCTCGTAACAAACCTGACAAGCAGTTCTTCTCACAGTTTTTTGGTGTTAAACGTGACGCACCTTTCAGAAGCCTTTACAGTCTTTATATGTGGACTTCAGCTGAACATTTACTGCACCATCGTAGAACATATATTCGCTAATGAAATTCGTTCCAAATAATCCATCTCCATTCACGAAGAATTGTGCTGTTCATACGTAAAACACCAGAGGGAAAAATGACCTGTCCTTTCCGTTATTGAAGCTTTTAGTTGCTCAAAAAGGAGTACATTATTCAGCAACAAAAATCTTTGATCATTTGCCCAACAACAAAGAGTCTAGCAGGTAGCAGATCAAGCTTCAAATCTAGTTTTAAGTCATTGCTTTTGGACAACTCCTTTACTCCATGGACGAGTTTCTGTTTCAGAAATGGTACCTCTACATGTGGCTGCATGTGTAGGACTAAAATTTCAGTAATATTAATATTAGCAGTGTACATATATATATATCTTGTAATCTGACTTGTTCCACATCATATCGATAAAATAATGTGGTAAATGATCTACGGAACATGACATAAATAAAACGAAAACTAAAACTGTAATCACCAAAAAGTTATGGGTAATAGAAAGGGTAGAAATGAGATTTCTACGACGTTTGACAGGTTAGAAATCAGAAGACTATAAGAGAAAGACAGAGGTAATAAGATACTCCATGTTCTAGGAATAGCAGAAAAGATCCAACTATACAAAGGAGAGGAATGGCCATCAGCTACATATGATCAAACAGGATACCAGGGATAAATTATGACTATTCCCCCAAGGGTACAAGATGGGTAGGACAACCAAGAAAAAGTGTGCGATCAGGTTTAAATAGTTGATTTTTGGACAGGTAAAATGTACACAATCATTATGATGATTTATGAAGGTCACTGATGATTATTTAAATTACCAACAGATGTTTGTGACTTTAAAGTAATATCTCCCCTTTTGTAATGATCACATTCTGTATAAATGTAATTTACGGTTCCTGTCGCCAGTCGCCCAAGTAATTTGAACAGCGAAGTAGTCTTCGATACTCTTAAGCCCTTCATTACTTTTATAGGTTTTATTTTATCAGAATTTGATTTTGCAAGTTTTAAATATGTATATATTACAACAAAAGCTCAAACATGACATTAATAACAGAATGTACGACGGTTGGAACTTAAATAGTGGCAACTATTTATTCACAAATAAAAAGAGTTACATGTTTGCACCTGTTACGGTCCTTCAAAGTAGTCACCAGCGTTGTGTAGAACCCGTTGCCAGCGATGCGGAAGGCGTAGTATACCGTTAGCAGATCCTGTTCTGTTGATGGTGGGAATGGAGCGGTGTACTGCCTGTCGAATCTCTGGAACAGTTCTGAAGCGAATGTCACGAAGGGTTTCCTTCATCTTCCGAATGAAATGAAAGTCCGGGGAGTATGATGGATGGTACAGTACTTCCCAGTCCCATCGACCGAACAGAGCAGCCACAGCTTGCGCTGTATGCGCCCGCGCATTGTCGTCCAAAATGATGGGTGAGTTGCGCAGAAAGTGTCGCCGCTTCTTTCGCAAAGCTGGTGGCAGGTGATGCTCCAAAAGCGAACAATAATACTGTGCATTTACGGTGTGCCGTGGAAGAACGTAATGCGTTAGGATAACACCATCACAGCCGAACACGAGAGTCACCATAACTTTCACCATACTGGGGCTCTGACACACTTTCGACTTTCGCTGCGACCCATAATGACGCCATTCGTTGGATAGGCGTAGGCTCGTCCGATGTGGCCCATGTCTCGTCCAGTGTTACGATACGGAGTAAGAAAGCCTCTCCTTCGCGCTCATAGCGCTCCAAGTGCGTCTGAGCAGCGTCGTAACGCATCCATTTCTGCATTTCCGTCAAGTCATGGGGATCCCATCGTGATGCAATTTTTCGCATGCCCAGGCGTTCTTTCAGGATGTGAAGCACACTCGTATGCGCAAATCCGGTTTCATGGCCGATCTCACGAATGGTATGGCGTCGACCACTCTCCACTGACGTGGCAACAGCATGCGCTTCTTCTTCAGAGACTGTAGGACGACCTGCCCGATGCATGTCTGCCACAGTTTGCCGACTTTTGTTGAAGGCTTTTACCCAACGTGCGACTGTTCTGTACGGCAATGCCGATTCCCAGCACGCCTTTTGAAGACCTTGATGACACTGTCGTGCTGTACGACCTCTTGCACATTCAGTCATGATCCAACTCCGTTATTCCTCTTTCGAAAAGATAGTGACACCGTTACGTTAAACCGTTCGCTCACAAGTGACTGTGTTTCTCTCGATTGAGCGCACGCCGGTGACGTGGGACGTGCGAGTCTATTTGCTGAGAGGTAAGATAGGTGTGAAAACAACGTGTGCTATTAGCGACAATAGTAGATTCCGTTGCATAGTGTCTCCACAGCAGTGTTGCCACTAATTAAGTTCCAACCTACGTATCTTAAATAAGTACGCTTCCACAATTCGATTTGAGATGCAGTTTATGTATTTAATGTATGTATTTTATTTTAGCGTAAAATTCCCCACTGTTGCTCACTCGATCTAGATATATTGGCGTGGTCTGTCTCAGGTGCTTCGCTTTGCATGCGGTGAGGTGTGTACGAAAAAGTTTCCTAAAGAAACACTTGAATTATCATGCTCACGTAAGGAAGTATACGACACGTGTATGTCAAATATATTCTCCTAAACTATCGGATCGATTTCAACCAAATTTGGTTGCCGTACTATATATTGTCTGGAAAGACGTATCACTGGGGTAAGAACCATCTAGCTCCTGTAGCGACGGAGATGGGGGTGAAAGGTGTTGATAATCACTGAGATCTAGGCTGTCCTGCTGGAGTGAGACAATGTGCTGGTAGTAAAGGAATGCGTTCCAGGGTGTATAATTGTGGGTGTCCATGGCTGAGCAGAGAGAGGTTACTGGAGGAGATGGGTAGTGAGAGAGGAAGGATGAGAGGAATAGGGAGATGTGAAAGGAGTAGATAAACATAGAGAGAGGAGACAAGAGATGGACTGCGATTGGGGAGAGGAGGTGAACAGAGAGGAGAAGAAGAAGAAGGAGAAGGAGCTGGACAGAGAGGGGGAAGGAGATGGAAAGAGGGGAGAAAAGGAAAAGGTAGGGAGGGGTTAAGATAGGGTGGTGAGAGGAGGAGGAGGAGGAGATGGACAGTGAGAGGAGGGTAGGAAGCCTGGAATAAATAAATACCTGGAAACTGCTGGGTGTTAAGGTAGTGTTAAACTAAATGTTCTTTTGTATCTCTTACAATTAGGATTGAATACTAATTAGATTTACTTGAATAATGCACTGCAGTGTACTGAAGAGATAAGGCGGGCCCTCTTATTCCTGCAGTGGACCAGAATCGAGCGTGACGGAACGGGCGGGCTGCGCTAACGAAGACGAGGCCGCCTGGTGTCCCCTGGCTCCGGCTGCCCGGAGCCTCTCGAGAGCTCTCCGCCTGACGTGCGGCCACCCGCATCACGTTTCGCGCAGCAGGGCCCTCGGTCGACCACTAAGGGCCTCTACACCAGCCATTCGCTTTCCAACGGCTATGTGTCATCTGTCCCCTCAAACGACAAAAGCACCGCCATTTCCACTTAACAAAGTGAACTACACTACTGACCATTAAAATTGCTACACCACGAAGATGACGTGCTACAGACGCGAAATTTAACCGACAGGAAGAAGATGCTGTGATATGTAAATGATTAGCTTTTCAGAGCATTGGCACAAGGTTGGCGCCGGTGGCCACACCTACAACGTGCTGTCATGAGGAAAGTTTCCAACCGATTTCTCATACACAAACAGCAGTTGACCGGCGTTGCCTGGTGAAACGTTGTTATGATGCCTTGTGTAAGGAGAAGAAATGCGTACCATCACGTTTCCGACTTTGATAAAGGTCGGATTGTAGCCTATCGCGATTGCGGTTTATCGTATCGCGACATTGCTGCTCGCGTTGGTCGAGATCCAATGACTGTTAGCAGAATATGGAATCGGTTGGTTCAGGAGGGTAATACGGAACGCCGTGCTGGATCCCAACGGCCTCGTATCACTAGCAGTCGAGATGACAGGCATCTTATCCACGTGGCTGTAACGGATCGTGCAGCCACGTCTAGATCCCTGAGTCAACAGATGGAAACGTTTGCAAGACAAAAACCATTTGCACGAACAGTTCGACGACGTTTGCAGCAGCATGGACTATCAGGTCGGAGACCATGGGTGCGGTTAGCCTTGACGCGGCATCACAGATAGGAGCGCCTACGATGGTGTACTCAACGACGAACCTGGGTGCACGAATGGCAAAACGTAATTTTTCGGATGAATCCAGGTTCTGTTTACAGCATCATGATGGTCGATCCGTGTTTGGCGACATCGCGGTGAACGCACATTGGAAGCGTGTATTCGTCATCGCCATACAGGCGTATCACCCGGCGTGATGGTATGGGGTGCCATTGGTTACACGTCTCGGTCATCTGTTGTTCGCAATGACGGCACTTTGAACAGTGGACGTTACATTTCAGATGTGTTACGACCCGTGGCTCTACCCTTCATTCGATCCCTGCGAAACCCCACACTTCAGCACGATAATGCCCGACCGCATGTTGCAGGTCCTGTACGGGCCTTTCTGGATACAGAAATGTTCGACTGCTGCCGTGGCCAGCACATTCTCCAGATCTCTCACCAATTGAAAACGTCTGGTCAATGGTGGCCAAGCAACTGGCTCGTCACAATACGCCAGTCACTACTCTTGATTAACTGTGGTATCGTACTGATTTCTCAGGATCTATGCACCCAAATTGCGTGAAAATGTAATTACATGTCAGTTCTAGTATGATATATTTGTCCAATGAATACCCGTTTATCATCTGCATTTCTTCTTGGTGTAGCCACTTTAATGGTCAGTAGTGTACTTTATTGTTTGTACACTTACATCTACACAAGCTTACCAGTCAGAGAACTGAGACCCCCAGGAGCAACCCGCTTATACCACGTGACACCGCCTTAAGCCGTGATAATGTACCGATTTTGGAGAGGAAGAGTGTCCACTATCTCCTGCTGTAAGCCATTTCGAGTGGAGCTAGTCATTGATGGTTAGATCCCGTGCAGCTACCGAGTCATTATACGAAGAACACCTCCAAAACATCATGGAACTGCCTGCGGTCCTCGAAGAATGGCGGTTTAAATGTTTCATTGGGCCGATCCCTTGGATAGTTTGACAACTGGCCAAATGGCGATTCGTTCGACCACATTACTCGCCTCTAGTCAGTTTGATTTCTGTCCTGTTTATCCGACTGAAGACGTGCAGCTTCGTGTGACATTGTCAGCAATGGCCTTTCACAAGGTAACAGGCTCACAGTGTCGACTGTATGCGTTTCTTTTCTTAAACTGGTTGAGAAGGACCTGCCTTCACTGACGGCAGCAGTTCCTGTCGGATTTGAATTAGACTGTTACTTATGATGTGTGATTAACGTCACTGATACCTATCGTTTATGAACTTTTTACAAACACTGCTCTTACGCTGCGTTACATGGCTACTAGTGGAAGAGTATTATTGGTAAATACTTTAGACAGTCCGCGTCCATACACCAGAAAACTGAGGGCTTCTTTCATGGCGCGATTCTGGACACGTCAAAACATGATAGCTGCGTCTGACTGTCACGTCTACAAATCGATCCACTTTATTGTGCTCGATCCATAATACCGAACGGCATAAACGTTCCACTTAACACAGCTCCCGTGAGTTCACAGTTCCACAATTATCCTTCTTCGGTGTTCGCATAAAGATTTCGACACAAAGTGTCCCTACATATCTTTGATGTACGATCACACGACGGCCTGGTGCCCTTTGTGGAACAAATACAACGCTTCGAAAGGACCATTGTAATTTTTTAAGTGAATAATATTTTTTTTATTCCGGCTCTAAAAAGGCACTGCTCAGTGCGCGGCAGTGTGTGCTTCACACCACTGTTATTCTATCCGATTCCATTCGTTAATACAACAAAAGAAAATGGCTGTCCATATGCCTCAGTACACGCCCTTATCTCTCTTATCTTTTTCTAATGATCCCACCGAGCGAGGTGGAGCAGTGGTTATGACCATGGATTCGCCTTCGGGAACATGCCGATTCAAATCCCCGCCCAAGCATGCAGATTTAGATTTTCCATAATTTTCCTATGTCGCATGAGGCAAACGCCATGATGGTTCCTTCGAAAGAGAACGGACGGTTTCCTTCCCCATCCTTCCATATGCTTAGCTTGTGCTCACTCTCTAATGACCAAATTGTCGACGGAACGCTACTCCACCATTTTGTACACAATGCACTCAAGCCTTAACTGTCCTCCACTTCCTGATGTAATGTCCATTTTTAACCTTTTACGTCCCCGTTTGAGTTAGTCGTTTGAGTTATCGGCCATTTTAGCTAAAGACGCGCGGGCTGTCGACCTTGTTTTAGTTTTTATCCGCCAAAGCAATGTGGCGAAGGCCACTTAATTTTTACTTTTGGACCTCCGTTTCTGTATGGTGTCTTTTTTAGCCCTTTTCCCACGTGCCTGTTTCTAGCTGTGTCCTATTATGTCAATTGGGACTGACGTACAGTTGTTTTTCACTCCTGTCTGTCTTCGTGTTCTATAGTTTTGACTTGGGCGTATATGACCCCAATTGTTTTAGCGCCCTAAAGCAAAACAAAACAAAAACTAATCTTCCTTTCAGCTCAATATTCCCCACACGCGATATACGATGATGGCACCATAATGGTCACACAGTCGTCTTCCATTACCGGTTCTCCGAATTTAGCCAAAGGGGTTTCATGCGAATAATGTCGTTTTTCTTCCACGGATTCCCATTTAAGTTCCTCAGGCATTTCAGTCACACATTCATATCGGCTATACCAAATTCGTATCATCCTATCAGCTTTCCTGTGAGTTAATTCCATGTCTGTCGTCACCCCTCTTTAACAGGTAATCCAAACATCTGTTCAGACATCAGTAAATAACTTCCATATATCATAGGGTGCTACAGAAGAATGCTGAAGATTATACGGGTAGATCACATAACTAATGAGGAGGTATTGAATAGAATTGGGGAGAAGAGGAGTTTGTGGCACAACTTCAAAAGAAGAAGGGACCGGTTGGTAATGAGGAGGTATTGAATAGAATTGGGGAGAAGAGAATTTTGTGGCACAACTTGACTAGAAGAAGGGACTGGTTGGTAGGACATGTTCTGAGGCATCAAGGGATCACCAATTTAGCATTGGAGGGGAGCGTGGAGGGTAAGAATCGTAGGGGGAGACCAAGAGATGAATACAATAAGCAGATTCAGAAGGATGTAGGTTGCAGTAGGTACTGGGAGATGAAGAAGCTTGCACAGGATAGAGTAACATGGAGAGCTGCATCACACCAGTCTCAGGACTGAAGCCCACAACAACAACAACGTACCATAGGGAGCTGCAGAGGATAAAAACTGTAAAGGAAGACAGAGATTGGAGTACATCCAGCAAATAATTGAGGACGTAGGGTGGGAGTGCTATTCTGAGATGAAAAGATTGGCACGGGAGGAGAATTCGTGGCGGGCTGCATCAAACCAGTGTTCGAAGACTGATAACTCAAGAAAAGAAAAAAATATTGACGTGTATGGTTCCCTGTTATTCGTATTCCAACAAGTCTTGAGGAGCGGAAGTGAAATACAGATTAAAAATGCTATGATATAGTAAAAAGACATGCTATTTAATGTCCCCCTGGTAGCTAAATAGCATTTGTTTGATACATTTTATATTCTGTGTCTGGACAAACATTAATTTGGGGGCGGGGTGTTCAAGGTAAATTGGAAATCCTGCTTATCTGACAAGAGGTTGAGTAATACACTATCCACTGTAGTCAACGACCTGAAGGTCTTCAAGTACTTATAACTTTTAATTCATTCATTACACAGATAAATAGACAATGACCAATTTTAATTTAGTATCTGCAATAGGCACTAGAATTAGTTTCTTAAGTCGTTAATGCAATCCCACAGATTAAAATAAGAATAAAATATAACGCTGTCACTACTTGAAAAGAAGATAAATAAATACGTAAAACACACACACACACACACACACACACACACACACACACAAACTACACGTGTAAACAGAGAGAGAATGAGAGAGACTTGTTGAACAAGCGCAGATTGTTCGATGCAAAGCGCCTCTACAGTAACTGAGTAACGGTCGACAATTTACATAATGAAGTAGAGCAGCCTCTGGCGTAAAATGCGGTCCTATGGGCCACGTGAGGCTCCCAGTAAGAGCTTATGGATTAATTCAAGCTGGCAGTGGTGTAGCCTTAAATTTTACACGTGTGGGGTGTAGTACACTCCATGTAGTTTTCATATATATTCTGGATATTTCCACTCTGAAATCAGCGGCTTAACCAACAGTACGTTATTACTACGGGTTAATTTATTATACAGGGTGTCCCATTTATCTTGACCAACCTAAATAGTTGTTTGTCCAGATGCAAATTACAAAATGTTTCAAGAAAATGTTCTTTAGCCGTCAGGGGAACATCAATCAGCATGATTGCCTTCGTTGTAACTTTCTTTTTTTACAAAGATACGAACAGCGGCACTACTTATTTAAATGGCACCCTGTATTTTTTATTCGGTAATTCATTTCCTCTCCTAAAGACCTATTCAAAAATATATCACAGTGTACCATTCACTGAAACAAGACGTTATTAATTACACAGCACAACACTGACGTTGACGCTCCCAACGCTTAGTACAGGTACTCGGGGTAATGGAACACATACAGCCCGCATCTCGTGGTCGTGCGGTAGTGTTCTCGCTTCCCACACCCGGGTTCCCGGGTTCGATTCCCGGCGGGGTCAGGGATTTTCTCTGCCTCGTGATGGCTGGGTGTTGTGTGCTGTCCTTAGGTTAGTTAGGTTTAAGTAGTTCTAAGTTCTAGGGGACTTATGACCACAGCAGTTGAGTCCCATAGTGCTCAGAGCCATTTGAACACATACATGCGCTGACGTTGACAGGGGGCAAATGTCAACATAAGAAGAATGCACAGCCGACATTCCGTCAACAATCGTCAGTTGAAGACTTGTGTGAGTTGAATGTACACCAACGAAGAGAAAGTAGAAATGCTACTGATCTATGGGCAATGCAAGTTAGCAGAACAGTAATTGCAATGCTGTTTTCTTACATTCGGGTACACTTAGTACAATACTTTAATCCTTTTAAATACTTTTGTGTAGAGCAGGCATACAGTAAAGGCTGTCCTTCCTACAAACTGCATCGACATAACGTTTCTTTTATTGTTGTTGAAGGTAGGCGAAATGCTACACAGGCAGCGGAACTGTACATGGAGGCAAAGCGGCCGAAGTTACTGTTCTCGCTTCCGTTGCTATGAATCCACATGTGATCAGACGACAGCTTGAACACGAGATCGGCCTTCCTAAAACCAGTGTACATCGTATTCTTACACGTCACCGGTTCCATCCTTACCATGTACACCTACATCAAGAATTGCATGGCAATGATTTCCACAATCGTGTACAGTTCTGTCAGTGGGCTCAAAAGCAAATTCTCGCCAACCCTAACTTCTTCTCCAATGTTCTATTTACCGATGAATGTTCAAAAACGGTTCAAGTGGCTCTGAGCACTATGGGACTTAACATCTGTGGTCATCAGTCCGCTAGAACTTAGAACTACTTAAACCTAACTAACCTGAGGGCATCACACACATCCATGCCCAAGGCAGGATTCGAACCGTAGCGGTCACGCGATTCCAGACTGAAGCGCCTAGAACCGCACGGCCACACCGGCCGGCATGAATGTTCCTTCTTAAACAAAATACAGGTAAATACAAGGAACATGCGTCAATGGAGAGTTAATGTCTGGTGTGGGATGCTTGGTACTAGAATTATTGGGCCTTATTTCATCAATGGAAGTCTAAACGGCACAGCGTATGCCAACTTCCTCAGTCGAATTCTTCCTCCTCATCTCGATGAAGTGCCGCTAAAATCCAGAATGCTTATGTCGTACCGACACGATGGATGTCCAGTACATAATGCCTTGCGTGCACGCCCGGTTCTGAACCGAAGATACCCTGCCAGATGGACTGGTCGAGGAAGTATAGCTACATGGCCTGCTAGGTCTCCTGATTTAAACCCTCTGAATTGTTTTCTTTGGGGATGTATTACAGACGTTGTCTATCGCGATATTCCAACAACTCCAGAGGACATGCACGAACGTATCGTGCATGCTTGTAATTCTCTCCAGCAGGCAACACTGGAAGCAGTAAATAATTCTTTCAGTCAATGAGTGCACTACTTTATCGGTGTCCATGGTCACCAATTTGAACCCCTTTCAATGTTCTACTCCTGGGCAATGGTACAGGAGAGTCAAGGTCAATTTTGTGTTATTTTTTTACTTGGTTTCCATTTGTTTTCTGACAACTCCAGCAAGTGGACAAGTTTGTAATCCTGGGCTCAAAGTTAATGTTGTTTTATGTAATTAATAACGTTGTGTTTCAGTGAATGGTAGACTGTGATACATTTTTGAATAGGTATTTAGGATAGGAAATGAATTACCGAATAAAAAATACAGGGTGACATTTAAAAAAATCATGCCGCTGTTCGTATCTTTGTAAAAAACAAAGCTACAACGAGGGAAATCATGCTGATTGAAGTCCCCCTGACGGCTGCAGAACATCTACTTGAAACATTTTGTAATTTGCATCTGGGCAAACAGTTATTTAGGGTGGTCAAGATAAGTGGGACACCCTGTATATTATTAAAATGAGTCATAAGAATAAAATGGAGTTTTACTTTTTAATTATTAATTATATACCAGTTACTGTTGTATTGAAATAACTGTTTTATGTATAGACAGTACCACAACACACTCATTCCAAAAAATTTATCATGATTCATCACCTAACTTCTTCTTACTGGCACAGTTCTTTTCTCAATTTAGTCGTTTCATCTTCCCCAAGATAAGTATTACTGACATCATCGTCATTTTCCTCTCCTGCCTGCCCTGATGCGTCATTATCACTGACGATAAAAGTATCTCCTTCATTTCCACCATCGGATTCAACTGGCCCCTCATCAAGCACGTCACCAGTCAATGGTCGCACGTTGGTCCCTTTTGCATCCATAAGAATTCAAGTAAAAAAATTTGTCCTTACATATAGAATCAAATATCATATGTAAAATACGCAAAAAATGCAATGAAACAGCTACCTTTACTTTTCCGTCTTCTGGTACTAGGGTTGTGTGTTGGGCTTCACGAAACCCAGCAAGCTCAAACTTGTTTCTACGGCACGTCACGAAACCCTATGCATAATTAAACCTATAAGACATACACGTAGCAGCTACCTTGAATTAAAAAGTAGTATGGTGTTCCATCTAGCAACTAACTACATAAATTCGTCATAAGGGGATAAGAAAACCACACACACCACTCAGAGGTTAACAGAAAATAATGATTTCCGATAAGCGCGAAACTCACAGCTGCTGTATTTTTGTATATTTATGTACCATTTTCATTGCGCAATTACAGCTGTATGAAGCAATGCATCTATCGATAGTGTTTTGCTTAAGTCGTATCCTTATGAGCAGATATAGCAGATATGATACATTTTTGCGTCTAACAGGGCAGATTTAGGGAAAAACAAGGCCTCGGAGAATATCTCCTCATACTTAAAACTGTCGCACTGTTCAGTCCATAACGTGCAAGCAACTATCAGCTTCCAATAAAATTCTATAATCACGCCTTGACAGAAGAGGCTGACCGGAGAACACCAAAATGTAACATCACACCTCTTTGTATCGCGTTTAGCCTGTAGAGTTTCTTTGCCCGTTAGTCTGTCCGGACTTTCACAGTTTATTCTAAAACTAAACTCCGTCCGAACAGGCCTTAGAAGGACTAACGGAGCCGACCTGCCGCCGTGTCATCCTCACACCATGGGCGTCACTGGATGCAGGTATGGAGGGGAATGTGGCCTGCATATCACTCTCCCTGCCGTATTTCAGTTTACGAGACCGGGGCCTCTACATCTCAGTCAAGTTTCTCCTCAGTTTGCCTCACAAGGGCTGAGTGCAACCCGCTTGCCAACAGCGCTCGGCAGACCGGATGGTCACCCATCCAATGCTAGCCCAGCCCGACAGCGCTTAACTTCGGTGATCTGACGGGAAGTAGTGTTAGCATTATACAGCAATTATAATAAATGTCGTGTAACGAGGGCCTCCCGTCGGGTAGACCGTTCGCCTGGTGCAAGTCTTTCGATATGACGCCACTTAGGCGACTTGCGCGTCGATGGTGATGAAATGATGATGATTAGGACAACACAACAACCAGTCCCTGAGCGGAGAAAACCTCCGACCCACCCGGGAATCGAACCCGGCCCCTTTGGATTGACATTTTGTCGCGCTGACCATTCAGCTACCGGGGGCGGACATACAGCAGTTAAAAAATTGGATATGGTCTTCGTTCGTGGCGAATGTCGTCAACCATATGTATGCTAAAAGATATCCTGATCTTGCCAAATCTACGTCACGTGTCTTAGCAAAAAATTATAGAAAATAATCAAGAAAATGAAAGTATCAAGAAGTAGATACACCAACCATGAAGAATAACTAAGAGAAATACTGATAACTCATCAACAATTATAAAAGTGCACATGGATCTAGGGCAGTGTGGTCAATCAAAGGAGTGTACTGTGAATACTGTATTCCAACTCAATTTAATCCCTCCTTGTATCACTATCAACAACTGCTTGGTAGTCACTTTCAAAATCCGTTACAGTTCTTCGAATGATGAATAGGAAATCTGAAACGTCATATTGCGTTTCTGTGCATGAGTTTGTTTACTGATTGAGCACTGTTTAAAAATTATGGAAAAATGGTTCTTCGCACTATGCACTACTCGTCGTTTGAAAATCCACTCTGGTTGAGAGAAGTGGACAAACAACGACCTCAGTCTGTCAACGTGTGTTCTGGAGTTTCCAAGAATCGCATCATTTTCCGCTGTTCCATCGATGGGACACTATAAAGCCACAAGTACCTCTAAGTATCTAGCGCCGCAGTTACTGGAAGTCACCCTACTGCGGAAAAGGCAAACCAAGTGACATCAATATGATGCACTTCCCGCCCATTTCTCACAGGTAACTAATGACTTTGCCGGCCGGAGTGGACAAGCGGTTAAAGGCGCTACAGTCTGGAACCGCACGACCGCTACGGTCGCAGGTTCGAATCCTGCCTCGGGCATGGATGTGTGTGATGTCCTTAGGTTAGTTAGGTTTAAGTAGTTCTAAGTTCTAGGGGACTTATGACCACAGCAGTTGAGTCCCATAGCGCTCAAAGCCATTTGAACTAATGACTTTGCCAGAACATGTTGATATGGTTGGATTGATCCTACGGGACACATAAAGTGGTCTGCAAGCTCCTGAACACCTCTGGACTTCAAATTGTGGGTAAGATTTAAGAAGAACTTAGTCTATAAAGAATCACTAACGATTTCCGGAGATATGAGATACCGCATAACACGCCCTGTGCTGCGAAGGGTCCCGATGAAACTGAATATTCATCTATAGTCTGCCAGGAACAGCTTTGTAGCATGTATCAGTGCTAAAGATCAACATTTTACGCACAAGACATGACACAATAATATACAAACGAATCGTAACTGTGTTAAGTGTCTGACTGCATTTTATACGAGGGGCAAACATTAGTTTTCTAGAAGACGAGACAGAGCTTTACTGCCCTGTCACCTTATGACTGATCGAGTTACACATATACTGTGTCACGTCACTGAAATCCCCTTCGATGGCTCTTTGCGATACGATAAATAGTGCACGTAGCTCTTCTGAAAACCAAATTCGTTGCAATAATTCGACAGATATGAAACAAAGTTGGTATCGTAGTTCAGCATTTTTAACGTTAAATATTGGCTACCTACGTAAGAAAATTGCGCATTATCCATTATAGTTGCGTAACTTATAGAGATGAATAGAATTTGGACATTTACGGAGCAGATGAAATGTAGTAGTTCAGATGCTAATGCTTCTTACAATGGTATCATGAATTATTACAGTGATGAATCAACAAAACAAAAATACTATTTTTTTTCTTACTATACCGAAAAATTTTGATTTCACTGATTTGGTGCGGCCACCACGATTCTGTATCTTTGCTTACTTCATATCGAAGGAGTGCACACGTGGATAGCCCAGTTACTGCTCGCACTGAGGTTGATTCCACACCCGTGGTAAAGTGCGAGGTGGCCTCAGGCCGTTGGAGGTGCCCAAAGACTTCCCAGGGGCCGCACGTAAAGCCTTGCCAGGTGATATCTGTGTCACTAATTCAGATGCAGTCTCTTGTCCTGTTTCAGAGGAAATCTCTCAGCATGCAAAGTCTGGGAAATCACAGAGATTGGAATTATTGGTAGTTGGGCGCTACAATTTTACGGGCGTTATGGAGACTTATGGACGTGAATGCCAAGAAGGGGAAGAAAGCCAGTGTGCACTCCGAGTGCATACTAGGGGGATTAAATCCGGTCGTGGGGCGAGTCCTTCCGAATTCCATGAGGAACACTGGGTGCGGTCAACTGCAGGTGGTGGCTCAAGTCGGTACCAATGATGTGTGTCACTTTGGATCGGAAGAGATTCTCTCTGGTTTCGAGCGGCTATCAGAAGTAGTAGAGACTGCCAGCCTTGATTCCAAGATGGAAGCAGAACTCACAATTTGCAGCATAGTCGACAGGACCTATTGCGGATCTCTGGTATAGAGCCAAATTGACCGTCGGAACCAGAGACTCAGACGGTTCTGTGACCGTGTACGTTGCAGGTTACTCAACTTCCGCCACAGGGTGGTTGGGTTTCGAGTTCCGCTGAATAGTTCAGGTCTCCACTACACGCAGGAGGCGGCTACAGGGTTATCAGGGTCTGTGTGGCTTGGGCTGTTTTTTAGGTTAGAGTGTCTCGGGAAAACACAAGAAGGGCTTCAATCTCAGAGGGTGCAGGTTGAACACAGGAAGAGCGGAGAACCTAACGGTGTTCAGAAAGGATAGGCTAACCATAATTGGCGGTAAAGCGTTTGTTACTGTTAGAAGTAGTTTACCTCGGAACGAAATTGAAGGAAATCGTTCCTTTCAGTTAGTATGGGCAGAGGTCATTCTTGGCAACCGGAATAAAATAATAATTGGATCCTTTTAATGATCTCCCAACTCAGATGATACAGTTGCTGAAAGTTTTAAAGTCTGGAGTCTAATTTTAATGTACCTCGATATGTTGGCGAAGATACATTTTTAAAGCAGGAGGTAAGAATAAAACATCATCCGAAATAGTGCTAAACGCATTCTCTGAAATTTATTTCGTGCGGTTAGTTCATGAGGACTCGCGAAGAGTAAACAGTTGTGAAAATACCCTTGACCTCTTAGCAACAAATAATCCTGAGCTAATAGCGATCATCAAAATGGATACAGGGATTAGTGAACACACGGCTGTCATAGCAAGACTGAATACTGTAACCCCCAAGTCCTCCAAAACTGAAAGAAAAATATACCTGTTCAAAGAAGCAGATGAAAATTCACTTGACGCCTTCCTGAGACACAATCTTCACTCCTTCCAAATTAACAATGTATGTGTAAACCAGATGTGGCGTGAATTCAGAGAAATAGTATCGACAGCAATTGACAGATTTATACCAAAAAACTTAACAAACAACGGAGTTGATCCCCGATGGTTCACAAAACGGTTCAGAACACTGAGATACAACTAAAAAAGCATATCAAATTTAAACGCACGCAAAATTTCCAAGATTGGCGATCTTTTACAGAACTTTTAAATTTAGTGCCGATTTCAATGCCAGATGTTTGTAATCGTTTCCACAGTGAAACAGGGTCTCGAAGCTAGCAGAACATACAAAGTATGCTAGCGGCAAGACACAAGCAGTGCCTTCTCTGCGTGGTAGCAATGGAAATACTGTCGACGACAGCGGGGCCTAAGCAGTGTTACTAAACACAACCTTTCGAAGTTGGTTCACCAAAAGAAGACAAAGTATATTTTCCAGAATTCGAATCAAGAAGAACGTGAGTAGCTTAGAAATTGATACACTCGGAGTATGAATCAACTTCAGTAATTTAATAAAAGAGAGTCTTCTGGTCCAGATTGTATACCAATTAGGTTCTTTTCAGAGTATGCTGATGCAATAGCTCCATACTTATCAATCGTATACAACCGCTCGGTTGGCGAAAGATCCGCACCTAAAGACAGGAAAGTTGCACAAATCGCGTCAACACTCAACAAAGGTAGTAGGAGTGATGCCACATCGTTAACGTCGATATGCAGTAGGATTTTGGAGCATATGTTGTCTTCGAACATTACGAATTACCTAGAAGAGAACGGTCTATTAACACACAGTCAGCACGGATTTAGGAAACATCGTTTTTGTAAAAACACAACTAGCTCTTTGCTCACGCGAAGTGCTGAGTGCTATTGACAAGGTATTTCGAATTGATTCCGTAAGGCTTTTGACACTGTATCACACAAACAACTTGTACTGAGATTCTGTGCTTATGGAATATCGTCTCAGTCATGTGACTGGATTCGTGTTCTTCTGTCATAGGGCTCACAGTTCGTAGTATTTGACGGAAAGTCATGGAGTAAATCCGAAGTGATTTCTGGCGTTCCCCATGGTAGTGTTGTAGGCTCTCTGCTGTTCCTTATCTACATTAATGATTTAGGAGACAACCTGAGCAGTCCTCTTAGGCTGCTTGCAGATGATGCTGTCGTTTATCGTCTAGTAAAATCATTAGGAGATCGAAACAAATTGCAAAACGATTTGGAAAAGGTATCTGTGTGGTGCGAAAATTGGCAATTGACGTTAAATAATGAAAAGTGTGAGGTGATCTACATTAATTGTAAAAGGAATCCGTTAAACGTCGGTTACGCGATAAAGCCAGTCAAATACAAAGGCCGTAACTTCAACTAAAAACCTAGGAATTACCGTTATGAATAACTTAAATAGGAAAGAACACACAGAAAATGTTGTGGGGAAGGCAAACCAAAGACTGTGTTGTATTGGCAGAACAATTGGAAAAAATAACAGATTTGCTAAAGAGACTTCCTACACTATGCTTGTCCGTCCTCTTTTGGAGTTCTGCTGCGCGGTCTAGGATTCTTACGAAATAGGGTTAACAGAGTGTATCGAGAAAGTTCAGAGGAGAGGAACACGTTTGCACTATCGCGAATTAGGGGAGAGAATGTCACTGACACGATACAGCAGTTTTTGTGGGCATCATTAAAACAAAGGCGTTTTTCGTTGCGACTGAATCTTCTGAAGAAATTTCAATCACTAACTTTCTCCTCCTAATGCGAAAATACGTTGTTGGTGCCTACTTACATATGGAGAAGCGACCATTATTATAAAATATGTAAAATCAGAGCTCGCACGGAGAGATATAAGTTTTCGTTTTTCCCGCACGCCGTTCGCGATTGGAATTATAGAAAATTATTGTAAAGGTGGTTCGATGAACCTCTGCCAGGCACTTGAGTGTGATTTGCGGAGTATCCGTGTAGATGCAGATGAAATTGAAGTGCTTGCATACAATGCTCTCCATGATTGTATATATTCCAAACTTTCTCCTACTTTCTCTGTCCTCTTCGGCTTCCTATGGGTACCGTGATAGTTATTCGCTGATGTTTAAACATACTCCCTCTCACCCTGTCCCTTCATCTATTGTTCCTCCGCATAATCCTTTCTCGCTTATTCTGAGGAAAGCGTCGTTCGTTGGTAGTACACTTAATTTTCAGTACTCTATTGCAACATGCAATTTAAAAGCTGCGATTGTGTTCTCCATTTTCCCAAATTCATCTTCTCATTATTTTCTTTCTGAAATTAAAGCCAGTGTTTGATACCTGTCAACTTCTTTCGGCGAGGACGGTTCTCTTTTTCTGTGCTTGTGTGCTTCGTTCGCTTTTTTTTTATTTTTTTTTTTTATTTAAGAGGCAGCAGAATTTCTTCATTTTGTCTATTAAGAGTTCTTAGATTCCAATGGTAAGTTTATTACTTTCATTTCCCTTGCTACTCAAGGTTATTGTGCTTCGGTCTCTTATTCTTCATCCATGTTATATTGGAGTACAATATTTTTTCCATTTAACACCTGCTGTAATTCAACTGGAGTTTCTCAGAGAAAATCAATTTATTCACAAAACCTTATCGTCGATGTATTGTCATGTGACATAGTTATGTTAGAGGTCATGGAATGGTTTTGTTACCACCGAAAGTCTTCGGCTTTGAACAATATGTGAATATGGTATTCTCAGTATTAGCTGAATTTAATACCAAGAATGAAAGATTAACAATTAGAATATAGCTACTGGCTGAAGAACAAGAACCAAAAGATGACTCTGATTACTGAGCATGACGTTTCTGATCATAAAGTGCAAGATATTTGTGAATTTTTATGATAAATTTCAATTGCTTTTTTATAGCATTTGACATTTTATGTGTCATATGTAATTTTATCTCTCAAACCGCTAAAGTAGTTATGCAAGAATTTTCAGAAATGCTATAAAATATTTAAAGCTACCACTGTACTGGGATTAAGTCAAGAAATGGCTTATTATTTGAATGAGAGAGAGTTACATGACATTTTACCTAGTTCAAGACTAATACACTTAAAATGTCATAAATATTATACCAACAAGAGAGAAATATTAATTCTATTTCAGTGAGCTAACAATTCATGCTGAAAACTGCTGTCAAAACTTCAAAGTTGTAGCCGCAACATAACCAGAGAGAAAGGTACATAAAGTTAGGAAATTTAACATTAACGAGATGAGGCGTCCAATTACACATGAAGGATTGTTGGAGCTAGAAATGGAAAGTAGAAGTCCATCTCAGGAAAATGTACTCGTTGGCATTACAAACCATGGAAAATTCATTCCGAGCCCTTATTTCATGTCTGCTGAGTTTCAACAAATCCAGTCGATTCTGATACAAATTTTTCATTATTGGCAGTAGCAGCCAATTCAGAAACAGTTGATAAATGAAATAATTTTAATATCAAAACTACTTAAGTTCCTAATAACTACGACATAATCAAATCAAGAAGAATGTAGTTTGGTTCCATCTCACACGGCGGTATTTCCCGAAATTTGTAAAAGACGAACACGGAGAGGAGCAGCTGTTCGCTTTTTGTTACAGTACTTCCATTATTCAAACCCGCAATAAACTTGCATATGAGTTTGCAGTTTATTCTGAGCCAGACAACTGTTTTTCGTGCGTTCCTAGCCATTCAGTGTGCAAACTCATAAAGGACACCAGCAATAGATGGAGCGGCAACGTCAATGCGTTTTCTCTGCGGGTTCACAGAAGAGCTTTGAACTGAAAACATCAATCACCGAACACAGCGGAACACTGGAAGCTGCGTGTCACGATTGTGATCTTGTGTGGAACAGACGAAGCTGCTGGTTATGTTCATTTATACCCTCACGGAATGCCGTTCTGACGAAAGGACGCCCAAAACCCGTAGTGGTGTATAACCTGCTGTAAGTACCGACACTTGTATTCAGTGACCATGTAACGTTCTCTGAATGTCATTCCGTGCTACTTTATTTCCTGGTTAGATATTAAAGTAGTACAGCGACGTTCATAAGACGGCAAACAGCGATAACAATAGAAAAATTTTGTCCATACACACTGAAAATTTCGTTGCTGAGTACATCAACAACACTCAAACACTCAACAATCATAACAATTAAAAAATCAAGGATGATGAGGAGCTTCTAAAAGCCGCATAGCTGTATGAAGGAATTTTATTCCCGACTACCTGTTTCACCAGATCTTATAATACAGGGTGATTCAAAAAGAATACCACAACTTTAAGAATTTAAAACTCTGCAACGACAAAAGGCAGAGCTAAGCACTATCTGTCGGCGAATTAAGGGAGCTATAAAGTTTCATTTAGTTGTAAATTTGTTCGCTTGAGGCGCTGTTGACTAGGCGTCAGCGTCAGTTGGTCCTAAGATGGCGACCGCTCAACAGAAAGCTTTTTATGTTATTGAGTACGGCAGAAGTGAATCGACGACAGTTGTTCAGCGTTTATTTCGAACGAAGTATGGTGTTAAACCTCCTGATAGGTGGTGTATTAAACGTTGGTATAAACAGTTTACAGAGAATGGGTGTTTGTGCAAAGGGAAAAGTTCTGGATGGCCGAGAACGAGTGATGAAAATGTAGCACGCATCCAGCAAGCATTTGTTCGCAGCCCAGGAAAATCGACTCGCAGAGCTAGCAGAGAGCTGCAAATTCCTCAATCAACTGTATGGAGAGTCCTACGAAAAAGGTTAGTTATGAAACCTGAACGTCAACTACCCGAGGCGATGGATCGGCCGCCAGGCAGCCCGTGACAGAGCACTTCATCACTGGCTTCCAAGAAGCCCTGATGTTACCCCTGCGATTTTTTCTTATGGGGGTATGTTAAGGATATGGTGTTTCGGCCACCTCTCCCAGCCACCATTGATGATTTGAAACGAGAAATAAGAGCAGCTATCCAAACTGTTACGGCTGATATGCTACAGAGAGTGTGGAACGAGTTGGAGTATCGGGTTGATATTGCTCGAGTGTCTGGAGGGGGCCATATTGAACATCTCTGAACTTGTTTTTGAGCGAAAAAAAACCTTTTTAAATTCTCTTTGTAATGATGTATAACAGACGGTTATATTATGTTTCTTTCATTAAATACACATTTTTAAAGTTGTGGTATTCTTTTTGAATCACCCCTACATCCTTCAGGGTGTTTTCAGGCCTGGCTCATTCAACAGTCATGCTTTTACAGTTTGACAAGTGTGTTTTGGGTGTACTCCATTTTGACTATTAACGTGGACAACTTCCCGAAGTGTGGGTCCCCATAATTGTCCTTGTACAGTACGGAAATTTAACCACTATAAACCTGTAGATGAGTCTGTAGTGCCATGAAACTGGTTTTGGAAACACCTCATCATTCTTGACTTTTTAATTGTTACAACTGTTATGATAATTTGAATGGCTATTGAGTGTTCAGTATTGTTAGCACAGCAGTGATTGTCCACCCGAAAATGTTGTTTCTATATAATTATAGCCAAATCTACTATTCGTTGTACAGGACTTGAGCAACAATATGGAAACACCGTGAGAAATATTCTTGAACATAAATGCAGATGGTAGCCAAAACTGCAGGTTGCGCTGCTGTCTTTGACCAGGAACGGCACCTGTGCAGTGTCCTCAATACGTTGTGTCAGTCGTGCTCAAAGCAATATTCTGTATAGTTATGAGTGCATTAATGTAGACTGGCAATGGCAAGGAAAGCGTTTCTGAAGAAGATAAATTTGTTAACATCGAGTGTAGATTTAAGTGTCAGGAAGTCATTTCTGAAAGTATTTGTATGGAACTGAAACATGGACGATAAATAATTTAGACAAGAAGAGAATAGAAGCTTTTGAAGTGTGGTGCTACAGAAGAATGCTGAAGATTAGATGGGTAGATCACGTAACTAATGAGGAGGTATTGAACAGAGTTGGGGAGAAGAGGAGTTTGTGGCACAATTTGACAAGAAGAAGGGACCGGTTGGTAGGACATGTTCTGAGGCATCAAGGGACCACCAATTTAGCATTGGAGGGCAGCGTGAAGGGTAAAAAATCGTAGAGGGAGACCAAGAGATGAATACACTAAGCAGATTCAGAAGGATGTAGGTTGCAGTAAGTACTGGGAGATGAAGAAGCTTGCACAGGATAGAGTAGCATGGAGAGCTGCATCAAACCAGTCTCAGGACTGAAGACAACAACAACAACAACAACAACAACAACAACATCAACAAAAACATGCCGGAACAAGTGAATTCGAACTTGGGCAAATTATTTGTGCTCGTATGGCTGGTGCTTCCGTAACCAAGGTCACCGAAGTGTTTGGTGTTACAGGAGGCACCAAATCAAAGATTTATACCGCACACAGGGAAAACAGAGAAACATCATCACCTAAGTCACAACGTGTACGAAACTGTATATTAGTACGTAAACATGACAGACGGTCAGTAAAGAGGTTTCTGATTAAAAATAAGAAGATGACAGAAAGGAATGTGGGACTCGCAGGGCGCCCTGGAATTCTAAAACAACTCATCAGTGAAGCAAATGTCTGTAACAGGAACACGAGGTTCCGAAGCCATAAACCCTTGACTGCTGGGTAATGAAAAGGTCGTTTGGTCGCATGTGTCTTGTTTCACACTATTTCCAACTTCTGCAGGAGTTTACATCCCGAGAGTGAAACATGGCTGTGGTACGGTAATGAGTTGGGCAGCCATATCATGGTCTTCTTTGGGTTGCATTATTATCCCTCAAGGTCGCATTAATATCAAAATGAGTGTGAATATTTTGACCGATCAGCTCCATGCTATGACACAGTGTTCGTGGTTCAATGGTGATGCTGTGTTCTAACCGAACACGGCTACTATTCCCACACCTAGCCTCGTCTACGATTGGTTTTGTGAGCACGAGGATAAACTGTCGCATCTCCCTGGCCACCATGGACACTATAGCTCAGTATTATTTAACTTTGTGGTCAAATTTGGAGAGAAAGGAACGTGACAGCTATCGATCTCCATCAACGTTACCTGAACTCCCCACTGTTTTGCAGGAAGAGTGGTATATAAAATTCCTCTGAAGACCATATATGACATATCTTCGTACATCCATATTTAAATTGGATGATGGTGGGACACAGCTTGCATAATTTTTATTAAAAATGTAACTCCTCCAGCTGTGCTTAAGATTTTATACTTATTTGGCAACTAGTTTCGACGTTACGTCTACGCCATCTTCAGGCACGTACACGTGACTTTTAGTACTCAGCCACACACAATTGATTTCGTCAAAGTGTACTGGCCTAAAGATGGCGTTGACGCAACGTCGAAACTAGTAGCCAAATAAATATAAAATCTTAAGTACAGCTTGAGGAGTTTCATTTTAATGGAAATGTATGACATATAGTTACCCAATCTGAGACGACTGGAAGGAGTTTTGAATGCCAGCTGTTTTCCTACATCGTATTAGCCATAATTATGGGTTGTGGTTTGGGTGCTTAAGTATTTTTTCCCACCCCGTGTACATGTTTGCTTGATAAAATGCTACTATACGAGGACGATATACTCTCACGAGATACACGTGTATTCGGCGTGAACAAAATGGCTCTGAGCACTATGGCACTTAACTTCTGAGGTCATCAGTCTCCTAGAACTTAGAACTACTTAAACCTAACTAACCTAAGGACATCACACACATCCGTGCCCGAGACAGGATTCAAACCTGCGACCGTAGCTGTCGCGCGGTTCCAGACTGTAGCGCCTAGAACCGCTCGGTCACTCCGGCCGGCTCCGCGTGAACAGAGGAATTGACGAGTCTATAAGCCTTTATTCTCCTTCAATAACCGTCACAGTTTTCATTGTGGTGATTAATTGTTTTAGACCATCACGTCCATTTCCAAACCGTGGTATTAAACGCAAGTGTTATCATAACCTGAGGTGACAAAACTATTGGATACCACCTGATATCATGTCAGACCTCCTTTTGATCGGCGTTCTGCAAACACTTGACGTGGCTTGAACTCAGTAAGTCGTTGGAAGTTCCCTGCAGAAATAATGGCACGTCTACAACTGTTCATAATTGAGGAACTGTTGCCTGTGCACGATTTTGTGCAGGAATTGACCTTTTGATTATGTCCCATACATGTTCGATGGGATGCATGTAGAGCGATCTGGATCGCCAAATCATTCACTCGCATTGTACAGAATGTTCTCCAAGCCAATCAGGAACATTTGTGGCCCGGTGAGATGGAGCATTCTCAACCATAAAAATTTCATCGTTGTTTGGGAATACGAAGTCCATAAATAATTGCAAATGGTCTCCAAGTAGTCGAACATAACAACTCCCAGCTAATGATGTGTTCAGTTGGACCACAGGAGCCAGTCCATTCCACGTAAACGAAGCCTACGCCAATACGGAGCTGCCGTCGGCTTACACACTGTCTTCTTGCTAACTTGGATCCCTGACTTCATGGGGTCTGCGCCACTCTCGAATCCCACCATCCGCTCTTACCAGCTGAAACTGGGACTCGTCTGGCTAGGCGACGGTTCTCCACCAATCGTCTAGGGTTCAACCGTTATGGTCACGAGCCGAGCAGGGACGCTGCCGGCGACGTCGACCTGTTAGCAAAGGCACTCGCATCGATCGTCTGCTGCCACAGTCCACTGACGTCAGTTTTCGCAGCACTGTCGTAAGGAATACGTTCGTCTACGCCCCACAGTGATTTCTGCGGTTATTTCACGCAGTGTAGTTTGATTATTAGCACTGATAACTCTACACAAACACCTCTGTTGTCAGTTGTTAAAGGGACCTGGACGTGAACGGGCTGTATTTTTATATTTCGCTCCCAGTGCACATTACTCTTGATGCACAATGCGGAGGAAGTTGTGGGTTTTTAGCAACAGTGAATGACACTAACTCAAGCTGTAAAAGGAAATTTATTGTAATATCTGCTATAGTTTAAGAATTACAGTATTTTGCCTAATATATATTTTTATAATACAAGTTCCCATTCTGGTACCATTTTCTGGTCCATCATCAGTCTAATATCACTAAAACTGTGGCAGGCTGCTGTCAACATTCATAGGAATACATTATGCCACTAGTTTTGTAGTTAGGAGTATATCTGAGGAAATAGCAAAACCATTATTATACCACATTACTATTTTGTCCAAAAATACCGCTTAAAATTATACACAGAATGACAAACATAGATCATTTCTGCGAAGTACTAGGCATAATACAAAGGTACTATCCCATTCTTCACTTGAGAGAAATTTGGTGAACATCGATAAAACCATTGTGAAGTTATATGTACCTAACGTTCTGAAGATGTAGTTTCGAGAAAATGAGAAAAGAATGTTCACAATGTTTTTGACTCGCCGTATGCCTCTTTCAGATCATTCCAGCAGCATAATCTTGCTTGCCAGCCGCTTCTTCATCCTCTGTAGACTTCTTCAGGAGCCTTTTCCTCACTCTTGGCTCTATAGTGGTGGCTTCCACATCCCTTTCAGCTTCAGCTAGTCGCTGACGATCCATGGCAGTCAGAGCAGCTATCATTTTATTTTCTGGCTGGATGCCTAATTTGTCCATTACTTTTGTCCTACTGATCATACCATCATTGAAACAGATGACAGCATCCATCACACCCATTTTGAGTACTGTCCATCCAAAAACACTGCTTTTGGTACTAATTGCCACACACAGCTGTTGAAATTCTTATTAGGGTTTTGTGTACGGCCATGTAGACATCTGCTAAGTAATTTTGTATCTGCAAGGCCCCTGTAATTGGCTTTATTGTTTCCATGACTCAATCAGGCAAGAAATGTTTAGGGTGATATTCTTTGCCTGTCGCATGAGCGTGGCTGGTTTGCCGACATTTGTTGAAATAGCCTTTAAGACCAAACCAACAACTGAAAGTAGATAAAAAATACATTTTTTGAAATGGGATAAATATGTCTTTCAGATGGGGAGAAAAAAATGTTTTCGAAAATTTCAGTCTTTCACGTCCAGGTCCTCTTAAGGGAAGGCCATCAGCCACTAGGTTGTCTGTGGTGAGACGTAAGGCCTGAAATATGATATTATAGGCACGCTCTAGACACTGTGGATCTCGGAATATCGAATTACCTAAAGATTTCCGAAATAGAATGTCCCATGCATGTAGCTCCAATTACCAATACGTGTTCAGAGTCTGTTAATTCCCGGTGTGCAGCCATAATCACGTTGGAGATATTTTCTCATGAATCACCTGGGTGCAAATGATAGCTCCATCCTTTTACGACTTGTATTCGCGATACTACTGTCCTCTGTATATGTGCGTATCTCAATCTCATTACTTCCGTCGCCTCAGTGTACAGTTCTCACCAACCTTCTTAAGAGTAACCAGAATTCATTATTCCACACCGTTAATCATTACATAGACACAAACTGATAAACTTTGTATTAGGATACAACGTGATTCCTTTTCAGTCAAACGCAGGAATGTACGAGAGTTATTCGGAAAGTGAGGAACGATCGGTCGCGAAATGTAAACCACTGTAAAAATCCGACAAGGCTTTTCACAGATGGTTTGGGCAGTGTCTGTAGTATGCCTGCCGATTGCATCAAGACGCTCTTTCCAGTTGTGAGCGCACTGTGAGCGAGTAAAGGTGCCTAGAACAACGATGTCTCCCACTGAGTAGTAGGACCCACTGAGAGGCTTCGCCTTAACGAATGCACCCCACCTGACACGACTGCCACGCACTTCCTTCTCCATCGCAATTCTCAGCCGCACTCTGCAGGAACAGTGAAGACGCTCCTGCAGCATTATCGATGGGAAGTGTTCGCTCGGCTACAGCACAGACCTAATTGGCTCGTCCTGAATATCATCTCTGTTCACATGAAATGCTGGATACGAGGACAACACTTGAGTGCAGGCTACGCGCTATATACCAGCGAGAGAATTATCGGAAAGTACAGGCGGCTGCCTTCAATGACTTTGGTGTTGGAAATTTGGTATATGTTGTTGTTGTGGTCTTCAGTCCTGAGACTGGTTTGATGCAGCTCTCCATGCTACTCTATCCTGTGCAAGCTTCTTCATCTCCCAGTACCTACTGCAACCTACATCCTTCTGAATCTGCTTAGTGTATTCATCTCTTGGTCTCCCCCTACGATTTTTACCCTCCACGATGCCCTCCAATACTAAATTGGTGATCCCTTGATGCCTCAGAACATGTCCTACCAACCGATCCCTTCTTCTGGTCAAGTTGTGCCACAAACTCCTCTTCTCCCCAATCCTATTCAGTACCTCCTCATTAGTTATGTGATCTACCCATCTAATCTTCAGCATTCTTCTGTAGCACCACATTTCGAAAGCTTCTATTCTCTTCTTGTCCAAACTATTTACCGTCCATGTTTCACTTCCATACATGGCTACACTCCATACAAAAACTTTCAGAAATGACTTCCTGACACTTAAATCAATACTCGATGTTAACAAATTTCTCTTCTTCAGAAACGCTTTCCTTGCCATTGCCAGTCTACATTTTATATCCTCTCTACTTCGACCAACATCGGTTATTTTGCTCCCCAAATAGCAAAACTCCTTTACTACTTTAAGTGTCTCATTTCCTAATCTAATACCCTCAACATCACCCGACTTAATTCGACTACATTCCATTATCCTCGTTTTGCTTTTGTTGATGTTCATCCTATATCCTCCCTTCAAGACACCATCCATTCCATTCAACTTCTCTTCCAAGTCCTTTGCTGTCTCTGACAGAATTACAATGTCATCGGCGAACCTCAAGGTTTTTATTTCTTCTCCATGCATTTTAATACCTATTCCGAATTTTTCTTTTGTTTCCTTTACTGCTTGCTCAATATACAGATTGAATAACATCGGGGAGAGGCTACAACCCTGTCTTACTCCCTTCCCAATCACTGCTTCCCTTTCATGTCCCTCGACTCTTATAACTGCCATCTGGTTTCTGTACAAATTGTAAATAGCCTTTCGCTCCCTGTATTTTGCCCCAGCCACCTTTAGAATTTGAAAGAGAGTATTCCAGTCAACATTGTCAAAAGCTTTCTCTAAATCTACAAATGCTAGAAACGTAGGTTTGCCTTTCCTTAATCTTTCTTCTAAGATAAGTCGTAAGGTCAGTATTGCCTCACGTGTTCCAGTATTTCTACGGAATCCAAACTGATCTTCCCCGAGATCGGCTTCTACTAGTTTTTCCATTCGTCTGTAAAGAATTCGTGTTAGTATTTTGCAGCTGTGACTTATTAAACTGATTGTTCGGTAATTCTCACATCTGTCAACACCTGCTTTCTTTGGGATTGGTATTATTATATTCTTCTTGAAGTCTGAGGGTATTTCGCCGGTTTCATACATCTTGCTCACCAGATGGTAGAGTTTTGTCAGGACTGGCTCTCCCAAGGCCGTCAGTAGTTCCAATGGAATGTTGTCTACTCCGGGGGCCTTGTTTCGACTCAGGTCTTTCAGTGCTCTGTCAAACTCTTCACGCAGTATCGTATCTCCCATTTCATCTTCATCTACATCCACTTCCATTTCCATAATATTGTCCTCAAGTACATCGCCCTTGTATAGACCCTCTGTATACTTCTTCCACCTTTCTGCTTTCCCTTCTTTGCTTAGAACTGGGTTTCCATTTGAGCTCTTTATGTTCATACAAGTGGTTCTCTTATCTCCAACGGTCTCTTTAATTTTCCTCTAGGCAGTATCTATCTTACTCCTAGTGAGATAAGCCTCTACATCCTTACATTTGTCCTCTAGCCATCCCTGCTTAGCCATTTTGCACTTTGTCGAACTCATTTTTGAGACGTTTGTATTCCTTTTTGCCTGCTTCATTTACTGCATTTTTATATTTTCTCCTTTCATCAATTAAATTTAATATTTCTTCTGTGACCCAAGGATTTCTACTAGCCCTCGTCTTTTTACCTACTTGATCCTCTGCTGCCTTCACTACTTCATCCCTCAAAGCTACCCATTCTTCTTCTACTGTATTTCTTTCCACCATTCCTGTCAATTGTTACCTTATGCTCTCCCTGAAACTCTGTACAACCTCTGGTTCTTTCAGTTCATCCAGGTCCCATCTCCTGAAATTCCTACGTTTGTGCAGTTTCTTCAGTTTTAATCTACAGGTCATAACCAATAGATTGTGGTCAGAGTTCACATCTGCCCCTGGAAATGTCTTACAATTTAAGATCTGGTTCCTAAATCTCTGTCTTACCATTATATAATCTATCTGATACCTTTTTGTATCTCCAGGATTCTTCCATGTATACAACCTTCAATCATGATTCTTAAACCAAGTGTTAGCTATGATTATGTTGTGCTCTGTGAAAAATTCTACCAGGCGCCTTCCTCTTCCATTTCTTAGCCCCAATCCATATTCACCTACTATGTTTCCTTCTCTCCCTTTTCCTACACTCGAATTCCAGTCACCCATGACTATTAAATTTTCGTCTCCCTTCACTATCTGAATAATTTCTTTTATTTCATCATACATTTCTTCAATTTCTTCGTCATCTGCAGAGCTAGTTGGCATATAAACTTGTACTACTGTAGTAGGTGTGGGCTTCGTATATATCTTGGCCACAATAATGCGTTCACTAAGCTGTTTGTAGTAGCTTACCCGCATTCCTATTTTCCTATTCATTATTAAACCTACTCCTGCATTACCCCTATTTGACTTTGTGTTTATAACCCTGTAGTCACGTGACCAGAAGTCTTGTTCCTCCTGCCACCGAACTTCACTAATTCCCACTATATCTAACTTTAACCTATCCATTTCCCTTTTCAAATTTTCTAACCTACCTGCCCGATTAAGGCACCTGACATTCCACACTCCGATCCGTAGAACGCCAGTTTTCTTTCTCCTGATAACGACATCCTCTTGAGTAGTCCCCGCCCGGAGATCCGAATGGGGGACTATTTTACCTCCGGAATATTTTACCCAAGAGGACGCCATCATCATTTAATCATACAGTAAAGCTGCATGCCCTCGGGAAAAATTACGGCTGTAGTTTCCCCTTGCTTTCAGCCTTTCGCAGTACCAGCACAGCAAGGCCGTTTTGGTTATTGTTACAAGGCCAGATCAGTCAATCATCCAGACTGTTGCCCTTGCAACTACTGAAAAGGCTGCTGCCCCTGTTCAGGAACCACACGTTTGTCTGGCCTCTCAACAGATACCCCTCCGTTGTGGTTGTACCTACGGTACGGCTATCTGTATCGCTGAGGCACGCAAGCCTCCCCACCAACGGCAAGGTCCATAGTTCATGGGGGGGAATTTGGTATAACGCTCCGATAAATGTCTAAGTCATAACGGCGACTATGTAGAGAAGTACCTGGAAGGTGTACCTAAATGTGTAAAGACAACAGTTTTGATTTTCGCTGTGGTTTCCATTTCGTGACCTGTACTTCCTTACTTTCTGAACAGCCCTCTTAGGTTATTACGTTCGATTGGGAAGAAATCGCATTGTATGATCGTACGAAGTTGATCGCTTTGTTTCTGTGTAACGATTACTGGTGAGGAATAATGATTATTTTGTTACTCACATGCACATTGGTAGGAACTGTATAATCACATTTACGTGTAGGACAATAGTTCGAAAATCGTCGTGATGACCCGAACCTAGTACCCACAAAGAAATGACTATTATCGCAACTGTGACGGATATTTAAGAAAATAAAGATTATACAACCCATCTTGTTTTTCCTATGCTCCATCAGCATGTTGTAACCCCTGCAATTCTGTAAGTATCACGAACAACTGAGATGGACGATGTCCTCTGCTGTAGGCATTTCTGTGACGAGCTTCTGTGGCTTGCTGTATTTGCTAGGCGCTGAGTTGTGTGTGGCTCGTGTTCGTGCCATCTCTTATTTAACATTCTGTTTTTGCTGAACTGCCACCTCTTATTTTAGTTTCAATTTCTGTTGTCACTGAGTTGCTGCTTTGTCTGCCCCTGAGCGCCAGCAGCAGGGCCTATCGATGTAGCCATCACGTGTTATCTTTGCTACACTGCTATTACTTCCCAGTCGTTGTCTGTCGAGAGGGGTCAGTTGGAACGTGCCAGGAGTGCAGTTCGGACCTACAAGTTGGCGATTTGGAACGCGGCACTAGTTCAGTCGGGTTGCAGTTGCAGTGAGGTCCGCATGTAGATGGCTCGCCGACTGTTGCCACCACACATCAGTTGAGCTTGAGAACGGTCTTCGTGGATCGTCGGTCGGTCGTCCTACCGGACGACGTGGATTGACTCGCCGACCGCTTATGGGTTGGCTGCGTGTGTGGATCGACTCCCGATTTGTCTTCGTGATTGCACAGCCACTGCTTAGTGTCGTTCAAGTCTTCGTGCATGCGTATGTCAAACTGTGTGTGTTGTTGGTGTTATTTCCACTGACCACTTGTTTTAAATGTTGGTCGGTTGGAGCGGATCAGCGAGCAAGTCTCCTGGTGGCGCGGTCGGCCGGGCCCACTGGCGATCTCTATGCAGTGTCGGAGCGTGTGGGGGCTGTTCCGAGTGCTACAAGGTTCGTGGCTCATCGAGCCAGGACATGAAAGTTTAGTGATGATTTTATTACCGAAGCCACCTCTGTTCACGTTGTCCCCTTGGTTGGTTGTTTACTGTTGACGGTATTCCTGGGAGCAACAGCGAGTGTTCGAGTTGAAGATTAGGCCGCTGTCTTAACTACACTCCTGGAAATTGAAATAAGAACACCGTGAATTCATTGTCCCAGGAAGGGGAAACTTTATTGACACATTCCTGGGGTCAGATACATCACATGATCACACTGACAGAACCACAGGCACATAGACACAGGCAACAGAGCATGCACAATGTCGGCACTAGTACAGTGTATATCCACCTTTCGCAGCAATGCAGGCTGCTATTCTCCCATGGAGACGATCGTAGAGATGCTGGATGTAGTTCTGTGGAACGGCTTGCCATGCCATTTCCACCTGGCGCCTCAGTTGGACCAGCGTTCGTGCTGGACGTGCAGACCGCGTGAGACGACGCTTCATCCAGTCCCAAACATGCTCAATGTGGGACAGATCCGGAGATCTTGCTGGCCAGGGTAGTTGACTTACACCTTCTAGAGCACGTTGGGTGGCACGGGATACATGCGGACGTGCATTGTCCTGTTGGAACAGCAAGTTCCCTTGCCGGCCTAGGAATGGTAGAACGATGGGTTCGATGACGGTTTGGATGTACCGTGCACTATTCAGTGTCCCCTCGACGATCACCAGTGGTGTACGGCCAGTGTAGGAGATCGCTCCCCACGCCATGATGCCGGGTGTTGGCCCTGTGTGCCTCGGTCGTATGCAGTCCTGATTGTGGCGCTCACCTGCACGGCGCCAAACACGCATACGACCATCATTGGCACCAAGGCAGAAGCGACTCTCATCGCTGAAGACGGCACGTCTCCATCCGTCCCTCCATTCACGCCTGTCGCGACACCACTGGAGGCGGGCTGCACGATGTTGGGGCGTGAGCGGAAGACGGCCTAACGGTGTGCGGGACCGTAGCCCAGCTTCATGGAGACGGTTGCGAATGGTCCTTGCCGATACCCCAGGAGCAACAGTGTCCCTAATTTGCTGGGAAGTGGCGGTGCGGTCGCCTACGGCACTGCGTAGGATCCTACGGTCTTGGCGTGCATCCGTGCGTCGCTGCGGTCCGGTCCCAGGTCGACGGGCACGTGCACCTTCCGCCGACCACTGGCGACAACATCGATGTACTGTGGAGACCTCACGCCCCACGTGTTGAGCAATTCGGCGGTACGTCCACCCGGCCTCCCGCATGCCCACTATACGCCCTCGCTCAAAGTCCGTCAACTGCACATACGGTTCACGTCCACGCTGTCGCGGCATGCTACCAGTGTTAAAGACTGCGATGGAGCTCCGTATGCCACGGCAAACTGGCTGACACTGACGGCGGCGGTGCACAAATGCTGCGCAGCTAGCGCCATTCGACGGCCAACACCGCGGTTCCTGGTGTGTCCGCTGTGCCGTGCGTGTGATCATTGCTTGTACAGCCCTCTCGCAGTGTCCGGAGCAAGTATGGTGGGTCTGACACACCGGTGTCAATGTGTTCTTTTTTCCATTTCCAGGAGTGTATATTTGTCGGTTTGAAATTCAAGTGCTCCAGCGGAATTTCTGCCTTGTGGCCGTTTGTGCTCCGGTTACCTTCCCTGGATGCTGACGTAAATTCAGGCAGCGTCCTTTCCTCACCTGTTGTGACTGTCCAACATGGTGTGTAGGTTTTTGACAGCTTAACGTATTTTTGGTTGTGGGGGGCTATGTCTGTAACGTTTTGGCTTTGGAATTCAAGTATACTGGTCGGTGGTTAGCAAATCGTCTTGTCGGTGGGTTCCTGACTGTCTCTAGGTCGTGTTGCCGGCGGATCGAGTATAGTTGGGCCGACTTCTTGTCTCACCTAAGCGAACGTTAAGATTTCAAGGGCAGACCGAGACCCCTGGAAATCTCTGAGCGTCGTTGCCTATACTGCCTTCTTATTAGCGTTTAATTGTGTATTTTTAATGACTCATAGCCGATGGTTGGAATTTGTATGCTTGTAATTTTGTTTTAAAAACAAAGGCCTTCAGCCGTTTTAAAAGTAAGTTTGTCTAAATTGGGCAACTCTTACGTTGTCTGAAGATAAAGCTTGAGCCTTCTGCCTGTTGAAAATTTACTGTCGTTGTGTTGTTCTTAAAATGATGGGCCTTCAGCCGCATTAAAATTTTGGATTCTTAGTTATCAAGTCTTACATCACTTGGGCTTAAATACTACTTAAGGTTAAAAGCTTTGGGTCTTCTGCCTTAGAAAACTGGTTGCAGTTTTTTTAAACAAAGGCATTCAGCCGTTTGAAGTAATACTTCTTATTGGTCATAAAGCTTGGGCCTTCTGCCTATTGAAAGGTTATTGTAGTTTTGTTGTTTTAAATTTATGGGCTTTCAGCCGCTTTTAAGAATTTAATCTATCTGACTTGTCAAGTCTTACACCGCTTGGCCTTAAATACTATATAAGGTTAAAGCCTAGAGCCTTCTGTCTCAAAAAAGTAATTATAGCAGTTGCATTTAATTCATGGGCCTTCAGCCATTTTAGAATTAAAGACGTTTTCTGTCGATAGTCAAGCTTAGAAGTTGCGCTGTAATGTTTGGACAACTAAATAAAGTCTTATGTTTGGAGTGAGCCGCTCATTCTGGCCTCCTTCAACAATTCCTGCTACTTGTCCTGTCCTGCGGTTTTAGCAGGGCGTCTCAGGAGGAGGAAACTGAATGTTCCAAAGTCTAATTAATCGATAAAGATGCTGAGAGAAATATTGTCAGGAGTTCATCTCCCTGTTTAATTCCAATGTGATCATTGTTACATATTTATTTTTCATGTGATTTTTTGTGTTTATGGTATGTATTGATCTAACTAGGCTAAAAATAAGTGCTTCACAATGAAGAACTCACAGAGGAGCTTGACACAGAGCCCCTTGCTTCTGATACTTCCGAAGTGTATAGTTTTCATCCCAATACACTTTCGTTAACTGAGGCGTGGTGTCGCGATATAAAAAGGAAACCAAACCATGGCACGCGAAGTGGGTACAACTAGTTCTGTACAGATACAGTAACGAAGACGCTCAGGGTTTTACGAGACTGGTCACTGGACACTGGCAACTGGCCACTGTGCTTTTAGCCGGAAGGAGGTCAGGAGCGCGGTCGACACTGTCGAAAGGCGTTGCGAATTCATTACTGCCATAATAGAGGTGTGCGGCGGACTAATTGACTTTCTGCGGCGCGCTCGTGAGGCTCCTTACAATAGCGGCTGTCTGCCCCACCAGGCAGAGTATCCGCCAGGGTGGGATGCAGCTGGACCTGTGGTGGAGGGGAGGAGTTCACTTTAAGCGTGGAGGGGAGAGTTGAGCGATGCTTTCCAGTCCGCCAGCTCCATTAACTCGCCTTCCCCTGTGCTCTAAGCGGCTGCCTGTTGTGCGGGTGGGGGGGGGGGGCGTGGGGGGGGGGCTAGGGGTAGTAGGGGAGGTGGCCCTAGTGTATCGCATCGCAGAGACTGGATAGATTCCACTTAAGATCAAATAACTGCGTCCCCACCTCCGCGATGTTGGCTTAGTAGCGAAATATCGCTACACTCAATGGACAACCTGGCAAATGTGGTGGTGGTGGTGGTGGTTAGTGTTTAACGTCCCGTCGACAACGAGGTCATTAGAGACAGAGCGCAAGCTCGGGTTAGGGAAGGATTGGGAAGGAAATCGGCCGTGCCCTTTCAAAGGAACCATCCCGGCATTTGCCTGAAACGATTTAGGGAAATCACGGAAAACCTAAATCAGGATGGCCGGAGACGGGATTGAACCGTCGTCCTCCCGAATGCGAGTCCAGTGTGCTAACCACTGCGCCACCTCGCTCGGTGGCAAATGTGCCACGATACATCTTCCCACCTGTGAAGAATTCAGAAAGTAAAAAGTTCTGTTTTGTTCAGACAAGCAGCTACAAGGGTTGTTTCTTATTAAGATAAATTTAAAAAATCCACCCCTCGTTTTTCTCTTTTCACACCATGTTGGTGGGAAGCATGAATAGTCGTACTTATCAGGGGCATTCTGTTTAACACCAGTTTCTTTACTTCTCCAAAAGTATCTTTCTTTTGTAAGAAGTACGTAGCACCACTTATCCGTCGTTCTTCCCTTGTCGCCGGCCTTTGTGACCGAGCGGTTCTAGGCGCTTCAGTCTGGAGCCGCGCGACCGCTACGGTCGCAGGTTCGAATCCTGCCTCGGGCATGGATGTCTGATGTCGTTAGGTTAGTTAGGTTTAAGTAGTTCTAAGTTGTAGGGGACTGATGACCTCAGAAGTTAAGTCCCATAGAGCTCAGAGCCATTTGAACCATTTCTTCCCTTGTCTTTCTCCTCATTTTCCTTCCAACAGATTCTTCACCATTTTGAAAGTCTTGTCACACAAACCCATTAGTCTACGTATTATGTCCTCTATAATCGTAAGCATCTGACGTTTGTTCAAAGACTATCCCGACATTTCGCCAACACGAGTGGCTCGTGTCGTCTCTATTGCAAGCGAGTAAATACTCAACAAAGCCAGCCATTCTTGCTGTCGAAACGACTGAAAAATCGTAAAACGAACATCAACCGAAGATCTCGGAACATAAGCCAGAAGCTAATTCGTCGACAAGCGGCCACGAAAACCTTTAATAAATTTGCACCTTTGTATATTTTCTTTCGTCGTTGTAGCTTATCTTCTTTCTTTACTTTATCAGACCGTCATATGATTTGCATGATTTTTGAAACACATAACTGTCGCCTTGGATTGTTAAATTATCTAATTTGCAAACCCAAAGACCGCAGTTTTAGCGTTTCGTCATTTTCACTCTGAACAATTTCCATAGAATCCTGTAATGTGCTACAGTACGAAATGGCTCCGCTTGAAAAACTACGACAATACTGTTTTTTAAAATATTTGTGACTGATATCCAGTCAAGAGGTCTATTCTTAGATTGCACTGTTACAGCCGCGTTTCAGAGGAGCTGATTTTAGTTTGCAAGCCTTATAATATCCAGTCCTCAGGCTCATATGTCGTTATACACCAGATGTACCTTCAGTTGAAGTGATTTTTCGTCTTTATTGAAATAATCTTTGATACAGTAATTAGACCGATAGTTAAGTTTGTTTGGAATATGCTCCATCAATGAAATATACGTAGCAGTCTTTGACCTTCAACATCGCAGAAATCTTTTACTTGAGTTAACTTTGCACCTATTAACTAAACGTTTGCGTCTTCTTTTATGTCTAGAAAAAAATTCTCAACTAATTTCATTATAAATCCTTCAGTGTCCAGCTTGTTCAAAAATAGTAGTCTCACTCATGTTCATTTCATTTTCTATGACAAAATACATGTAAACATACAGTATTTTTAATTATTATTTCAAATTAAATACGATTGGTGACTCATGACACAAAATTCGTACCCTCTCGTTAATATTGCTACACAATATATTGCATATCATATGGTGTATAAAAATGAAAGTGAAGACAGTGAACGAGTGTGTGTGTGTGTGTGTGTGTGTGTGTGTGTGTGTGTGTGTGTGTGTGTGTTTACGCGCGGAGGTGGGCAATGCGAGTAATAACAGCTTACGTTACGAGTTAAATATGTCAATAAACGACATAGTTTCGAGCGTTTACATGTGATTCATTTGTCACGTTTTCTTCTGATTTCATTATTATTTAATTATATTACTACATTGCAGTAATCTTAAAAACGAGGCAGATATTACAGTTTACTGACAGACAGCGCATACGAATTTCTTGGAGCAACATTGACGGAACACAATCACCCAGGAGGGCTTGAAAAGTTCATTGCAGGAGCAGGCTAAGTAATTAATCTGCATCTGCCGCCATTGAATATTGATTTATGACAGAGACCCCGTCGGTCTTTTTCTCCCATGGGCACAGAGAACGAGATCAACGGAAAAATCTTCTTTGAGATTCGAGATTTAGCATGGCGACGCCAGTAGTTCTACTGAAACTATCCATATAGTTAATGAAATGCAGTCGTCTGGAGCTAACGGACTCGAATATGCGGTTTAGTAGCAGCAGGATCACGGAACAGCAAATAAGATATATGTTGTCGTAATATGTTGCCTTTGGCTCCCACAGACTTAGGAAAATTTATCGCAAATACCATAAATTAAATTTCAATGTTCCCTTTAAGCTATTTAACCACATGCAACTACCTGCAGATTGAAGGTATAGGACGATTAAATATAAGTAAAGTATTTACAGTTAGTAATTTACCATTTCTGTAGTACGATGTCCAGTTACATTTATGTGACAACTGCCTACATGCGACATCAGCGTGCAATAACCACTCACAGACGAAAGGTGGCAGCACTGGCAGTAGATCATATATAAAGCATATCTGGCTTACGGGGAAGTCGCTCCACCTTGCCTTCTGTATCCTCCTTCCTTCCCCCAAACGGCCTCTGTACGACCTCATCCCCTTCCCACACCTCCTCCTTTTCCTCCAACATCTCCGCATCCTATACACTGTCCACAGGTTTGACTCTCCCCACGCCCTGGTTTCCTCCTTCTTCTCCACCCCCTGCTCACTGCCGCACATCTATTACTGTATCCCACCCTCCCTCCACCTCCACACCCTCCATCTCCTTCATCATGGCAATTTCCAGCACCTCGCCCTGACGGATGTTGAACTTCGCCGTGAAATCTACCCTTCTACCCTTCCTTCAAAATGTAGCCTGGCCTCGTCCCCCCCCCCTCACCAGGGCCCAGTTTTTCCTCTCCCCTCCTTCTCCGAGAGCGGATTTCCCTCCCAGAGTCACTGCACCCCCTCCTCAGCTGTTTTCCTCACCCATCCCTTCTCTCCCCTGCCCTCCTTTGGTGCGCCCCCCAGCTCCTACCCCTTCCTCTCCCCTCCTCCTCGCCTCCTTTTCCCCTTTTCCCTTTTCCCTTGTCCCCCACAGGCACATCCTCCGAGGTTTTTATACCTTATCAGTGTGATGGGTTAGTGTTTTGTCTCGGTGCCATTATACAGTCTCCTCTAGTGATGTGGTTTTAATTGTGTGCTCAACCCGTTTTTCGTCCATGACTATTCCATGCTAGGCCGTGCATCACGTGGCTGTTTTCATCATTCTATACGACTTTTATGCTCTGGTCGTAATTTAATCTAGTGTGTGTTTTCTGTGTAACATACTTTTTTAGATTTTTATCTCCGATTTACAGTCACCACTTTGTATGCTTTCTTTTCTTCTGTTCCACCTTTTTTGTTTCTATATTCTGCCATGTTTTCTTCTTTGTATTGTTTTATTTGTCTTCCTATCGATATCTCTCGGCTGAAGAGCAGCGCTTATGCTGCTGCCAGCCCACCCCTGACTGGGAATGGAAATTATAATAAAGAAAAAAAATACAGGGTTGTTGTTGTTGTCGTAATGCTGTAGCGGAGCAATTTATCTGATGTCCAGAAGAGCATTACCTTTCGCCTTCAGGACAAGGATGGAAGCATTTCTGAAACAGCCAAGTTCGTAAACTGTTCGCCTAGCACCGTGGCTAACCGTGTATGGCAAAATAGGGCTATACAAATTCGAGGCAATAATAGTGAACCACAGGCCATAAATGAGACGGCTGCCGAGGTGTGTACTGGAGGATAGACATTCAACTGTTGAGCAACCACCTGCCCAGATAAACCGAGGGGCTACCTACACTGTCTCCTCAACGTCTGTTCAGCGAATGTTCCTGCGTGTGGTCTTCCACAGCAATAACCTGGTTCCTGCAACAATGCTGACCGCTCTTCATCGGGGACGAAGGCTGCAATTTGCACGTCAGTACTGCAACAGGTTCTCCATAGAGTGGTGTCAGGTGGAATTTTCAGAGGAATCACTTTTATGGTCCATCAGCTTGAAATATCTGGCAACAAGACACTGTAACAATCGTCGGAAGGGCCCAGGCCGGGGGAAGGAGCATTATGTTCTGGGGCATGTTTTAGTTGCTTTCCGTGGGTGATCCTGTCATTCTGGAAGGTTTAGTGAATCAACATAAGTATGCACCTATCCTTGGGGAGCATATCCACCTCCACAAGCAGTTTGTTTCTCCTCGGCACAGTGCCATCTATCAGCAGGACAATGCAACGTGCCACGCGGCTCGCAGAAGAGGTGCGCGGTTCGAAGAGCAACAGGATAAGTTTATCCTACTCGCCTGGCCAGCATACACCTCGGATTAAAACCTGATCGAGAATCTGTGGGACCATCACGATCGGTTTTTCAGGCTTTTGACATATGGTTACAATAATGTGACTGGAGAGTGTACTATACAGTACCCGCATGGTGAATTTGAAATTCGTAGCCGGCCGGAGTGGCCGTGCGGTTCTAGGCGCTACAGTCTGGAGCCGCGAGACCGCTACGGTCGCAAGTTCGAATCCTGCCTCGGCCATCGATGTCTGTGATATCCTTAGGTTAGTTAGGCTTAAGTAGTTCTAAGTTCTAGGGGAGTGATGACTTCAGAAGTTGAGTCCCATAGTGCTCAGAGCCATTTGAACCATTTTTTCGAAATCCGTAATTTCTTGAATATGTCTTCCTTCTAGGAAATTATAAGTACACAGCCGGAACACAGACTGTTTGGAGAAGAGTTCACGAATTGGGGTCCTGGGAATATTGGGAGATTTGCTAAAGTGGTTTTGCAACAACGCTTTAAATTGACTCTGTTCTTATTAATCGTACAACGCAGGATTTCACGGCCACTGTTTGCGTACTTCGTGAATTTTGTTTCTTGGAATCGTCGCCAAAGGCACATTTCTGCGTATAGCGTTTCGTTTCCTAATGCTGGAGATTTTGAAATCACCGTTTGTGACGGAACGTCACATAAATTAACATTTCGAGAAAAATTAAAAGGGTTTCATTGTGTGTTAAAAATAGTGACGTGTGAACTATAAATTATTGAAAGACTGCGTCCGTGTGCGCTATTAATATCAAATATTAAAAAGTGTAGTTTATTATGTGTAAAGCTCGCAAACAGCGACGCGTTTAACAAACAGCCTTTTGTTTATAGTATCTGTGTAACGTAGATAAAGAAGAACAGAGATAATTTTTTTGGGTTAGATTTTTTTCTAGCTTGTTTCGTCTAGCGGAAGGCCGCCATTGTAATACAGTCTGATATTTAATGTAAGTCTGTCTGTAAGTAATCAGAATATATGTCCAATTGTTATTAGAAAGTGTTGATTATTGAAGTAGTGAGCACCTCCCATAATAGCCACCATTAATTTTAATGAATAACTCTATTTCAGAACTTCGTGTTGCAGGGAACTATCTTTCCCTAGCAGCATTTGGTCGGTCATTACGCTGACGATATTATTCAGTTAGAAATTCAGTATGTAATATTAAATGTAAATGCGGGAGACTTCTCTATTTTGATCTTGTAATATATTCACAGCTGGTGAAGTAAAGACAAATTCCATTCAATAATCTTTTCGTACTGAACGAGTTCAGTATGTTAAAGATTGGCCTCTTAACGGCTGGTGAGCTTCTCCTCAGTTTTTGCCCTGCAGATAACGAACAGTAAATACAGAAAAATATTCTGTTTAATAAGCATAAAAAGTATCTCAGTTTATTTGTGAAAGTTGGTACACAAATGACCAATAACCCCTGAGAACCAAATTAATCATTACATTTTGCGTAAAAGCACGCATATTTTCTCTCCATAATAGCAGCGCTCACGCGAAATATCCGTTAGAAGGCGGTGAGTCGCGCGCTGTGTATAAAATATTATTTCATGCGTACTTCGGAATAGCCGATGTCCGTACGTATGTTATCGTGGTATTGGATTATTTCAGTTCCTCATGGTAGCTCAAAATATTTATCAGAGTAAATACTATTGCAGTAAAGAGTAAATAATATTGCAGTATTCAGTATTTATTTTTTGATTAATCACTGCATATATAGAATTTAACAAAACTCCCAATCCCGAGTACCGCGATACGTTGCTGTGTCTCAGTCGATACGAGAATGAGTAGTACCGCTTTTACGAGAAACTCACATTCCCAACTGTCCACAATTCTACATATGTAATGTACCTTATGGACATTTGCCCATCCACTCATTACTCGCGCACGCTTTGGCGATTCCCGTAAGAGTTTGGGCAACCTGTGCGCATTCGCACAGACGAAGGTCAATGGCTGGGTAGCCTTTAACTATATATGTGAAGACAGTAACTGTTCTTCAAAGAACAGAATACTCACGGGAAGCGTGGAAGGGATAAGTCCCTGCAGTCGCGGTATTCATCTGTGTCCTCGGTGGCTCAGGTGGATAGAGCGTCTGCCATGTAAGCAGGAGATCCCGGCTTCGAGTCCCTGTCGGGGCACACATTTTCAACTGTCCACATCGAGGGATACCAACAATACCTGTCCGCAGCTGAGGGTTTCAGTTAGTCATTTATTTCAGGGAAAAGCTGCACGGTCATCAACAGTATTCTGTTCTTTCAAGAACAGTTACTGTCATCACATATATGTTCATTCTATTCCTGTAATTCTTCTTCGCTTTCATTCAGGATATCAATGTTATCAGGGATCTTATCATTGATATTCTTTCACCTTTAGATTTGGTCCATGCTTCTTTTGTTATTCGTCATTGCTTTTTCGATGTATAGACTGAAAAGTAGACTACGTCCTCATCTTGCACACTTTTTAATCCGAGCGCTTCGTCCTTGGTTTTCCAGCTTTAATGTGCCGTCTTGGTTCTTGTACATGCTGTATATTACCCGTCTTCCCCTTCCTCGATATAGTTGGCACACAGTGACACAACGCACTGTTAAAAATCGGTTACTTCAAGGACAGCTCCGTCCAGAGGCCCTGTAGCGTGCATTCCATTGACCCCAAACCATTTCATCTTGCGACTTCAGTTGTATTAAGTGAGAGTTCATTGGATGGCATTGTGCAGGTCTGTAGTGTTTCATAATGAAAGTCTGTTTTGCCTCAGTGCCAGTAATGGTCGCGCATTGGTTACAAGGAGGCTAGATCGGCGCCTGAAACCAACCTGTCTGCATGGTATACACGCTGGACCTACACCTGGAGTTATGGTCGAAGGTGCGATTTCGTATGACAGCAGGAGCACTGCCGTGCTTATCCCACGCACCCTGACTCCAAATTGATACGTCAGACGGGTGATCCCACCTATTGCGCTGCCATTCATGAACAGCATTCCAAGAGATGTTTCCGAACGAAATAACGCGCGCCCACATGCCGCTGTTGTAACCCAACAAGCTCAACAGAGTGTCGACTTGTTATCTTGGTGGTCTCCTAGATCACCAGATCTGTCTCCAATGGAGCACATATGGCAGAGCATCAGACGATAACCCCAGTGACATCCACAACCAGCAATAACCGTCCCTTTACTCACCAAACAAGTGCAACAGGATTGGAACTTTATTATAAAAATTAGCGTCGCCACCTATATAACACAATGCATGCACGTTTGCAGAACTGTATCAAAAATTCTGGCGATTCCAACGATTGTTAATGTGCCAGCACTTCACATTTCCAATGGACTATCTTGCGCTTAGATTGACCTGTGATCTTGCAATGTTAATCAAATATCTTACCAAGGGAAGTGTATTTCCAAAATTTCATTCCCCTACATTATTTACTTTTTGGTGCTGCGTTTTTTCCGTCAGTGTATTATACGCTATATTCAAGCCAATTCATGTGTAACATTTGGTCTGTTCTTGTATCTAGGTAACAAACTGAAAGAAAGTAGCACAATAAACAAATGACATTGAGGATACTTGCTACAAACAGGCCCAATTCATGACGCACGGCGAAGGGAACAGAAAAACAGCAGAATACCTTTAACACGTCTACTATTTTAGGTATCACGTTCTAGCCGGTGAACCTTACCTTAAAGTTTTCATTATTGTTACGCCTCTTTCGTCTGTGCTGGGTCAGTGTCGTGTCGGGATGACAATGCACTCAGTAGCGAGCACACAGAGCGAGTAGTGGTATCGTGTGAGAAGTTGCTGTGTAAACATGAGCTCATAGATTCGCGAGGAGTGCACACCTGAAAACTTTAATGGGAAACGTTTAAGTAGTTATGTCGAGTTGTATATTATTTTATTTGTAAAGGTTACTTAAAAGATGTAAACTAGATAATCCTTCACATTGAGCAGAAGTAATTTTATGGGACCAGATGTCGCGCAGTGCGTGTGAATTGTTAGTGTGGATTGGGATAACATACAGCAGAGCTTACGATAGTCATAATAAGATTCGTAATGAAACAACATGACAGAATGGTGTTTTCAGTAGATTGAAGGGACTCTAAATTATTTCGGTGGGAATTGAAAGGACATAGTTAGGCGTGTTGTATAGTCTTAAGATTAGTTTATTAATCAAACGGACATGGTCTTTCATTGCGCAGGATGCTTGTCATCACTGGTTATTTTGTGTGGCAGTTATAGATACGTCGCTGGGAGTAGACATACGGCTCTTATTTGCCAGGCTTTGTCTGTTTGAAAATTGTTTCCTTTTGAAAGGTGGAATTGCGTTTAAATTATACTGTAACATTATGAGAAAAATGGACGGGGGTGGGTGAGTGGGGAGTTCACAACAGTATGTCTTTTCTCTTGGATGCTAGTCGCCTGGGCCTCCCCAAGATGCTGCATGGCGTTGAGTAGAGCCCTCATGAACACACATAATCCATATTACTGGGATCCCGACCAGTGCAAATGGATATACCGCGAAACGATAAACCGCACTTTAGACAGGCTACGATCCTACCGAGTTGTAAAACGAATTTCCAACAAATAAAAAATATTAAAATGTTGAGATACCCTTTGAGTGGGGAAATCCGAGGCGCAATCCTTCCTATATTGAGGATCTAGATACCGGTAGCGCTTAAATGAGGATCCTTTACATATTGAAGCGTGTAGTAAGCTTCACGCTATTTTCTTTTATGTTGCCTGCGTGGTGTTGCAGTTTTAATGACCAGTAGGGGAGCTTTAAGTCTCCATGACAAATGGCTCTGTGTACACTTGCTACTATTAGTCAATATACACGTTCAGCTTTTCTTGGAAATGATACTGAATTGATATGTCAGTACGGTATCCATTTAGACACTGAGGGAATACGCGATACAGCAGTGTCATATCGGTTGCCTGTCAAGCAGGCGTTAAATGGCGAGACGACGTGCGGCTCAAAGTACAGGTCATGAGATAGCGGTATGCATAGACAGAGATGGCGGTAATATCGCGTACACAAGGTATAAAAGGGCGATGCATTGGCTGAGCTGTCATTTGTTCTCAGGTGATTCATGAGAAAAGGTTTCCGACGTGATTATGGCCGCAAGACGGGAATTGGCTGGTTCAAATGGCTCTGAGCACTATGGGACTCAACATCTTAGGTCATAAGTCCCCTAGAACTTAGAACTACTTAAACCTAACTAACCTAAGGACATCACGCACATCCATGCCCGAGGCAGGATTCGAACCTGCGACCGTAGCAGTCCCGCGGTTCCGGACTGCAGCGCCAGAACCGCACGGCCACCGCGGCCGGCCAGGCGGGAATTTGAAATCGGAATGGTAGTTGGAGTCTCTGGATTTAGGAACTCGTTAGCGAATTCAATATTCCGAGATCTACGATGGAAAGAGTGTGCCGAGAATACCAACATTCCGGCGTTACCTCTCACGAAGCACAACGCAGTGGCCGACGGCCTTCACTTAACGACCGAGACCATCGGTGTTTCCGTAGACTTGTCAGTGCTAACAGACAAGCAACACCGCGTGAAATAACAGAAATCAATGGGGTACATACGACGACCATATTCATTAGGACAGTGCGACGAAATTTGACTGTAATGGCCTATGGCAGGAGACGACTGACACGAGCGCCTTTGCTAATAGCGTTATGTCGCTTACAGCGTCTCTCCTAAGCTCGTGGCCATACCGGTTCTACCCTAGGAAATGGAAAACCATGCCCTGGTCAGATGAATCCGGATTTCAGTTGGTAACAGTTGATTGTAGTGTTCGAGTGGCCGGCCGAAGTGGCCGCGCGGTTCTGGCGTTGCAGTCTGGAACCGCGAGACCGCTACGGTCGCAGGTTCGAATCCTGCCTCGGGCATGGGTGTGTGTGATGTCCTTAGGTTAGTTAGGTTTAACTAGTTCTAAGTTCTAGGGGACTAATGACCTCAGCAGTTGAGTCCCATAGTGCTCAGAGCCATTTGAACCATTTTTTTGTTCGAGTGTGAGGAAGATCTCACGAATCGATGGGCCCAAGTCGTCAACAAGTCACTGTGGAAGCTGGTGGTGGTTTCATAATAGTAGGGGCTGTGTTTACACGGAAAGGACTGGGCAAATGATTGATTGGGAATGGTTATGTTCCGCTACTTGGAGACCACTTGCTGCCATACATGATCTTCATGTTCCTAGATATGGCCCAAGAGCACAATTACTCACGGATGGTATGAAAAACGTTCTGGACAATTTGAGTGAACGATTTGGGCACCCAAATCGCCCGACACAACGGATGCCATCAAACATTCACGAGATGTAATGGAGAGATCAGTTCGTACACAAAATTGAACACTTTCACAATGAAATAATCGTATAGACATTGATGGCCAGGAGTCCCCACCTGGTGAAGTTCGGCCGCCGAATTGCAAGTCTCGTCAGCTAATGCCACTTCTGGCGACTTGTCTGTCGACGATGAAATCCAGAGTGGAGAAAAATGTCCGACACGCGAGGCATCGCATCGGGGCGCACTGCATGGCAGCAAGACGCTCTTAGCACTCAGCTAAGGGGGTGGACACTTCGGCGTTTGTGTATAGCCACAAAGGTAGCATACTCCATTATTTCTGCAGAGGACTTCCAACGACGTTTGAGCTCACGCCACGCCGAGTTGCTGCACTATGCCGTGTAAAAGAAGGTCCAGCACGATATTACGAAGTATCCCATGACATTGTCACCTAAGTGTATAGTTTCCTGTGTGATCTGCAGAGAGCGGAACTTTTCCCGCCCTGCTTTCCATCACCTGTCACGTAGGCGGAACTAGGGACTATTAAAAGTCAGCCGGCCGGAGTGGCCGTGCGGTTCTAGGCGCTACAGTTTGCAACCGCGTGACCGCTACGGTCGCAGGTTCGAATCCTGCATCGGGCATGGATATGTGTGATGTCCTTACGTTGGTTAGATTTAAGTAGTTCTAAGTTCTAGGGGACTGATGATCTCAGAAGTTACGTCCCATAGTGCTCAGAGCCATTTGAACCATTTTATTAAAAGTGAGATTACGTTGCGCTAAAATATTGTGTTTCAGTTTAGTAATGATCAGAATAAGTAAACAGAAATCTGTCTCAGTACGTTCAGTTTCACTCTCGAGTTTGAAATTCAGGTAACGTAGACGTTTTACCAGCGCAGTCATTCTTTACATTCAAAGGGGAAGTTTCTACATGCCAGTACAAAGTTGACGGTGCAAAAGAAGGTGCAGTGCATTCTTTGGTACACTAATTTTAAATCTGTGGTTAACTTACAGCATCGCTTTCGGGAAACTTACCGACGACAATGTACACCCGACGACAAAGCTATTCGTCAACCAGTTTAGTGATACTGGAAGCATGTTGAAAGGATATACATCATGTCGGCTGAGAACATGTGAAGCCAACGTTGAAGAAAACCGTCAGTCGCATCAGAAGCACGGAAAAAATCTCTTTCCTGACGAAATCTTCAGGTAAACACACCTAAGACGACAAAGTTCAATGTCATCCACAAAATGTTACGACTGCATTCCTACCAAATTCAGACTAGAAAAGAGATAAAACCGACCAATGGCCATAAGCGTACAAACTTCTCCAGCTTAATGTTAAATGAAATAGATGATAATCCAAAAGTTCTTAAACCAGTGCTGTTTTCATGCACAGCAATATCCCGTACAAATGGCTGGGGTAATCATCAAAATTGACGTAGATGGGATTTAGAACAACCTAACGTTGTGCACGAATATGTCCGTTACTCCTCAAAAGTCAACGTGTGGTGTGGGTTGCCTTACAACTTAGTATAGGTCTTTTCTTTTTCAGTGAAACAAAAATTAAAGGCATAATTTATCCGGATAGGCTTCAGCTGTCCGCGCTTCCTCAAACCTAAGAAGCAGAACAATAAACTGGTCAAGGCGTCATTTTCATGCAAGACGGCACCACCGCTCATCGCCATCTTGCAGCGCAACACACTAAACAACGGATCTCCAAATGATTGGACAGACAGAATCGCGCCTATTCCCTGACTCCTCAGAAGTCCTGGTCGTATACCTTCGCGCTAATCATTGTGAGTCTACGTAAATAATACTGTCCATGCAGAAAAAAAAATCGAAATTTCTGGCATATGCGAAGTCAATTTCGACAGGCATCACGCCTGTAAGACCAGAGACACTGCATAACACAATGTGTGAAATCGGTTATCGTTTTGATGTCTGCAGAGCAACGTAAGAACCTTACATCGGAACTTCTTAAGGTATGAAGAGAAACTTGGTCTTCTTTTTCTTCAGTTTGACATTCAGAGCCGGCCGGTGTGGCCGTGCGGTTCTGGGCGCTTCAGTCTGGAACCGCGTGACCGCTACTGTCGCAGGTTCGAGTCCTGCCTCGGGCATGGATGTGTGTGTTGTCCTCGGGTTGGTTAGCTTTAAGTAATTCTTAGTCTAGGGGACTGATGACCATAGATGTTAAGTCCCATAGTTCTCAGAACCATTTGAACCATTTTTTTTTTTTGACATTCAGATCGTTTCAGTAAGTTGAACAGTTTTTCTGTATAACTTGTTCAGAATCCCGGATTTCGTTTTGAAAACCTGTATTGCATGGAATCGATTCTGTAATAAACTTTGTAGGCTTCGACTCCAAACAATCACTCAGTAGTTGTATTGTCCGCCGCCGGTAGCTGAGTGGTCAGCGCGACAGACTGTGAATCCTAAGGGCCCGGGTTCGATTGCCAGCTGGGTCGGAGATTTTATACGCTAAGGGACTGGGTGTTGTGTTGTCCGAATCATCATCATTTCATCCCCATTGACGCGCAAGTCGCCGAAGTAGCGTCAAATCGAAAGACTTGCACCAGGCGAGAAGTCTACCCGACGGGAGGCCCTCGTCACACGACATTATTATAGTAGCAGAACTGATTCAATCACTTTTACGCTGAGACCGGTCAAACCTCGTTGCTAAAGGGTCCCCAAGAACAGAACACGACACAGCAATTTATCTGTTTGGCGTAGCAACTTTCTAAGGGGAGGGGTGGCGACTGCCTTTCCTAGCCATTTGTTCGGCACGTTCTTACTCACAACATGACTAATTAGGCTCTGCGGACGTAGATGCGTCGGCCATGCTGCCACAGAATGCTGTTGTCCTGCTCCCGTGGCTGTTACATGTACACTACTGGCCATTAAAATTGCTACACCACGTAGATGACGCGCTACAGACGCGAAATTTAACCGACAGGAAGAAGATGCTGTGATATGCAAATGATTAGCTTTTCAGAGCATTCACACAAGGTTGGCGCCGGTGGCGACACCTACAACGTGCTGACATGAGGAAAGTTGCCAACCGATTTCTCATACACAAACAGCAGTTGACCGGCGTTGCCTGATGAAATTTTGTTGTGATGCCTCGTGTGAGGAGGAGAAATGCGTACCATCACGTTTCCGACTTTGATAAAGGTCGGATTCTAGCCTATCGCGATTGCGGTTCATCGTATCGCGACACTGCTGCCCGCGTTGGTCGAGATCCGATGACTGTTAGCAGAATATGGAATCAGTTCGTTCAGATGGGTAATACGGAACGCCGTGCTGGATCCCAACGGCCTCATATCACAAGCAGTCGAGGTTACAGGCATCTTATCTGCATGGCTGTAACGGATAGAGCAGCCACGTCTCGATCCCTGAGTCAACAGATAGGGGCGTTTGCAAGACAACAACCATCTGCACGAACAGTTCGACGACGTTTGCAGCAGCACAGAGTATCAGGTCGGAGACCATGGCTGCGGTTACCCTTGACGCTGCATCACAGACAGGAGCGCCTGCGATGGTGTACTCAACGACGAACCTGGGTGCACGAATGGCAAAACGTCATTTTTTGGGATGTTTACAGCATCATGATGGTCGCATCCGTGTTTGACGACATCGCGGTGAACGCACATTGGAAGCGTGTATTCGTTATCGCCATACTGGCGTATCAACCGGCGTGATGGTATGGGGTGCCATTTGTTACACGCCTCGGTCACCTCTTGTTCGCATTGACGGCACTTTGAACAGTGGACGTTACATTTCAGATGTGTTACGATCCCTGACTCTACCCTTCATTCGATACCTTCGAAATCCTACATTTCAGCAGGATAATGCACGACCGCATGTTGCAGGTCCTGTACGGGCCTTTCTGGATACAGAAAATGTTCGACTGCAGCCCTGGCCAGCACATTCTCCAGATCCCTCACCAACTGAAAACGTCTGGTCAATGGTGGCCGAGCAACTGTCTCGTCACAATACGCCAGTCACTACTCTTGATGAACTGTGGTATCGTGTTGAAGCTGCATGGGCAGCTGTAACAGTACACGCCATCCAAGCTCTGTTTGACTCAATGCTCAGGCGTAACAAGGCCGATATAACGGCCAGAGGTGGTTGTTCTGGGTACTGATTTCTCAGGATCTATGCACCCAAATTGCGTGAAAATGTAATCACAGTTCTAGTATAATGTATTTGTCCAATGAATACCCGTTTATCATCTGCATTTCTTCTTGGTGTAGCAATTTTAATGACCAGTAGAGTAGATTGGGCCGTATGTTGCTACAAGTAAACGGTATGATTAAGTCATTTCCGTTGTATGACCACCGTCACAGGTTGCAGCGCAGCATTACGTAGTAATTTCTTACTTTAATGTCCTATTGGTGGAATGTTGTTCGTGTCCTTGTTGATATTTTTTGTTTTTGTATTTGTAATTTCTGGTCCTTATAATAATTTACTACGGAGTTTACTATTCTTAAATGGAAATGTGGCTTTTTAAAGTTGAGTTTTGAAAAAAAAACGGATGATGTACACATTCAAATTACATTTTGTATTATTTAATGTCGAATAAATTATTGTAAAATCTATTGTATGCAGTCAGCTCATTTTCGCCCTCAATCTGCACTCTTAGGCACTGATAATCATCGTATTTCTTGTTGCGGAACTCAATGTCACCGAAAAATGTTTCATCCCTCATATGCAACATACGAGCCCATAACCTTCAGTAGCTGTCACTCATACGAATAGAATCCCTCCTTGCGCAGAGTATTAATATTCCGGAAGATGACAACATGTAGATGATAGAAATACCTGATTAATTTATTTATCATACAGTGAGATACAGTACGATGTCCAAAAAGGAGTTTAATAAAGTTAAAAGTATCACATTATGAACTGATCATTGGAAAATTCTTTGTTTTAGGAACATTAAATTTTTGGTGGCTAGTAAATTTTTATATAGTTTTCGCACAGTATACGCTTTCGGTACCAGCTAATGTATCTCTTCTCCATTTGTGCGAAATGGGTACTAATTTGAAACAATTTATTCTAAGAGTAACGAATGAATGCTGCATTTGCACACTTTCATTACTGCTGCATGTCACCTGTACTAATGCTGATTTATAATTAGAGCTTTGAGCTGAAATGCGTGGGGGAGGGGATAGGACATAGACTGTCGTCATTTGTTCAATAGCAGCGTTCTGTGGATTATACCGGTATCCAGCCGGAAGAAATCTAAACGTATTATTTCCTGTCCATGACACTCTAAAGGGGAAAATCAAATTTGATATTACGGTCATTGTATACTGGTGTCAAGCACTTTTGTTCTCAAAGGGGGACTAATTTCTAGGATTTATTTGACATTCAGTAATTGGAGAAAATGCCAGATCACTGGAACAATTCTCCTGGCGCTAAGGACTCCATACTCTGACTGTAACGAGAGATACGTAAATGTAGCTTTGCAAGCGTTCTGATTAATCGTTTGTGAAATAGTGCAAGATGACAAACAGTAATTAGTATTCTATTATCAGATAATTTCCAGTGTCAGATATCATCGTATAAATAAGTGAAACAAATATTAATATGTCATAAATTTAACGAAGTGCTGCGGAAGTTTATCTGAATAGTTTTGGTGTCTCAGCTATTCAAAAGCGAAGCACGGAAATAATAATTGTTTAAACACGTCTGGGATCGTTGCAGTTACACTAATCTGGTCCTCCACAGGAGCGATAAATAAGGGGTTGCAGTGTATTATTAAAGTCAGCATTTAAAGGCGATTCTTTAACCACTGTAACAGACTTTCTTGGGACAGTTTGCATATATCTACAAGTGTTATTCAGTTCAGTTGTTTCAGCATCTCAGTGACACTCTTCCATGGGTCAATCAAAGCTCTGCGCGTTCGTGCTACCCTTCTTTCTATACCTTCAGTGTCCCCTGTTAGTACTGTCTGGTATACACCAACACACTTGGGCAATATTCTAAGAAGTGTCGCACGAGTATTTTGTAAGCAATTGCATTTGTTGGCTGATTGCATCTGTTTATCTTTCCACCACTTGCGATGGTACGTAACTGTTACTGCTTGTGTGTTGCTCTTCTAAACATGATAACATACGAGCAAACCAGTTACGTCTGTACCTGCTGTTACACGTACTTTAGGTGCATGGGTTACTCACGGCTCAGTTTAAAAATAATATCTCTATGTAGTCACAGGCTCGAACCGTGTACGTCTGCTTCCATGCCTCATGGCTAATTCGCTGCAAATGCTAACCTGTGCGCGGTTCTGGCGCTGCAGTCTGGAACCGCGAGACCACTACGGTCGCAGGTTCGAATCCTGCCTCGGGCATGGAAGGGCATGGAAGGTTAGTTAGGTTTAACTAGTTCTAAGTTCTAGGGGACTAATGACCTCAGCAGTTGAGTCCCATAGTGCTCAGAGCCATTTGAACCATTTGCTAACCTGTAGCTGTCATCCTGCAGCAAATAGTCTATACATTAGCTAGAGTGGCGAGTTAGTAAAATACAAAGAAATACAAAATAAAAGACAAAATATATAATTTGATAACATAGGCTGTATTCAAACGCCTGTAAGTGATGCAGACCATAGAAAATTATTTAGAATAATGTTTATTCAATACAGGACACCTCAATTAAACGGGAAGTTAAAATACAGGCAGACAATACCCTTACGAAATGCAGTAACGTTACTTTGAGTTCGTTACGAGAATGGTAACAAAATTCTCAAACTAAATAGTTTTCAAAGATACGCGAAAACTAAAACCGTTTCGTGATCACAATATATGAAATATTCACCAGCCCAAAAAAGTTAAGAGTTAAAAATAACGATTCAGAAATCAGCACACACCATACAAAGAATAATGAACTCCTACTGTCTATTCTCAGTTCCGTAATACAGGTGGAAAAATTAGTCCTACACTGGAACACATTAAGATCTCTCGGAATATAAAGGGCCTTCACAAATTGAAGTATGGTAGCGCCCATTCATGGTCCAGAATCTATCACGCATTTGATCAAGTATCACTCGATACCATAGGCAGGCCTGCCTTCTTTCAGAACAAAAATTCAAGTGTCCGGAATCGCTCCCTCGATCTCTTAATTGCAGAAGTCCCAGTCTCGACTCCTGTAGTGTTCCGCTGCTGTCTGCTTTCCCACGGGCTGAATGCCGCCCCCACCAAAAATGGGTCGTGCTTAAGCTCTAAAGACAAGATTTGACTAAATATGACCTCTTCGCGAAACTAACATATGACAATATTTAAGTAAAGAAATTTAATAAATATTCAATCACTCTTAGAAAATTCTCAATAATTACAAAGATTTGTTTTTTAAATAAATAAGCTAGTATTAGTGTACAAGTGTGCTCACGTTAAATGACACCAAGATATCGTTAAATATTATTTTAACAATTATTTATGACTTCTTGACAGAAGTGAGTGTTGGTTCTCATTTGAACTGTGGTGTCCGCTAACGCAAATGACTGGCCACTTTTAAAATACACTCCTGGAAATGGAAAAAAGAACACATTGACACCGGTGTGTCAGACCCACCATACTTGCTCCGGACACTGCGAGAGGGCTGTACAAGCAATGATCACACGCACGGCACAGCGGACACACCAGGAACCGCGGTGTTGGCCGTCGAATGGCGCTAGCTGCGCAGCATTTGTGCACCGCCGCCGTCAGTGTCAGCCAGTTTGCCGTGGCATACGGAGCTCCATCGCAGTCTTTAACACTGGTAGCATGCCGCGACAGCACGGACGTGAACCGTATGTGCAGTTGACGGACTTTGAGCGAGGGCGTATAGTGGGCATGCGGGAGGTCGGGTGGACGTACCGCCGAATTGCTCAACACGTGGGGCGTGAGGTCTCCACAGTACATCGATGTTGTCGCCAGTGGTCGGCGGAAGGTGCACGTGCCCGTCGACCTGGGACCGGACCGCAGCGACGCAAGGATGCACGCCAAGACCGTAGGATCCTACGCAGTGCCGTAGGGGACCGCACCGCCACTTCCCAGCAAATTAGGGACACTGTTGCTCCTGCGGTATCGGCGAGGACCATTCGCAACCGTCTCCATGAACCTCGGCTACGGTCCCGCACACCGTTAGGCCGTCTTCCGCTCACGCCCCAACATCGTGCAGCCCGCCTCCAGTGGTGTCGCGACAGGCGTGAATGGAGGGACGAATGGAGACGTGTCGTCTTCAGCGATGAGAGTCGCTTCTGCCTTGGTGCCAATGATGGTCGTATGCGTGTTTGGCGCCGTGCAGGTGAGCGCCACAATCAGGACTGCATACGACCGAGGCACACAGGGCCAACACCCGGCATCATGGTGTGGGGAGCGATCTCCTACACTGGCCGTACACCACTGGTGATCGTCGAAGGGACACTGAATAGTGCACGGTACATCCAAACCGTCATCGAACCCATCGTTCTACCATTCCTAGACCGGCAAGGGAACTTGCTGTTCCAACAGGACAATGCACGTCCGCATGTATCCCGTGCCATCCAACGTGCTCTAGAAGGTGTAAGTCAACTACCCTGGCCAGCAAGATCTCCGGATCTGTCCCCCATTGAGCATGTTTGGGACTGGATGAAGCGTCGTCTCACGCGGTCTGCACGTCCAGCACGAACGCTGGTCCAACTGAGGCGCCAGGTGGAAATGGCATGGCAAGCCGTTCCACAGGACTACATCCAGCATCTCTACGATCGTCTCCATGGGAGAATAGCAGCCTGCATTGCTGCGAAAGGTGGATATACACTGTACTAGTGCCGACATTGTGCATGCTCTGTTGCCTGTGTCTATGTGCCTGTGGTTCTGTCAGTGTGATCATGTGATGTATCTGACCCCAGGAATGTGTCAATAAAGTTTCCCCTTCCTGGGACAATGAATTCACGGTGTTCTTATTTCAATTTCCAGGAGTGTAGCACAGTTTTTAATATCCCTTTCAAATTATAATTTAAATAAAGTTACTGGCAAAATTGTAAACTGTTTCTTACGTAACTACACAAGTATGACAACACACGAGGTATTCATTCTATGTTCATTTGCTGTGTAATTGTGGAGAATACGACGTTCTCGCAAACATTTGCGTAATAAAAAAAACTTAAGACGTCATAAGTCAATGAATGAAATACGTATAGGTGAACGGTTCTCTGGCATGGTATTTAACGTGCAGTCCTATCATCTGAGACATCGTTTGGTAAAATCTCATGAAGTGTTTAGCAGTTGTTGATTCATATGTTAATTGTTGAAACATTTACCCACTGTGAAACAGTAACTTTTGTAGTTTTTAAGCTATTGAAAATACTGTTGTGTGATTGGATGCGCCTCATTGTTCTGAGATCGCAAATGTATTCATATTTGCTTTAATACTTGACTGCTAATTATAGATTCTGAAGGAGCTACGAGAAGCCATCTTTCGGCTTGTCTGACACAATGCCATTTTTGGTGTCTCTCCTGCACAAAGACCATGCTAGTAAGAGCATTCCAAATTCACAGATCTGGTATTTTACCATTTCCGACAATACTGCTCGTCCTTGTATCCGGACTCGCTAATACCAGTCGCCTAGCCGTACCCACCACATAGTGCTCTGAGCATCGGGTCCGCAAGCGTTCAGCTGAACAATAAACTTCCCTTACCTCACACCAGTATTAAGCGGCCGATTAGTTCGCCTATATACTCGTAGCGTCACACAATGAACCAAAATCCACCATCTGCTTCACCTACAACTGGAACTATGTAATTCTCCATTTCAAATCTCTACAAATACAGTAGTTAGTCAGGTACAGTTGAAAGATCCTAACTGCGACTCATTGATACTCTAGTCATGAGATACTACGTTTGTTGGTTTTGTGAAGTGCACTATTTTACATTTCTGAATATTTAGATCAAGTTACCTGTCGTTGTAACATTCTCAAATCTTATCATGATGAAGGAATATTTCTACAGCATTAAATTATAGATAATTGCACCATCGGCGAAAAGTCTGTGATTACTACTAATTTTGTCTGCAAGGTCTTTAATATACGACATGAACAGCAACGATCCCAACACGCGCTCCTGGGCCACACGTGATATTATTTCTACGTCTGTCGGTGACTCCCCATCCTTCATAACGTGCTACAGTCTCTCAAAGAAGAAATTCTCAATCCAGTCACACATTTCGGTTGATACCTCGTACAATCGTACTTTCGGCTATGAGCGTGGGTGTGGTACTGAGGGCATTACTGTGCTGAAATCAAGAAATACTGCATCTACCTGACTGTCTTGATCCAATGATGTTAGCTTCTATTGAGAGAAAAGTGCGAGTTGGCTTTCACAAAATTGATGTTTACGTAACCGATCGACGTTGGTACGCAAGAGATCATTCTGTTCGACATACCTGAATACGTTTGAGCTCAGAATGTGTTCTAATTAAAGACTCCACAACAAAAGGAAGTAGATGATGTTGGATGGTAATTTTGTAAGTCACTTCTGATACCTTTCTTGTAGATGAGTTTCACTCGTGCTTTCCACTAACTATTGGGTACAATACATTTTCCCTGAGATCTTTGGTAGATTATGGTCAATACAGTGGCTAACTCAGCTAATTCGGCTTAGAATTTATAGGAATCCAATGGCACCCTGAAGCATTATTCAATTATAGCAATTTCGACTTGTTGTCAACACTACTAACTTTCATATCTATATCACCTAACTTTACAGTGTTGTGAGAATTAAAGTGGGCCCATATTTCTGGATTTTTCTTTGCGAAGGATCATTTCAAAACGAAGTTCAGTATTTGTGCTTTTGTTTTGCTACCCTCACTTTCAATTCCTGAATGTCTGGACACAAAATTTGGTACTTTTTTGGGACAGTTATTTATTACATAATTTTTCGTACTTCGTGAGCGATCTTTCAATTATATTCTGCTATGGGAGTCGATGGCTTCAAGTATTGCCCTCTTGACAGCCAAACATGTTTCGTCCAGGCTCTCCTAGATTTTGCAATAAAAATTTCAGTTTTCTTTTAGAAATTTGTTTAGAGTTACTGTATATCCTATGGTATTTCCCATTAAGATCTGTTTTTAATGAGTTCTTATTTAACAAGTGAATGGTCAACTATTCTCTTAAATCCGACCCACAGTTCTTCTCCATGCTCGTGTCCAGTGCTAAATGTTTCGAATTCCTTCAGTTGACCTTTGCAGTTCGGTAATAGTCGTTGTTACAGCTGCCTCATAGCCGTAATACCACTTTCATTGTACGTCAACAAAGTGGTCAGGTCTAATTGTTCCTATTACATACAGTACACTCATAAGCCAAAACGTTACGACCACTGCTCACCACGATATTGGATGCCGCCTCATGGCGTTGCGGGCTTGTGATGCGATAGCAAAAGTATGTATGCGGAGCTAGCGAAAATATGGGCAGATTATTGTTACTCAGAGCCTGTGAACGGGTATCTCGGAAACGGCGAAGCTCGTCGGACGTTCACGTGCTACTGTCGTGAGCATCTACGCCCAGAGGTAGGACAGTGAAACTACCACTAGACGCTGAATAGTTGGACGACCATGACTCTCCACAGAACGCGGGGCTCGAAGGTCTGTCTGCTCTGTAAAGTAGAATAGATGGTGATCTACAGCATCTCTGCCGAAAGAGCACAATTCTGGTGCAGCAATAAGTGTTTCGGGGCACACGTTAATCGTACAGTGTTGAACATGGAATTCCCCAGCAGAACACCCCTACATGTTCACATGTTGGCCCAACGACATCATGAGTTATGGTTGCATTGGGAATGGGACGATTCAGATTCGACCGTCGATCAATGGAAACGTGTCGGCTCTTCGGCTGAATCACAGTTTTCGCTATACTACGCCGCTGTTCATCGCCACAAACGCCTTCATCGTGATGGAAGTAGGCTATTTTTTTTAAACTCATTTTGTTCGTTTTAGTTCGTTGTATTTGCTCGGGGCGGACGTCGCACGATACCCGTTTCAGTTCGTCGTTGATCCATTAACTCAGTTTTTTTTTTTTAATTACATAGGGCAGCTAACCCTCTGACCGAACACGCTGAGTTACCGTGCCGGCAGCTCGAAAGTTCAGGGTGGAAAGGGCGCAGTGTAGCGGGTGTAGTATTACGCTACGGGAGACATTCTTCTGCACATGCATGGGACCTGTGGTAACAATCGAAGACATCCTGCCAGCTGCGTACCATGTGCACGCCTTCATATTTCATGTCTTCCTTGACGACGATGTCTCCTCTGAAAACTATCTAGAGCACCTTGTCTCGAAGCCAGAACCATACTACAGTGGTTTGAGGAGCATTACAGTAAACTCACGTCGATGTCTCGGCGACCAGATTCACCTGATGTAAATCCTATGCAGCCCATTTGGGTCGCAACCGGGCGCCATCACCGCATACGCAAATCAGCGACCCGCTATTTACGCGAATTACATGACCTGTGCGTAGACATCTAAAGCCGCAAACCTCCACAAACCTAGCAACAAATTGTCGGATCCCTGACACACCGGGTCAGTGATGTATATTTTTCCAATGACAGATAAACAAGCTATTAAGCAGGTGGTCATTATGCTTTGGCTCATCAGTGTAATAGTGTATTGCCATGATGAGTGGACTTTCGTATTATTTGCTCTAGATAGCTTTCAGAGGAGGAATTAAGTAACGTTTTGCAGTGCGTTTTGTTTCACCCATGACGACAGACATTGTTTGTTCCAATGTGCGTCACAATATGCATTGCTTGCATCCTGTCCTTTCTATGGCTTCCGGAATAATTTTACATTGACCGAGGCCCCCAAGCACACACTCTGTGTGTACCTGCTGTTCCTACCCTCTGCTGTCATATCCTGAGGTGTTCAGTGTATGTTTAAAGTGCAGAAGATTAGTAGATCAACACCAGTTTGTGTTTGGGTGTGCTTGGCAAGGGAAACAGCAGGTTTCGAAGCAATTGATGTGCGTCTCACTGGATTAGTTCCGTTGTAGTACAGCACCTCGAACTTGTCGGATATGGGTTTGACGCCCTCAGTTCTCCCTGGTTCCTCTCTCTCCTATACATGGCAGGTAGCTCTACCAGTGACACGCCACTGACAGTGGACGATTGTGATAGATTGCGTACTTGCCGTAGAGGAGGAAATCCACTGGAGTCGATAGTACTTCAGGTACCTATGATGTATCTGGTACATGACTATCGAGAAGCCTCCCGACACACCCATTCGCAGTAGCGCCCTATAATTGGAGAGTAGGCACTGCGATTCCCAGCTGCTTGCGAATGCCAAGCAACTTATCCCGTGTTTGAGAAAAGCATTTCACAGTGGGGCTAATGGTAAACAAATAATTTTAGGCTATCCTTGCAGATCAGTTAAGCGAAAAGTATTACTAATTTTTCCTTGAGAACTCAAGTAGTTAGTAACTCAGAACGAGAGTTCTACAAAGATAACATAAAACTCGGCATAAAAGTTATTGATTATCCGAAACATTTTTGAAGTTATGGCCACTCACAAACTCGAAAATTACTTTAATTTACTAGCGTAGTGTTTTACAGAATGGTAAACAAACAATTTTAAATTACGCTTACACTCTTTTGATTTCTGGAGCAGTTAAGCAAAAAGAATTATTAATTTTCTTTAAGACTTGAAGTACTGTAGTTAGCAACGCAGAACGAGAGCTCTATTAAGATAACATAAAACCTGGAATAAAAGTTATATTTCCTGGAACTTTTTTGAGGTTATGGCAACTCACAAACTCGTTAATTTACGAATAAATCAAACAACATACACTTCTTTGAAAGTAAACATTAAAACTGACACGATATATCAGTAATAATATATGCTACAATATCTGTACATCACAAACGCCATTCCGTGCGGTTCTAGGCGCTGCAGTCTGGAACTGCGAGACCGCTACGGTCGCAGGTTCGAATCCTGCCTCGGGCATGGATGTGTGTGATGTCCTTAGGTTAAACTAGTTCTAAGTTCTAGGGGACTAATGACCTCAGAAGTTGAGTCCCATAGTGCTCATAACCATTTGAACCATTTGAACCACAAACGCCATTTACTGTCAAAATATAACCCCTTACACTCGTAACTTCTGAGAGCATAGATATAAACTAAAATTTAGGGTGAACTTTTTCTTTACGAGGAAACTATGTGAAACACAAATGCTGATTGCAATTGATCCTATAAAACAAAATACGTTCATGGTCGTACTCAACTTATGAAAATACGCAGGATGTTTTTGTACAATTAACACTAAAAGCAATTTTAAATTTAATGTGAATTTTTTTGACCCAGGCTATTCAAGCGAAGGTATCTGACACACGTGATTTTACTCGGTGACAAAGGACGTACCGAAAGTCGGTTTACATACGTAAACAAAAGTAAATAAATGTGCAGAAAGCACGAATTTTCCCCTTAGCTGGTTCCGTGCCCGAAGTTGAACACTCGATGAATTCGCTTCTAGTATTAATTGATGCATAAATCACTAATGTAACAAATAAGTAGAGTTCAGCGTGTTATTCGGATACCAGAATTAAACATGCAATATTATTAGTAGTTACAAATACAATAAAATCTTTTCTTTTGATGATATACTGGGAATTATGTTGTACTGGTCATTATCATACGCTTTTATGCCCGAATTCCAAACAGAAATCTCTTTGAAAAAAGTTGTCAGTAATATAGTAATTCGACTACAGTAGCTGGTGTGAAATTATTTTTAACTGTCTTTGAAATAGTAAACAAAGAAATCCGTTTCACTGTATCTAATAGTTTTGTATTGCATTAAAAATTTTTGTTTGCAGTAAACAATGTTAAAATGCTAATATTTATCATCAGCCGAAAGAAATAAGATTTAAACAAAGTACAGCTAGCTTAATGAACTTGAAGTCACTAGAAGTACATAACATCCTGGTACATGATTACAATTTCAAAACAGCTCGCAGAACCCGTAGGAGCAGACTTTGGTTGTAACTGGTAAGTTTAAGTTGGTGAGTAGCAGCTGAAGCCACAAAAACTTGTATTTTTCTATTTGAAGCTGAATTTTTTTTCAGACTCGCGCACCATTGGCCAGTTTTATCGTTTTAGTCACTATCATGCTACCTAAAACACATTATGTACACACGAAGTAAAAATGAAATAAACTTAAGTGACAGTACCATCAGATTCATAGATAACCTGCCAAATATTTACAGCGATATAAATTGGCATGTATCATACGAACAGAACACATTCAGAAGCTGAAAGCGGGAAATAACAGCATTTAAAATGTATATCGCTGCTGCGAACCAACTATCTAAGGAAATACTTGAACGGGTTGTCACTTTCCGCGGATCAACAGTTGTTATGATAAATGGAATAACATTGGAGCGTTGTAATGAATTAGATTTTGAGGAATATTTGTAATTTCTGGCAGTAATTAACAAAGATTTGTGAAGAGATCCATGGCAGGAATAATTAAACACTAAAAATAATACGATTTTCAGTGAAAAGTGTTCTGCAAAGACGGTAGTAGTGTTATAAGATGATGCTACCCATCTTAGCAATACTGAACAATTCGGCTGAGAAGTGTCTCCCTGAAAGCGTTTTTGTATTTTTGTTTTATTTTACGAGGCGTATAACATAATGTAGGTTAACATAATGTAGGTTAACAATGTCACTTAGCTCAATATATACACTCCTGGAAATGGAAAAAAGAACACATTGACACCGGTGTGTCAGACCCACCATACTTGCTCCGGACACTGCGAGAGGCCTGTACAAGCAATGATCACACGCACGGCACAGCGGACAAACCAGGACCCGCGGTGTTGGCCGTCGAATGGCGCTAGCTGCGCAGCATTTGTGCACCGCCGCCGTCAGTGTCAGCCAGTTTGCCGTGGCATACGGAGCTCCATCGCAGTCTTTAACACTGGTAGCATGCCGCGACAGCGTGGACGTGAACCGTATGTGCAGTTGATGGACTTTGAGCGAGGGCGTATAGTGGGCATGCGGGAGGCCGGGTGGACGTACCGCCGAATCGCTCAATACGTGGGGCGTGAGGTCTCCACAGTACATCGATGTTGTCGCCAGTGGTCGGCGGAAGGTGCACGTGCCCGTCGACCTGGGACAGGACCGCAGCGACGCACGTATGCACGCCAAGACCGTAGGATCCTACGCAGTGCCGTAGGGGACCGCACCGCCACTTCCCAGAAAATTAGGGACACTGTTGCTCCTGGGGTATCGGCGAGGACGATTCGCAACCGTCTCCATGAAGCTGGGCTACGGTCCCGCACACCGTTAGGCCGTCTTCCGCTCACGCCCCAACATCGTGCAGCCCACCTCCAGTGGTGTCGCGACAGGCGTGAATGGAGGGACGAATGGAGACGTGTCGTCTTCAGCGATGAGAGTCGCTTCTGCCTCGGTGCCAATTATGGTCGTATGCGTGTTTGGCGCCGTGCAGGTGAGCGCCACAATCAGGGCTGCATACGACCGAGGCACACAGGACCAACACCCGGCATCATGGTGTGGGGAGCCATCTCCTACACCGGCCGTACACCACTGGTGATCGTCGAGGGGACACTGAATAGTGCACGGTACATCCAAACCGTCATCGAACCCATCGTTCTACCATTCCTAGACTGGCAAGGGAACTTGCTGTTCCAACAGGACAATGCACGTCCGCATGTATCCCGTGCCACCCAACGTGCTCTAGAAGGTGTAAGTCAACTACCCTGGCCAGCAAGATCTCCGGATCTGTCCCCCATTGAGCATGTTTGGGACTGGATGAAGCGTCGTCTCACGCGGTCTGCACGTCCAGCACGAACGCTGGTCCAACTGAGGCGCCAGGTGGAAATGGCATGGCAAGCCGTTCCACAGGACTACATCCAGCATCTCTACGATCGTCTCCATGGGAGAATAGCAGCCTGCATTGCTGCGAAAGGTGGATATACACTGTACTAGTGCCGACATTGTGCATGCTCTGTTGCCTGTGTCTATGTGCCTGTGGTTCTGTCAGTGTGATCATGTGATGTATCTGACCCCAGGAATGTGTCAATAAAGTTTCCCCTTCCTGGGACAATGAATTCACGGTGTTCTTATTTCAATTTCCAGGAGTGTATAATGTAGACGTTCATCAACCGAACGGGGATGGTTTAACTTGCCTGTACTGGACAGTGGTTATCTCCTTGCTGTACACTGGCCAGACGCTCAGAGAATCACGTTTTGCTATACGCAGGGCGAGTCGTCAAGAAAATCGCTGAAGGACTGGACTGTGGACTAGCTGTAGTGCAGTTAGGGTAAGGCGACTCACTTTAATCAGTAAAATTTCCTTGGTTTGACATACAGGCTTCCCTCCGGGTAAAGCTCGCCTTGACAATTAAGTCACAAGATCTAGTTTCATGTAGATTTCATCCACTGAGAGTGTGAAAAGGTATCTTTGTGTACATCATTAGAGAGTGTAAACAGATCAAGTACAAGCATCATCACAGCAAGAATTGACAGGATTCAACTGTATTTCTCAGGTACATGCAGCTCAAACAACGCGTTTCTGGAGACTATGAGGTTTTAAAAGGTTAACTAATGAGGTTCGAACACTAAAAGTTCTACCAACAGAACTGCAGCGATCATGAAATAAAAAAATAAAATAAAAACACAGTGGGCTGTAGGGCTTCGTCCTACATTAAAATCGTCGCCTACTGTCAATAGCCGTCTCATCCCCCATCACATACTACACCAGGCCGTGTCTTATTGATCTGCCGTGGCCTCCGAGAGAATCAAGGTTTGGAACTTCGGCTGACTGTGTATTGACATGTCCGCGGTATTACTGCGCAAGCGTAGCTACTGCCACAACCATAATGATGTTCTATTGGTCGCTGTTTTCCTCATTCCCTACCATCGTCAGCCTCTAGCTGTTTCGTCAAAGAGATTTTACAGCTTTATATTTATGTATCTGCCTTAAAATAATTCTTCAAAGCTATTAAGAAATATCATTCCGTTGTCTTTCACGTGTGCGTTCAGAATAACGCGACTCTACTTTTCACGAATAGCGATCTCCAATTATTCCGGCAAGTCGGATTTCCTTCTATTCATTTCCATTTGTAAGATTTTAACGTCTTCTTCCAGTTCCTTAAAAGGGGTGGTCTGTTTCGTGTACATGATTCGCCACAGCTGATTTACCATAGTTAGTAGAGGAATTATGGGTAAAGTGTAAGCAGATTGTAAATCGTGGTCCGGAGAGTTACGAGCCTAGTTAGTTGTTAGAGGATGAGACCTAACATGGTTTAATAACGAAATTCGGCGAATGCTGAGGAAGCAGAGTCTGTTGAACTCTCCGTTCAAAAGGGTACGCATAAATGACGACAAGCGAAGCTTAGTAGAGATTCGTACATCTGTGAAAAGACCTAAGTGCGAAGCATGTAACAACCACCACACCTTAGCAAAAGATCTGGCAAGGAACCCGGGAAAATTCTGGTTGTATGTAAAATCGCTAAGCGAAACTAAGGCTTCCATTTAGTCCCACACCAGTCTGGTGTGACAGTTGCAGGTTGCAAAACGAAAGGCGAAGTTTTAAATTTGACGTTCAAGAAATCTTCCACACAGGATAATCGTACAGACATACCGTCGTTTGACCATCGGACAGACTCTGGAATGCACGACGTAGTAATAAGAATGTCTGGCGTAGAGAAACAACTGAAAGATATGAAAGCAAATAAATTGCCAGGTGCGGATGGAATCCCAGGTCGATTTTACAACGACTACTCTACGACACTGAGCCCTTACCTAGCTTGCATTTATCTCTCACCCAGCGCAAAGTCCCAAGCGACTGGAAAAAAGGGCAGGTGGCCCCAGTATATAACAAAGGTAAATAAAAAAAATAAAAAAAAAGAAACGGACCAGCAAAATTACAGACCAATATCCGAAACTTCTGTTTGCTGCAGAATCCTTGAACACTTTTTCAGTACGAATATAATAAACTTTCTTGAGACTGCGAAGCTTATGTGAACGAATCAGCATAGCTTTAGAAAGCATCTGTCATGAGAAACTTAGCTTGCCCTTTTCCCACATGACATACTGAGAACTATGGATGAAGGGCAATAGGCAGATTCCATATTTCTAGATTACCGGAAAGCATTTGGCACGGTGCCCCATTGTAGGCTGTTAACGAAGGTACGAGCTTATGGAATAAGTTCACAGATAGGTGGGTGACTCGAAGGCTCCGTGAGGCCAAAGAAGATCACGAGGATGCGGCCTGGTATATTGTGCGGTATGAGATGGGGCGGTTGCCAATTGAAGTCGACGACTTTAGTCAAGACGAAGACCTTCATTCCTATGTGTTTTTTATTCTATTTTATTTTACGATCACCGAGTTGTGTTGGTAGCCCTTTTAGTATTTTAACCTCACGAGTTGAGTTTTTGCAACCTGATGACGAGAACATTGTCTCTCGAAACCCGTTGTGTGTGCTGTACGTAGGACATAAACACGGCTGAATGGTACCAGTTGCCGGCTGCTGTGGCCGAGCGGTTCTAGGCGCTTCAGTCCGGGACCACGCTGCTGCTACGGTCGCAGGCTCGAATCCTCCCTCGGGCATGGATGTGTGTGATGTCCGTAGGTTAGCTAGGTTTAAGTAGTTCTAAATCTAGTGGACTGATGACCTCAGATGTTAAATACCGTAGTGCTTAGAGCCATTTGAACCATTTTTTTTTTGCTAGCAATTATTGTTGTAAGAAACAACAACCATTACCTCATATCCTTAATGGATAATGTTAAATATATCAGAATTATTTATTTAATACTGAGCAACGGAAGTAATGGTTTCGGAGAAGTACTCTGTTTTCACTGCCGATGACTTCTCCAGTTTAACAAACGATGACTGACACATGTAGCTACCGAAGTACGAAATCGTCAGGTTTTTAGATTGCTGAAATAGTTCTGCCGTCTCTGGTAGAGGTTGAATGTTGTCCATTGTCTGTACTTACTGAAATTAGAAAGCATGGAAGGCAAAGCAGTAGAATCGGTATAAATTCGAAGTTTGGTCATCTGTCACTAGGAGCCTTTGGCATAACCATAGTCTTCCATAATCAGTAACCATGTATTTGATTTCAGCCACCACGCTCCACTTGCAGAACTATACCATTAGCGCATTCTACTTGAATATAACAGTGGAGTAAAAAACTGCCTGGCAAAAAGTCTCTATTTTTAATTTCGTCTGTAGTTTACGCACTAGCATGGTGTTGCGAGTGTGCTGCTGAAGTTCCTTGCACTATATTGCCTGTAGGCTGCTAACAAATACGCGAAGTTTCGTTACCAGCGTACACGTAGAAAGGTTAGATGTTTTGAAATACATTCCTCCACTTCGACAATATAGGTATAGGTGTGTCGCTTTAGCATGCCTCTTTTTTTATTTTATTTTTTACTTTTTTTATAGCGAACTTCTCATGCTCAGCCATGCTTTGACTGCGTAATAATAAGGGCCTGGATGGCAATGCGAACACGAATTGTACGCCGCTCTACGATGTATAACCCCAAATGGGCCATAGCCACAAATCTAGGGCTCTATTTCTATCGAAACGCTTTGTGGGAAAGTTAGGTCTTCCAGATGGCGGCACAGTCGTTCATTTATCCTCACATATCCCCACAACCCTCGTCGTTGCCAAATGGCCTTTTCCGCCGAAGATATTACTACCAAATAGACAGTTCAACAGAGATAATAGATGTTCTACGTTCTCATTACTTTTAGGGATTATAGCAATGTCTCAAAATTTAACACGGGTATAGTCACATGATATTACATCTATTATTCTATTTTCAAAATAATTTTAAATACCAGTGATGAGCGAGTTGTGTACGGTATACACATATTCATACAAAATAAACAGCACTCGATATACTTTTTCACACATTTATATGGGAAAGTTTCATTTGCCTTATTACTAAATGTCCCTTTTTTTAGTGTCATTCACTCTTTCTGTACAGCACCTTCTTACCAATAAAATACGCAGGCGACTTGTTTCCTCAGAGATATTTAGTCGTATGAGACCATACAGACAGTCTTACCCGACTTCACCAACATAGTTGTGTAACCTTCACAGAAGTAGTGACGTCTGTCATTGAAATCCACCTTAGTGTACTGCGGAGTCATCTTGTAAATGTTAAGACATATGGAAAACACATCCTTCATAAGCTTGTAGTTTGATTTACTGAGTACTACAAATTACCTATTAGCCATGTAACTAACACTTCCCTCTCTCCCAATACATAACAGCAATGATTTACGGTCAGTACATAATAAAAATTCTGAGATCTATGCCCTTGTGACACCAATAGAAACGAAATAAGTTGAAGCACGTACTCCCCCACTGAAAATAGTCTACGTCCGGAGAAAGGGCAATGCCGAAGAATAGATTTTAGTATTTTAAGATATTTAGTATCTCATGAGAAGGCGTGGCATCCACCCAGAACCATTGTAATGAGACTGACATCGGCCGCGGAAGCCTATGTGTGTATATCAATGACGTATTTAGTCGTTTAAATTGGATTGTGCTGTATTCTTACTGCATCGCAGCAGCTGATGATGAAATAAAGTTTCAAACTCCTAACCAGCCATCTATATGACAGATTTTCTGAGGTCCCATAGATCACTTAATACGGAATCTACTACAATCATTTCTTTCGAAAAAGAGGCAACCTCTTTAGTTACAAATCCTTGTCCACTCTGCGTTTGTATTCCCTCTATCGTCAACTCGTCACCTACGAGATGAGTTCAAGATCAAGGTTTATCATCTGTTATTCTTTATCTGATTCCTCTCTAACGTGGTGCAGGCTCAACAGTGCACTAGTTTACTCTTGACAGGAGCGTTATGAAATTTATCAAGTGGTTTCTTCATTGTGGTCAGAGCAAGCAGAGAGAGAATAATTTATTGAGACTAATTTTTAATGGGCGTTAGCGTCTGATATTGGCTTCAGCCATGCAGTTCCTACGGAGGCCGGGAACGGCTAGGATGTGCCAATACATTGTGCGCCTGCAGGAGTGTTGGCGGTCGCAACTGAAAGAGTAGACAAGCGAACGCTGTCTGGCCATCGACTTGTGCTGACAGCAACGAACATGGCAGCCAACAACTCCATTATGGCAGTTCATGATGGAGGAACGTTTGGTTACATAATTCGCCTCTTCATCGTTCATTTTTGTTTTCTTGGTGTTGTAAATGACAAATGGTTACCGAATTGTTTCCTTTCTGTTATCTCAGTAACGATGCGCTTTGATGATATTGTGAATGAAAAGAAATTATAACCTACATATCGTGTCTCATACATAGTCGATCAAGCCAACAGAAAAAAGGTAATTGAAGACAGATCTCTTACGTGGCAGAGATAGACACCACCTACACATGCGACGTAATGGAGCTCTTGGTCATCAGCTTTGGTGACAAGCTTAGACAATACTGAAAAGGGCACTGTAGTGTTTGTGGAGCCTGATAGTGGAAGGACAGAACGCTATGCCACCTAAGGTATACTCTACAGTATCGAAACTGTCGAATATTTTGGACAAATACTACCACTATCTTCTATATATGCAAGACCATAAAGTGCCTAGCCAACATCTACTGAAACGTAGTGCGCAACTACGATGCTCTCTCCCAGTCATTAAAAGAGATGCCCTCAGCTTCATTTTGAGTTCCCGTTACGCTATCCCACCCATAATCTTCACTAACTCACACACGTACCAGACTTCATATGTCGAGGACCTCGACTACATTTATGAGAAACTTGTATTTCAAAAACCCATCGTAGCTGACTTCGTTGAGAACGTCCCACCTCTAGTATTCTTTGTAAACGCAAAATTAAATGATTCCACATATCTGGTCTCAAATCCCTACAGCATATTTGGGAACGTATACGTCGCTCGAACAGTAAGAAATATGTTAAATAAAACGGTTTATTGACACGTATCTATCACGGATTCACAAAATATCGCTCTTATTCATGGAAAGTAATGAGTGCTATCGTCAGGGCATCTCAAGTTGAAAAGGAACGTAGGAAGATGGGGTTTAACGTCCCGTCGACATCGAGGTCATTAGAGACAGAGCACAAGCTCGGTTGTGTATAAGATGGTTAAGGAAATCGGCAGTACCCTTTCAAAGGAACCATCCCGCCATTTGCCGGGAATAAGGAAATCACGGGAAACCTACATCTGAGTGGCCGAATGCGAATTTGAACCATCGTCTTCTAGAATGCCAGTCCAGTGTGCCACATTTACAGAAGGTTTTTCACATTATTCCTCGCAAACAGCTTCAAATCAAAATTGAGTGGCTTGGCAGTGTCGTCTCAGTTACGTGACTAGATATGTGATTTCTTGTCAGAAAGTCCACAGACTTTAGTAATTGACGGGAAGCCATCTTCTGAAATAGAAGCGATGTCTGGCGTTCCCCACTTTTTTTTGTGAACTTCTAAGGGACCAAACGGCTGATGTTATCGGTTCATAGCCTTATACACTACTTTGAACTAATTTGAACTAACTTACGCTAAGGACAACACACCCACACCCACACCCACCCACCCACACCCACACACACCCACACACCCACACCCCCACACCCCCACCCCCACACACACACCCCCACACACACACCCCCACACCCCCCCCCACACACACCCCCACACACACACCCCCACACCCCCACCCCCACACACACACACCCACACACACACCCCCACACACACACCCCCACACACACACCCCCACACACACACCCCCACACACACACCCCCACACACCCCCACACACCCCCACACACCCCCACACACCCCCACACACCCACACACACCCACACACACCCACACACACCCACACACACCCACCCACCCACACACACACACACACACACACACACACCCACACACACCCACACACCCACACACCCACACACCCACACACACACACACCCACACACACACACACACACACACACACACCCGGGGAAGGACTAACTTCCGGTGGGAGAGGCTTCGCAATTCGTGACATGCCGCCTCTAACCACGCGTCCACTCCACGCGGCTGAGGTTCGCCAAGAAAATGTTAAAGGCCCTCTCCTGTTCTTCTTCTACATGGGTTTAGGAGAAAACCCGAGAAGGATTTTAGATTGTTTGCAGGTGACGCTGTTGTTTAAAGTCTAGTAAAGTGTATTTAAACATGATTATCCGGCATGGTGCTAAAGTGACAGTTAAACCTAAACAGCAAAAATGTGAGATATCCATGTAAAAAAAGAAATCCATTTAATTCCACGTACACCATGAATCACACATATTAAAATGTTGTAGATTAAATTAAATACCTAGGGATTACAGTTACAAACAACTGAAATCCGAACCATCACGCAGAAAATATTGTGGGGAAGGTGAAACAAAGACTGCGTGTTACTGGTGAATCATTTAGATGACGCAACAAATGCGTCATCTTCTAGAGTACTGCTGCACGATATAGGGTCCTTAACTGATCGTATTGACGTTGGACATCGAAAAAGAACATAAAAGGATCGTTCATTTTGTACTATCGCTAAATAGAGAAGAAAATGTCACGGGTGTGATATCACAGTTGGGGTGGCAACCATTAAAACAAAGGCGCTTTTCGTTAGTGCGAGATCGTATTTCCGAAATTTCGCTCACCAGTTTCCCCTCTGATTGCGAAAATGTGTCACGGACTTCCACATACATAACGAGAAGTGATCATCGCAATAAAACAACAGAAATCCGGTGGCCACGGAAAGATTGTGTTCATTTCTCATACGTGCTGTTCGAGAGTGAAACGGTCGACAAATAGTCTGAAACTGGTTCTATGAGCCCTCCGTAAAACAAAAAAATGGCTCTGAGCACTATGGGACTCAACTGCTGTGGTCATAAGTCCCCTAGAACTTAGAACTACTTATACCTAACTAACCTAAGGACAGCACACAACACCCAGCCATCACGAGGCAGAGAAAATCCCTGACCCCGCCGTCCGTAAAACACCTAAGTGTGAACTATAGAGCAGACATGTATACATATACATGTACAAAGCCAATCTTCGCAGTAACTGTAAGTTATCCTAGCCTTCCCAACCGAAATGATGGATGGAAACAAACTGTTCCAGGCCGAGCAGCAAACCATTACCACATCATATACTTATATGTACGAGGGCGGTTCAGAAAGTAACCTCCGATTGGTCACAGTGCGGGTTGTGGGGGGAGTAGCGACGCCATCTGTGCGTTCACGCACTCAACAGGTCAGTCGGCATCAAGCTGTGGTCGAGTGAACGTCGTACCTGCGCTAGTTTAGTTTTTGTGGCAGTTTGAAATGTGTGCTGCAATAGAAAACCCCGCCAAATGTGAAGTGCATGCTGTTATAAGGTTTTTTACAGCCAAAGGATATTCTGCAGCAGCTATTCATCGTGAGCTTTGTGCCGTGTACGGACCAAGAGTTATGAGTGAAGGAGTTGTCGGTGAATGGGTACGTTTATTTAAAAGTGGACGAGAAAACGTTCATGATGAAGAGAGGAGTGGTAGACCATCATTGGTGACTGACGAACTCGTTCAGACAGTTGATGCAAAAGTTCGTGAAAATCGACGTTTCTCAATGTCGGAGTTGTCTACTGGTTTTCCACAGACTTCTAAGACTCTTGTACGAGATAGTGACAGCAAGATTGGGTTACCATAAGTTCTGTGCACGATGGGTGCCCAAAATTCTTACCGACCACCACAAAACTCAAAGAATGGCCTCTGCATTAGACTTTCTGTCACGTTATGAGGACGAAGGAGAACCATTGTTAAACAGAATCGTGACCGGTGACGAAACCTGGATTAAGTACGTGAACCCTGAGACAAAAGAACAATCAAAGATGTGGGCACATTCAAATTCGCCTACCAAACCAAGAAAAGCCTCGCAAGATTTTTCTGCCAGAAAACTGATGGCAACGGTGTTTTGGGATGCCAAAGGGGTGTTGTTGGTTGAATTCATGGAACGTGATACGACCATTAATCAAGACGTGTACTGTGAAACAATAAAAAAGTTACGACGGGCTATACAGAACAAACGCCGTGGTATGCTGACTTCCGGTATCGTTTTTTTGCACGATAACGCCCGTCCTCACTATGCTCGCAGAACAACGGCCCTTCTTGAGTCCTTCAAGTGGGACGTTATCAACCATCCACCTTACAGCCCAGACCTGGCGCCAAGTGATTATCACCTCTTCATGCATTTGAAGAAATGGCTCGGGTCACAGCGGTTTGATGACGACGAAGAGCTCAAAGATGCGGTCACAGGCTGGCTCCAGGCACAAGCGGGTGATTTTTATGCAGAAGGAATTTCAAAGCTTGTGAAGAGATACGATAAGTGCCTCAATCGCTATGGAGACTATGTAGAAAAATAGTGCAAAGATGTAGTTGTAAGATGTATATATTAAAATATTTTTATTTAACCTGGTGTATTTTTTTTAAATCAACCGGAGGTTACTTTCTGAACGGCCCTCGTATATGGTGTCTGTTCTTTCGGACATGTACGAAAGAACACACATCATATCCATATAAGTATATAGTTCTGGCAGTACCGCCCATGATCTTCTTCTGTGCGGATGCATACATATTCCCCGAACTCTTACGGGACTTCATAAAAATGTCTCCCACGAGTAATGAGTGTGTTGGAGTGGGACACTACGAATGTAGTGTGTGGACATCTAAGGTGAGAATGTAGGTCTCGCGGGAGGCGTGTGCGAGATAGTCCTTGCACTATCCTCTGTGCCCTCGGTGGCACAGATCTCAGATGGATAGTGCATCTGCCATGTAAGCAGGAGATCCTGGGTTCGAGTCCCGGTCGGGGCACACATTTTCATTTGTCCCCGTTGATATACATGAACGCCCGTCTTCAGCTGAAGGTATTAATATAATTCTAATTTACATCAGTTCACATACTTCTAGTCAGTATCTTGTGAAGCTTTAGTTTCTTCCGTTGCATCGAAAGTTCAAATATCTAAAGAAAATGCACTTGGCAATGGCTTCTACAACTACCTCTATTATGACGGATAAAAGCCTACTGTAGTAATTTTCAGCGCAAAAATAAGCCAATAGATACAGAGCGCGCTAACAAACTGGCGATGGGCTGTGCTACTCCAGCGAGAAAACCATACGATGACTATCGACATTAATCTAGAAACTGACCTTATAAATGTAGACGGAGTTTTCACCTTAAATTCTGCTTCGATTTCTGCTCTCTCCCTGGGCGAACAACTGAGAGCAGACCTTGTGTTGTTTGTTCGGCCGTATTTGGTTAATGTAACACTACGATAACGTGCGATGTTGGGCAGCTTTTCTTGTTGGGTAGCGCTAGTTGTTTGTGGTGTGTGCTGCCTTTATGCATACGCCGTCATTTTGTTCCACGTTTGACGTAGAAGTACCCAGAGGACTTAAATTTACATTTTTTCGTTTCATTTGTAGCTTGAAAATGACGGTTTGTGGAAATATCAGCTGTTGTCAATGACGTAACCATCAACACTTCCTTAAGTTACACTGACGGAACAAAAACATCAAGAAGGAGTTGTGAAACATAAACGGAAGTTGATAGGCGTGTTTTTACATTTGCAAGGTGACGTATATTCAAATTTCGCACCAGTCGCATAAGCATGTTGCTTTCAGCACACGCCGTAACGGTCGACAGCGGTAGTTGCCTTTGAGATTGGACGTGGTTCGTGACTAGGGCCTCCCGTCGGGTAGACCGTTCGCCCGGTGCAATTCCTTCCAGTTGACGCCACTCCGACGACTTGCCCGTCGATGGGGATGAAATGACGATGATTAGGACAATACAACACCCAGTCCCTGAGCGGAGAAAATCTCCGACCCAGCCGAGAATCGAACCCGAGCTCTTAGGATTGACATTCTGTCGCGCTGACCACTCAGCTACCGGGGGCGGACGTTCGACTTTGTGAGCTGATGTTAGTCAAGAGTGCTTGTAAGACGACAAAGACGCCATTATCAACAAGTCATTGAGTGTGACCGAGGTCGTGTAATAGGGCTGTATCCTCCTTCTACGACACTGCAGAAGTAGTTGGCTGGAACGTAGCCATTTTCATGACTGCAGGCAGCGGTGGTCGCGAGAATGTACGGTCGCAAGAAGATCGGGCTCGGGATGGCCCCGTGGAATCACCGAAAGGCATGATCATCGTGCTCGGGATATGTCTCTGGTGCATCGTATTACATCTGCACAAGTAATCTGAACAGCAGTTGACACCGCAGTTACACAATCAACTGTTACAAAAATCGAACCAGACGTCCTGCAGCGTACATTCCACTGACCCAAAACCACGGCAAATTCCAACTTCAGTGCTATCAAGAGAGAGCTCATTGGAGGGCAGCGTGGAGGTCTGTTGTGTTTTCCGAAAAAAACTGGTTCTGCGTTCTTCCCAGAGGTGGCCATGTGTTGGTCAGGAGGCCAGCTGAGAGCCTGTAACCAACTGGACCTACACCTGCGGTTATGGTCTGGCTTCCGATTCGTATGACAGCAGATGCAGTTTCGTGGTTATCCCACACACCATCATTTCAGTCTGGTGATTCGACCTTTTGTGCTGCCATTCATGAACAGCACTGCAGGGAGAATTTTCCAACAGGATAACGCTCACCCTTAACCGCTGTTGTACCAACATACTCTGTACAGTGTCGATATTTCGTTAGCCTCCTCGATCACCAGATCTGATTCGACTCGAGCACATATGTGATATCATCGGACGACAACTGCAATGACCGTCCCTCAGTTGACAGACATGGAAATCTATCTCGCAAACTGACATCTGGCACCTGTATGACACAATGCGTACACGTATGTATGCTTGCATGAAACATTCTGACGGTTACACCGGTTAGGAACGTGCCACCATCTCATATTTGTAATTTCTTATCTCGCGCTCAACATAATGGTTCAAATGGCTCTGAGCACTATGGGACTTAACTGCTAAGGTCATCAGTCCCCTAGAACTCAGAACTATTTAAAACTACCTAACCTAAGGACATCACACACATCCATGCCGGAAGCAGGATTCGAACCTGCGAGCGTAGTGGTCGCGCGGTTCCAGACTGTAGCACCTAGAACCGCTTGGCCACTCCGGCCGGCGCTTAACTTAATCTGTGATCTTGCAATGTTAATCAGTTAAATATGTTACCTAGAGAAATTTATTCCCGTAATTTCATTACTCTACATTAATTACTTTTTGGTGTTGTGACTTTTTTCCTTCAGTGTATCTGAATAACTGCCACCTTACCAATTATAATCACACTTTTATGAAACTCATTTTCAGGATCAAGCACAAGCATAAACTGTTTTGTTACCAGTATCCCTAATCAAAATCGTGTTTGCAGGACACAGAACTACGCTCGCTCTCAACATCTTAAAAGGTATCAAATCTTCGTTTCCGGCGTCAATCAGTACATTATGTCTTTTTAATTATTTTTAGATCCAAAAGGAACAGCTACAACCATTCTTCACCGAAGACGAGTATGGCGTATAAATTAGAAATGTATGAACTGAAGCTCAGCTGCCTGATTTTCGACCCTGTGGACTGCTCAGCATTTGTCAGCATAGTAGGGACGGACGTGGCCACAACTGGATAAAAGAAACGTCACTGACATGAAGGCAGAACTGACAAGAAGACTTGATAGGAAAATATGACATGTGCAAAGAGATCAAAGGATAATGACCATGGTACTACATTGCGCAACAGCATTAAAAGGTCTCATTTTCGAGACACGTAAGTCCAAACCATTGCCACGCTTAAATTTGAAGTTTGGCTTAAAGATGCGTACAACCTTCCTCTGAAATAATGCAAAAGCGTAGCACACTTCCACGACGCTTCAACAGCGAGGTGTCGACACATGCAAAAGTAAGGCCCAGCTCAGAAGTTTGACACGTGTGGGTCGTATTAATGACGTCACATTGGCACCAAATTTCACCACAATTCAGCCTATCACCACGCTGGACGTGTTACTCTATTGGAAGGTCGTTAACACACTTTTACCTACATTTCACCCCTCTGCGGTGGAGATCGGCACTGATATGCGCAGCGGATTTCTTATGAGTGCCTGAGGAACATTCCAGAGACGCCGCTGCTCGGAGTCAGCACAAAGAGGACTCAGGGGATGGCAGAAAGGGCGTCAATGAAATCACGCCTTTCCCTGGGGCGTTGATTCCCACATATTTCGCAGGGGGCTGAGGTTCTTGACAACCTTGACAACACTGCTGACACCCTCGGGCGTTACAACCCTTTACTGTTGGGTGACATCCCCATCGAAAGTGATGGTACACGCTTGGAACGCAGCGCGACCGCTAATGTTACTTTCGTGTACAGGTTGGAACCACTACGAACAGTTGTAAACCATTCAGCGAAATATGAACGTGATCAGAAGCAGGATGATTATGCTGTTTTAGGGCTCCTACTTTCTGTTCACTGACAAATGAGTCAATAAAATTGCAGTGTGCCTTTAATATCACCCATAGTCGAGCGAAACCATCGGTGGCAACAAGCCACATTTACATTTATAAATGTACCTGTACAGATAGAACCCACGACAACGACATAGGTGCTTTCAGACCGGTAAGTCAACACTCTCTGATTTCGAATGTCTAATATCAGGGGTAACTATAGCAGCGTAGTGGCGAAAGAGCGCTGAGACGCCCGCTAAACCCGCAGGGCAGAACGGGTGATTAGCATTGTGGAAAGATCCAAACAAGGTGGCGGTCAGTTTCACCCAAAATTGTAATTTAATAACAACTTTAAACCAAAACGGCTCATAGCCGAACCTTTAGAACTACGAGTTATTCACGGCTGAGGGTCTCCAAACAAGAAATCTTAAGTCAACAAAATAAAAATGGGGTTAAAATAGCAAACAAAATAATTAAAATACACTCCTGGAAATGGAAAAAAGAACACATTGACACCGGTGTGTCAGACCCACCATACTTGCTCCGGACACTGCGAGAGGGCTGTACAAGCAATGATCACACGCACGGCACAGCGGACACACCAGGACCCGCGGTGTTGGCCGTCGAATGGCGCTAGCTGCGCAGCATTTGTGCACCGCCGCCGTCAGTGTCAGCCAGTTTGCCGTGGCAAACGGAGCTCCATCGCAGTCTTTAACACTGGTAGCATGCCGCGACAGCGTGGACGTGAACCGTATGTGCAGTTGACGGACTTTGAGCGAGGGCGTGTAGTGGGCATGCGGGAGGCCGGGTGGACGTACCGCCGAATTGCTCAACACGTGGGGCATGAGGTCTCCACAGTACATCGATGTTGTCGCCAGTGGTCGGCGGAAAGTGCACGTGCCCGTCGACCTGGGACCGGACCGCAGCGACGCACGGATGCACGCCAAGACCGTAGGATCCTACGCAGTGCCGTAGGAGACCGCACCGCCACTTCCCAGCAAATTAGGGACACTGTTGCTCCTGGGGTATCGGCGAGGACCATTCGCAACCGTCTCCATGAAGCTGGGCTACGGTCCCGCACACCGTTAGGCCGTCTTCCGCTCACGCCCCAACATCGTGCAGCCCGCCTCCAGTGGTGTCGCGACAGGCGTGAATGGAGGGACGAATGGAGACGTGTCGTCTTCAGCGATGAGAGTCGCTTCTGCCTTGGTGCCAATGATGGTCGTATGCGTCTTTGGCGCCGTGCAGGTGAGCGCCACAATCAGGACTGCATACGACCGAGGCACACAGGGCCAACACCCGGCATCATGGTGTGGGGAGCGATCTCCTACACTGGCCGTACACCACTGGTGATCGTCGAGGGGACACTGAATAGTGCACGGTACTTCCAAACCGTCATCGAACCCATCGTTCTACCATTCCTAGACCGGCAAGGGAACTTGCTGTTCCAACAGGACAATGCACGTCCGCATGTATCCCGTGCCACCCAACGTGCTCTAGAAGGTGTAAGTCAACTACCCTGGCCAGCAAGATCTCCGGATCCGTCCCCCATTGAGCATGTTTGGGACTGGATGAAGCGTCGTCTCACGCGGTCTGCACGTCCAGCACGAACGCTGGTCCAACTGAGGCGCCAGGTGGAAATGGCATGGCAAGCCGTTCCACAGGACTACATCCAGCATCTCTATGATCGTCTCCATGGGAGAATAGCAGCCTGCATTGCTGCGAAAGGTGGATATACACTGTACTAGTGCCGACATTGTGCATGCTCTGTTGCCTGTGTCTATGTGCCTGTGGTTCTGTCAGTGTGATGATGTGATGTATCTGACCCCAGGAATGTGTCAATAAAGTTTCCCCTTCCTGGGACAATGAATTCACGGTGTTCTTATTTCAATTTCCAGGAGTGTATATATGGTGTCACAGTTAGACTGGAAAGCCTCAAGACAAAAGTAGATAGGAGAAACATACGCAAGGTGCAATACAAGCGGGTGAGTGCCACAAATTTGATATTTTTAAAATATATTACCATAATCTTTTAAGTCAGAAGGCCGCAACGTTTTTGCTTAAAGGGTGATTTCAAGAATATGATTTTAAGCTGCTTAGGGCCCACAATTGATTTTCCAAAATTCAAAAAATACATGAAGTGTAGTAAAAACAAGAATTTTAAATCATTGACTATGATAGATTATAACAGACAATTAAACACCGGTGAGAAGGACAATAAATAGTTCAAATGGCTCTAAGCACTATGGAACTTTACATCTCAGGTCATCAGTTCCCTAGACTTAGAAGCACTTAAACCTAACTAACCTAAGGACATCACACACATCCATGGCCGAGGCAGGATTCGAACCTACGACCATAGCAGCACCGCGGTTCCGGTCTGAAGTACCTAGAACCGCTCGGCCACACCGGCCGGCAGGACAATAAAGAAAACGGCACTCAGAAGCCTCCAGGGAGGTTGGTCTGCCCTCGTTCACTTAGGTGAAACAGGTGGTGAGCCCAACTACATTTGATTCATCGGAAGCCAATCAGGGGACAGCCATGGACCGACCGACACAACGACTTGCTTGCCACCAATCAGTACATGAGAACTCAAACACAAAAGGTTACGAACGTGATTATCCACAATGAAATACGTATTAGCTGTCAAAACTACACACCATGTTGGACAGCGACAGCATGTGAGGAAAGGACGCTACCTGAAATTGCGTTAGTCGCTAGGGCAGGTAAACGGAAGACTAACGGCCACAAGGCAGAAAATTCCGCTGGTACACTTGAATTGTAGTCAACCAATATAGATAATTGCCCCGCATGGCGGCTAAATTTCAGCAATAGAAACACTCGGTGATACTCACTGGAAAACGTCCCCAACAGCGAACCACACAACATGAATGAACGTGGCTTGGGTAGTTAACTTCTCAACCTTGACGTCCTGGGTCGGTGAGCCACGAAGCTCGTAGCGATAGGACAGCTCCACACACGCTCCGACACTGTGCAGGGACCGCAAGCGGACCCAGCCGACTGCACCGCGCGGAGATAACTTCCCTGGTCCGCAGCAACCGACCGACTCGCCGCAGAATTCCGACAACATCTAAAATAGGCATCAGTGGAAATAACGCCAACTACACACACAACCTGACAAACACTGCACGAAGACCTGACGATACCAAACAGTAACTAAGCATGCATGAAGACAAATTGGGAGTCGATGCGCGCGCGCGCAAAAAAAAAGAGAAAAGTTGGAAGTCCGAGCGTGTTAGCAGTGTCAAAGGTTGTCTAAGACGTCTTCTTGTAACTAATTGGAGGACCAAATGTATTTCGTGGATTGAAATTGAACTTCACATGTGATGTACAAGCCGTGTTTGGAGGTAGTACATGGCTCACACTAGCAGTTGTGTGGGGCAATCATTGTGATTATGGTGGCCTTGAAGCCTTCCCAGCTGCAAATATTCTAACGTGGAAGACATGGAGTATAGCAGAGACAGCAGGACTTCTGGCTAAACAGCCATATGGTACACTGGTTCCTAGTACGCCATTTGTGTTGAGTACTAGAAGGAAGAAGAAATTGAATGCAGATGAATACCTGTTTATTTGGGCTAAAGTTGGTAATGGAAATTGTAAAATAAAAATAAATGGTGACTGTATGTTATATTATAGACAATAAAGGTTGTCCTACCCGAGGTTGTCCTACCCGAGAACCATCCTGATATCCCGTGAGATTTTTTTTTTTTTTTAAATTAAAAACAATATTCACATTGTGGCTGAGCGCCTCTTGGTTGCTCGCTAGGCGGGTGACCTTGAGCCGGACTTAGGCGCTGCGCCGGCCGCTTCGCGGCTTCTGATTGGCTAGCAGGCTGTGGCGCGCGACTCAAATCGTGGCGCGCGCGCGCGCGCACACACACACCAACGATCGGCGACCCTAAACGCGTCGTCCGGTAGGACGACTGACCGACGATGCACCAAGACCGTGGCCCGGTTCAAGTGATGCGTGGCGGCAATGGTCGGGCGAGCCATATCGACGCAGACCTCACTGCTGCTCCAACCCGACTGCACTAGTGCCGCATTGCAACTCCCGACTGGCAGGTCCGGACTGCGCTCCAGAATCGTTCCAACCAACTGGCAGATCCGAACACGCAACCCGACCTCGCTTACGACAGACAACGACCGGGAAGTAATAGCAGTCGATCAAAAATACTGCGGGAGGGGATACATCGATACGCGATGCTAACGCCGCTCACGGCCAGGCAAAGCAGCAACTCAGTGACAATAGTAATTAAAATTAACGTAGTGAGGTGGAAGTACGTTAAAGACAACGTGTAAAATACATGATGGCGGGAAAACGAACCAACCACGGCTCAAACAGCAGTGTCGCCTGTCTGCAGGAGCGTGGTACTCTTGTCACGAGTGCTGTCTGTTCAGGTAGATTTTTAAGCTTACTCAAGGCGGGTGGGTGGTATCAAGGGTTTTGCCGATCTGAAGGACTTAGAAGGGCCCCGTGCCATTCATTTTACTCACGCATCTGTCCAAGAAATTCACAGTGCCGTAGACACTGGCGAGCAGATTGATGCCGTATTCCTGGACTTCAGGAACGCATTTGATACGGTTCCGCACTTACGTTTAGTGAAAAAAATACGAGCTTACGGAATATCGGACCAGGTTTGTGATTGGATTCAGGATTTCCTAGAAGAAAGAACACAACATGTCATTCTTAACGGTTCAAAATCTGCAGATGTAGAGGTAATTTCGGGAGTACCGCAAGGAAGCGTGATAGGACCTTTATTGTTTACAATATACATAAATGACTTAGTTGACAACATCGGTAGCTCCGTGAGGCTATTTGCAGATGACACGGTTGTCTACAAGAAAGTAGCAACATCAGAAGACTCGTACGTACTCCAGGAAGACCTGTAGAGGATTAATGAATGGTGCGACAGCTGGCAGCTTTCCCTAAACGTAGATAAATGTAATATAATGCGCATACATAGGGGCAGAAATCCATTCCAGTACGATTATGCCATAGGTGGTAAATCATTGGAAGCGGTAACGTCCGTAAAATACTTAGGAGTTACTATCCGGAGCGATCTGAAGTGGAATGATCACATAAAACAAATAGTGGGAAAAGCAGGCGCCAGGTTGAGATTCATAGGAAGAATTCTAAGAAAATGTGACTCATCGACGAAAGAAGTAGCTTACAAAACGCTTGTTCGTCCGATTCTTGAGTATTGCTCATCAGTATGGGACCCTTACCAGGTTGGATTAATAGAAGAGATAGACATGATCCAGCGAAAAGCAGCGCGATTCGTCATGGGGACATTTAGTCAGCGCGAGAGCGTTACGGAGATGCTGAACAAGCTCCAGTGGCGGACACTTCAAGAAAGGCGTTACGCAATACGGAGAGGTTTATTATCGAAATTACGAGAGAGCACATTCCGGGAAGAGATGGGCAACATATTACTACCGCCCACATATATCTCGCGTAATGATCACAACGAAAAGATCCGAGAAATTAGAGCAAATACGGAGACTTACAAGCAGTCGTTCTTCCCACGCACAATTCGTGAATGGAACAGGGAAGGGGGGATCAGATAGTGGTACAATAAGTACCCTCCGCCACACACCGTAAGGTGGCTCGCGGAGTATAGATGTAGATGTAGATGTAGATGTGAGCAAATCCCGCCCCATCGCCGTGATCGCTCCACAGAAGACCTCGAAGTACGAGGGATGAAAAAGCATAAATACCTTTTGCTGCGTCCTATCACGCTGAAATTTCGTCGAATGGTATTGAATGGCCCCTATACACCAGAGCAAAAATTGCGGTCGTGCTGCATTCCAAACGGGTCAGACCACATTTAATGGGGATGCAGCCCCATAATGTCCTTAGAGAAAAATTGGAAGTCCGAGGGTGTTAGCAGTGTCAAAGGTTGCCTAAGACGTCTTCTTGTTACTAATCGCACTGCGAACTCATCGACCCGACGTGTGTGGGAATCAACGCCCTAGATACAGGGGTAGTTTCAATGGCGCCCTTTATTACACCCCTTGAGCCTTTTCGTGCCGATTCTTGGGGACAAGGCTTGTGCAGTGTTTTCCTCGCCACTCATAACAAAACAGCGTGATTTCAACACTGTGCGTCGAGTTTCTAACCTCTATGGCGGAAGAGTTTGTGGTGTCACAGCCAGACAGCACACTTGCTGGGTCTTAGCTTAAATCGGCCGCGGTCCATTAGTACATGTCGGACCCGCGTGTCGCCACTGTGTGATCGCAGACCGAGCGCCACCACACGGCAGGTCTCGAGAGACGTACAAGAACTCGCCCCAGTTGTACGACGACGTTGCTAGCGCCTATACGGACGAAGCCTTTGCTCTCATTTGCCGAGAGACAGAATAGCCTTCAGCTAAGTTAATGGCTACGACTTAGCAAGGCGCCATTAGCCTTACATAGATTGATAGTTATCGTATGAAATGTCTCATCAAGAATGCTGTATTCACAACAAGGATAAATAAAAGTTAAGTATTAGAGGAGCTGCATACTTTTCTTATTAGAATTCACTACTTATCCTGTTCCAGAATTCACGCCCGTCTGCGTTAGATAGCGTGCATTTCGGCCTCCTCTATCTACAAGGTGTAGGCACATTCACCAACACATCAGAGTTAAAAGCAGAGGTAAATTGTAGATAAGAGAGGCTCTGAAGGCCTTAAGATCGACGGTGGCGATGGGCAGAATTCTGGTGAAGTCTAGTGCGAGTGTGACACCATTAACCTGCCTTACACGTCACATCAGTTTCTCAACTGTGGTCTTTTTCCGTATTGTGCCGACATCTTGCTGTTTGAAACGTCGTCGATCCCGAGGATGATCTGCAGGGCATTACCTGTCTGCACCATTAAAGAGAAACGTTGTACGCACCTTTGAGCAAATTTTTAAATTAAACCTCGCAATGGGTTGAAGTACAAGTGCTCTGAGGTAAAGAGATCGACACAGGATAGAATTTAGTAACGGGCTGTATGAAAGCATTCAGAAAAAAACAAAAGAAATGGTTATTTATGGTTTAACAATTGCGAGTGTTATGTCGACTGTCTGACTGCATGGGTATCCCCATCTCATTTTGGTGTTATACCACATAACTGTTACACTATGGTGTTCTTTCAAGCATACTAGTATCTAAGTGTTTCTGAATCTGGTTGAGCTCACTCATTACAGATGATATATTAATGATCAGTGATGTATAAATGTGGAATTAGCAGCCCGGATGTACTGCTTAAAACATACTGCTCAAAAAATATTGCAACTGAAGCGCTAAGTGTTCTGATCCAGTGAGGAGCGACATTTATGTTTTTGACGGATTACTCCCCACTACAGTTGGGCAGCCTTGCCTATGCTTTAGACATGCAGCGGGGATGACACTTATTCCCGTCAGCTGGCACTCACGCCTCGCTGTGTTGCTAATTTATGGCTGTCAGCTATAGGCACTGTTGCGCCCCGCCCATGCCACACAGCACGCATTTGTCTAACGTCGGTGGCAGCCCTCTGGCTGGGAGGACTAAAATTAATCTCCAAAGCGCGGAAGTTGCAACAAATGGCACATCACACGTAAAAACTGAGAAATACACTACTGGCCATTAAAATTGTTACACAAAGAAGAAATGCAGATGATAAACGCGTATTCATTGGACAAATATGCTAGAACTGACATGTGATTACATATTCACGCAGTTTGGGTGCATAGATCCTGAGAAATCAGTACCCACAACAACCACCTCTGGCCGTAATAACGGCCTTGATACGTCTGCAAATTGAGTCAAACAGAGCTTGGATGGCGTGTACAGGTACAGCTGCCCATGAAGCTTCAACACGATACCACAGTTCATCAAGAGTAGTGACTGACGTATTGTGACGAGCCAGTTGCTCGGCCACCATTGCCCAGACAGTTGGTGAGAGATCTGGAGAATGTACTGACCAGGGCAGCAGTCGAACATTTAATGTATCCAGGAAGGCCGTAGAGGACCTGCAACATGCGGTCGTGCATTATCCTGCTGAAATGTAGGGTTTCGCAGGGATCGAATGAAGGGTAGAGCCACGGGTCGTAACACATCTGAAATGTAACGTCCACTGTTCAAAGGGCCGTCAGTGCGAACAAGAGGTGACCGAAACGTGTAACCAATGGCACCCCATACCATCACGCCGGGTGATACGCGAGTATGGCGATGACGAATACACGTTTCCATGATGCAGTAAACAGAACCTTCATTCATCCCAAAAATGACGTTTTGCCATTCGTGCAGCCAGGTTCGTGGTTGACTACACCATCGCAGGCGCTCCTGTCTGTGATGCAGTGTCACGCGAAACAGCAGCCTTCATCTCTGAGCTTATAGTCCATGCTGCTACAAACGTCGTCGAACTGTTCGTGCAGATGGTTGTTGTCTTGCAAACGTCCCCATCTGTTGACTCAGGGATCGAGACGTGGCTGCACTATCCGTTACAGCCAAGCGGATAAGATGCCTGTCACCTCGACTGCTAGTGATTCGAGGCCGTTGGGATCTAGCACGGCGTTTCGTATTACCATCTTGCACCCACCGACTCCATATTCTGCTAACAGTCATTCGATATGGACCAACGCGAGCAGCAATGTCGCGATACGATAGACCGAAATCGCGATAGGCTACAGTCTGACCTTTATCAAAGCCGGAAACGTTATGGTACGTATTTCTCCTCCTTACACGAGGCATCACAACAACATTTCACACGGAAACGCCGATCAATTGCTGTTTGTGTATGAGAAATCAGTTGGAAACTTTTCTCATGTCAGCACGTTGTAGGTGTCGCCACCGGCGACAACCTTGTGTGAATGCTCTGAAGAGATATGCAAATGATTATCACAGCATCTTCTTCCTGTGGGTTCAATTTCGCGTCTGTAGCACTTCGTGGTGTACCAATTTTAATAGCCAGTAGTCCAAATGAGAAGATTTCACCTATCAGGAAATTTTGTGATCTGATGAAGTTTTTTTGCTGAAAAGTTTGGAGAGAAGTTTATAGCTTTGGAGACAGTCATGAAGGCGTTCATTTACTATTCAAGGTACAAGAAGCAAAAAGTCACGTTACACAACTCTCGCACCTTTTATGATGAAACATTTTTCAATGAGGACAAATTCCTACTGGACTTCCACAGGGTTTAATTCTGGGAACAGTCTTACTGTTGCTAAAAATTTTCGCATGAACCCTGTAGGATTGACAGATCACATCAATGGAGATAACTTGTATTAAACAGAAAATGTTTGTAGAAACTTCTCAGCGACGCTAGGTGCCTTTGTATTGAATTTGTTGGCTGTGGGATGAAGAAGTTTCACTGAACTCGTTGAGTCTGTTAACCAGGTGTCCTGTATTTTCATACTGCCTGTATCAGCAGAGTGACTTTCAACGGGAAGATCTTATGAAAAAGTGTCTCTAAACAGATAAAAATATTTTAGCAGCGAATCAGAAACTTTACTTTTGCCTGGCCTACAACATGAACGGCCAAGAATTCGGGATGAGAAAAGTTCCCCTGCTCATTTGCCAGAGCTCCCTCGGCTGGCTGCATACGTCCACCACCACCGTGTCACACTGTCTGAGTGCCACGAGGGAGGAGAGAAGGAAACTGCTGAACTTTGGTTTCATATTTCTCGACAATTTGTATCACAAACAATACAAAAAAACTTTGTGTTCTGCGTTACGGCAGGTCTTGTCATGGGGGAAGCCTCGTCAGAGAGGTTCACCGCACGAGTGTCTAGGGAAGTGATTCCAGTGGTTAGGTTGCCTTCCACTGATGATGATGAAATGATAATTAGAACAACACAACACCCAGTCCCTGAGCGGAGAAAATCTCCGACCCAGCCGGGAATCGAACCCGGGCCCTTGGGCGTGACAGACACCCATGCTGACCACTCAGCCCTGTGGGCGGACCAAACAATACATTTCTTCAGTATTATTTAATTATTTTTGGAGCTGAACATACAATATACATATTTTTTTTTTTTTATCTTGTAAACTCTGATGGCATATAGACAGACGCAGACAATTTCACAGGTTTCAACAGTCAGGTTGCCACGTAATCGTCACTTATTTAGTTTCATAACAGAGAAGAGCCTTTCTCACACATATGTGACCCAAATATTTTATCACGTTTGCAACCTTCTTACCGAGACGCGGAAACTCCCCCTGAGGTAAACAATGTAGACTTCGTGGACAGTTTTAACGTAACAATTTGTCTTTCAAATGAGACACTGCAGATCAATTAGTTTCATCTGCACATCCACAAGGGTGCTTTTAACGCAGACGATGCCGAAAATAGCTCAAAAAGATACGTAAGATTGGCAGTGTCCTCAGAACGTTTGGAAAACTAGCCTTCTAATTGCTTCAGAGAATTCCTCAAACCACACGGTTTCCTTAATGCCAGTAAGCCTAGGTATATTGATGGTGTTCTATGTCAGAATATGTCCATTCCACAGAGCAGTTTTCTTTCTAAATGCATCACGTCAGAAGTAAGCTGTTTCTCACCCTACAATGTCTTCCTGTGGGCAGTGTGCAGCCGAGTCACTTTAAATACAAGGTCTACAATCCATTCTGCTCTCCTTTTTCTTTCACAAATTCAACAATAGCGGATTTTAAATCGAAAAACCGTTCCAGGCATTACTCTTGACCTAACCAACATACTTTGCAGTAATATATGTCTCGTTATACTTCATTCAATTACATCGAAAACTTTGGAACTAACAGAGGAATAACGAGTGTGACTTCAGACAATTTACTACTCACACGACGAATTTTATCTCGTGCTCCACACCTACAAGTTTAGTGCAGACTACTTCTTATTGTATAGAACAATGAATCATGCCCGTCTGTTGTAACATTTTGGTCTTTTATCTTCAACTAAATCTTTAAATTCTTTCTTTAGTGCCAGTCTCTAATAAATTTGCAGCATCTGTCGATTATGCGACTATATGTCGCATAACAGATATTGAGACTCCTTATCATTCTCTTCTGTCATTCCCATTCATTGTTGAAGGTTTGTGATGATACATCGCTAGACTCCCTCTTTTTGTGCAAACAGCTACTGGACGTGTGAACTTCTTTTATACCACTAAGAAATGGCGAAGTGTAAACAGCAACGCATCATGATTCTACTGAAGCGAAAGAAGTTGTGCTTACCGAAAAGTTCCGCAGCGCAGTGCTAAATGAAATGTGGTATAGTACTGACTACTTACGAGAATTGCCGAATAAAGTCGAGACAGAATGAACCTCATCCTACAAGCTTGCAGCTTCGCAGGCAGTCCTGAAACTTACCTACCCCTTCTCACGCCGACTGAATGAGTGGATTATAGGCAACACACGTTGCATGTGCACATCGCAAGCCGGCCGCTGTGGCCGAGCGGTTCTAGGCGCTTCAATCCGGAACCGCGCTGCTGCTACGGTCGCAGGTTCAAATCCTGCCTCGGGCATGGGTGTGTGTGATGTCCTTAGGTTAGTTAAGTTTAAGTAGTTCTAAGTCTAGGGGGCTGATTAGCTCAGAAGTTAAGTCACATAGTGCTTAGAGCCATTTGACCTACTTTGCGCATCGCAGAGTACATACCCTGTTTTGTATCCCGCAACACTTTTCTTCTTGGTGCACTTTCAGATCCAATACAATAATAGCAAAATCGAGTTCCGGCACTTAATATTCCCCCCAACAATCCAAGTACCCTGCTGAGCCACTACATCCCTATCCCATGTTCCATGCACATTCATCCGTATCCATCCTTCCCCTCTAGAACTCCAACCAACTCCCACACCCGTCTCGAGAAGTACGGCACACACCTTTCTTCCACTTTCGGCCCCTCATCGTTCCTCCCACTAAGTGACTTTAAGTCACTACCTCCGGTTGTACAAGGCCCATATACAGCATGTGATAAAAAGTATCCGTACACCTGGCTGAAAATGACTTACAAGTTCGTGGGGCCCTCCATCGTTAATGATGGAATTCAATATGGTGTTGGCTCACATTCACCGGTTCGTACTATCCTCTGCTGTTCAACACAGGACTTCATGCTAAAACTTAATGTTGAATAAATTGAAGTTGGAAATAACGTTGAGTGTATGCCTGAGTCAAATTGGGCAGCATCTAAACCACTATTGGAACCTGTCTTACAAGCCAAAACTCGCGTTTCTTTCGTTAATTTGCTACGGGTAATGTGCCGTAATTGATTACCCTTCACTAGAATTGCTATCATGGTCGAAAATAGAAAACTACTTCACTTATTATTAGTACTGAGAATATTTCCCACTACTGGTCATTAAAATTTCTACACCACGGAGATGACATGATACAGACGAGAAATTTAACCGACAGGAAGGAGATGCTGTGATAAGAAAATGATTAGCTTTTCAGAGCACTCACACAAGGTTGGCGCCGGTGGCGACACCTACAACGTGCTGACATGAGGAAAGTTTCCAACCGATTTCTCATACACAAACAGCAGTTGACCGGCGTTGCCTGGTGAAACGTTGTTGCCTCGTGTAAGGAGGAGAAATGCGTACAATCACGTTTCCGACTTTGATAAAGGTCGGATTATAGCCTATCGCGACTGAGGTTTATCGTATCGCGACATTGCTGCTCGCGTTTGTGGAGATCCAATGACTGTTTGCAGAATATGGAATCGGTGGGTTGAGGAGGGTAATACGGAACGCCGTGCTAGATCCCAACGGCCTCGTATCACTAGCAGTCGAGATGACAGGCATCTTATCCGCATGGCTGTAACGGATCTTGCAGCCACGTCTCGATCCCTGAGTCAACAGATGGGGACGTTTGCAAGACAACAACAGTCTGCACGAACAGTTCGACGACGTTTGCAGCAGCGTGGACTATCAGCTCGGAGACGATGGCTGCTGTTACGTTTGACACTGCATCACACACAGGAGCGCCTGCGATGGTGTACTCAACCACGAACCTGGGTGCACGAATGGCAAAACGTCATTTTTTGGGATGAATGAAGGTTCTGTTTACAGCATCATGATGGTCGCATCCGTGTTTGGCGACATCGCAGTGAACGGATATTGGAAGCGTGTATTCGTCATCGCCATACTGGCGTATCACCCGGCGTGATGGTACGGGGTGCCACTGGTTACACGTCTCAGTCACGTCTTCTTCGCATTGATGGCACTTTGAATTTCAGATGTTTTACGACCCGTGGCTCTACCCTTCACTCTATCCCTGCGAAGCGCTACATTTCAGCAGGATAATGCACGACCGCATGTTGCAGGTCCTGTACGGGCCTTTCTGGATACAGAGAGTGTTCGACTGCAGCCCTGGCCAGCACATTCTCCTGATCTCTCACCAACTGAATACATCTGGTCAATATAGGCAGAGCAACTGCCTCGTCACAATACGTGACAGTGTAATCACATGTCAGTTCCAGTATAATATATTTATCTAATGAATGCCGGTTTATCATCTGCATTTCCTCTTGGTTTAGCAATTTTAATGGCCGGTAGTGTAGGCCGGTTAAATAGCAGATGGGATATTCAATTGAGAGACCCTTTGTAGCGTACATTGTGACTGATCCAGAATCGACTACGTTTCGAGCTCTATCGGCTAGGAAATCTTCAGTCTAACTATCGAGCCGGTACGATATTCCGTGCGCTTGTATTTCATGCACCAGGCGATAGTGAATGAGAGACAGCCGCTTGCGACATCTACACGTACAAAGGAGATAGCGTTCCCTCGCTATCGCGTTGCTGCTTGTCAGAGGGGGCAACCGGCTGTTAATAATATCAATCTGCCAGTTCTCGGTGCCACACCGCGCTGCGCCACCATTCGCCTGGGCGTCGGCGTACGGACCGGACTCTTGCCACACAATGAGCGTGTCGGCGCATGCGCGCCTGTGATCATCCGCCTTTGTGACGGGACACGGCCAGCCCAGCCCAGCCCGTTAATAGGAGAGCGCGGCAGTCGCGGATGGCGACGATCCGCTTTGACCGGCCGCGTCGAGACAGACGCACCACAGCGCGCTGCCCTTTGCCGCGTCCCAGTGCAAGTGCAACGCCACTGCACACGGCTGCATTCCGTAACCCAGACTGCTCGCGCATCGGACGAGCAAAGCAACGCAGAAGTCACGAGCACTGCGTTATACGACTCCCGATACGGTAAAAGGAAAACCGAGAATGAATGCATTTCTACTTCATGGCGTGCTGGTACAGCAACTACTATGCGGAGTGTGGTGAAAATGAAACGTCCCCTTAGAAAACTTAATGAACTACTGTGCTGATAAACCTCGTACATTATTTGATTTTCCAACAGCTGAGCAAAACTGAACGTACTCAGACATTACTCTCTTTACTTATTCTGATCAACACTAAACTGACACACAATATTTTTAGCGCAACGTAATCTGACTTTGAAAAATCCCTATAAAAGAATGGCCCTGACTAACAATAACCTATACCTTTGATGAATCACTTACCTCACAAAAATCTTCGTTACGCCAACTACTGCAATACAGCGAGCGCCAATACTACCAGCTAAATAAAAGATTCAATCTACTGAAGGCACTAACTACTGATAGGCATAGTTAGCAAATGAAAGATTTTGATAGAGAACAAACAATGTATTTACGTAATAGTGTTCAAAAGTCATCTCATATATATATATATATATATATATATATATATATCAGTTCATGTCATCCAGTCTTACAAATTTACTGTCTCTGATCTACACACGTCCAGATCATCCGCCCTCAAAACTCCGCCATCTCTCTCCCCACATCCACCACTGCTGGCGGCTCACCAACTGCGCAACGCTACGCGCTGTTAACAGCCAACTGCCCAACACTACAATAGCAATTTCCAACCATGCCACCCAGCCACAGACTGCACACAGCACAGCCAGTGATTTTCATACAGAGCGCTACGTGGCGGTGGCGTTACCAATATAAGAACCTAAACAGCATACTTACAAAAACAACAGTCTTGGTTGCAGAATTGGTTTTATTGATTTATTTATTTATGACGCGCGTGTCGTCTAATACAAAACTGACCAATAGCGTAAGGTGCCCTATTTTCGGATGGTGGCCTAATTCCGGGTAGTTGGGTATTTACTCCCCAGCACTGGTACAGATGCAGAGACTAGCTGAAATCCTTGTGGCTCCTCCATTTTAGTGTCCTGCTAACAGTCAAGCACATCAGTCAGTAACTGCGCTGCCCCTTCCGCCGGAGGTTCGAGTCCTCCCTCGGGCATAGGTGTGTGTGCTGTCTTTAGCGTAAGTTAATTTAAGTAGTCTATAAGTCTAGGGACCGATGACCTTAGCAGTTTGGTCCCTTAGAAATTCACACACAATTGAACATTGAACATCAGTCGCGTTCTGTGCTCGCAGTTAACTTTTTTACTTAATACCTTACATTTGAATTTAACACTCTGTAGACAAATCTTATGCATCCCTGCTGCATGGTAAGCAGTTTGATATTTTAGTGTTATTTATTAGTGATAAACTAGATACACGAAAAAAAATTTGGATCACCTCAGTTCCCAGATCTCCTGAAGATAGATGTTGCATATTGTATCACAGACACAGTCCCTTTGACTGTTCATGGATGTCACTAAACCCGCCCAAAGACGTAAACAAACATGCATGAGCAGCGTCTATTAGAGGGGTCCGACAGCCGATCACTTCCATTCATTCCATCAGGAAGGAGGTAAACGGCTCGAATTGTCTGTAGTTCAACCATGCCTAGACGATCAATACCGCGGTTCGATCGAGTCCGCATTGTTACTATGTGCCAAGAAGGGCTCTCAACAAGGGAAGTGTCCAGGCGTCTCGGGGTGAACCAAAATATTTAAATGTGTGTGAAATCTTATGGGACTTAACTGCTAAGGTCATCAGTCCCTAAGCTTACACACTTCATAACCTAAATTATCCTATGGACAAACACACACACCCATGCCCGAGGGAGGACTCGAACCTCCGCCGGGACCAGCCGCGCAGCCCATGACTGCAGCGCCCCAGACCGCTCGGCTAATCTCGCGCGGCTCGGGGTGAACCAAAGCGATGATGTTTGGACATGGAGGAGATACATAGAGACAGGAACTGTCGATGACATGCCTTGCTCGGGCCGTCCAAGGGCTACTACTGCAGTGGATGACCACTATCTACGGATTACGGCTCGCAGGAACCCTGACAGCAACGCCACCATGTTGAATAATGCTTTTTGTGGAGCCACGGGACGTCGTGTTACGACTCAAACTGTGTGCAATGAGGTACATGATGCGCAACTTCACTCCAGACGTCCATGGCGAGGTCCATCTTTGCAACCACGACACCATGCAGTGCGGTACAGATGGGCCCAACGTCAATCCGAAAGGACCGTTCAGGTTTGGCATAACACTCTCTTCGCCGATGAGTGTCGCATATGCCCTCAACACAGACAATCGAAGGAGACATGTTAGGAGGCAACCCGGTCAGGCTGAACGCCTTAGACAAACTGTCCAGCGAGTGTTGCAAGGTGAAGGTTTCCTGCTGTTTTGGGGTGGCATTATGTGGGGCCGACGTAGACTGCTGGTGGTCACGGAAGGCGCCGTAACGGCTCTACGATACGTGAATGCCATGCTTCGACCATATCGGTAGCATATTGGCGAGGCATTTGTCTTCATGGACGACAATTCGCGCCCTCATCGTGCACATCCTGTGAATGACTTCCTTCAGGATAACGACATCGCTCGACTAGGCTGACCAGCATGTTCTCCAGATATGAACCCTATCGAACATGCCTGGGATAAATTGAAAAGGGCTGTTTATGGACTACGTGACCTACCAAACACTGTGAGGGATCTACAGCAAATCACCGTTGAGGAGTAGGAAAATCTGGACCAACAGTGCCTTGATGAACTTGTGCATAGTATACCACGACGCATACAGGCATGCATCAATGCAACAGGGCGTGCTACTGAGTATTAGAAGTACCAGTGTGTACTGCAATCTGGAACACCACCTCTGAAGGTCTCGCTGTATAGTAGTGCAACATGCAATGTGTAATTTTCATATGCAATAAAAAGGGTGGAGATGATATTTATGTTGATCTCTATTCCTATTTTCTGTAAAGGTTCCGGAGCTCTCCTAACCGAGGTGATGAAACACTTTTGATGTGTGTATATTTTTGAGGCTTGTGAGTAGCTTTTAAATGCAAAAATTCATTAAACATTTCTGTAGTTCGGCCATGTTTCACAAGTGGTACAGGTGCCTAATTTAGATCATCTGACAAAAGAGTCCCTTGAAAGATTTGGCTTTTTATTTCCTTTCAGAAGATATTTTGGAAGAAAAGAAAGTGTTGGGCAGAGAAAATTATGAGGAAGGGAGTGGAAGGCATTAGAAATAAAGAAATGGTATTCTTAAAGGGGTCCAAAGTGTTTCAAGTACCAAAAGCTACATCTTTAGATGACGTTAAGGCAGGAAACCTGGAAGAGTAACTGGGCTCTGTCTTAGGCAGAAAAGGTGCCTTTGGAACAGAATAGCCTTCAGCTCAAGATAAGCTAAAATGCAAGAAGGCAATTTTAGATGAACTGGCAGAATCTCCTAAAAGGGAAGAACATGAAAGCACTCACAAGACCAGCCAGAATAATACAAATGTGGCTGAAATGAGTAGGCGACAAAGGAAATCGACAAGTGAGTTATCATCTGCTGAAAACTCCGACAGTTCTGTTTCCCTTGGCTCGACAGATGATAAAGTCAGCGCAAATGAGGAGTACATCTATTGTTCTGTCCTATATCGAGAAGATAAATCTGCGAATATTATATAAGGTGTTTAAGATGTTTGCGTTGGTTACATGAACTGTGTGTTGGGACTGAGAAACGTGGCTGGAAGGTGTACAAATGTGATGTAAATGATAGCTTCAGTGCAGTTATAAGTGTATCATTATTGCAATGAAATTGTAGTACCTCAACATTACTTTTTGTAATAAAACAATGCTCCTGTAGCTAGCAAATCTTGAAGTTTCCTCATGAAATAACACTATCCGAAATTAAGAACAATACTGCCTGAAAATGCGCATGCTTACAACATACTCTCCAAAATGCACAAATTTCATTGACAGAAATTATCAAATGTAATCTGTTGACTTTCGCTATAAAAGTTATTATATAATCCAAATCTATTATGTTTTACATACATCAGTCACTTTCTGGGGCTCTCAGCTGATTTTTAACCACTCATATGCTTAGATTTACTTAGTTATCCGAAAATAGGACACCTTACCCTATGGTGTTGGTAAGTGTCTTTTTGATACTGCACCTGCAAGGCTATGGGGTGTTACGCTTTTAACATATGACGTGAGCACTTACTTGTTTCGATTTATTGTACTGTATACGATGACTACAATCTATTTTTGCCGAAGCTCTAATTGTGACTCCCAAAACCCGCTTACTAACTTTGTGCTGTTCAATCTGAAAATCCCTTGTGTCAGGTGAAACGTGTGTCACGAATAAATAAAGGAAAAAATACGAGTTCTGCAATTAAGACTGTCGTTTTCATAACTGAGAATGGTATTTACCCGGGAGATAGGCAGATCAAAAGAGAATGGCGTTATGGGAGAGGCAGAACGTTTGTAGTTTAACTTTGTGGGAAATACTGAAGCTATGACGTTAATAAAAGTAAACAAAATTTTATTGTAAGACATACTGCTATTTTTGATGCTTTAAGGTATCAGTATTGTACTCCACGCTTATCACTGGCTTCTGGAACTTGAGAAGTCGAGAGCGCCTTTTTTCTGCGAGAGCACTGTCTCGCTGTTCGGTCTCAACAATGGCCCAGCAGTAGTATTCACGCACCGTCTTGGTGTGTGCCAGCGTCTCCGGATTGAACTTTCAAAATTCCCCCTTACCGGACAAAAAAATTCTCCACAATGACACAATTTCGGTAACTTTTCTCAAATATCTTAAACCTACTTTTTCTTTTAAACTATTATTTATTATCAGTGTTGGCAGCTTGAAGAGATGGAATTGTGTGTTAAGGGACGTAAAATTACCCACATACCACAAAATTTTAGTAAATAAACTAAAATTTTTAACTTGTAAACAAAGATAACAGCCTGGTCATAGAAAATATAAAACCTGCTCTAGTGACACGAAATTTGATTTCTTTGTGCTAAAATTCATTGTGCGTTTGGCTTACCATTAGCGGACCACCTATATCTCAAGTAGCAACCCAACTGCTCTATTCACAGCGTTACAGTGAACACGTAAAATCTGTGAATGTGTTTTTTACTTACAGCTTCTGAAGACTCTTAAGCGTCGATCTGTCGTTACCTTACATTTATTTATAACAAATCAAACCAACACCAATAAGTTTTCGAGATATCCTCAATGCAACATACAAGGGTTGGAAGTTTAATAGTGGAAACTACTTATTTACAGCTCATAAAAACAGATACGTGTTTCAAAGTTTTACTGACCTTTAAAGTAGTCATCAGCATTGTGTATAACCCGTTGGCAGCGACGTGGAAATCATTGGATACTCTTAGAAGTGCCAGTTCTGTTGACAGTTCGAGCGGCGCGGTATATTTCTCGACGAGTTTGTAGCAGTTCTGATGCGAATGCGGTGAAGTGTTTCCTTCAGTTTAGAAAGTGAGTTGAACTTACGAGGGGAGTGCAGTAGGTGGTATAGCACTTAGCAGCCACATCAGTCACACAAATCAGTAACAGCTTGCACTGTACGTGCTTGGGCATTGTCCTGCAAAATGATGGTCAGGTCCTGCTGAAAGTGTCATCACTTCTGTCTCTAAGCTGGTGGTAGGTTGTGTTCCAAAAATGAACAGCATAGAGACAGAAGTGATGACGCTTTCTGCAGGACCTGACCATCATTTTGCAGGACAATGCTCAAGCACGTACAGTGCAAGCTGTTACTGATTTGTTTGACTGATGGGGCTGCTAAGTGCTATACCACCTACTGCACTCCCCTGACGTAAGCCCTCGTTACGTTGAACTCGATTTCTAAACTGAAGGAAACACTTCACGGCATTCACGTTACGGCATTCACTTCAGAACTGCTACAAAATCGTCGGGCAGTAGACCACGTCGCTCGAAATGTCAACACAGCTGGCACTGCTGAGCGTATCCTATGACTTCCACATTGTTGACAACGGGTTATACACAATGCTGGTGACTAATCTGAAGCTCAGTAAAACTTTGAAACACGTATGTGTTTGTACGAGCCGTAAATACATAGTTGCCACTATTAAAGTTCCAACCCTCGTACTTTCATAGGATATAAGTTTTAATATAAAACGCATCAAATGCGAGATTCAACTGAAATGACGAAATCCAATATCACGTCTCCTTAGAAATCGATATGACAACGAAGGTCGATAGATTTCCCAAACAATCGAAATTAGTCATAAACACGTGTCAGAGATGTCACGGAAAGGTAGACCGCGGTGAGCCTAATGCCTCCCACGTAAGGAAAAGTGTTTCCATTGATTTGCAGAGAGAATGACATCTGCTGAATATCTAGGAAACTAATTATGTGATTTGAATGCAGGACTGTGCATCCCGCCACATTTACCCACCCGAACCCGCTTGCTGCCCACCACTCCGTCCAGTTTCCCGCACCGTGGGCAGTCGAATTCAGCTGTACCGCGTACAGAGTGCGCGAGCCAAGATGCGCTGTCGAGGCCCGTGGCTCGTGGGGTACCCCGGCGAGCCCGAATGTCAACAGGGCTCGGTGCAACAGGAGAACTGACAGTGAAGGGAAAGCGGGAATGACTGGCTTCACACGAACGAATTTGCTTTCTGAATCGTCGGCAGCCCTCTGAGAATTGTGAAGATCTGATATGCTAGGAAGAGGGTATTCTCGATACTTTGTAAAGAAAAATTACTGTATATTAAGGTAGTATCTTTTTCCGAAAGAACAGATACCATTGATGACCGTACAGCTTCTCTAAAATGAAATGATAATGAAACCGACACCCTAGCAGCAAACAGGCGTTGATATACATAATTGGGGACATGTTGAAAATGTGTGCCCGACCGGGACTCGAACCCGGGATCTCCCAACTCGTTCATATACGTAATTGGGGACATGTTGAAAATGTGTGCCCGACCGGGGCTCGAACCCGGTATCTCCCAACTCGTACGGGACTTGGGAGATTAACCTGCCACGAGTAATGAGAGTGACAGGCAAACATCTATTAGGCGCACTACGATTGTAGTCGTGTGGACATGTTGGGAATGTGGGTCTCACGGGGAGCGTGCAAGGGATAAGTCCCTGCAGGCGCATTATCTTCTGTGCCCTTGGTGGCTCAGATGGGTAGCCCGCACTGTAGCTCAGCGGGTTTGGTCAGAGGGTTCGCTGCCTTCTGTAATAAAAAAAAGTGAGTCAATCGATCAACAACGAACTTAAACGGGTGTCTTACGACGTCCGCCCCCAGCAGATGCAACGAACGAAAGTGAACAAAAAATAAGACAAAAAAAAGGGATGGATAGAGCGTCTGCCATGTAAGCAGGAGATTCCGGGTTCAAGTACCGGTCGGGGCACACATTTTGAACATGTCCCCAATGATGTATATCACGCCTGTTTGCAGCTAGGGTGTCGATTTAATTATCATTTAAAAAATAACTGTAAATATGAGATAATGGATGCAACACAGTAATGCGAAATACATAATGAGCATAGTGCAAGCAACATTTTATAGGTTTATACAATTCATCTTTCCTTTTTCCGTTTCTTTCTCGGCCCTCCACGTTTCTGAGCTCATTTCTTAAGCTTCATCTCATATTTTGTAGCTAAGTTTTTATTGCACTTCGGTCCACAGGCGGAATATCGTCTACAAATCGTCTGTTTTTTGTATTCTTGTCCGCGTGTTCCTGGCGTGGTCAGTGGTTCATTGCTTAGGCACACTGGTCAGGCTTGTTGCTGCAGAAATCCGCCGGGTGCATCCAGATAATGCGGCTAGATACGTTGTTCTGAGAACTGTAGCTGAAGACCTCAAAGTCGCGTCTCCACTAATGCTCAGAGATCGCAGGTGCTACAGAAGCCGTCGCTAACATCCACAGCCTTATGCAGACACCTTTGCGCAAGAGGTGAAGTGCTCACAATTTAAGCAGCTCTCAATTGTTATGGTCTCGAGAAGCTGTTCCTTTTCATTTACACTTCATGTGGATTTTATAACCATTGTGTCGCCCGAAAGATTGCGAATCGAGTTTTTGTTACTAGACAGAGCAGGGAGATATTCTTTGACAGTTTTTCCAAACCCTTCAAATGTTCTTTAGTTATGTTCTGAGCAGTTTCGTCTGAAGTAAGATGGCCGTCCGCTGTGGCGGAGCAGTTCTAGGCGCTTCAGTCCGGAACCGCGCTGCTGCTAGTGCCGCAGGCTCGAATCCTGCCTCGGGCATGGATGTGTGACGTCCTTAAGTTAGTTAGGTTTAAATAGTCCTAAGTCTAGGGGACTGATGACCTCAGATGTTAAGTCCCATAGAGCTTAGAGTCATTTGAACATTTTTTTGAACTAAGATGAATTTCTATTAAAAAATCGTGAAAGGTATCGTTGCACTCAATTTGATTGCAATTTAAAGAGATTTCCGAAACTGTAAGGTTTTGAATGAACGACTAAACATGGTCGTTCGCAGTACAAAGTTTTGTATTTGATTCTTGAAGTAATAAATTTGAAGTTTTGATAAAAAAAAAAAAAAGCCTGACAAATAAGCCAGCCTGAAGTCAGACTTTGCCTCTGGGAAAGTGTAGTTGACTAGAAAAGATAAACTTCGTACAGTACGAGCGAGCCGTAACTTATTTCTGGAGTGTTTAGTGTGTTGGTTATTTCTTGTGCCCGCAATTTGCCGCGGTACGATTGGCCGCGATCGCCTATTTAGGCGCACGCGGAAAGATTCGAAGGGAAGCTGGCGCAGCAGCAAGATGCGGTGGAAGTAACGCTGCTTACCGAGAGATATCAGTGACGCTGTCAGTTTTCGTCGTTGCAGTACTGGTGTGCCGTGGTCGATGGTGGACCGTGCGAGCCCGTAGTTTGTTTCGGCCGAGTGCGGAAGCAATGCTCGTGAGTGTAACTAGGGCCTTGCTACGTCTGAAGGGCAGTGTAGCCGTGCAGGGGCACGAATGCAACCGTCTGCATACTACCACCGTGTCGAGACTTCTGTCTGCCGCTGCCGTCTTCGGCTGTGTTAATTCTGGTTGGTAAGCTGTTTTCCCATCCAGGATCGTTCTTGTACGATTAACTGCTGGATGGCCCTTTACGTCTTTTGCTTTGAACTGTGGCGCCTCAAATGCCCTCACGTGTAGGTCCCGTCTTGTGTTCAAGCACTATCTGTATCTATTGCGTAATTTACTGGGACTAACTTACGAAAGTAGTGCAAATTGTTCAGACTATATACAGCTTGCGTCCGGGAAATTTTGCTGGAGTAATATCTGTTTAGACTTAGAGCCAAATGTTCAAATATCTCTGAGCACTATGCGACTTAACTTCTCAGGTCATCAGTCGCCTAGAACTTAGAACTAATTAAACCTAACTAACCCAAGGACATTACACACATCCATGCCCGAGGCAGGATTCGAACCTGCGACCGTTGCGGTCGCTCGGTTCCAGACTGCAGCGCCCAGAACCGCACGGCCACTCCGGCCGGCGACTTAGAGCCCAACGCCTACAAAGTTCTATAGGCGCCACTATGGTAAAGTTCGTTATGTTGTTTGAAGTATGTTGTATTGAAGAGCAGCATATGTAGTCTTGAGTGTGAGTCGGTCAAGTTACTGGTAACGGTTGCTTTTGCAGTACTTGATTACATGCTGGTTCCCTCTACCTAACTGTGTGCGCAAGCAGCTCAAATTATGCAATTCCGTTTTAGTTGCAATTTTAAAGGTGTAATTTTATCTTAAACCTGTAATGAGCTCCACCTTTACTGCTTTGCGCACTGGTAGAATATTTCAAGAAGCACCCTACTTAAATCATTTGATTTTTAAAGTTGCAATGAAAATGTCCAACGTGCTTTAAAGTATTGCAGTTTGATTTAAGAACTTTGGGCTTATTGACTGTTTGCAAAACTATACGTCAATCTCTGATGCAACATCTTGCATCCGAAAGTGTGGCTGGCCTCGCAGTTGGTGTAAAACAGCCAGTGATCTAATAGTTTGTTTGTTGTGTTAAACAAGGAAATTGTACGGTGTCTGCTTTTGGAGCTTAACATTCGCTTGGTTTGACCTACTGCATGTGATATTGCTCGATGGGAACCGTTTAATATAGCCTACTGAGTAAACCGTCTTGTTCAGTAGTACCTGATGTCTCAATTTACGAGAACGGTCGAAGTGTGTATTTCTACTCTCTGAGGACTCCTGCGATTTGTGACAATCCCGTAGACTAATAATTACTGTGATTGTGTAATTAATCCCTTCATATAGGGATTTGAGCTCTCATTATCGAATAATTCACTGTATATAATGTTCTGAACGTAATTTTGCATTAAGAATGGATATTTTGAGATATGTCAGATGATAGACTATTAGGGTCTGATATCGGCAGATTACATGGAGGGGCGGGGGGATACTGAAGTGTGGAGGTAATTAAAACTTCGCTTCAGATGAGGGCAAAGAAAGGCATGGAAATGGCTACCAGTGTTTGTGATCCACTGATGCAATTTTTGTCCTGATGAAACACTGAGTTTTATTCATTAGAATATCTACTGCTGTTTAGGAGACATACGTCTTCTGCCATGAACAATGTAAATTTAACATTACTAGCCAAAGAAAAATAGGCAGCAAGAATTCCAAGCAATAACCGATTTTTTTGTTGGACTTTACATGAATTTCCTGTGAATGAGATTCCCCGTCATACATAAGAAAGACACTGATAATTTATCGGAAATTACTGTGCAACCCTACCAGCATGAACACGCTGCAAAATGGGAACGTAATGAACGTTTAGCAAGCAGAAACAAGAATTTCGTGTTTTTATATCCTAATCACCTGCTACAAATGTAATTTACCCAGAAAAAGACGTAATACCGTTCTCCACGTATGCAAAGGGTGTCTGAGTTTTTACGTTGAAGGGAGCAGTTCTTTTGTTGATCTCTTATGTTTATCCATTATCCCTATCACTGTATTCCACAAAGCAAAGAACTCTAGAAAATACTTCATAAAATAGGAAGACTTTGTCGCAGCACATTAGGTTCCTATTCTGTGACAAAGGATGCACGTTGATTTCTGTTCAAGAAACGTACCTATGTGAAATACACGATAAAATAAATGATAGCAATTGTGATATCAAGCCTCTTCAAATTTTAGTCATTCTCACAGAGTAAGCGAAACACTTCTGAAATTGCAGCAACAAGGCCTTAAAATTGCATGACGATGATATGGCTTTCAGTCCTGATAGCTCTATTCTTTGAACGTGATTTACTTAAAATCTACTGCGTTCAGTAATAGTGCAAGTTCCTCGTGTTAATTAAAGAAATTATATACTGCGCGAAAATAATAGAGAAAATAGCTTGTGGTTTATTGCAACCCCAGGCTGATACATACAGTGCAATTTAGAAAACTGTAACTGCGGCGTCGCATACCTTAATGTTAGTCTCAGGTTACGGATTCTTCCAAGCGATGGCTTCATAAAGTACTGACAGGAATTACCTACAACAAAAAGCATAAAATACTGCTGTAAAGAAGTTCTCACATTTTAGTAAACATAGCTATATTATCCGTAAAAGTACAGTCTAATGAAATGACCTGAAACATCCTGGCACATTAAAACTGCGTGCTGGACCGAGACTCGCACTCGCGACCTTTGCCTTTCGAGAGCAAGTGCTCTACCAACTGAGCTACCCAAGCACGACTCACGCCCCGTGCTAACAACTTCAATTCTGCCAGTATCTCGTCTCATACCTTCCAAACTTCACAGAAGCTCTTCTGCGAACCTGGCAGAACTATCACTCCTGGAAGAAAGGATATTGCGGAGACATGGCTTAGCCACAGCCTGGGGGATGTTTCCAGAACGAGATTTTCACACTGAGATTCTGCGAACCTTGCAGAAGCTCTTCTGTGAACCTTGCAGAACTAGCTTCTGTGAAGTTTGAAGGTTAGGAGAAGGGATACTGTCAGAATTGAAGCTGTGAGTAAGGATCGTGAATCATGCTTGGGGAGCTCAGTTTTTAGAGCACCTGCCCGCGAAAGGCAAAGGTCCCGAGTTCGAGTCACGGTCCAGCACACAGTTTTAATGTGGCAGGAAGTTTCATATCAGCGCACACTCCGCTGCAGAGTGAAAATCTCATTCGTGAAATGACCTGCTTACAGTACACACTACCTGATGAAATGTTTCAGGACACCCAATTGTAATGTGATATTGACCACTGGACCTCATGAGAGGCTGACCCACCGGTATAAAAGGGGGGTGGAGTGTTGGCGGTATAGATGCAGGAAGAGCTGAAGATATCGGTGACGAGAGTCAAGTGACTTCGAACGTGGGCTAGTCATTGAATGTCACATGAGTAACAACTCTGTCAGGAAAATTTCAACCGTTCTAAAGCTGCCCTCGTTGACTCTTTATGATGTGACTGTCAAGTGGAAATGCAAAAGAGCAACCACAACTGAACGAAAACCAGGCAGACGGCATATTGTTACCGACAGCGACAGTTGAGCACTGAGGATGTAAAAAATCACGTGAAATCAGCCGAAGAAATCACTCGTGAGGTCCACACTGCTACCAGAAATCCAGCTAGCACAGTGGCTGTTGTGTAATGATTTAAAGAGAGTGGGTTACAACGCTCGAGAAGGTCATAAGACTCCCGCTTGAGGTGGTATAAAGCAACGCCACTGCAGAGTGGATGACAGGAAATAAGTTCAAAATGGTTCAAAAGGCTCTGAGCATTATGGGACTCAACTTCTGTGCTCATAAGTCCCCTAGAACTTAGAACTACTTAAACCTAACTAACCTAAGGACATCACACACATCCATGCCCGAGGCAGGATTCGAACCTGCGACCGTAGCAGTCGCGCGGTTCCTGACTGAGCGCCTAGAACCGCTAGACCACCGCGGCCGGGTCAGGAAGTAAGTGATTTGGACTGATGAATGACGCTCTTCCCTGTGGCAATCCAATCGCAGATTTTGAGTTTGGACAATGCCTGCACAACGTTACCCCCCATCACGTGCAGTCGAAGAAGTGAAGTACAGAGGAAGTTGTTTTACCGTAGTGTGCTGTTTATCGTGATTAGGATACGGTCCACTCATTGCACTTAAGAAAGTGCGAAATGCGGAAGGATATGAACATAATTTTTATAGCACAGTGTGCTGCGTAAGGTAGAGGAACATGTCGTAGGCGGTAATTGTTTATGTCAGTATTGGAAATGAGCGTTTGGTGTCATTGGCCGGGAGGTCTCTTACGGGGCAGGTCCGGCCGCCTTGCAGCAGGTCCTATTACATTCGACGCCACATTGGGCGACCTGCGGGGCGGATGGGGATGAAACGATGATGAAGACAACACAACACCCTGTCCCTGAGTGGAGGAGGTACCCGACCCAGTCGGGAATCGAACCGGGGCCCGTAGGACGGCAATCCGTCACGCTGACCACTCAGCTATCGGGGCGGACTATGTCAGTATTACAATGCTCTCTCTGTCATCAAACAGCATCTGTGAGGCAATCGTTTCTGGAGAATAACTTTCCTGAAATTGACTGGCCTAAAGTCCCGACCGCAGCCCAAATAAATACCTTCGGAATGAGTTAGAAAGTCAACTTCGCTCTAGACCCCGGAGTCCAACACCAGTAACATCTTTAGCTTCGGCTCTTGAGGGTGAAAGGGCTGCCATTCCTCAATGAACTCACACATCTGACTGAAAATGACACTAGAAGAGTTCTAGCCGACATAAAAGTAAAGGATGGACATATCCCACATTAATGTGCACTGGCCGGTGTCCGGCTACTTTTGATCATATAGTGTGCACCTGAGAATAGCATTTAAACATTATTTTTAATTTTAATGTTGGCACATTTCTTAAAATATACTTAAATTACTCGATTTTTAAGACTTTGTTGTAAGCAGAGTACATACAAAAGTAACGTGTGATATTAGCTTTTATTTTAACATACGCTTCAATAATTTATGTACTTTTAACCGAAGAACCATACGACATTTATGCAGCTCCGTGTGGGACGACAACTACTGAAAATTTTAGTTTTTGATGGGATTGGACATGTAGGCTGAAGATATCGCTAAAGGAAGTAACTTGGGTTTTTTAGGTTCAAAATATCTTTTACCTCTTACCTTTTTTCCGTTTCATGTATTGAAAAGTGTAAGTATGTTAATTTACTTCATTAGAATATTGGAATTCCATCCAAAGTCTTGCGGAATGGCCGTGCGGTTTGAGGCGCCATGTCACGGATTGCGCGGCCCCTCTCGCCGGATCTTTGAGTCCTCCCTCGGGCATGGGTGAGTGTGCCGTTCTTAGCATAAGTTAGTTTAAATTAGTTTAAGCAGTGTGTAAATCTGGGGACCGTTGGCATCAGCAGTTTGGTCTCTTAGGAATTCACACATCCTATCCTTCCATGCAAAATCTGGATCGAGGAGAAAAACAACATTGAAAAAATAAAACGTAAAATTCTCAGTTAAACATCTGTACGTTACTGAAATATATTACATATTTCACCTTGTACTGCAGTATATTGTGCCACTTACACTACAAATATGTGAATGAAGTCAGAATGTCACTCAAATAAAGTTCATACGGGGTTAGATGTTATACAATCATCATTTCACACAAATCACATTTAGTAGTTAGTGAACTCCTAAAAACAGGAATGTTCCCAATCAGAAGGTTAAATTTTAGTCAACACATCTTTTATCCTTGCAACTTAGATCACTGTGAGGGACATAATGCTCATCATTGATGAAACAATCGTTGAATTCCCATAGCAGCAGATCACACATAGAAATCAGATATGTGTGGTGATATGCAGATTTATCGGCAGCGTGCCCACTGAAATCCATTGACACAAACCAGTGAACTTGTGCAAACGTGTATCGGTATGCGCGCATCTTGATAAATATATAATGTTTCAACAGTTGATGTAGCCAATTTTTTTTCATGTAATACAGTCCCCTTTAAAGTGAAGGATAAGAATTGATTCTTTTTTGAAAGTAGTATAAAAAAAGGATTTTTTGCTATTCTCCTTTCACGTAAGGGGTGAGAGAAAAATTTGTGTGTTTCAAGCCGCAACCTAATCTCTCATATCTCATTTTCATCGTCCTAACTCGAGAGACAGTAAAAAGCCCGAGCAGTTACTGTATACTTTGAAATGGACAGTACTGTCGCAGTATGATCCTACAAGCATGTAGTTGAACAAAGTGTTGTAATGTCTATGAGATAAGTATTCCGAGCTGTATAATGAGATAGATCGCTCTAGCGCCTTTTCCACAGTATGCTTTGGACGTTTACCTTGTTTTCCTAGAATTCTCGCAAGTCATTCAATCGTTTGCTATTTACGTGTGGTACCCCTTTTCGTATAGCTTTATGGTACTAGCTCCAGCTATTCAAACGATGGGCCCAACTCTTTAAATTAATATTAAATGTTGTTATCAGAGTGTATCGAGCCAATTTCGTTGTTATCTTTTGATATACGTTGCTATTTTCAGCTGAAGATTACCCTAAACGGTGGTTACTGTCAGATATCAGAAAATCACGAGACATAGCAAATAGTGAAACTGTTTCTCACTGTGCTGCGTGTCGTGCGCAGACCGACTGTGGAAGCTTACAGAAAGCCGATTGTTGGATCCTGATTAATGGGGTCCCATTAAAGTCCTATCAGAGATTTACATTAGCAACAGTTGTCGTCGTGTAATTGCGACTCGTGGCTAACACCGTGTGTGGATAACATGCTGATGAATCCCAAACAGTGAGAAATGGATGACACTGACTGCTGTTTACAACTCGGTACAAAGGGGTGTAATTTTCTATCCTAGAATACTGTGTGGGGATATTACTTTTACGACCATGATATCTGAATTTTTGGACTGGCACTCCTATTAAAATGGTCCTGATAGAGTTTGTAGGCTGTTAGGAGATGGATATGCAAAATACTCGGAAAGAAGTTACCACAACAAAGTCCCTCTCACAAATCAGTACTTGGATAACTTTTAATGATGATATTACGAAATAACAATCTAGGTTGTGAATCTTTTTCATTATTTACTAGGGAGATGAGCCATATCAAACTGAATAACGTAAGTTTAGGAAGAATATTCACTCATAGTAATTGACTGAGAAACACGTACGGCAACCAACTCTGTTACCATCACAAGAAAAGAGTGGCTAAATTGTGCTAGAAATATGGTGACACTAAAATATATCCGAAAAGAAATTATGCTGCCAGCATCTGCAGCAGTCTGACTGATAGTTTCAGTCACTTTATTTCATACTTAATAATCATACACTCCTGGAAATGGAAAAAAGAACACATTGACACCGGTGTGTCAGACCCACCATACTTGCTCCATACACTGCGAGAGGGCTGTACAAGCAATGATCACACGCACGGCACAGCGGACACACCAGGAACCGCGGTGTTGGCCGTCGAATGGCGCTAGCTGCGCAGCATTTGTGCACCGCCGCCGTCAGTGTCAGCCAGTTTGCCGTGGCATACGGAGCTCCATCGCAGTCTTTAACACTGGTAGCATGCCGCGACAGCGTGGACGTGAACCGTATGTGCAGTTGACGGACTTTGAGCGAGGGCGTATAGTGGGCATGCGGGAGGACAGGTGGACGTACCGCCGAATTGCTCAACACGTGGGGCGTGAGGTCTCCACAGTACATCGATGTTGTCGCCAGTGGTCGGCGGAAGGTGCACGTGCCCGTCGACCTGGGACCGGACCGCAGCGACGCACGGATGCACGCCAAGACCGTAGGATCCTACGCAGTGCCGTAGGGGACCGCACCGCCACTTCCCAGCAAATTAGGGACACTGTTGCTCCTGGGGTATCGGCGAGGACCATTCGCAACCGTCTCCATGAAGCTGGGCTACGGTCCCGCACACCGTTAGGCCGTCTTCCGCTCACGCCCCAACATCGTGCAGCCCGCCTCCAGTGGTGTCGCGACAGGCGTGAATGGAGGGACGAATGGAGACGTGTCGTCTTCAGCGATGAGAGTCGCTTCTGCCTTGGTGCCAATGATGGTCGTATGCGTGTTTGGCGCCGTGCAGGTGAGCGCCACAATCAGGACTGCATACGACCGAGGCACACAGGGCCAACACCCGGCATCATGGTGTGGGGAGCAATCTCCTACACTGGCCGTACACCACTGGTGATCGTCGAGGGGACACTGAATAGTGCACGGTACATCCAAACCGTCATCGAACCCATCGTTCTACCATTCCTAGACCGGCAAGGGAACTTGCTGTTCCAACAGGACAATGCACGTCCGCATGTATCCCATGCCACCCAACGTGCTCTAGAAGGTGTAAGTCAACTACCCTGGCCAGCAAGATCTCCAGATCTGTCCCCCATTGAGCATGTTTGGGACTGGATGAAGCGTCGTCTCACGCGGTCTGCACGTCCAGCACGAACGCTGGTCCAACTGAGGCGCCAGGTGGAAATGGCATGGCAAGCCGTTCCATAGGACTACATCCAGCATCTCTACGATCGTCTCCATGGGAGAATAGCAGCCTGCATTGCTGCGAAAGGTGGATATACACTGTACTAGTGCCGACATTGTGCATGCTCTGTTGCCTTTGTCTATGTGCCTGTGGTTCTGTCAGTGTGATCATGTGATGTATCTGCCCCAGGAATGTGTCAATAAGGTTTCCCCTTCCTGGGACAATGAATTCACGGTGTTCTTATTTCAATTTCCAGGAGTGTATTATTAAAAAAAAAAACTTTGCACCTTGAATCTCATTTTTCCACAGCTAAAGTCAACGCATGTCCGGCCAGCCTCATTTGGGTTTTCCGTGATTGCTTCAGACAAATCCGGGGTGGTTCCTTCGAAAGGGCAAGGCCGACTTCCTTCCCCATCCTTCCCTAATCAAATGGGACCGATGATCTCGCTGTCTGTCCCCCTTCCCCAATCCAACCAACCAATCAAGGATCAATAGGAAAATTTCTTGAGATTATTAAAAAGAAAAAGAAAAAAAAACATAATTTTTACGAAATCATGTATACAATTTCTCACATATACACGAGCTAGTGAAGATAAAAAAAAAAAAAAGAGTTTTCACAGGCCCATACAATTAGTAGAGGTGGTGGTCTGAATAATCGGCTAGTGTCTTAATTTGGGCTAGCGAGATATTTGGCACTGCACGGTGCTGCAGCCTAGCGAAAACAACGTAAAACGGCATTTCTTGACATGTATGTTGTTTCGTAGAACCACCACGTTATTTCGTTGTCGCATGCGAGTTTAGTCGACGGAAGTGCAGTTTCAACCATCTGAAAACTTTCGCCGGTATGAATTCATTATTTTCTTATACAGCTTCTGTATTTACGGTAATTTTAGCTTTTAGAATTTAAGTTTCAGTAGCTACTGTTGTTCGTCGTTTTGTAATTAACCTACGAGGGCAATTCGGAAAGTAAGGGACGATAGGTCGCGAAATGGAAACCATGGTGAAAATCAAAACTGTTGTATTTGCAACGGTTAGCTACACCTTCCGGATACTTCTCTACACAGTCGCCGCTTAGACTTAGACATCTGTCGTAGCGTTGTACCAACTTTCCAATTCCCTCGTTATAGAAGACTGCCGGCAGTGATTTTCGACAATTTTCTACTCTGGACTGCAGCTCCTTGTTTGTGTCAAAATACTGTCTTCATAGCCAGCGGTTCATTTGAGCAGAGGTGATCCTTAGGGGCAGCGAATTAATTACGGGTTGTATTGTCGCTGATCAAACACTTCCTATCGAAAACGCTGCAGGAACATCTTCATTGTCCCTGCAGAGGACCGCCGAGAATTGTTGGGTAAAACGAACCGCATGAAAGTTTTGTTATGCGGATTGCATAGCTTCAGGCCCTCATACTTGGCGTGAGACGCTAATTTATAGCCATCTTTGCGTTCTCACCATGAGCTCAGAACTGAAAAGAGTGACATGATGCGATTGACAGGCGTACTAGACACAGTGCCCAACGCATCTGTGCAAAGCTTTATCAGATTTTCAGTGTATTTTCCATTTCGCGACCGATCGTTCCTTACTTTCCGAATAACCCTCGTAATATGCGTAGTAGTAACAGGGTAAACTCGGGCTGTGACATATTGTCTACATTTCGAGTACAGGTTGATTTTGCAACATTTTGTCAGTAATGCTAATCTGTTCTGTTTTCATTCTCCAGCGCCAAGAACAAAGCCAAATTATATGTCGCAGGGAAAGGGGAAAAAGGGAACGAAACAGATATGGCCAAGGCGAGTCGCGCAGTTAGGGCTAAAACTACACTCCTGGAAATGGAAAAAAGAACACATTGACACCGGTGTGTCAGACCCACCATACTTGCTCCGGACACTGCGAGAGGGCTGTACAAGCAATGATCACACGCACGGCACAGCGGACACACCAGGAACCGCGGTGTTGGCCGTCGAATGGCGCTAGCTGCGCAGCATTTGTGCACCGCCGCCGTCAGTGTCAGCCAGTTTGCCGTGGCATACGGAGCTCCATCGCAGTCTTTAACACTGGTAGCATGCCGCGACAGCGTGGACGTGAACCGTATGTGCAGTTGACGGACTTTGAGCGAGGGCGTATAGTGGGCATGCGGGAGGCCGGGTGGACGTACCGCCGAATTGCTCAACACGTGGGGCGTGAGGTCTCCACAGTACATCGATGTTGTCGCCAGTGGCCGGCGGAAAGTGCACGTGCCCGTCGACCTGGGACCGGACCGCAGCGACGCACGGATGCACGCCAAGACCGTAGGATCCTACGCAGTGCCGAAGGGGACCGCACCGCCACATCCCAGCAAATTAGGGACACTGTTGCTCCTGGGGTATCGGCGAGGACCATTCGCAACCGTCTCCATGAAGCTGGGCTACGGTCCCGCACACCGTTAGGCCGTCTTCCGCTCACGCCCCAACATCGTGCAGCCCGCCTCCAGTGGTGTCGCGACAGGCGTGAATGGAGGGACGAATGGAGACGTGTCGTCTTCAGCGATGAGAGTCGCTTCTGCCTTGGTGCCAATGATGGTCGTATGCGTGTTTGGCGCCGTGCAGGTGAGCGCCACAATCAGGACTGCATACGACCGAGGCACACAGGGCCAACACCCGGCATCATGGTGTGGGGAGCGATCTCCTACACTGGCCGTACACCACTGGTGATCGTCGAGGGGACACTGAATAGTGCACGGTACATCCAAACCGTCATCGAACCCATCGTTCTACCATTCCTAGACCGGCAAGGGAACTTGCTGTTCCAACAGGACAATGCACGTTCGCATGTATCCCGTGCCACCCAACGTGCTCTAGAAGGTGTAAGTCAACTACCCTGGCCAGCAAGATCTCCGGATCTGTCCCCCATTGAGCATGTTTGGGACTGGATGAAGCGTCGTCTCACGTGGTCTGCACGTCCAGCACGAACGCTGGTCCAACTGAGGCGCCAGGTGGAAATGGCATGGCAAGCCGTTCCACAGGACTACATCCAGCATCTCTACGATCGTCTCCATGGGAGAATAGCAGCCTGCATTGCTGCGAAAGGTGGATATACACTGTACTAGTGCCGACATTGTGCATGCTCTGTTGCCTGTGCCTATGTGCCTGTGGTTCTGTCAGTGTGATCATGTGATGTATCTGACCCCAGGAATGTGTCAATAAAGTTTCCCCTTTTTGGGACAATGACTTCACGGTGTTCTTATTTCAATTTCCAGGAGTGTATATTGACACTGGAAGCTATGACTGATTAACGTTTCAAGCACTTATCATGGACGAAGTTCCTCTTCCAAAATTAATTTGATGGAAATTTGGAAGAAAATCTGTGTTAGGTAAGGAAATGGAAAAATCTTAGTGTCTTACCTATTTCAAATAGAAGAGAAATGTTACGCCATCACACTTGACCTCTGACGAATGGCTTACCAGTTAGTGACAGCGAAAAGTCTACAATTTCCGTTTCAGAAGCGAGAGACATGAAGAACTTGGGTGAGTATTTTTGCAACGTCATAAGAAGGCCCTGTGATGACGTAGGCCATGCGGAACTCTTTTTTCACGTGTCTTGAAGAAAATGTTGAAATTTTCTCTACTGTTTCGGAGGAAGCTTATGTGAAAGACACTTTTCGTGTTGGCAGGATCTACAATTTGGATGAGACAGGATCAATCATTCCACAAAGTAAAAATTCTTATAGCGTTCCACCGAAGGGAAAGCGCCCAAATGCGACTTTTACCTCTGCTCAGCGAGTAACAATAGTTGCAGCGATGGGCTGTATGAGTGATCATGGACATTATGTCCCTTCTTTGGCCGTATTGCCTCGTAAGAACATGGACAACGAAGTAATAAGAGGGACTTTCCCAGCCCGTCAGGCTCGGTGCAGACAAGCTCTTCGTTACATGTTCAGGGATTTGGTAGAAAGGGAGTCTCATATGAGCCTCATTGAGTATTAATGAGTCACATCCCCCACATGCCGCACACAGACTGCAGCCCTTAGATAAAACTTTCATAGGAAGCTTAAAAGTGCACTGCAGATAAGCGAACGGCTTCGTCATTCGAACAGGATACTGACCATTTCCGAAATGATGGAAATGTTTGGGAAAGCTTAACTGAAAGTACAAACGGGAGAAACTGCAGTTTAAAAACGGGCATTGTACGTGTACAGGCAAACAAATGATAACAGTTTCGGAAAAATTGGATGATTTAGTGAAGAGAAAGAGCTTCACAAATGGTTCAAATGGCTCTGAGCACTATGGGACTTAACATCTGTGGTCATCAGTCCCCTAGAACTTAGAACTAGTTAAACCTAACTAACCTAAGGACATCACACACATCCATGCCCGAGGCAGGATTCGAACCTGCGACCGTAGCAGTCATGCGGTTCCGGACTGAGCGCCTAGAACCGCTAGACCACCACGGCCGGCAAAGAGCTTCACACATTGAGTAAGTCAATAACGCGTTGGTCCTCTTTCGCCCCTTACGCAAGCAGTCATTCGACTTGGCACTGTTTGGTGGAGTTGGTGGATGTCCTCCTGAGGCATATCGTGCCAAATTCTGTCCAGTTGTGGCCTTAAACCGGAGAAACCCAGATCTGTTCTTTTTTTTTTTTTTTTTTTTGGGGGGGGGCGGGGGGGGGGGGGGCGTTGCTCATAGTACTGCACACGTTCTCTGTTGACGAGATATCGGCGATCTCGCTGGCAAAGATAGGTGAAACATGGGACTTAGGGAAAGGCAGAATTCGGTGTGGACGGGGCCGTACTGAGTTACCGTTCGTAACTCAGATTTTTTTCTTAAATCTCGTTCACTTTATTTGGAAACAATTGCAAATAAGCTTGACAATAGAGAACAATTATTAAATGTCACTGTTAAGACACAATGCCAAACCAAAATTCCTTATGCAAGTAGCATTGCAATCACGGCTGAAGGCCTTATTAACCAAAAATTCAAATTAGTTGTTGGCTGAAGGCCGCAATAGTAATAACTGAAATATACAATTTAACAGTTTAAGGCCTGGATAGCAAATTCTTAAGAGCAAGTTAAAGTTTCCTAAGAGATACTAAAATATTATAAAAAAGGAGAATCATCAAATGACACTATTAACAGACACTATCTAATTAAAAATTCCTAAGACAAATTGCATTCACGGCCGAAGGCCTTATTGATAAGATATTCCAATTATACATCGGCTGAAGGCCCCCAGAGTGATAATTCAAAATTAAAATATTAAAAAAAAAATCATCACAATGTGACCAAATCAAAAGAGAAGTGGGCCTCAGACAGTGCTCCTAGGATCGACCTGGGAAAGTCGCTCAAGTTCGTTAACGATGACACAGACAGCCAAGAGTTGTAGTGACTTAGCCGGATTTCAACTCAAACTAGCGATAATTTAAATGCAGGCCAACATTCTTGAAAAATCTACCTAACGTCTGGTAACCAATACAACGATGGAATAACCCAGGCAAGGTGGCACCAGCGGACAGCACTGCATCTTCAGATTCCAGTGTTTAGAACATCCAGAAGCAGAAGGAACCACTACGACCAAAGTAGTCCAAAAGGAACAAATATCCGAACCACAATCAAGGAGGCTGTCAGACTACACGCCTTACCGGACAGCAGCAGCAAGGTGAGGAAAGGTACACTGCCGTGAAAATACACGAACCTCCATGGCAGGTAACTGGAACGTTAGCGGCCACTAGGCAGCAAAATACCGCTCGTTCAACTTCATCGATAAACACTAGGAATTCAATTATTAATAATAAAAGTTGGAGGATGACTAATTAATTTCACCAACTCCTAACACTCCACTGTTGCTCTTCATCTCTGCAGCCCTGTGAGCAGCAACGCGCGAACAGAAGGCGTGATATCAAACTAGTGGAGGTTTCACTGCTAGGTTAATTTTTACTCAACTCAAACGTCCTGGGTCCGGTGGACGACGAGGTTGTGGCCCTCACAACTACAGCCTCTCGATCTGGCAGTGCCGGCGTGCCACCAGCGGTCCCGGCATGACCTCGGGCTTCCGGACCTCATTGCTGCTCCATCCCAACTGAACTCCCTGACACACCCGACCCGGAAAACACTTGACATCCCTCCAAAGATAGTAGCACCAAAATACACTCCTGGAAATGGAAAAAAGAACACATTGACACCGGTGTGTCAGACCCACCATACTTGCTCCGGACACTGCGAGAGGGCTGTACAAGCAATGATCACACGCACGGCACAGCGGACACACCAGGAACCGCGGTGTTGGCCGTCGAATGGCGCTAGCTGCGCAGCATTTGTGCACCGCCGCCGTCAGTGTCAGCCAGTTTGCCGTGGCATACGGAGCTCCATCGCAGTCTTTAACACTGGTAGCATGCCGCGACAGCGTGGACGTGAACCGTATGTGCAGTTGACGGACTTTGAGCGAGGGCGTATAGTGGGCATGCGGGAGGCCGGGTGGACGTACTGCCGAATTGCTCAACACGTGGGGCGTGAGGTCTCCACAGTACATCGATGTTGTCGCCAGTGGTCGGCGGAAGGTGCACGTGCCCGTCGACCTGGGACCGGACTGCAGCGACGCACGGATGCACGCCAAGACCGTAGGATCCTACGCAGTGCCGTAGCGGACCGCACCGCCACTTCCCAGCAAATTAGGGACACTGTTGCTCCTGGGGTATCGGCGAGGACCATTCGCAACCGTCTCCATGAAGCTGGGCTACGATCCCGCACACCGTTAGGCCGTCTTCCGCTCACGCCCCAACATCGTGCAGCCCGCCTCCAGTGGTGTCGCGACAGGCGTGAATGGAGAGACGAATGGAGACGTGTCGTCTTCAGCGATGAGAGTCGCTTCTGCCTTGGTGCCAATGATGGTCGTATGCGTGTTTGGCGCCGTGCAGGTGAGCGCCACAATCAGGACTGCATACGACCGAGGCACACAGGGCCAACACCCGGCATCATGGTGTGGGGAGCGATCTCCTACACTGGTCGCACACCACTGGTGATCGCCGAGGGGACACTGAATAGTGCACGGTACATCCAAACCGTCATCGAACCCATCGTTCTACCATTCCTAGACCGGCAACGGAACTTGCTGTTCCAACAGGACAATGCACGTCCGCATGTATCCCGTGCCACCCAACGTGCTCTAGAAGGTGTACGTCAACTACCCTGGCCAGCAAGATCTCCGGATCTGTCCCCCATTGAGCATGTTTGGGACTGGATGAAGCGTCGTCTCACGCGGTCTGCACGTCCAGCACGAACGCTGGTCCAACTGAGGCGCCAGGTGGAAATGGCATGGCAAGCCGTTCCACAGGACTACATCCAGCATCTCTACGATCGTCTCCATGGGAGAATAGCAGCCTGCATTGCTGCGAAAGGTGGATATACACTGTACTAGTGCCGACATTGTGCATGCTCTGTTGCCTGTGTCTATGTGCCTGTGGTTCTGTCAGTGTGATCATGTGATGTATCTGACCCCAGGAATGTGTCAATAAAGTTTCCCCTTCCTGGGACAATGAATTCACGGTGTTCTTATTTCAATTTCCAGGAGCGTAGATATATATAACCGCTGCTGCTGCCACTCGCGGACAGACAACGCTAGCAAAAATAGTGGCGCCAGTAAAGACAAGAACAAAACGAGACGCCACTATTCCTATTTCACGATGCCAACCTACCAACGGCACCACGCGAACCGCGACATGGCTCAGTAGGCTTTGGCTAGCACGAAGAGAAACAACAGAAACTCTCGCCCTGTGCCGGTGGACATTATCTTGCTCAAACCTAATCCCAAGGATGGACTGCTGTGAAGTGGAACAATACGGTGTGTGAATATTCTCAATGTACTGCTGAGGTGTAAGGGTATAACAGATGACGTCCAGAGGGGTCCTGCCATGAAAAGAAATGTCGCCTGGTTTGTCAGATTGGGGCGTCTCTCCAGAAACGTCTTCGCTGATCATCAAGTCACCTTTCGGAGCGGGACTCATCACTGAAGACGATTTGACTCCCGTCAGTGAGATTCTAGGCCGATTGGGGCCTCGACTGAGCAAGTTAATGTCCTCTGACACACGGTGAGAGTTTCTACAGCTTGTCTTCGTGCTTCGCAAACCCTCCCCTGGGCAGCATGATCGCAGTATCTCTCCCCAACTCAGAATTTTTGGAGAATTATGTCCAAGGTCCTCCAAACAGCTTGGGGTTTTGGCGATCTATCGTGTTGTTTGGACAGAATTTAAAACGATATCCCTCATGAGAACATCCATCAACTCTATCAATCAATGCCAAGCCGAATAACTACTTACGTAAGAGCCAGAGATGGACGAACGTGTTATTGAGTTGCTCAGTTCGCAAAGCACCTTTTCTTGAATAAATAGCCGGCCGCGGTGGTCTCGCGGTTCTAGGCGCTCAGTCCGGAGCTGCGCGACTGCTACGGTCGCAGGTTCGAATCCTGCCTCGGGCATGGATGAGTGTGATGTCCTTAGGTTAGTTAGGTTTAAGTAGTTCTAAGTTCTAGGGGACTGATGACCACTGATGTTAAGTCCCATAGTGCTCAGAGCCATTTGAACCTTGAATAAATCACTCTATTTATGTTAAATCGTAATCATTTGCTTGTGTGTACATGTAAATCACATCTACCGATTCTCGTCCAATGGGGATAATTCCTTCGTGGAGTGACGTTTTCTTTTTTCTTTTTTGGCTTAGAGTGTACTGTCTCAACAAAAATATTTTTACTGAAGCTGATAATTTGATGTCTCAGAGCAAAGCAGCAGAAGTGGTAGCTGTTTTTCATTACCACACCAAAATGACCAAGAACTACCTGCTTAATATCTCTCTTCCCAGTTCGGGAATATCTGACGTATCAGCTCCTTTCATTCAGGAATCTCGACCAAACAGATCTTTATCGTAGACTGCTAGTCCGTACGACATTGCTCCTGGTCCTACGGCAAACGAAGCAAAAAGCAACAAACGACGTAGAGCTATGTAACAATGTTACAAAAAGCTGCTACTGAATAAAAAATTTCTGCTAATCCCAGACGAAAAACACTGGAAAAAATGGTTAAATTTGAAACATAGTGAGAAATTTCATCAAAAAAGTGAAGAGCGAGAAAATTAACAGAAAAAAGGGAATATGCGGAGGCAAATGGAAGAAAAAAGCTAGACAATACGATTCGCAGAAAGATGAACCAGCCCCAGACTCATTAATGACGGCTTGCGTGCTTTAGATTTACCTTATGGGATGAAAACCCATACACTGGTGTTGCAGAATGCATTTTTTGTGAAGAAATTTTTCCTACGCCGTGCAAAGAGAACTGTAGATTATGTGTCTATGTGTAATATGTAGGCACACAAAGAATTAGCACATGGTAATAAAGACACTTATATTCGTGACATTTGTCAATGGCATAGAACTGTTTACGTTATGTGACCATATACTATTTATAAAAAAAATGAAAATATGTCATATTATTATCCAAGAACTTTGTAATATGTTTGTAATACTGAATTCCCAAAATATTTTTTTTTTCATTCACTTTACTTTTTTCGGTATCACTTCAATATTTTAAGGTGCAGCCAAACTGTAGGCCACACCTCTAAGTTGTGTCATCTTGCCAGAATTTCTTTTAATACAAAATAAGAAAAACTGTGAGAGTATGTTACATTTCACAGCAATGGTTTAAAGCGGGAAATTTCAAAGTATTTTTTTACTGAAACATTTTTAATGCTCTTCCAACAGAATGTGAGTTACGTCATAAAAAGTAAATGGTAGATCAAATTTAGATCCCCTCCTCAACTAGTCAAAGGTGCTAACGCTATAGATACAGCAAGATTTTTGTATAAACAATGAAGATTCAAATTCTGAGGAATTTTTGCAGAAACGCTAACCATTTGCATATCCAACCATGTAGTACGTATCGCATTAATTTTACGTTTGTTACATGTAACTTTCGTGGTGGTTTAGATTCAGTGATCAGCAAAGTACATATATTATTTTAAAATTTATCCTTTCTGACAGTGCATAGCATATATTAAACAAAATGATGGGCCAATTATTGATCTTCTCTCCTACGTTTCCAGATTACAGAACTGCTGGCGTTTGTGCTATTACAAATTGTTGTATGGTCCTTCAAGTATTGAGACTAGGAGACCAGAATTGCCGGCACAGATTTTAAAGGATAATTTTCATCCTCTTCTATAGCCTTCTCAAGTTCCATCTTATGGTAAAGATGTTAATGTTTCTTCAGTTTGTTGACAATAGCTTCCGTTTCTTGATTTAACAGTCTCTGAAGGTGTGTATCGAACGGAACGTTTTGTGCACCGCTTTTCATGTAGTGGGCTTTCCCAGATGTGACTTTACTAGTGGCATGTATTCTCCTGTCGTCGCAAACGAGATCAAGCTTTCCGACTGCTATGCGTGAAGTTTAGATTTCCCGTCATTTCCACATTTAGGTTTCCGAAGGCTGTCTTATGCCTGCAGTGTCTTCTTTTCTGTGTTGGGTTACCTATGTGATTACATTGTTTGAAGATTTTCTTTATCTTGATTATGAAGTTTGATGTCAGTGTCCCGAATGCATGTATCTGTACATCTGTGAGAAAAATTAGTTTTTGCTGCAGAAATGATGACGTCTTGGAAGCGATCATACATTTTTAATATTGGTGTTGTCGATCGTAAAATTTGTTTCGTAAAGCACTCCGGTCTATGTCCCTAAAATTCCAGCTTTCTGTGTGATTTCGGCGTTAAGTATAACTGGTCAATGCTGAGTGCGTGGTAAGTCAGAGAAAATATGTCCTTTGCGTGGAAGTGGTACGCAGGTATGTGGCACAGATAGAAATTTGTCACTTTTCTACTTTGCTAACCCGAAGAAAATTTTGTTTTTGGAATAATAATAAAAAAGAAACTAAATCCTTACTGATGCATGAAATTGATTGGATCATATTTGTTACAATATCCAGAACACTAGATTTCCTTTGTTTTGATCATTATATGCGTATCACCATTTACAGTGCTGGCAGTTCATCATTAAGAGTCTGTATGGCAGGAATCGATCATCTTACACTTGATACTTTGTTTACTTGTGTTGTTTCTCAACCTATTCCAGTACTGGAGATTTCATTCTCATGTTAATGAAACCAGCTAGATAATTAATATCCCAGGGCAGCCACGTGTATCTGATGTAATGTGAGCCGTTGCTTTGTATCGTGGTATCTTTGCTCTGACATGTTGCTCTTTTAGTGCTGTGTGTGATTCTTGTACTGTGATTAGATAGACTGGTAAGAGGTTTTACACAAAATCGGCGAAAAAGGAACAAGAAGGCAGATGTGTTAAGTACTAGACGATAACCTCTGTGGCACGATTAACAAATTTCGTAAGCTAAACATTTCTAGCTTCTATTTTGCTTAAATGTGCATGTTGCTGGTACAAACATATGAGGCTAAGACTTTATTGTAATGGCTATTATTCATTATATTATGGGTAAGTAAATACAAAAATCCGAAATATAAAAGAATTAAAAATATTGAATGACGACTTGCTGCACAGTAGAATCGAGGAGGCAAGGTCTAAGACCTTTTCTGAAACGGAAAGGCACATGCATCATAATAAATCGTGACAGGCTGCATTAAATCAGTGAAATGACCTTTTGAATAACGCGTCTCACGGATGACATTTGTTTACTGGAGCACTCGTTTCACCTGGCGAGATAAAGGACTTCGCGTCATGTCTTACATCTAACGAGACCATAACATGCATAGTACACGAGCAGCGCATAATCTTAAGAATGACAGTAATAATGCTAACAGTAATATCATAAGATGTAGTAATGAATGTGTGAAATTTCAGTACAAAACCAATAAGTAAATCTCTTTGGAAAACTCCTTTGATCATATTGTCAGTGGCTGAGTTAGTGCAGCTAGTTAATTATAGTAGTAACCTGTGATCAGTCTTCGCAAGAAGTATCTATAGCCAGACGATTTGTCCGGTATAGCACTAATAAATCAAGTACACAAACCTTCCTCGTGAATTACTCTATATGTTACTGATAACTAGACTTATAAAACTACTGTAGGCTACCGTAGTAGACTATTCTAAGTAAGCGTAATAAATATGGTCAGATAAGATAATAAACGCATTAGACGTACGTTAGGTATATTTTATACCTATCGGGTATTACCTCATTTAGATTGTTTATTTACGTATGCGATCAGACTCTTACTGGGTTCCCCTAGAAACAGAAAGCGGTGAACTGTCCAGAAAAGTGGTGAGGATATAGAAAGGGCCGGATCACCAACGGAAAATTTTGGTTCTGGACAGTTGTCCACCTATTGCATAAAAATAAATGTTTGTTTTAGCAGAGCTGGAGTTGTCAATATTGCAGTCTTGATTTGTTCGACAATCGTCGATTGTAAAGCGAAACAGAGCACTGTGGTATTAAAAATAATAGAAAAGCAGTACAGATTTATCGTAAAGCGCTAGAAAACGCAATTTCCTGAAAAAAAAGGTAAAATAAAAAAAATGCAACACAAAAACACATCAAACAACACTTCAATCCTTCGTCAAGCTTATATAAAACTTTTTTAAAAATGTTTACTCTTTTGTTTATCTGTTATCCAGACTAAAATTCAGTCATCAGTCATAATTAAATTATTGTGCTTTACTGGTTTCGACAAACTATTTGTCGTCTTCAGAAGCCACAAAATTAGTGATATTATAAATTTTTGGACATCGGCAATACATTTATGTAAAGTATAAAAATGTGTAATCTTAGTAGATTTCTTAGAAATGTCAAAGTAAATTTTACAGAAACATACTTAGTGTTGATTTAGCAGATAATAATATTTTCTTCATAGAAAAACAATGGCATAGTACGTCCAAAAATGTACATATTGTATGTGAGTATTTTAAGCAATGATTGACAATTTGCAGTAATTGAATCACATCGTATCTGTTGTGCTACCAGCGAGGAACATATACAGAAATATGACTAAGTTATACAAAGAAAGTTACAAAACCTTACATAGTTCTAATATATGCAAGTAGTAGGCTAATTTTCACATTTTATACGAGATGATAAGCAGTCAAAATTGTGTGTATTTGTTAATGCAAGTTGATCATTCAACAAGTATTTTGAATTTAGGTAAGGGTATTTATATATTTCAGATTCTTTTAAAAGTTTCATTTGTAGCCCTTGTCAATATACTAAGTTCTGTAACAATAGTAGAAGGGGTTAGGGACACCTCAGTGGTACGATCGATCGTAGCATGAAAGAATGGCAATTTGTGCTTAAATACATGACAAGAACAGGCATAAATGATGTTATCTATTATAGTAGGTTTCCTGTAAATGTAAAAGGTAATTTTACCATATACTAAACATAGATCCAGGGACCGAAAACCCAGTTAATTATGTTGAGTTTGAGTTTCATATTTAAATTTAATCCGGGGAAGGAAGCAGTTTAGTGACTACTTTTAATACAATGATAATATTATCAACATATTGTCTGTAGAAAGAAATGCTATTGGCAATAGCGGGGCGGGAATTAAAAAAAATCATTTTGAAATAATTGAAGGTAAAATAAAAAAAAATATATCAGAATTATTAACGAAGATGCCAGCTAAAAATCCAGCAAAGCCTTGATATTTTTGATGTAGTTGATCATTGTAACCGAAGCAGTTTTACTTTAAAATGATTCTCAAAAATTCATTTGTTTTGAGTACTCAGGCTTCTGACTGGTTTGATGAAGCTCACCATGAATTCCCCTCCGGTGCCAACCTCTGGGATGAAGAGGTTCATCCCAGAGTAACATTTGCAACCTGCGACCTCACTTATTTTCTGGGTGTTGCCCGATATCCATCTTCCTCTATAGTTATTACTCTCTAAAGCTATAGTGCTATAGAAGTCGTTCTCTGATGTCATAACAGATGTCCTGTCATCCTGTCCTTTCTCCCTCTCAGCGTTTCCCACATATTCCTTTCCTCCCCGATTCTGGGCAGAACCTCCTCATTCCTCACCTCATCAATCCACCGGATTCTCAACATTCGTCTGTAGCACCAATCTCAAATGCTTCGATTCTATTTTTTTTTCGGTTTTCCTACAGTCCATGTTTCATTACAATGCAATGCTGTGCTCGAAACGTACATTATCAGCAATTTCTTTCTGAAATGAAGGCCTAAGCTTGATAGTAGCAAACTTCTCTTGGCCAGGAATGCCCTTTCTGCAATTGCTAGTCTGGTTTTGATGTCCTCCTTGCTCCATCGCTCATTGGTTATTTTACTGCCTAGGTATCAGAATTCCTTAACTTCATCTACTTCGTGACCATTAATCATGATGTCGAATTTCTCTCTGTTCTTATTTCTGATACTTCTTATTACTTTCGTCTTTCTTAGATTTAATCTGAATCCGAATTCTGTTCTCATTAGATTGCTCATTCCATTCAGCAGATTATGTAATTCTTCTTCATTCAAAAATGGTTCAAATGGCTCTGAGCGCTATGGGACTCAACATCTTAGGTCATAAGTCCCCTAGAACTTAGAACTACTTAAACCTAAGGACATCACACACACCCATGCCCGAGGCAGGATTCGAACCTGCGACCGTAGCAGTCCCGCGGTTCCGGACTGCAGCGCCAGAACCGCACGGCCACCGCGGCCGGCTCTCTTCATTCACGATGTCAATGTCATCAGCGAATCGTATCATTTATATCCTTTCCTCTTGAGTTTTAATTCCACTCTTGAATCCTTCTTTTAATTCCCCCATTGCTTCATCGCTGTACAGATTTAACAGTAGGGGCGAAAGACTACATCCCTGTCTTGCACCCTTTTTAATCCGAGCACTTCGTTCTTGGTCGTCCACTCCTATTATTTCCTCTTGGCTCTTGTATATGTTATATATATCCCGTCTCTCTCTCTATAGTTTACCCCGACTTTTCTCAGAATTTCGAACATTTTACATTGGCGACCATTTTTTCCGGGTGAACAAATCCTTGGAATGTGTCTTGATTTGTCTTTAGTTTGTCTTCCATTATCAACCGCAACCTCAGACTTGCCCGTCTGGTGCCATTACCTTTCCTAAAGCCAAACTGATCATCATCTAACACATCCTCAATTTTCTTTTCCCTTCTCCTGCATATTATTCTTGTGAGCAACTCAGTTGAGTGAGCTCTTAAGCCGACTGTGCGATAATTCTCCCATTTGTCAACTATTGCAGTCTTTGTAATTGTGTGGATGATATTTTTACGAAAGTCAGATGGCATGTCGCAAGACTCTTATATTCTACACAACAATGCCAATAGTCATTTTGTTACAACTTTCCCCAATGATTTTAGAAAATCTGATGGAATGTCATCTATCCCATTTGTCTATTTTGATGCAAAGTTATCTGAAGGTCCTTTAAATTCTGATCCTATTGGATGTCCTGTTTCTTTTATATCTACTCCTCTTTCGTCTTCCACTACATCAGAAAAATATTCCTCCTCATAGAAGCCGTCAGTGTACTCTTTCCACTTATCCGCTCTCTCCTCTGCATTTAATAGTGGAATTCCCGTTGATCTCTTAATGTTACCACCTTTGCTTTTAATTTCACTAATCGTTGTTTTTACTTTTCTATATGCTGAGTCAGTCCTTCCTACAATCATTTCTGTTTCGATTTCTTCACATTTTTCATGCAGCCATTTCATCTTAGCTTCCATGCACTTCCTATTTATTTCATTCCTCAGCGATTGTATTTTTGTATTCCTGAATTTATGTGAACATTTTTGTACTTCCTTCTTCCGTTGATCAAATGAAGTCTTTCTTCCGTAACCATGGTTTCTACGCAGTTATCTTCTTTGTAGCTATGTTTTTCTTTCCAACTTCTGTTATTACTCTTTTTAGAGATGCCTATTCCTCTTCAACTGTGCTGGGTACTGGGCTATTCTTTATTTCTGTGTCTACAGCCTTAGAGAACTTCAAGTGTAACTCGTCATTTCGTAGTACTTCAGCATCCCATTTCTTTGCGTATTGATTCTTCCTGAGTAATGTCTTAAACTTCAGCGTACTCTTCATTATTACTACATTGTGATCTGAGTCTATATCTGCTGCTGGATACAATCGGGTGTCTGACTTCGGAGTCTCTGTCTGACCATGATGTAATCTAATTGAAATCTTCCCGTATCTCCCAGTTTTTTCCAAATATACGTCCTCCTCTTGTGATTCTGGAACTGAACATTCGCTATTACTAGCCGAAATTTATATATTACCGAACTCAATTAGCCTTTCTCCTCTCTCATTCCTTGTCTCAAGCCCGTATTCTCATGTAATCATCGCTTCTGCACTCCCCCTACAACTGCATTCCAGTCCTCCATGACTAATGGATTTTCATTTACCTTTACATACTGTGTTACCCTTTGAATACCTTCTTATACTTTCTCTGTCTCTTCATCTTCAGCCTACGGCTTCGGAATGTGTACCTAAACTATCATCGTCGGTGTTGGTTTGCTGTATATTCTGATAAGAACAACCCTATTATTGAACTGTTCACAGTAACACACTATCTGTGAGTACTGTACTATCGTTCTCGGTGTTGGTTTGCTGTCGATTCTGATAAGAAAAATCCTATCACTGAACTGTTCACTGTAATTCGTTCTCTGCCCTACCTTACTCCCACTCCCGTTATACCATTTTCTGCTGCTGTTGATATTACCTTATACTCATCTGACCAGAAATACTTGTCTTCTTTCCATTTCACTTTACTGGCCCCCCACTATATCTAGATTGTGCCTTTGCATTTTCCTTTTCAGATTTTCTTGCTTCCCTACCACGTTCAAGCTTCTGACATTCCAAGCTCCGACTCGTAGAACGTTACCCTTTCGTTGGTTATTCATGCTTTTTCTCATGGTCACCTCCCTCTTTGTCAGTCCCCTCCCAGAAATCCCAATGGGGGCTATTCGCCATTTTTTGCCAATGGGGAGATCACCATAATAGTATTTCAATTACAGGCCACATTTCCTGTGGATACATTTTATGTCTTTAATGCAGTGGTTTTCATTGCCTTCTGAATCGTCATGCCGTTGACCATTGCCGATTCTTTCGGCTTTAGGGGCAGTTTCCAATCCCAAGGACAAGAGAGTGCCCTGAACCTCTGTCCACTCCTCCGCCCTCTTAGACAAGGCCGTTGGCCGGAAACCTTCGACCGCCTATGCCGCTTATTAAACAAAATTCAGGCGGTGGCGGGATTCGAGCCAGGGGCCGAGGGCGTTTTGATTACTACCCCTAGACCACGAGTGAAAACACTTATTAATTCATTAATTTCATTTGAATTCAATTTCTTGTACTGAGTGTAATTGTCTTCAATAATATGGACTGTTTCGCCTACAGAAATGTTAGTATAGAAAATGGTTCAAATGGCTCTGAGCACTATGGTACTTAACTTCTGAGGTCATCAGTCCCCTAGAACGTAGAACTACTTAAACCTAACTATCCTACGGACATTACACGCATCCATGCCCGAGACAGGATTCGAACCTGTGAGCGTAGCAGTCACGCGGTTCGATACTGTAGCGCCTAGAACCGCTCGGCCACTCCGGCCGGCTGTTAGTATAAAAATTTGTAATATCAAATGACGTGAGTATAAGCACAGGAGGAAAAATGACGTATTACTTTAGTGGGACGTAATGTGTGACTTTAACATGCACTGTTGTTTTTGTTGTAGTCTTCACTTCCAAGGCCGGCTTCAGTCCAGAACCACGCGGCTGATACGGTCGCAGGTTCGAATCCTGCCTTGGGCATGGGTGTGTGTGAAGTCCTTAGGTTAGTTTGGTTAACGTAGTTCTAAGTCTTGGGGACTGATGACCTCCGATGTTAAGTCCCGTAGTGCTTAGAGACATTGGAACCTTTTCACTTGTAAGACTGGTCATTGATGCAGCTCTCTGGGCTAATCTCTCCCGTGTAAGCCTCTTCATGACTGCAAAACTGCTGTGGGATACATCCAGTTGAATCTCCTTAATGTAATCAAGCGTTGGTCTCCCTCAACAATTTGTGCCAACCCCCCTCACTCCTCATATTCTTTCCATTTCCAAACTGACGAGCGCTTGATGCCTCGAGACCTATGTACCTTCTTTTGGGAAGTTGTGTCATACACATTTTCTCCTATTACTAAATCTTCTCTTTTTGTCTAAAGTTTCTTGCAATGTTCACATCCCATTTCCGTAAAATGCTACACCCCAAATATGTACCTTCACAAAAAAACTTCTCACAATTACACTTATATTAACTGCTAACAAATTTTTCTTTTTCAGAAGTCGTTTTTCTTGTTATTGTCACTCTTCAGTTTTTCGTTGCTATTCTTCAGTTTTTCGTTGTCTGAATTGAAATCTTCATCTCCTACTTTCGGTTTCCCTGCTATCTGTAAAGTTTTTTTCCAATTAACGCTGTCTGTAGCTCTCTCTAAACCTCCCACAATACTGCGTCTGTTCCAGGTCCCAATTGACCTTACTCGATGGCTCCTTTCACCAGTCCTTCCATTCTTTTGTAAATAATTTTTGTAACTATTTTGCAAGCTGTTATATCCTAGCCAGTAATGCCAACCGAGCCCGCTGCCAAAAAGGTTGGCAGCATCAAAGTCCGGACGCCGTCCGCATAAGCAGCGCCAGCGATACAGGAAATCGCCGCAAGTCTGCGCGCGCCACCGCTGGCTTCTGGCTTCTTAAGCGCTGGAGTCGCGAGCGCTAGGACAGTTCTGTATTCGCCGCTCAGTTGTATACTCGCCACCGAATTGTGTACTTGCTAGGCAGTTGTGTGTTCATCGCAGCAGATTTGTTGTTTGTCGTCAGCCGACGCTGACCAAGCCGCTCCGACTCGAACCAGACAGATTTCTGTAGACCATGTTCACCACTGTGTTCTGTATCGTCGTTAATAAAGATAAGTACCGACTTTCATTTAATCCGAGTGTTTGGCTTTTCATCTTTCTGTTCACTGTTCCAGCGGACCGATCGGCCCGCTATTAAAAGTGTGGCGGTGACTTCGTAGGCCGTTTCTACAGCGAAGTGTTGTCGCTACGAAGGCCGTCACAAAACAAGCAAAAGTCAAATTCAGTTAACATTAGAGCTCGAAACATAAAATATCAGAATTACATAGTGATAATAGTTGTTGCATGGGTTAACAAGAGTCGTTTCAGTGGCAGTGTTGTCCTTTTCTATAACATGCTGCGCACAAGTGATAAGTTATTGTTCGGTGACAGTAAGCAGTAATGTTTCCGTTATCCATCCTCCAGCACTGCAAAGGCGCCGTGATTTATTGCATTGCTTAGTTTCAATTCATGTTGAGGGTTATACAAGAAATATCATGCCTGAGTATCAGATGTGGAGCTAAACTCCAAGCGAACAGGAGCATTGTACATAAACCTGTTTATGGCCCTCCAGTATCTAACATTAAAAAGAGCCAACCTGAATATCATTTATGTACTATGTAAACAGCGCATATAAACTGCTGAGAAAAAGGTTGGACCTCTGTAATAAGTTGGCTCTTGTGGTCTAACGGGCAGAGCGCTAAACAACGGCCCTGGTTCAATATCGCGTAGCAGCCGGGATTTTCTCTCTTCTCCGTCTCTTCAAGACGGTCCCAGGTCCTCCCAATCAACACCGTGTCACTACACTCTTTGTAAGTTTCTGGGACCCTCCTGGATAAGGTGGTCGAGGCGTTCGTGCTGAAGCCTCATCCCCTCTTCGATGCCGTCCTTCTTGAAATCTCTTACTGTGTAACCTTGTGCATTATCTTCTTGACTGACGAACCTACTGCCGAAGCGTTGATTGTAGGGTATGGTATAGGTTATCATATTCAGTCTCGACACTGCACATCTCGCACATTACCGTCGATATCGCTGAGAAATGTTCGATCTCCATGAATGTTATCAGTCTGAAACACACTAACTCACCTCACTCCTTCACCTAGTAGATTGAAGGCCAATTTTCTGTCTCTTCCACGACGTTTATAACACGTAGAAATGCCCTGCTCTCTTGATGGTCAAAAGATCCCGACTTTAGTCATCTAGGTTCAATTCACACTGCTCGTTTGTGTAATTTTTTCTCTCGAAACTGTGCTGCAGTTTTTCTGCCACTTCCATCGCGAAAGCATAAACGGTAATCAGAGCAAGACTTCTAAGCTACCATGTTTACATTGCTCCATGCGACGACCATGTGTCACAACTCCCTGATATACAAGCTACACTGTGACAGTACCAAACTAAAAGCTAGAGGCAGAAATAAAAGCGTCCGGGAAATGTGACTCAAACTAAGGTGTTAAACCACCAGTAATAAAAGTACTGGCTGTCTGCTTCTCTACCAGTGAATATTTCACTCGCGTCTGTTACAAATCCGCCCACGCTAAGCAAATTGACCATGCACTCTGTAAAATACGGAAGCTGATTACTGGCTGTGTGAGATCTACTCCAAAAAGTATTCTCTGACACCTGGCTGCGATAGCTCCACATGCAATTTGAGGACAGGAAATTACCTGCAGGAGGAGAATGAAGTCCTTAACATCCGTATAACGCCCAGTACAAGGCATTCAATCGGTTTCGCTTTGGGTGAAACGAGGATAGTAAGCTTCATCTTCCTGTATATTCTGCTCATGTTTTATTGCAGTAGTTTAATTTATTGCGATCGGGTCTTACAAGGGAACCTCCCCATCGCACCCCCCTCAGATTTAGTTATAAGTTGGCACAGTGGATAGGCCTTGAAAAACCGAACACAGATCATTTGAGAAAACGGGAAGAAGTTGTGTGGAACTGTGAAAAAATAAGCAAAATATACAAACTGAGTTGTTCATGGGAAGATAGGCAATATCAAGAACACAGAGACTACAGGAGCGCCGTGGTCTCGTGGTAACGTGAGCAGTTGCGGACGGAAAGGTCCTAGGTTCAAATCTTACATCGAGTAAAAACTTTAATTTTTTATTTTCAGTTTATGTGACAAACTCTTATGTTTTCATCACTTTTTTGGCAGTGATTATCACATCCACAAGAAAACCTAAATCGGGCAAGGTAGAAGAATCTTTTTACCCATTCGCCAAATGTACAAGTTAGGTGGTTCGACAACATATTCCTGTCATGTGACGCACATGCCGTCACCAGTGTCGTATAGAATATATCAGATGTGTTTTCCTGTGGAGAAATCGGTTGACCTATGACCTTGCGATCAAATGTTTTCGGTTCCGATTGGAGAGGCACGTCCTTTCGTCTACTAATCGCACGGTTTAGCGATGCGGTCGCAAAACACAGACACTAAACTTATTACAGTGAACACAGACGTCAATGAACGAACGGACAGATAATAACTATGCAAAAATAAAGAAAGTAAAATTTTCACTCGTGGTAAGACTTGAACCAAGGACCTCTTTTTCTGCAGCTGCTCACGCTACCACGGGACCACGGCACTGCTGAGCTCACGTCTTCCTTGATGTTGCCTATGTATCCCATGGACTACTCAGTTTGTATATTTTGCTTATTTTTTCACAGTTCCACACAACTTCTTCCTGTTTTCTCGATTGATCTGTGTTCAGTTTTTCAAGGTCTATCCACTGTGCAAGTTATAACTAAATCTGAAGGGGGTGCGATGGGGAGGTTCCCTTGTTAGTATGGGATGACTTAGAGAGACAGCATACTTCGTTGCAAAATCTTAGCGTGTTGCTAAAATAAAAAGGTGTCTGTTTACTTTCGCAAAATTAAAGTTTTTGAAACTGAAGTGGAAAATTGTTGCTGTCAAAGGATAATACAACATACCATGTTGTACTTCGTTTACTGAATTCGTAACACACTTCCTAAGGATGCCTAGACCAAACTTTATTCGTTGACAGTTAAATTTTAGTTCAACTTTCGCAATGAACTTTGTCATTCTTGCATCGCTTGTCCAGATTGAGCTATCACTCTATAACTGTCCAGGGCAGGCTTTATAGCTGTTCAAACAACAGGGCTCACCAACGGATGCTACTGACTATGAATGACGATACAGATTTGGCCGCTGATTTCGTGTGTAATTAAGCGCGTCCTCGGCGGATAAACTCCTGCTGTACCAATCGATGGAAAACTTCCAAACTCATATTTCACGACTCCAGCAAACCGTTCAAATGATTTTGATGCTACTCAGCTGCATCTGATCGTACCACGCGAAACGCGAACAGTGACTCTCATCTATTATCGCAAACACGTGACCATTAGCGCTTGGGCTTCGCTGAACGAAAACAGCAACAATGCTCCTGTTGGTAATGACGCCCTCAATTCCAAAAGCTAATTTATTAAATTTGTTTCTATACAATACATATGATTAAATTGACGCCTTTTATCACTAAACTATAAAATGAAGTAAGCGATGATAAGTGAAAAGATCGATAGACTACTAAACGAAATCCCATACTATTGAAAAATATTACAAGGTGCAGAGCCATACTCTTGACGAAAATCGTTCAGTGCAGTAGCAAGTGAATTGCATATTTTGAAACGGAGAATGCAAAGTGCCTTATGTCGCTTTGTTTTAACCACCTCGATTGGATGTACACTCCTGGAAATGGAAAAAAGAACACATTGACACCGGTGTGTCAGACCCACCATACTTGCTCCGGACACTGCGAGAGGGCTGTACAAGCAATGATCACACGCACGGCACAGCGGACACACCAGGAACCGCGGTGTTGGCCGTCGAATGGCGCTAGCTGCGCAGCAATTGTGCACCGCCGCCGTCAGTGTCAGCCAGTTTGCCGTGGCATACGGAGCTCCATCGCAGTCTTTAACACCGGTAGCATGCCGCGACAGCGTGGACGTGAACCGTATGTGCAGTTGACGGACTTTGAGCGAGGGCGTATAGTGGGCATGCGGGAGGCCGGGTGGACGTACCGCCGAATTGCTCAACACGTGGGGCGTGAGGTCTCTACGGTACATCGATGTTGTCGCCAGTGGTCGGCGGAAGGTGCACGTGCCCGTCGACCTGGGACCGGACCGCAGCGACGTACGGATGCACGCCAAGACCGTAGGATCCTACGCAGTGCCGTAGGGGACCGCACCGCCACTTCCCAGCAAATTAGGGACACTGTTGCTCCTGGGGTATCGGCGAGGACCATTCGCAACCGTCTCCATGAAGCTGGGCTACGGTACCGCACACCGTTAGGCCGTCTTCCGCTCACGCCCCAACATCGTGCAGCCCGCCTCCAGTGGTGTCGCGACAGGCGTGAATGGAGGGACGAATGGAGACGTGTCGTCTTCAGCGATGAGAGTCGCTTCTGCCTCGGTGCCAATGATGGTCGTATGCGTGTTTGGCGCCGTGCAGGTGAGCGCCACAATCAGGACTGCATACGACCGAGGCACACAGGGCCAACACCCGGCATCATGGTGTGGGGAGCGATCTCCTACACTGGCCGTACACCACTGGTGATCGTCGAGGGGACACTGAATAGTGCACGGTACATCCAAACCGTCATCGAACCCATCGTTCTACCATTCCTAGACCGGCAAGGGAACTTGCTGTTCCAACAGGACAATGCACGTCCGCATGTATCCCGTGCCACCCAACGTGCTCTAGAAGGTGTAAGTCAACTACCCTGGCCAGCACGATCTCCGGATCTGTCCCCCATTGAGCATGTTTGGGACTGGATGAAGCGTCGTCTCACGCGGTCTGCACGTCCAGCACGAACGCTGGTCCAACTGAGGCGCCAGGTGGAAATGGCATGGCAAGCCGTTCCACAGGACTACATCCAGCATCACTACGATCGTCTCCATGGGAGAATAGCAGCCTGCATTGCTGCGAAAGGTGGATATACACTGTACTAGTGCCGACATTGTGCATGCTCTGTTGCCTGTGTCTATGTGCCTGTGGTTCTGTCAGTGTGATCATGTGATGTATCTGACCCCAGGAATGTGTCATTAAAGTTTCCCCTTCCTGGGACAATGAATTCACGGTGTTCTTATTTCAATTTCCAGGAGTGTATATTTGGTAATGAACAAGCTGCACCAGGGTGACATCTTAACAGAATCCATACGAACCAGTAAACGGAACCAAGGTAACCTTCCTGTGTCAATGCATAAGACAAAAAGTACCTGAAGTTCGTGTTATGTATCTAAAAATTGTTTTAGGGTTTTGTTTCCATACCGTTATAGCCTACCTAAGACAATGTCTTTTGGTGAAAGTGGAGAGAGAGTATGGACTACATATTGCCTTTTTCTCGAGTCATCTGCCTTCTGACTGGATTGATGCGGCCCGTTACGAATTTCTCTCCTGTGCCAAACTCTTCATCTCAGAGTAGCACTTGCAACCTACGTCATCATCTACTTTCTGGATGTATTGAAGTCTCTGTCTTTTCTGCCGCTTTTACCCTCTACAGCTCCGTATAGTACAATGGAAGATATTCCTCAATGTCTTATCAGATATCCTATCATCCTGCCCCTTCTTATTTTTGTTGTTTTCCATATACTCCGTTCCTCGTCGATCTCCGGAGAACGACCTCATTCCTTAGCTTATGAGTCCACCTAATATTAAACGTTCTTCTCTTGTACCACATCTCGTACACTTCGATTCTCTTCTGTTCGGGATTTCCCATAGTCCATGCCGTGCTCTAAACGTACAATCTCAGAAATCTCTTTCTCATGTTAGGGCCTATGTTTGATACCAGTAGATTTCACTTGGCAAGGAACGTCTTTTTACCAGTGCCAGTCTCCTTTTCTGTGTTCTCCCTCTCCAGCCACAATGAGTTATTTTGCTGTCTACGCAGTAGATTTCGTCGTCTTCATCTACTTCGAGATCACAATTCGTGATGTTAAGTTTTCCCGTGCTCTCATTTCTACTGCTTCTCATTACTCATGTCAATCACATCACCATTTGACTCTATATTATTGTATTATTCTTCCGTACAATCTAGATATCAGCTTTCACGCCATTATCGAGTTCAGTATTCTTACACAATTCACATGGTTTTGCTCTGTACTGTGCAGGATGAGAAATACACAGTTCAACACATTTGTTTAGAATTGATATAAATTACACAAAATTAACATCGTGTAGCGATGCACTCATTTCTGGTAGTCAACGGCCTTGCCGCAGTGGTACCACCGGTTCCCGTCGGATCACCGAAGATAAGCGCTGTCGGGCTGGGTTAGCACTTGGATGGGTGACCATCCGGTCTTCCGAGCGCTGTTGGCAAGCGGGGTGCACTCAGCTCTTGTGAGGCAAACTGAGGAGCTACTCGATTGAGAAGCAGCGGCTCCGCTCTCGGAAACTGACATACGGCGGAGAGAGCGGTATGCTGACCACGTGCCCCTCCATATCCGCATCCAGTGACGCCTGTGGGCTGAGGATGACACAGCGGCCGGTTGGAACCTTTGGGCCTTCATGGCCTGTTCGGGAGGAGGTTAGGTTAAGTTACTCATTTCTGGTAAAGTCAGCCCAAAGCAGGTAAGACTCATTGTTAAGCAAATGTATTGAGCTTTGTATTTGTCCTTCTGCACAGTACACAGCAAAATGTTAAAGGTCTAAGAATGTTGTGCTCAATACCGGCGTTAAAACCAGAATCTATAATGTACAGAAGAGTAATACAGTAATGTACAACCAAATGGATGTGTATTCTTTCAAATAATTCTATTTAACTATGGCTTAGTACCACTGAAAACTTTCGTATTTCTTCAATTTACTCTTAATCCATATTCTGTACTCACTGAACTTTCGATTCCATTCAACTCATCCTGTAATTCTTCTTCTTTTTCACTCATGACAGCAATGTCATCAGCTAATTTTATGATTGATCACTTTTCACCTTGAATTTTAATTCCACTCTTGAATTTTTCTCTTATTTCAATCATTGTTTCTTCGATGTACAGACTGAACGGTAGGGGCTAAAGACTACACCCATGTCTTACACCATTTTTAATCCGAGCACTTAGTTCTTGGTCTGCCACTCTTATTCTTGCCACTTGATTCTTAAACATGTTGTATATTACCTACCTTTTCCTATAGTTTACACCTATTTTTCTCAGAATTTCGAACATGATGCACCATTTGACATTATCGAACGCTTTCTCTAGGTCGACAAACCCTATAAACGTGTCTTGATTTTTCTTTAATCTTGCATCCATTATCAACTGCATCGTAAGAAATGCCTCTCTGGTGCCTTTACCTTCTGTTAAGCAAACTGATAGTCATCTGACATCTCCTCAATTTTCTTTTGCAATCCCCTCTACATTATTCTTGTCAGTAGATTGAATGCATGAGATTTTAAGCTGATTGTACGGTAATTCTTGCACTTGGTGGCTCTTGCTATCTTTGGAAGTGCCTACGGTTTTAAGAGAAGTTCAAAACGCACAGTATGCGGCAATGCGATATACGGTTCAATATTACGTTATTTTTTATGCAAGAGACGCATCACGTTCCTCGTAAAGTACCGAAATTTCTCCCGCAGTAGAGGAGAGCAGACGGATCGGTTTTGATTTGAAGAACTTTGCCTGCTGAGAACCAGCTCGTTTTCAGCCGCAGAGGCTTGCCTTTAGGTTGGCGGAGGAGGGAGGGGAGGGGAAGAAGAAGAGAAGCGAAGTTAGCCGCGGGCGGCGTCCTTTGTGATTCCTCCGTCACAACGTTTCCAGCTCACACAGCGACATCACCCTAGCAGGTTCAAAATTTGGCAATTGTGATGGCCTGTGTTGCTTTCAAAATGCAATGCTCTGACTGGTGAGAATCTCCTTCTTCTTTCTTAAATCAGACTCTTGTGATGGTAACATGTAAGGTCATTTGTATAACCTTTTCAGTCAGCAACAATCTGTTACTCAAGCGCGTGACAATAACTTAGAAATGTTTGTATTCCTGCTTGGAGCAATATTGATAATGAGTTTTATGTATTAAGCAAAAAACATGTTTAGGTATTGAAACTCGAATTCTAAATTGTGCCCTCCTGAAATTTCACTACCGATTTCATACCTTCTCGTAACAAAAGTGAACTCTTGATTTTTCTGACTTAACCGTAGATTATTACACACTCGTGTCGTAAAAGGAAGTTAATTAACTTTAAATCTCTGCTCTTCTTCCATTACACTGTTCAATCAAACTTTAATTACACTTTAAATTACTACAGTTCGTACTAACATCACTACATACGTGCAACGATAAATCTTGTGATGAAATAGGAGGTACAGCTACAATCTTCGTATAACGTGACGAGAATTTTCTAATGCGACGTACTGCACTAACACAGAGATACGGTTCTTTTATTTTGTAACTTTCATGTATGTTTATAGGTAATTTCCGTTCTTTTTCGTATTTATCAACATGCAGTTTTATTTTCAATGAGTACAGTTAGCTTCAGGATGATGTTAGAGACCAAGAAGTTTTAGTTTATTTGGTTATTAACTCTATGGTTTCGTACTGTTAATGAACACGTGCGTGCACAACTTCGCTTCAAAATACTGCGTAAAAAAGGTTTATACTCGCATCGTTTCATACAGTGGGTTTACACTGTATTAAATCTGCAAAACGCTTAATACTATCACTCAAACGTTTGACTAAGTCAATATTTTGATGACGACTCGGTCATGTAACACCCCAATTACAGAAACCCTAATAAAAAACCCAATGCTGTCAAAGAAGTAGGAAAATTAGTCATCCTGACAGTGACGGTAGCCACTGACGAAAAATTTTACACTTGTTATAATTTGATCAACAGGAATGTCATGTGAATAATAATATTTATCATGAAATAGATACTGATTGAAAGAATACGATAGGATACGCAACAAAAACATCAAAGAAAGAATTACCAAATAATTAATAAAGAAGGTTAAAGCCCAGATGGCAAACTGGCCAAAGATAACGTTTTCGATAGAAGAGAGTCGTAGCTGCATCGAAAAGGAAGTTCGATGTGACTATAATGCAACTCGTAAATGGAAATGTTAGCTTCAGTTGCTATCTAGTCGCTCTCTAGTACTATTGCGATCGTAGCATGCATGTAAGCGCTACTAGATTGTTTTAAGATAATCGTAAGTTTGAAAGTTTTGCGATATAGACTGAAGCATTATTCAGATGTCATTCTAAAGCAAATTCATCTTTACCATTAGCAAGATAACGGGATACGGAACTTCGCGTCGAAGTTAAATTGTGTGCGATTTGTGATGGGACTTCGCCTTCTTGATACTGAATAAGCACGAAAAATCAAGGACACTGAAAAAGAAAGATCGCCGGCAGAAAAACAATTATTAGTCTCGAGTAGGTAACATACAAACGCCAACACGAAGGACGTACAACTGCGTCGAGTTGTCAGAAGTTGTCGTCAACGACAGGATTACTGATGCAAACGGAAGCAGTTCCCTGAGTGAGAAATCGGTGTGCATGCTCAGTGTAGGGACAATTAATTACAAGGAACAATAAAATTGGATTCTAACTTCAATTCTTCGTGTCACCTACATAACTGAATAGACATTATCAGGTGTATTAGTGAAAATTAAATGACTATTAGAATATTATGAAGTGAAAAGTGAATTCATGATTATTTAACAGTGAACAGCCATCGATTTGTCCCAAGATTACGACGCATTCCGAACGTTGCTTAAGTATATGTTATCTCCGGAATTACGTCGTGTAGTTATTGAACACGCGACGTAGCGACGTCTTGACGATGGATCAACAATTCGTTAACTTACATCCTCGCAATTCCATAATGTGGCCACGAACTGGATTGAAGATTCAAGACTTTATATTATTAATATTGAACATCCGTTATCTAACCGGGCACAACAAAAAGAAGAACTGTAGTTAGCTAGTTGCCGGCCGATGTGGCCGAGCGGTTCTAGGCGCTACAGTCTGGAACCGCGCGACCGCTACGGTCGCAAGTTAGAATCCTGCCTCGGGCATGGATGTGTGTTTTGTCCTTAGGTTCGTTAGGTTTAAGTAGTTCTAAGTTCTAGGGGACTGATGACCACAGCAGGTAAGTCCCATAGTGCTCAGAGCCATTTGTTAGCTAGTTCGCGCAAGCTGAAAAGTCTGTCGCGGACTCACAACAAAAGAAAATCGGTGGTCTTTATTTCAGGTCATCGCGTCATCGAGTGGTGCAATTGTCGCGTTTATCAGCAAAGAAGCAAGAGCGGCTTACACATTCTGACGCGCTGCTCTGTCCAAATATTGACATTAAACACGAAAGACGGTATCTGAAATATGACCAAACCACGCGAGGTTCAAATGGTTCAAAATGGCTCTGAGCACTATGGGACTCAACTGCTGTGGTCATAAGTCCCCTAGAACCTAGAACTACTTAAACCTAACTAACCTAAGGACAGCACACAACACCCAACCATCACGAGGCAGAGAAAATCCCTGACCCCGCCGGGAATCGAGCCCGGGAACCCGGGCGTGGGAAGCGAGAACGCTACCGCACGACCACGAGATGCGGGCAAACCACGCGAGGAGTTCGTGTTTTTCTACTAGTTACAGGGTGGCGTTGTCACTAGCGACGGACGCCGTTCCACGTCATAGCGACTGGAACAACCATCACCGCCGAGTCGTGTCAACTCTAAGAAGACGCAGACAACACAGTCACACCCTTCGTTAAATTTTTTAATTCATTTCTCTTTACAATGTTAAAAATAATAATTCAACAGTCTAAATAATGGACAGAAAAACGCAATTATAAACAGTGCTGTATATGCTAACATCAAATGTGACACACTACGAGTTAAAAATCTGCATAGTTAGGAGCGCCCTTTTGTAGCCTGTTTCGTCTTTAAGATTCAACGCGTAAACTAGCACACGCCCGATTGAATGTAGCATAAGCTATTAATGTTCTGTTCCAGTGCAATATCGTGTCTCTCCAAATATACTGAATAGTTATTCAGCCCTTTTCTCCGTACTGACTTCCGTGTTTCTGTTCCACTTACCACAGTGGGTAACCCTTTTTCCATATCAAATCCTATCACACGTGAAGTGAGCTTCACATCTTCAGTGTGTCACTGTGTTATATCTCTCCAGCACAATAAATTCCTAAGATATGCCAGAAAGTAATTTAGGAAACGACCATGAATACCATGTACCACGTGTTCTAACAGTAAATGACTACAATGCCTATATACTCGATTCGTCGCTGAGTTATAACGTAGCAGTAGTCCTCTCCTCCCCCACCACCGATCATTTAAAAAATCTAACTACCAAAGTATAAAATAGATTCAGATGTCTGATTCATCAGTTCATTATTAAACAAAGGATGAGTATACTATGTGTGACTTGGCGCTGTTTTAAGAATAGTTTTTCACGTATTTCAGCGTTTGTGACATCGTATCTCTTGAACTATGATATGATTTTGAAGGTAGATTCAGTGCTCTATGTGTCTCGCTCTACATGCGGACCTGTCAAACTGTAATGAGGCACACACCTACCACCTCGTCTGCATATGTTCACAGATTTGTAGGTGGTGCAAAAGTTTAAATGTGCTGTATATTTCGTTTTGTAAAGAATTATGAGGAAAGTTTTAAAAGCTATGAATAAGTCACAACATTAATCTCTCTGTTTAGACTTCACTTAGGTTGGTTCGTTGGTTTAGAAGGAAGGCGGGGGGGGGGGGGGGGGGGATGGGACCAAAGTGCGAGGTCGCCGGTCCCTTGTTCCCAATAGAACAATTACCAAAGTGAAAGAAGAAAACAAAGAAGATGTACGGCACAATAACAGGAGAAACGAAGAACCAGAAGAACAGCAGGACAACAAACAGTATAGTGGACAAAACTGGACAAGAAAACCACAGCGAGATGCAAGAAACAGGGAGAAGAGATTAAAAACAAGAAAGCAGATTACCATCGCTGGTTCACCAAGAGAACAAAAAAAAAAAAAAAAAAACCGGAGAAGCCAGCCACTCTGCAACACATTAAAACCTCCACCCTAAAAGCCCTAGGGTGCACGACACAGAAGGACAAAGAACCTGCGCCAAAACTCAGATCAAGTGATAAAACCCACACTCACGAATAAAACGTAAAACTATAGCTGCTGTTGAGGCATTGTCGCCCAACACCGAAGGTACGGTGCTGGGAAAGTTAAAAGTCCGCCACAGAGCAGCTAAAAGTGGGCAGTCCAGCAAGAGGTGGACAACCGTCATTTGTTAGCCACACCGATACTGGGGTGGGTCCTCGCGATGGGAGGAAACCATGTGTGGGAAACGTATGGCCAATGCAGAGCGGACAAAGGACAACTGATACCCTGCGACAAGCTTACAGAGATGACTTCCACACATTCACAGTCTCCTTAATGACATGCATTTTGCTGTGCTTGCTGTTATGCCACTCCGTCTCTTAAAGCTGAAAAACCTTGCGGCGCAAGACAGAACGCACGTCAGTTTCAGAGATGCCCATCTCCAGGAGCGGTTTCCGCGTAGCCTGTTTGGCCAGCCTGTCAGCAAGTTCATTGCCTGGGACTCCCACATGTCCTGAGGTCCAGATAAACACCACTGAACGACAGCACCGTTCCGGGGCAGTGATGGGCTCCTGGATGTTTGCTACCAAAGGATGACGAGGGTAGCACAGGTCGACAGCTTGTAAGCTGCTCAGGGAGTCAGAACAGAGAAGAAACGACTCACCAGAGCGGTAACGGATGAACTGAAGCGCACGAGATATGACCCCAAGCTCTGCAGCGCATACGCTGTAGCCAGTGGGCAAGGAATGCTGTTCAATATGGCCTCTGTGGACTTATGTGAAGCCAACATTACCATCAGCCATCGAGCTGTCGGTGTAAACTACTTCAGAACCCCGGAACAAGTCAAGAATCGAGAGGAAGTGACAGCAGAGAGCGGCAGGGTCAACAGAGTCCTTAGGGCCAAGCAAAAGGTCCAGACGAAGCTTCGTCTGAGGTGTACACCATGGAGGTGTAGGTGAATGGACCTCGTAGAGGTGGTAAAGGGAAGGACTCCAGTTTGTGGAGCAGAGACTGCATGCGAACTGCACTGGTGAGCCCTGACCTGGGCTGCCAATGTGGGAGATGAACTGCCAAGGGTGAGAAATGGAGACGGTAATTCGGAAGCTCAGGAGAACTACGAATGCGTCCAACATAACTGGCGAGCAGTTGTGCACGTCGAATCCGCAATGGAGGGACACCGGCCTCCACCTGGACACTGGTCACCAGCTCCCGTTACCATGCGAATGCCACAGCGTTGCACTGGGTCGAGTAAACGCAACGCTGAGGGCGTCCCTGAACCGTAAACCAGACTACCATAGTCAAGGAGGGATTGAAAAAGGGCTCTGCAGAGCTGCAGCAGCGTAGAGCGATCTGCACCCCAGGTGGTGTTCCTCAGGCAGCGGAGGGCACTGAGTTGCTGCCAGCACTTCCGCTAAGCTGACGAAGGTGAGGTAACCAAGTCAATTGGGCGTCAAAAACCTGTCCTAAGAATCGATATGTCTCCACAACAAAGAGTGGATCGTCATTAGGATAAAGTTCTGGTTCCCAATGAACGGTATGACGGCGACAGAAGTGCATTACACACGACAACACGGCTGAAAACTGGAAGCCGTGGGCTAGGGCCCATGACTGTACCGTGTAAACGGCTCCCTGTAGGCGCCGCTCAGCAACACCAGTACTGGGCCGTTAATGACCACTAAAAATAGAGATACACTCGATACAGAGCCCTGTGGAACGCCATTCTTCTGAATACAGGAAGGAACTATGACAGGCACAAACTTGGACCGGAAAGTACAGAGCGACAAGAAGTTTTGGGTAAAAATCGGGATCAGGCCCCTGAGACCCCACTCATACCATGTGGCAAGAATATGATGTCGCCAGGTCGTGTCGTATGCTTTGCGTAAGTCAAAAAAGACGGCAACCAGGTGTTCGCGTCTCGAAAAGGCTGTTCAGATGGCAGACTCGAGGGAGACAAGATTATCAATGGCAGAGAGACCCTGGCAGACGCTGACCTGACATGGAGCCAGTAGGCCACGTGACTCCGGGACCCAACCCAACCACTGATACACCATACGTTCCAGTAGCTTACAGGGAACGTTGGTGATGCTGATCGGCCAATAGCTATCCACACCAAGCGAATTTTTACCGGGTCTTAGCTCCGGAATGGTGACGCTCCCCAGGCATTGCGGTGGAAAGACGCCATCGCACCGGATGGAGTTGAACATGACGAGGAGATATCGCTTGTAGTCAGACGAGAGATGTTTAATAGTCTGACTGTGGCCCAGAGACTGTGTCTTGAGCGCTGTGGAACTCCCACTCTGTAAATGGGGCGTTATAGGGTTCACTGTGGCATGTAATGAACGACAGGACTTCCATTTCTATCCGTCATTTGAGGATGCGAAAGGCTGGGGGATAGTACTCCGATGCAGAGGCTCGAGCATAGTGCTCAGCAAAGTGCTCGGCATTCGCGTTTGCGTCGGTAGAGAGCACGCCATTGATGTTAACGACAGGGACACCTGTTTGCGTCTGGTACCCAAAAAGACGTCTGATCTTTGTCCAGACTTGGGAAGGTGACTATTGCACCCAATGGTCGACACGTACCTCTCCCAACACTACTTATCTGTCGTTTTATTAGCAGGCGAACGCGGGCACAGAGCCGCTTAAAGGCTATTAGGTGATCTAGGGGAGGGTGCCGCTTATGTCGCTGTACAGCTAGCCGACGCTAGCCTCAGTGACTTCCGGCGACCACAAAGGAACTGTCTTTCGCTGGGGACACCTTAGAGAACGAGGGATCGCGCTTTCGGCCGCAGAAACCATCATTGTAGTGACCTGCTCAATCACAATATCGATGGTATCATGTGGGGGAGATTCAACGCTGACAGCAGAGGTGAAGGCTACCCAGTCTGCCTTGTTTAAAGCCCATCTGTGTAGGCGTCCGTGTGCATGATGCTGGGGGTGTGACAGGAAGATGGGGAAGTATTCACTACGGCTAAGGTCGTCATGTGCTCTCCAGTGGATAGATGGGAGAAGTCCTGGGCCGCAGATTGGTAAATCAGTGGCTGAGTGACTACTATGAGACGCACTGAAATATGTGGCGGCCCCAGGCAGAAGTCGAGTTGGGACAGTAAATTTTCGTTATCTCTGCCACAACCAGTAAACATGGTGCTACCCCACAAGGGGTTATGGACGTTAAAATCTCCCAAAAATTGAGAGGTTTTGAGAGTTGATCAATCAGTGCAGCCAATATGTTCAGGGGTACCGCACCATCAAGAGGGAGGTATATATGTTGCAGACAGTTATTTCCTCGTCATCCGTTTCCTGACAGCCACAGCTTCAAGAGGAGTTTGAAGGGGCACAGTTTCACTACATACCGAGCTCAGGACATAAACACAAACTCCGCCTGACACTCTATTATATTCACTACGGTTCTTGTAATATCCCCTGTCGCCGCAAAGGGCAGGGTCCCCATAGCTCGGAACCAGGGTTCCTGGAGGGCAATGCAGAAAGCAGGTGTACAGCTTAACAGTTACCGTAGCTCAGCCAGGTGGTGGAAAAAACCGCCGCAATTCCACTGGAGGGTGACGTGAGCTGGGAAGGCATGGAACACTCAATGAGGCAGCCTACGCCTCAGGGTCACCTGCTGCCACCGACTTCTTTTCTGAACAGGCTATATCCATCGTGTCAAGACCTAGTCCTCAGTGGAAACCCGAATCTTCACCTCATCCTCCGACACAGAGCTTGTACGGAGCAGTGGTGTGAATGCCAGTGCTACTCTCTTGGTCTTGGGGGGTCTTCTTTTTGGATATCTCTCGCTGATCCCGGAGTTTCTCTGCCTGTGAGGGCTTCACGGGACTGAGGATGATCGTGAAGCCCTATGACCAGCTGCTTTAGGGCACTTCAGCCACTGGCAGGTGTCATATTACCCACTAGCAGAAACCTGGGAAGGTTATTGACCCAAGGGACCCTTTCCTAGCGAGAGGAGCCAAAGAAGACTTACGCTTCTCCAGCTGAGAAGTGGCGACAGGTGTCCCCAATGGTTGTGGGGACAGTTCTCCCAAGGCAGGTGTTATGGGAGCAACAGGGAAGGAAGTGCTACAAGTGTTCTCGTAGCGGTGGCATAAGAGGAGATCATGGCCACAGAATGTAAGTGCTCAAATTTCCTCTTAGCCTCAGTGTAGGTCAGTTGGTCCAGGGTCTTGAATTCCATGATTTTCCTTTCTCGCTGTAAAATCTTGAAATCTGGAGAGTATGGGGAATAATGCTCTCTGCAGTTGACACAGATGGGAGGTGGGGCAAATGGACTATTGAGATGGGATGGACGCCCAGAATCTCGACATGTGATGCTGGAAGTACAGCAGGAAGTCACATAAAGCAAGGCATTGTGGGAGGGATCTATGGCTTGACATCATAGTGGTAGATAATCAAATAGATAATTACCTTGACCTTCTCGGGTAATGTGTCACCCTCGAAGGCCAGGGTGAAGGCACTGGTGGCAACCTGATTATCCCTCGGACCCCATTGGCGTGCCAGACGAAATGAATTTCTCATCGTTCTAAGTTAGAGCGCAGTTCGTCGTCAGATTGCAAAAGAAGGTCGTTGGACCATATTTAAGCTTTTATGATGGAAACGGAAACATCGCCCAGCTTGTTATAAGTGAGTAATGCCCCTGACTGGTCAGATATGCCTTTTTTTATCAAGATTAACCCTGACCGCATTTTGGAGAAGCCGTCCACCTCCTCAAACTTGTCCTCTAAATGCTTTACAAAAAACTGGGGTTTTATTGAGACAAAGGCGTCTCCCATCGGCTCTTGAACATGTACTGGGGCAAATATAGTTCGCTGCCATCCTTAGCCTGGCATTTCTCCTACGGTGTGGCCAGGGAGGGGAATGATTTAGGATCATACTTCCTTGCATTGTGCTGAGACCTGGAACGCTTTGAGACTGTTGGCGTTTGATCCCATTTCGACCAGGGCCCGTCCCCACATGCGCCAGCCAGCCACAGGAAAGGCCACCTGGCAGGATGGTCGTTGCTAGGAGTCCTGATGCCCCCTGGTGATGGGCATCTACTCCTTGGCATACGTGGGGAGTTAACGGCGCAGGCATCAGCAGAGCGATCCCTGTGTAGTCAGGGGACTACAACCAACAGGTTATGTGGCAACCCCACCACAACGGACTGGCTACCGTGTTGGATATGAGATGCAAAGAATTCCATGGTCATAGGCGGCGCAGAAAACGACAATGCATAAAGGTTTTCTCCTGGCAGTTGTGTTTCAAACAACGACAACTTGCTCCGAAATCCTTTGATGATCCTGTGGAGATTACAGACGATGTTATGGTTTCCCTCATGTTCCAAGTTCAGTTCATTCATGTGGTACGTGATGTCGACCAAAAATGACAACTATGACAGCCAAGTATGATGAGAAAAACGTCTATTTAGTGACGAAATTTTCAAAAACGTTTCATAACTCTACAGCGGATGAGCTACCTCACTGCTGTGTGATAAAGCAAGTCACAACATTCGAAATCAGTTTGTTAAAGGAAAGCCTGGAATTGACGGTAATAGAGTTCAAGTCTCAGAATGAAGTATACAGCAGAAACGACTGATTTCAGTTCATAAGAAATATCTATATCACACACAGCTCGCTGAAACGTACGATTCAGTCTATGAACAGAGTGCCAGCCAGGGATCTGCAACCCTACCAGCTGAGTCCTGGTTAGCCCTACCTGACCCCTCCTCACTCCAGGCATATTTTTCCTCCACCAACTGTACCACCTCCAAGCTGATTCTAATGGAGGGTTATAGTCTTGCAAAAATATTTTGCATTTCCATTAACATGTCTTTTCCAGTTGTTGCTCCGTGCAAGCTGTAAAAGATACCGACCATTACGTGGTCCGAAAATCTGAAATTACGCAACGAATAAACACGAGAAGTAGTAACGTACTCGAGACATCGGTAGATTAATCCAGCGTCAGAGTCGGCTGGGATGGGCGAGCGGTTCTAGGCGCTACAGTCTGGAACAGCGCGACCGCTACGTCGCAGGTTCGAATCCTGCCTCGGGCATGGATGTGTGTGATGTCCTTAGGTTAGTTAGGTTTAAGTAGTTCTAAGTTCTAATGGACTGATGACCTCAGAAGTTAAGTCCGATAGTGCTCAGAGCCATTTGAACCATTTCAACCAGCGTCAGAGGATACTGCAATAAGTTCCTAGCTATTCGTGTGTCTGTAGCACTATGTTGTCTCCAATTTCCTTTCTTCTCCGCACAACTGAAGTTGCCGAAAGCTTGAAACTTCCAAGCAAATTGACATTTTTGAGATACAAATTGTTTTCCGCTTCCATTATACACTCTTTGATTGAGTTGCCACGGGTAAACGGCTTCCCTCGTTCTTCCATCTTATGCACTATTTTGTAACTCGTGAGAGTGACAGATTCATTTCCAGGAAATTTTCTTGTGAAGAGATTGCTTTGAGTTTCTAAATTATGTTACATGGGCTCATATTTATCAAGTGTAACTTTCCAGAAAAATGGAATATGTTAACAAATCGTTTGCTTCATAGAAACGCCGGAGATTGTATTCTTTGGAAGTGCAACTCTTTTTACTGCAAATTACGCAAGTAGTTTTCTGATTCTTTGTTTCCACAAAGAAGTACTTTACTACCCGTTCGCCTATGAAAAAGCGACGATCGGTATTCACTTTTCTTTTCTTCGTAGCCATAATGAAGTTTGGAAGTAAACGGGACCTGAACATTAAAAAAAGAAACTGAATTATAATCATAATTAACTTTTGGGATGGCGCGAAGTAAGCGAACTTTGCAATAAAGAAGAAAATATGGATACAGTAATTTAACACTGGGCATATTTAATTTAAGGCACATAACAGCCAGGAGACTCGAGCTCGGCACCTTCGCCTTTCGCGGGGAAGTGCTTTACCGTCTGAGCTACGCAAGCACGACTCACGACTTGCCTCATAGCATTACTTCTGCCACTACTTCGTCTCCTACCTTCCAAACTTCACAGGAACGCTCCTGCGAAACTTTCAGAATTAGCACTCCTGGAAGAAAGGATATTGCAGAGACACGGCTTAGCCACAGCCTGGGGGACGTTTTCAAAGAGAAATTTTCACTCTGCAGCGGAGTGTGCGCTGATATGCAACTTCGTGGCAGATTAAAATTGTGTGTCGGACCGAGACTCGAACTTTGCCTTTCGCGGGCAAGATCTCTATCACTGAGATGCCCAAGCAGGGCTGAAGGTCTCAAGTTCGAATCTCACTCTGTCAGACAATTTTAATCTGCCAGGAAGTTTTATGTCAGCACACACTCCGCTGCAGAGTGAAAATTTCGTTCTGTGAAGGTAGGAGGTGTGAAGCCGGATACAAAGAGGGAAGATAGTGTTGGGACATGGTAAGACTTACAAGCATCCTCTTACTCGGCCTACGGGGCCTGGGGGCAGAGTGGCCAGTGGTTAACACGTAAGACCAGGCCCCGGTGTCCCTGGTACCACTGCCAGGCAGAAGCGCACGCAAGCAGGGTGGAAGCCAAGGGGGTGGGGTCAGTAGAGTTGGGGGAATGACTGACTTGCTATGGTATAGTGCATAAAAGGCTAGGACACATGTCCATGTGCCTATCCCGCTTTGTTTTCTTGAACCGTGAATTTACTTTCAAAAACTTTTTTTAAGAATTTACTTTATTTACTAGCGATTCATCAAGAACAATAACACATTTAATCACACTAGGTGAGCGTGGAAGTAGTTGCCAGGGAGCAACTGATGAAAATGAAATTACCTTTAACAAATGGGAATTTTATTAATAAAAGCCTTTTCAAAAACAGATTTAAAATTTATAAGCGGAAATGCACCCTCGAAATATCAAGTTACAATTTTATTTAGAGGCAGAAAGAACAATAATGACAGTATGAGCCTTCGGGCTGAGAACCTTGCCGCTCCCTTTCAACACGGCCGTAGTCACGACCGCTCTTAACAACCTCTGAAAGACTACACTGGTGCAAATCTGCAACACACCAGATTACTTTAAACTAAAAATTTTAACAACTCACTCTCCACAACTCCACAACGGAAAAAGGGACAACCCAATTCACAAATAACCACCTTCCTGCGGGTGGGCAAACGGAGAAGAATGGGGGGACGACTCAAAAACAAAGCGGCTTGTGATCTCACCAAGAAAACAAGTAGAATTTAACAAGTACAGGGTGTTTCAAAAATGACCGGTATATTTGAAACGGCAATAAAAACTAAACGAGCAGCGATAGAAATACACCGTTTGTAGCAATATGCTTGGGACAACAGTACATTTTCAGGCAGACAAACTTTCGAAATTACAGTAGTTACAATTTTCAACAACAGATGGCGCTGCGGTCTGGGAAACTCTATAGTACGATATTTTCCACATATCCACCATGCATAGCAATAATATGGCGTAGTCTCTGAATGAAATTACCCGAAACCTTTGACAACGTGTCTGGCGGAATGGCTTCACATGCAGATGAGATGTACTGCTTCAGCTGTTCAATTGTTTCTGGATTCTGGCGGTACACCTGGTCTTTCAAGTGTCCCCACAGAAAGAAGTCACAGGGGTTCATGTCTGGCGAATAGGGAGGCCAATCCACGCCGCCTCCTGTATGTTTCGGATAGCCCAAAGCAATCACACGATCATCGAAATATTCATTCAGGAAATTAAAGACGTCGGCCGTGCGATGTGGCCGGGAACCATCTTGCATAAACCACGAGGTGTTCGCAATGTCGTCTAAGGCAGTTTGGACCGCCACAAATTCACGAAGAATGTCCAGATAGCGTGATGCAGTAATCGTTTCGGATCTGAAAAATGGGCCAATGATTCCTTTGGAAGAAATGGCGGCCCAGACCAGTACTTTTTGAGGATGCAGGGACGATGGGACTGCAACATGGGGCTTTTCGGTTCCCCATATGCGCCAGTTCTGTTTATTGACGAAGCCGTCCAGGTAAAAATAAGCTTCGTCAGTAAACCAAATGCTACCCACATGCATATCGCCGTCATCAATCCTGTGCACTATATCGTTAGCGAATGTCTCTCGTGCAGCAATGGTAGCGGCGCTGAGGGGTTGCCGCGTTTGAATTTTGTATGGATAGAGGTGTAAACTCTGGCGCATGAGACGATACGTGGACGTTGGCGTCATTTGGACCGCAGCTGCAACATGGCGAACGGAAACCCGAGGGCGCTGTTGGATCACCTGCTGCACTAGCTGTGCGTTGCCCTCTGTGGTTGCCGTACGCGGTCGCCCTACCTTTCCAGCACGTTCATCCGTCACGTTCCCAGTCCGTTGCAATTTTTCAAACAGATCATTTATTGTATCGCTTTTCGGTCCTTTGGTTACATTAAACCTCCGTTGAAAACTTCGTCTTGTTCCAACAACACTGTGTTCTAGGCGGTGGAATTCCAACACCAGAAAAATCCTCTGTTCTAAGGAATAAACCATGTTTTCCACAGCACACTTGCACGTTGTGAACAGCACACGCTTACAGCAGAAAGACGACGTACAGAATGGCGCACCCACAGACTGCGTTGTCTTCTATATCTTTCACATCACTTGCAGCGCCATCTGTTGTTGAAAATTGTAACTACTGTAATTTCGAAAGTTTGTCCGCCTGAAAATGTACTGTTGTCCCAAGCATATTGCAACAAACGGTGTATTTCTATCGCTGCTCGTTTAGTTTTTATTGCCGTTTCAAATATACCGGTCATTTTTGAAACACCCTGTAAATGAAACAACATATCTCCAATCACTTAACTTATAATAAACTGCGATTTCTGGCGAAGACCTGGCGCAGCACCCCCAACGCTCTCCCGAACCGTCCGCTGCCAGCCGCATCAAGGGGCGCAGGAAGGCGCGCCGATCTCGCGTCTCACGGCGTCGCAGCTTGCCCCGGCCAGCCCGATGTCGTGGTTTCGCTCCTGTTGCTCTCGTGTCAACCGCGAAGCCAATACCCCTTTCTATTCGGCGCGGCCCACTGGACTCACGTGGCGACCTCACGTGCACCGACGCTCAAGGCGGACAAGTCATCTCGTGTCTCAGTGCGCGACCGACCAACCGACCGATCCTACCGCCAATGTTTTTTTATACGAAATAAACCTTTTTCTTACTACTTCATATCTAAAAACGCGTCTATTGAGTAGAAGGAGTTCTCATTCAGAAATTCTTTTAATTTATTTCTTAATGCTGGTTGGATGTCTATCATACTTTTCGTAAATGACCAAATACTTTTTTGGCAGCATAATTCACCTGTTTCTGTGTCGAAGTCAAGTTTAACCCAGAATGGTGAAGATCATCCTTTCTTCTAGTATTACAGCTACGTAATTTGCTATTATTTTTAAATTGGGATGGGTTATTAATGACGTATTTCGTAATTGGATATATGTATTGTGAAGATATTGTGGATATTCCGGGTTCCTTAAATAAATGTCTGCAAGGTGATCTTGGGTGGGCTCCAGCTATTATTCTGATTATACGCTTTTTTGCAATGAATGCTTTTTCTCTTAGTGATGGGTTATCACAAATAATGAGGCCACATAAAATCAGTAAATGAAAGTAGATAGAGGAGGCTAACTTATAGATGGCAAAATTGACAATAACTCTAATAGCGTAAGTAGCTGAACTCAAACGTTTCAGCAGGTCGTCAGTATGTTTCTTCTAATTCGATTTCTCATCAGTGTACATATGCAGGAATTCTGAATATTTTTCCTTAGGAACAGACTTCTGTTCAGATCTATATTTATCAATGAGGTTATGCCATATACTCTACACAACTGTATATATTGTGTTTTATCAAAATTTAGTGAGAGTCCATTTGCAGAGAACCACTTAATAATTTTCTGAAAGACATTATTTACAATTTTCTCAGCTAATCCTTGTTTGTTGCTTGTGATTACTATAGTTGTATCATTAGCAAAAAAACTAGCTTTGCATCTTCCTGAATATAGAAAGCAAGTTATTAATGTTCATTAAGAAAAATAAGGAGCCCAAGACTGAACCCTATGGAACATCGTTCTTGATACACAGTTAAACGACTTCGCTCATTTTTGCAGGCTATCGATACTGATAATTTCAACATTCTGCATTCTTCCAGTGAAATATGGATGAAACCGTTTGTACACTGTCACACAATACTTAAACTTGTCTATAAGAATTTCATAGTTCTCACTGTCAAAAGCCTTTGCGAGATCACAAAAAATCCCAGTCAGTTATGTTCGGTAATTCAGAGCATTTAATATTTGCTCCGTGAGAGCATATACAGCATTTTCTGTTGAGCAGTGTTTCTGAAAACCTAAGATGTAAACCTACATCTAACTCACCGATTTGTAGTCTATATAATCCTTGGTCACAAAGTTTCTGACAATTGTCTGGATTTTTCTCCCTGGGACCATCTGACAAGTGAAGCATACAGCACTCCTGTTGATGTAATTTTTTTAAAAAAAAAAAAAGCACAGTGAAAGGTCAATATTATGTCATGTTTTGCGAGATGATCAAGGAATGTTTGGAAGAATTCGTATCTCACTGCAGAGACGAATGAATCTAACGCGCTGAAGGAATATTGAACTATTCCTGAATGAATATTGAACTGTTCCTTTAGGTATGCGTGAAAAGCACCAAGGCTGTCAATCTTGACGCCTTTCGGTTGTTGGATTGTGGACTTACTTTTCTATTTTTCCTAGAAATTAATTTCGGTAGAAACAACAGAAATTCACGTACTTCAATTGCTCATGGAGAGAGGAATAAGCGAGAAAGCCGGCCGAAGTGGCCGTGCGGTTAAAGGCGCTGCAGTCTGGAACCGCAAGACCGCTACGGTCGCAGGTTCGAATCCTGCCTCGGGCATGGATGTTTGTGATGTCCTTAGGTTAGTTAGGTTTAACTAGTTCTAAGTTCTAGGGGACTAATGACCTCTGCAGTTGAGTCCCATAGTGCTCAGAGCCAATAAGCGAGAAAACACACACTGTTTGAATGGAATATTAGTGTGAAAGTACTACAAAGAGGCGAGTATTGAATCAATCAGCCGACAGCAACTGCCGACATTTCTTACATTTCTGTATTTTACGCCCATGTGGAAAAAAGAGCAAATTGCTATACAACCATAAATGCTGCAGGCAGTGTGTGAATGTTGAGCCCAATTATATGGAGACTTAATAGAAAAGTCTTCATTTCACATACATATGTACTAACCGGGACAAGTTTTCTTGCTGCAGTCAGAGGGGGCTCAGAATTATATATTCGCAATTATCACGCAGACGGTTCAGTTATCGACCCAGGTGTAATGGAACGTTTTTACTACTGTTGCCGCATATTTTATTTGTGTCAGTTTTCGTTGTTATTTGTAACACATCCTCTATTTAGGAGTGGATTGGCTTGTGACACGCGCCTTGTCCTAGCGTCATATCGGCATTCCTTGTTGAAATGGTTCAAATGGCTCTGAGCACTATGGGACTCAACTGCTGTGGTCATAAGTCCCCTAGAACTTAGAACTACTTAAACCTAACTAACCTAAGGACAGCACACAACACCCAGCCATCACGAGGCAGAGAAAATCCCTGACCCCGCCGGGAATCGAACCCGGGAACCCGGGCGTGGGAAGCGAGAACGCTACCGCACGACAACGAGATGCGGGCATTCCTTGTTGAATTAACGAAAGGTAATTTGATGGTAGACTTGCCATGAACGACAGAAGATATTTATAAGTTATTAATGCGTGAGGTAAATAGTCTTTCGACCCTACTCTTCAATCTGTACCTGTATTCGTGTGAGATTTAATATCCTTTGTGCACATAAGAAGAGCTTGAAGTGGACAGCAGTCCTTAATAAATGAGTAACGTGATCAACAATATTTATTTATGCTAGTAAACTGAACCTTGTCCGCCTCCGGTAGCTGAGTGGTCAGCGCGATAGAATGTCAATCCTAAGGGCCCGGGTTCGATTCCCGGCTGGGTCGGAGATTTTCCTCGTGCAGGGACTTGGTGTTGGGTTGTCCTAATCATGGTCATTTCATCCCCATCGACGCGCAAGTCGCCGAAGTGGCGTAAAATCGAAAGACTTACACCCGGCGAACCGTCTACCCTACGGGAGGCCCTAGTCACATGACATTTACATTTAACTGAACCTTGTGCCCATTTTCTCACTAAGGTTGTCTAACACAAATTGTAACCGTACAAATATTAAACAATACATGAATATACAGGGTGTTTCACAATTCATGTTACACGCTTCCAGAGGTTGTAGCGGGGACTTAGTAGATTAAATTTTACCTAGAAACCCGTGGTCGGAAGCGTCATCCAATGACACTACAAAGCCTTAAAGTTATAGGCGCATTGGCTGTGTTATTCTGAATTACAAGGCAAAGTTACTTTGGTCATACATGCCTCCGCTCGCGATAAACGGGAAATCCGGGTTTGAGTACCGGCCTGGCACAAATTTTCATTGTTGTCATTCCGTTGTACAGCCGACGGTTGTCAATGTTCGTAATTGCGAATACATTTAATATTTTCCGAACATGGGTTCCTATGTAAAACTTGATCTACCAAGTCCCCTCTACGACTTCCGAAGTGTGTACCAGGAACTGTGAACCACTCTGTAGGTATACACAAAACAATACGATCGAAAGACCACATACGTTACTTACACAACTTTCAATCCAACCACTTGTACTGTTGGTTTTTGTACATACTGTGTTTTGTCCGTCTCTACCTATCACATACTCGTATTTTTCTCAGGATTTCGAACATATTGTGCCATTTTTACACCATCTAAAGCTTTTCTACCGTAGACAAATCTTATGTAAGCGTCGTGATCTTTCATAACCCTGTAGAACAGTGTCTCTTTTTACCCTTTACCGCTCCGAAAGGTAAGCCCCTCGTCATCCAACATATCGTCAATTTACTTTTCCATTCTTCTGCATTTTAGACTTGTCAGCAACCTGCTTGAATGCCCCGTCGAGCTGACTGCGATATTTCTCGCACTTACCTGTCCTTACTACGTTGGTAATAGTGTGCATGGTTTTCTTCCCGATCGTCTGATGGTATGTTTCCAGTCTAATACATTCTACAAACGAACCTGAATTGTATCTTGGTGGACACTTGTCTTAAGAAATGGGCAAACGTGTACAAAAAATGAAGTTTTTCATCATTACTAACTTTTCTACAGGAGCGAGTATACAATGTAAAAGGCATATTACTATACACATAACTAAGTCTACTTTGTGTCTTCGGATCGATTCCACAATGCCACGTCTTGTAGGCGATGACATCTAGATCGGCGAAAGATTTAAGTCCAGGAAGGCAGGCGTTTTCACAGCGAGCAATGGCTAGGGTAAACCAACCACTACCAGAATTTCCAGTAGCGACATCCAGAGTAAAATTAACCCTACAGCCTCGGAAGAATATAGGTCCAGGGTACCAGGTACTCTGTAAGAGGTAGACTCCAGCCTGCTGGTGCGCGCAGAGTCTAAGTCCGTTATCAGCGCGTTACGTAATCAAGGTCAGTTGATGTCTATATAAGCGGGCACTGCACGCCAGCGGAACCATTCCGCTGTGAGCTCTATCTGCAACAGCATTGATGCACTATGCTTCGTCGACGTGTGTATCGTCAACGCCGCCACCGCATGCCTGTCAACAAACATATATTATTAGCCTCGAGAATAAACTTGGAGGCAATGGAACAGCTCAAGCAATAATCTTAAATGGACCTATATTCTTCCGAGGATTTAGTGTTAATTTTACTCTGGATGTCGCTACTGGAAATTCTGGTAGTGGTTGGCTTACCCTGGACTGAAGATGATGGATACGCAATCTATTGAAACGTTGCGACTAGAAGACGACGTCACTCGGCTGATAACCCGAGAGGATTTCATCGCTGAAATATGACGAGAAAGCCTGCAATCGCATATAACTTATTCCACATTCCATTCAGAAAACGTACATGTAATTAACAAACTTACTATAGAAGGGACAGTTGGAGGCAAAGAAATTGTGTGATAGGTAGATATGTTGGGTAAAAACAGGGGTCAGGGGCAGAAATGTCAGCAAACAAAGCGAGACGTCTGTTACGGGAGTGCTGTTATTGCGTTACCAATCGTGTCACCCAAAGTTTGATAACAATCTTATCTGGAGAGAGAAAGCAAGTGTCACGGCCAGCAAGTGAGAGGGCGGAAACTCCCCCAGGGTGTGGCAGAAAGCGGACGTGAGAGCGCAGCGAGCAAGACAAGCAATAAAGCGACCGGCCCGGCGGGGCGGAAGGCGGGACGGTGGGTCTCGCTCTGAGAAGCGGCGGGTGGGGTAGGAGGGGGTCGCCTGGAGTCGATACGCGACCTCCGGAGTGAGCGGCGCCTGTCCTCTCCCGCGATTGGCTGGCAGGCAGGCGACGCCTGCCTAATTACACCAGGCTCTGATGGCGCAAGCGAGTAATTACCAGGGCATCGGCCAGGACGAGGCGAGCGCAGCTTCCTAGCGCATTTGTCTACGTTACTAACACTAGGGACTAGCGCTGTTTTGCCGGTGCTCTTTAATATGCGAACGTGTTTCGCATCTCTCGCCCCACTGGTGGACCTCTGTTCCGCTGTTCCGTGCCAGGACTCCGAAGTGCTACCATCTGACCTGGAAACTTCAACATTCACCAAGTACAGGTAGCAATAATGATCCGATCCTTCAATCAGCTGATGCCTCGAGCAACAAACTGTAGCAAGTGATCGGAAATATGGCCTATAGGATGATTCAGCTGCCCCTACCGCTGTGTTTTATGCAACTCGCAACGTCTTTAAATACCACACACAAGAGTTCCACATTCTATTTTTCGTTACATGCCAACTATTAGTCTTACAGAAAAAAAATTAACAGGATATTATTGTAGGAAATTTAATAGAATTAAATTTTGAACTGGGATGCATTTTCACTGGAGGTCAAGATATTCGAGATATTCAACAGAACCTTTTTTTAATGCCACATATGTAGCTTTTTCTTGAAAAATTCGGAATCTATGGTCTCCAGCGAAAACATATCCCAGTACGAAATTTAACTGAAATACACTACTGGTTATTAAAATTGTTACACCACGAAGATGATGAGCTACAGACGCGAAATTTAACCGACAGGAAGAATATGCTGTGATATGCAAATGATTAGCTTTTCAGAGCATTCACACAAGGTTGGCGCCGGTGGCGACATCTACAACGTGTTGACATGAGGAAAGTTTCCAACCGATTTCTAATACACAAACAGCTGTTGACCGGCGTTGCCTGGTGAAACGTTGTTGTGATGCCTCGTGTAAGGAGGAGAAATGCATACCATCACGTTTCCGACTTTGATAAAGGTCGGATTGTAGCCTATCGCGATTGCGGTTTATCGTACCGTGACATTGCTGCTCGCATTGGTCGAGATTCAATGACTGTTAGCAGAATATGGCATCGGTGGGTCCAGGAGGGTAATACGGCACGCCGTGCTGGATCCCAACGGCCTCATATCACTAGCAGTTGAGGTGACAGGCATCATATCCGCATGGCTGTAACGAATCGTCAGCCAGGTCTCGATCCCTGAGTCAACAGATGGGAACGTTTGCAAGACAGCAACCATCTGCACAAACAGTTCGACGACGTTTGCAGCAGCATGGACTATCAGCTCGGAGACCATAGGTGCGGTTACCCTTGACGCTACATCACAGACAGGAGCACCTGCGATGGTGTACTCAACGACGAACCAAGGTGCACGAATGGCAAAACGTCATTTTTTGGGATGTTTACAGCATCATGATGGGTCGCATCCCTGTTTGGCGACAACGCACATGGGAAGCGTGTATTCGTCATCGCCATACTGGCGTATCAGCCGGCGTGATGGTATGGGCTGCCATTGGTTACACGTCTCGGTCACCTCTTGTTCGCATTGACGGCACTTTGAACAGTGGACGTTACATTTCAGATGTGTTACGACCCGTGGCTCTACCCTTCATTCGATCCCTGCGAAACCCTACATTTCAGCAGGATAATGTATGACCGCATTTTGCAGGTCCTGTATGGACCTTTCTGGATACAGAAAATGTTCGACTGCTGCCCTGGCCAGCACATTCTCCAGATCTCTCACCAAATGAAAACGTCTGGTCAATGGTGGCCGAGCAACTGGCTCGTCACAATACGCCAGTCACTACTCTTGATGAACTGTGGTATCGTGTAGAAGCTGCATGAGCAGCTGCACCTGTACACGCCATCCAAGCTCTGTTTGACTCAATGCCCAGGCGTATCAAGGCCGTTATTACGGCCAGAGGTGGTTGTTCTGGGCGCTTTTTTCTCAGGATCTATGCACCCAAATTGCGTGAAAATGTAATCACATATCAGCTCTAGTATAATATATTTGTCCAATGAATACTCGTTTATCATTTGCATTTCTTCTTGGTGTAGCAATTTTAATGGCCAGTAGTGTATATGTCCTACAGAAAGGTCCTCCAGATTTTTTTAATGTTGATTAATAGTTCGGATTTAGCGAGTGACAGAACATGCAAATCTAGCATGTGGTTTTTGAAGATGATCTGGGTTCCATACAACCCTGAATTGAAGGCTGCTGAGTCACAATGAATGTCAGTTCAGTGTCAAGCATTCTGTCCAATCTACCTTTTCTGTCCACATAAGTTTATTCTTTAGTTATGGACCTGTGATACAATCGCTCATATATACTTCTTGTCCAATGAACAGTAAGAAAATTGGCTAAACGTGTTTCAGAACCAACGCTGAAATTTGTCTTCGGTGTTTTACAGAAACTAATGAATGTATGAAATAATGTCTACTGCTTCAGTCACTTCATACAAATATATAATTAGGGTGCGCGTTTCGACAGAATGCTGCCATCCTCAAGTGATTCCAGTTACATGAACACCCGACAGCACGAAAAGTGGGTCACACTGTAACACCACAGCTCTGAGGATGCTCATACATTTTCTATGTGTTTTGCAACGTTTTTTATTAGTTTTGATGAATATTACTGTTATAAATATGTTGTCAAGTTACAAATGATATTTGTTAATTAAGAAAGAGAATGCTCACGCAATGTTAACATTTTGTTAATAGACACGCTGGCCTAGTCAGGGAAAAGCGGTTGTCAAAGAGTGTAGTAAATTGTAAATGCACTGTCACTGGGCGTGCGAGCGCGCCAAAAAGGTAACAGTTGGGAGTCTTGAGGAGACGGTTGGTGTAGTTGGTTGTGTGTATTCGGCGGTGTGCCTACGCAAAAGAGCGGAGACAAAAAGTCTGTTTCCGAAGTGCGGAGCAGTGCAAACTGAAATTGTTGTTTCGGCGGATGTTTACTGTGGGCAGGCTATGGCAAGTATTGGGCACAGTGCAAATGCAGCATGAGTAATTCACATAACATCAAGAGTACTGTCGGCCCTTGTTATTGGCTATTGTATGCCAAGAAGATTAATCTGTGCCCTATTTACCGCTAAATGAAGCCACTCGACAAACCAACGGCGTCATGAAGTAAACAAAGATCTAGACTTTTTTATAATTAGAAGTTTAGTAGACCGACCAGCGTAGTTGTAATTTTATTATTTGAATAGCATTGTTTTCGTGCATCGTAAATAATTTCCTACGTCATAATCCAAGTACTATCCATCCTATCCATTTGTATGAACCGAGATAATCAGAAAATGAACCGAAAATGAAGTGAACTTTAATTTATTAAATTATCAGAACATAATTTTTCCAACTTTTGGGCAATTACGTAATAATGAAAACTTTGGTTGTATTGTGCATAATGTCGGAAGCAGAATGATGCAAAAGCCAGTATTAATTCATTTGCTAAAAACAGAGTACCATTCATAATAACAAATTGGCAGCAATACTTTACGTAACTTGGACGCCGAATTTTTTTGTCAAAGTTCAGTTCTAATTGATAGCTTGCGTCATAATTTGTAACTTTTATTACAATTAAATATCAAAGAAACTGCTAAATTCAAACAATCTATCTCCTTGCTACAATTACGACAGTCAGTATTATGGTAACATAACAAAAATTTTCTGCCCACAGCCAGTAAACAATCTTGCTTTAATTGATCTTTGAAAATTAACATGCTTTTTCGTATGTGTTTGCTGTTTGATTATTATCTGATTATGCGACATGTGTGATGTGAAGTGTTTGAAAGTGTGCGTTATTTACTGTTCCTATGACATGACGCCAATAACTATTCTTATATAAGATTGTTTACGAGTATCAGTTCAGTTTAAATTTAATTATTCTTGTTCCGGTGAGGAACTGACCACCGTTGGTTATTTCATTAATGACATACTTTCAAAAACCTTCTTCCAAATTTTACACTAAGTATTGTTAGTTGAAAATAGTTAATGTAATTAAAAAAATATATAGTTAACCGATCTTTGTCTCTAATCATCATTGCTAAAATACTGAGCAGTGGCGATTCGGTTATAACTTCATCTACTTCTCTCGGTTTTGCATTATTCTTCGGAGAACATGCCTTTTCCACACAGATTAGGTAATCACTTTCCGGCCAAATGTTCTTTAAACCTAGGAACGGGTGATAGTCACTGGGCGCCAAGGTAGGACTGCATGGTGCATGGGTGATTATGTTATAGTGAAACTGTTGCAGTAGTGCAACGTTTTGCCGAGCGATGTGTGGGCTAGAGTTGTCAAGGAGAATTTGTACGCCCTTGCTGTGTCCTCCACAGTTGACATTTGTTGCCAACAAATGAGATGCCTTGCAGTAGCAGAAAACAAATGCGACCTGGAAGACGGCATCTAGCAGCTTGGTTTCCAGACATGTCTACCGCACGTCTCCTAATCTGGCACCCGCATTCTTGCCCCTTATCGATAAGCCCCCGAGAAAGTTAGTTTTTGTTTGCTTTTGTTTAGTTTCGTTGGTTTTGTTTTGGCGGTTGCACTTTAAAAATGGCGTAACTCAGGATCAGCAAGTTGCTACAAGGTTGGGATCAAAAAACTACCTGCACAGCATCAGACTTTTTTCGACAACGAGGTAGAATATATAGTTGACAATTTCTCTGATATTTCGCTACTTTGTTCAGTAACTTAACGAGTAGCTCTATTAATATCAATACAACTGTGGTCTCATCATAATACCATACAACAAATGGCTATCTTAATTAAATGTGAAGTTCAAATGGTTCAAATAGCTCTGAGCACTATGAAACGTAACATCTGAGGTCATCAGTCCCCTAGAACTTAGAACTACTTAAACCTAACTAACCTCAGGACATTACACACATACATGCCCGAGGCAGGATTTGAACCTGCGACCGTAGCAGTGAAAATATTTCTAAAGACGTCGTTCTGAGATCGATATTGTTGTTTATAGGTCTGTCGCAGAGGAGGTAAAATGTTACTGTCGCGCCAGTTTGGAACTCATTGTTTTCAGTACGTCAACAACTCCAAGGAGCCAGCGACCAAATGCTGCATTCATCGCATCCTCATTGCCCTTGGAATGGCTGATAGAGCTAATTCGCAATGTAGACAACCAGATTAGTTGTAGTTGCTGTGTGAAAGTCATTTTCCCTATCTGTAAACATATATTTGATAAGTCGATGACACACAAAAGTGGAATCCACTCCTAATCTTTGTTAACGTACAAATATATGAAGTGAATCTAGTAACACAATTCTCTGACTTACCAGGAAGTAACAAAACTATCGCGGCGTCACCAGGCATGTTCTACTATGTTGTCATTACCCTATCACAGTCGTGGCAGGACGTTTGTATTTCTACAGGCAATGTCTTTCTTTAGTGGGCTACCAATTTATGAGTGTGGCTTGTGCATCAACAATGCTGCGCCACCAGACATGTTCCACTATGTTGTCATGCCCATATCACAGTCGTGGCAGGACGATTGTGTTTCTACAGGCAATGTCTTTCTTGAGTGGGGCTGGCCGGAGTGGCCGTGCCGTTCTAGGCGCTACAGTCCGGAGCCGAGCGACCGCTACAGTCGCAGGTCCGAATCCTGCCTCGGGCATGGATGTGTGTGATGTCCTTAGGTTAGTTAGGTTTAATTAGTTCTAAGTTCTAGGCGACTGATGACCTCACAAGTTAAGTCGCATAGTGCTCAGAGCCATTTTTTTCTTGAGTGGGCTAACAATTTAGGAGCGTATCTTGTGCATCTGGAATACAGCGGCTTAATTACTTTTCCTACGACATCATAAAAGGTATTATATGTTCACGATGAGGGAGAAGAAAATGTTCAAATGTGTGTGAAATCTTACGGGACTTAACTGCTAAGATCATCAGTCCCTAAACTTACACACTACTTAACCTAATTTTTCCTAAGGACTAACCCACGCACGCACCCATGCCCGAGGGAGGACTCGAACCTCCGCCGGGACCAGCTATACAGTCCATGACTGCAGCGCCTTAGACCGCTCTCGAGGGAGAAGAATGGAAGAATGCAGAGACTACCCCAATACACACGGAAGAAAGTAAACATAATGCACTGCGCTACAGTTCAATTTAATTGATATCGAATATAGCAGGACGTGTGAACAAGTTCTTTGTTCCAAATTGACATCCAACCAGGATAAATTTGGAATGCGTCACTCTTGTGAGACGCAGCTGACACTTAATTCTCATTACGTACCGCATACAGTGACTCTCAAATTGATTCCGTATTTATAGAGTTCCAAAAAGGCTTTTGATTTATTTATTTTATTTATTTATTTATTGTTCCGTGGGACCACATTTAGGAGAAGTCTCCATGGTCATGGAACGAGTCAGTACATGAAATTATAACACGATTGTAGAAACAGAATGAAATGAAATATAAGAAACATATTCAGGCGACAAGTCGTTAGTTTAAATAAAGAAAATCAAGAATGTAACACTGGAATTTGCTTAATTTTTTAGCTCTTCCAGGAGCTCCTCGACAGAATAGAAGGAGTGAGCCATGAGGAAACTCTTCAGTTTAGACTTAAAAGTGTTTGGGCTACTGCTAAGATTTTTGAGTTCTTGTGGTAGCTTATTGAAAATGGATGCAGCAGAATACTGCACTCCTTTCTGCACAAGAGTCAAGGAAGTGCATTCCACATGCAGATTTGATTTCTGCCTAGTATTAACTGAGTGAAAGCTGCTAACTCTTGGGAATAAGCTAATATTGCTAACAACAAACGACATTAAAGAAAATACATACTGTGAGGGCAATGTCAAAATTCCCAGACTATTGAATAGGGGTCGACAAGAGGTTTTCGAACTTACACCATACATAGCTCGAACAGCCCGTTTTTGAGCCAAAAATACCCTTTTTGAATCAGAAGAATTACCCCAAAAAATAATACCATATGACATAAGCGTATGAAAATATGCGAAGTATACTACTTTTCGTGTTGAAATGTCACTTATTTCAGATACTGTTCTAATGGTAAATAAAGCGGCATTTAGTTTCTGAACAAGATCCTGAACATGGGCTTTCCACAACAACTTACTATCTATCCATACGCCTAGGAACTTGAACTGTTCCGTCTCGCTTATAACATGCCCATTCTGTCTGATTAAAATGTCAGTTCTTGTTGAATTGTGAGTTAGAAACTGTAAAAACTGAGTCTTACTGTGATTTAGCATCAAATTATTTTCCACAAGCCACGAACTTATATCATGAACTACATTATTTGATAATGTTTCAATATTACACACAAGATCCTTCACTACCAAGGTGGTGTCATCAGCAAACAGAAATATTTTTGAATCACCTGTAATACTAGAAGGCATATCATTTATATAAATAAGAAACAGCAGCGGCCCCAGCACCGACCCTTGGGGAACCCCCCATTTAACAGTGCCCCATTGGGACTGAACATCATTACCACTCTCAATATTGCGGAGGATTACCTTCTGCTTTTTGTTCTTAAAGTAGGAGGCGAACCAATTGTAAGCTACTCCCCTTACTCCATAATGTTCCAACTTCTGCAGTAATATTTTGTGGTCAACACAGTCAAAAGCCTTCGTTAAATCAAAGAAAACACCTAACGTTCGCAACCTTTTATTTAATCCGTCCAAAACCTCACAGAGAAAAGAGACTATAGCATTTTCAGTTGTTAAGCCATTTCTAAAACCAAACTGTACATTTGACAGCAAATTATGTGAATTTAAATGCTGCAGTAACCTTGTATATACAACCTTCTCGATAACTTTAGCAAACACCGATGGCATAGAAATAGGTCTATAATTGTCAACATTATCCCTGTCTCCCTTTTTATAAAGTGGCTTCACTACCGAGTACTTTAATCGGTCAGGAAACCGACCACTCCTAAAGGAAAAGTTACAGATATGGCTAAGTACTGAGCTAACATACGTGGAACAATACTTCAGTATTCTGCTAGATACCCCGTCATATCCATGAGAGTTCTTGGTCTAGAGTGATTTAATTATTAACTCAATCTCCCTCTTGTCAGTATCATGGAGGAGCATTTCAGGTATCAGTCTCGGAACACTTTTTTCTAAGAGTGCTCATTCCTCATAAATTCCTCATAAATGGGTTCTAACCACATTGCTTTCCTATGGACAATCGCCTCTGTTGTGCGACTGTATTCGCGATTTCCTGTCTGAAAGGTCACAGTTCACAGTAACTTGCAGGATGTCACCTAGTGAAACGGAAGTGACTCCGAAAGTAAAGTGATGTAGACCTTCTGCTAATTCTAATATACAGGGTGTCCCAGCTATCTTGTCCACCCACAATATCTCTGGAACAATAACAGCTATTGGAAAACGACTTTCACCGGTATCAATGTAGGGCTGGAACCCATGAATGTACATATTTGGAAACATTCTAAAACGAAAGCATATGTGTTTTTTAACACAAACATATGTTTTTTTAAATGGATCTCCTATATTTTTTCTTCAGCAATCCATAGAATGACAAAGCACATACACAATGGCGTTGATTGCATCGCAACATTCCCATTACATTCCGAGATATTGAGACGCGAAGTCGACGCTTGAAACACCCGACATGCGCTGCTAGCGCACGTCCTGAGGCTTAGGTTAGTTAGGTTTATTTAGTTCTAAGTTCTAGGCGACTGATGACTTCAGAAGTTAAGTCGCGTAGTGATCAGGGCCATTTTTTTTTTTTTTGTTTACCCTGACGTACATAGGAGACGCGACCATTGTGATAAGAGACAACAGTGCCTGCATGGTAAGGTTTATTTGTTTATTTCTTCCATGCGCTTTTTGATTATGGAACGATAGAGAAATACTGTGACAGAGGTTCAGGCAGGTAACTGTGAATTGCTGACTGTTCATGTAGATGTGGATGCAAATGCCAAGAGAGAGCCAGCAGGAAGGAGAGAGGGATCTAAGAACGCATAGGAGTGCAGAAGTGCAAAATATAAGAGTGAAAAACCTGGAAAGTATTCTTTACTTAGACGTGTGCCACAATTCGTTTTATCTTAGGACAGAGAGGAAAGGATGGAATGTTTTCAGAGCGAAGAATGGATTATTGGTAAGGGAATATAAAAGAATACAGTTTCATAAGTTTTGGGAGGAATGATAGTAAAGAAAGGAGAAATTAAAAGATATATTTTAAATGGAAACTGCTAAATTTATTTTTAACGTTTTGGGGGAATGGGGTAGATGGGAAATTCAGGTCATAATGTAAGAGAGGCGTTAGAAAGGAAGAGAGAGGATGGAGGAGAAATTAACAATGAATAAATGTGAGGTGAAATCGTTTGAATAATGTTTGGTGGACAGAAGGTGTATTAATGAATGAAGGGGATGAGAGAAATGTATTTGAAGTAAGACAAATTATTTTTAAATTGTCCATCTAAACTGATTACTTTGTAAGTATCTACAGAGCGTATAAATGAAATGAAACTAAAATACTTAAGAAACTGTATATTCAAAAGAAACTTACTTCAATTAAAAAGGCAACTCAAAGGAAAACTAAATCAAATTTTACTTTATCTGTTGCCAAGTGATCTTTCTCTGGCTGTCAATGAGGATAAATGAAGAAAAAGATGACATAACAAAACGTTTTAAGGAGTCTAATATCCTATCCGGAATTCAACATTATTTTGTACTTCAATCATGTGTCTTGGCATAGAATTATAAGCCGTCGGACGTAACAGTATAGAAAACCAGCTTCCACCCAGGCTTCAAGGACACAGTACTTGAGTGTTTTGCGGCCAGTTCTCTGTTAGTGTTCTGGCGACATCAGCTTACATGTTTTCCATAGGGTTCATATGAGCAGCCCGTGGCAGCCAGGTCAAGAAGCTGACGTCAATCGCGGAGAGCTGTTGCTGAAAGCAGACATGTGAACGGGAGAAAAGTCCTCTTGCACTGTCAAGTCCCCTTCTCCGTACAACATTCGTACTGATGGAAGCATCACAGTTTCCAATATGTGGGCGTACTGCTTGCTATCGAGACTTCCTTATATCCTGTGAAGAATTCCTGCTTCTCTCGCAGAAATCCATCCCCAGCAGGAAACAGATAGCCGTCCGCTTCTTCTCGTTGTGGTTACATATTCGCATCGATAGCGAGTCCCTTGCGGCCTATAAGCTACTCTTGGACCGTAGTTACTGGTGGAAAACTTCCCCTTCTCAGTGAAAATGACGTTTTCCCACGACGCACTTACATGGATTTCTGCAAATGCCAGCCAGTATAGAGCATGGTCTTCGCTGAGCACTTTTTTCATGGTGGTTCCTCGTACATGCATTCCAGCGTCCCTTAGCCTTCGGCAAATCTTGTCACTGGAGCCGGGGAAGACGGCCTCCCGCCGGAACTGCTTTCAATTCAGTTGGGGATTTTCTCATCTTTTGGGTAGCAGCGCTCTGTCTTCCTGCTGTGAGCTCATTCTCTTCCTGCCTTAGCCAGGAGCTCAGTTGGTAGTGCGTCTTTCAAGGTAGTTCCTCTACAATCTCGTTGCTGTGGCATGTGGCACGCCGTGCCTTCCGCCAGCTTCTCTCCACCTTCATCAATGAGAGCGATGACTCTACCTCGAGTTGATCTCTCTCAGCGAGCCATTGCAACAGACAGCATGATGTGTATTTCTCCTTTCCCGTCAGCCGTTCCGCCTGGCTGGCCCGTAGCTCGCCAGCCGCAGCTAGTACAGGTCCGGGTTGCAAAGCCACACTCACCCCTTGAAGTATCGAGAGTTTCATCTATCATACCCGAGTTTGTAGTATAAACTAACGTAGCTAGAGTTGTTTCGCTATAGCATGTAGCAGATACATCTACTTTGGACGTTTCATTGAAATATTTAACAAGAAAAAAGTTTAAGAATACACTCATGATGAACGCAGCTTCCACAAAATATTTTAATTAAACAGAAATTGCACGACGTGGGAGACTATTCTTTCTTGTAAGCACTCTGCATTAGATCTCGCCTCAAGAACATATGTATTCTGCCAAGATAACTAGGTGGATTGTAAAAGTAAGCGATTTTGGTGGCAACCTTGCCAGATAATTGCGTATACCTAGTACACTATCCACATTTTGAGCACTTATAAAGTGTACCAGTTGCCTCTGAAATAATAAATGCAGCGCAACGGAAATTACGTTCTGTTGAGGCACTTCATTTATATTGGCTCTGAGCACTACGGGACTTAACATCGAGGTCGTAAGTCCTCTAGAACTTAGAACTACTTAAACGTAACTAGCCTAAGGACATTACACACATCCATGCCCGAGGCAGGATTCGTACCTGCGACCGCAGCGGTTACGCGGTTCCAGACTGTAGCGCCTATAACCGCTCGGCCACTCAAGCCGGCCCGGTTTCATGTCAAGCCGTAATATATTTCGGGGTATTTCATGACGCTGGAACAAAGTATTTTTTCACATACCCTGCTTAGGTCAAGTGGTTCAAATGGCTCTAAGCACTATGAGACTTAAATTCTGAGGTCATCAGTCGCCTAGTACTTAGAACTAATTAAACCTAACTAACCTAAAGACATCACACACATCCATTCCCGAGGCAGGATTCGAACCTGCGACCGTAGCGGTCGCTCGGCTCCAGACTGTAGCGCCTAGAACCGCACGGCCTCTCTGGCCGGCACATACCCTGCTACATGTCGATATCAACGAAATTTATCTCTTTTCTTTCGTATGTGTTTCGGTAATTGTGTAACTTTCCATACTTCTCCCTTACTATGAGTACTGGAATACTCATGACGTCATAAGAAAAGTAATTAAGTTGCTGCATAGTTGATGCACAAGACGTGCTCCTAAATTACTAGCCCAGTCAAAAGAGACATTTCTTGCAGAAACATAGTATTCCTACTACGACTATGACAAAGTCATGGCAACTTAGTGAAACATGTCTGGTGACGCTGTGATAGTTTTGTTACTTCCTGCAACCACAGAGAGTTATGTTGCAAGATTCACTTGTATATTTGTGGTATACCAATCAAAGCATATGAGTGAATTTCACTTAGAAGCGTCATCGACTTATCAAATACGTTTTACAGACAGGGGATATTACTTTCACGCAGCGGCTACAACTAATCTCGTTGTCTGGATTGCGAATTATGCTTATCAGCCTTTAAAGGGCAATGAGAAGGTGATGAACACTGGGATGGTCTCTTGCTCCATGAAAGAGTAAGAGGCAGTAGCTCTCCATTCCAAACTGGTGCGAGAGTAACATTTTACCTTATCTGGGACAGAGCTACAAGCAGTTATATTGAACTCAGAAAGACATTTTCTGAATTCTTGTCATCACTACATTCAGTAACCATTAAATCTGGAGGTAAGAAACTACTACTGAAAATGGACAAATCTGTTTATGTAATCGTGTCCCTGAATGCTATGCTTACTGTGTTTCAGTTCAGGAACTGTTCTCACAGCCACGTTGTCGTAGATTAGATTAATTAGATTAATACTTGTTCCATAGATCATGCATACGACACTTCGTAATGATGTGGAACGTGTCAGGGTAATAAAAGGTGTCTATACTAGATAATACATTACATAAAATATTACATGACAATATTTTTAATTTAGTTTGTGGGGGTTGGGGAAATTACCCACTTACTTTATCCAAAAATTCATCTAATGAGTAGAGGGAGTTGCCATTAAGAAATTCTTTTAATTTCCTTTTAAATGCTATATGGCTATCTGTCAGACTTTTGGTGCTATTAGGTAAGTGACCAAAGACTTTTGTGGCAGCATAATTTACCCCCTTCTGAGCCAAAGATAGATTTAACCTTGAGTAGTGAAGATCATCCTTTCTCCTAGTGTTGTAGCCTTGAACACTATTACTTTTGAATTCGTTCGGATTGTTGATAACAAATTTCATAAGTGAATATATATGTTGTGAGGCTACAGTGAATATCTCTAGCTCTTTAAATAAGTGTCTGCAGGATGATCTTGGATGAGCTCCAGCAATTATTCTGATTACACGCTTTTGTGCAATGAACACTCTTTCACTCAATGATGAGTTACCCCAGAATATGATGCCATACGAAAGCAGAGAGTGAAAATAGGCGTGATAAGCTAATTTACTCAGATGTATATCGCCGAAATTTGCAATGACCCTAATAGCATAAGTAGCTGAACTCAAACGTTTCAGGAGATCCTCAGTTCAACCCCTCATCAATGCATACACCTAGAAAGTTCGTATATTCTACCTTAGCTACCGATTTCTTATCGAAGTCTATATTTATTAATGGTGTCATTCCATTTACTGTGTGGAATTGTATATACTGTGTTTTGTCAAAGTTTAATGAGTGCCCATTTGCAGAGAACCACTTAATGATTTTCTGAAAAGCATCGTTTACAATTTCGCCAGTTAATTCTTGCCTGTTGGGTGTGATAGCTATACTTGTATCATCGGCAAAAAGTACCAGCTTTCATCGTCGTGAATATAGAATGGCAAGTCATAAATATATATTAAGAACAGCAGAGGACCCAAGACCGAACCTTGCGGCACCCCATTCTTGATTGTTCCCCAGTTTGAGAAATCACCATTTTTTTGCATACTATGTGAACTGCTTATTTCAACTTTCTGCACTCTTCCAGTTAGGTATGATTTAAACCATTTGAGCACCGTCCCATTCATACCACAGTACTTGAGCTTATCTAGAAGTATTCCATGATTTACACAATCAAAAGCCTTTGATAGATCACAAAATATCCCAATGGGTGACTTCCGGTTACTCAGAGCATTTAATATTTCATAAGTGAAAGTAGAACCATGGACCTTGGCGTTGGTGGGGAGGCTTGCGTGCCTCAGCGATACAGATGGCCGTACCGTAGGTGCAACCACAACGGAGAGGCCAGACAAACATGCGGTTCCTGAAGAGGGGCAGCAGCCTTTTCAGTAGTTGCAGGGGCAACAGTCTGGATGATTGACTGATCTGGCCTTGTAACATTAACCAAAACGGCCTTGCTGTGCTGGTACTGCGAACGGCTGAAAGCAAGGGGAAACTACAGCCGTAATTTTCCCCGAGGACATGCAGCTTTACTGTATGATTAAATGATGATGGCGTCCTCTTGGGTAAAATATTCCGGAGGTAAAATAGTCCCCCATTCGGATCTCCGGGCGGGGACTACTCAAGAGGACGTCGTTATCAGGAGAAAGAAAACTGGCATTCTACGGATCGGAGCGTGGAATGTCAGATCCCTTAATCGGGCAGGTAGGTTAGAAAATTTAAAAAGGGAAATGGATAGGTTAAAGTTAGAGTGGGAATTAGTGAAGTTCGGTGGCAGGAGGAACAAGACTTTTGGTCAGGTGATTACAGGGTTATAAATACAAAATCAAATAGGGGTAATGCAGGAGTAGGTTTAATAATGAATAAAAAAAATATGAGTGCGGGTTAGCTACTACAAACAGCATAGTGAACGCATTATTGTGGCCAAGATAGACACAAAGCCCATGCCTACTACAGTAGTACAAGTTTATATGCCAACTAGCTCTGCAGATGATGAAGAAATTGATGAAATGTATGACGAGATAAAAGAAATTATTCAGGTAGTGAAGGGAGACGAAAATTTAATAGTCATGGGTGACTGGAATTCGTCAGTAGGAAAAGGGAGAGAAGGAAACATAGTAGGTGAATATGGATTGGGAGGAAGAAATGAAAGAGGAAGCCTCCTTGTAGAATTTTGCACAATCTATTGGTTATGAACTGCAGATTGAAACTGAAGAAACTGCAAAAAGGTGGGAATTTAAGGAGATGGGACCTGGATAAACTGAAAGAACCAGAGGTTGTAGAGAGTTTCAGGGAGAGCATAAGGGAACAATTGACAGGAATGGGGGAAAGAAATACAGTAGAAGAAGAATGGGTAGCTTTGAGGGATGAAGTAGTGAAGGCAGCAGACGATCAAGTAGGTAAAAAGGCGAGGGCTCATAGTAATCCTTGGGTAACAGAAGAAATATTGAATTTAATTCATGAAAGGAGAAAATATAAAAATGCAGTAAATGAAGCAGGCAAAAAGGAATACAAACGTCTCAAAAATGAGATCGACAGGGAGTGCAAAATGGCTAAGCAGGGATGGCTAGAGGACAAATGTAAGGATGTAGAGGCTTGTCTCACTAGGGGTAAGATAGATACTGCCTACAGGAAAATTAAAGAGACCTTTGGAGAGAAGAGAACCACTGGTATGAATATCAAGAGCTCAGATGGCAACCCAGTTCTAAGCAAAGAAGGGAAGGCAGAAAAGTGGAAGGAGTATATAGAGGGTTTATACAAGGGCAATGTACTTGAGGACAGTATTATGGAAATGGAAGAGGATGTAGATGAAGATGAAATGGGAGATAAGATACTGCGTGAAGAGTTTGACAGAGGACTGAAAGACCTGAGTCGAAACAAGGCCCCGGGAGTAGACAACATTCCATTAGAACTACTGATGGCCTTGGGAGAGCCAGTCATGACAAAACTCTACCATCTGGTGAGCAAGATGTATGAGACAGGCGAAATACCCACAGACTTCAAGAAGAATATAATAATTCCAATCCCAAAGAAAGCAGGTGTTGACAAATGTGAAAATTACCGAACTATCAGTTTAATAAGTCACAGCTGCAAAATACTAACGCGAATTCTTTACAGTCGAATGGAAAAACTGGTAGAAGCGAACCTCGGGGAAGATCAGTTTGGATTCCGTAGAAATGTTGGAACTCGTGAGGCAATACTAACCTTACGACTTATCTTAGAAGAAAGATTAAGAAAAGGCAAACCTACGTTTCTAGCATTTGTAGACTAAGAGAAAGCTTTTGACAACGTTAACTGGAATACTCTCTTTCAAATTCTGAAGGTGGCAGGGGTAAAATACAGGGAGCGAAAGGCTATTTACAATTTGTACAGAAACCAGATGGCAGTTATAAGAGTCGAGGGGCATTAAAGGGAAGCAGTGGTTGGGAAAGGAGTGAGACAGGGTTGTAGCCTCTCCCCGATGTTATTCAATCTGTATATTGAGCAAGCAGTAAAGGAAACAAAAGAAAAATTCGGAGTAGGTATTAAAATTGATGGAGAAGAAGTAAAAACTTTGAGGTTCGCCGATGACATTGTAATTCTGTCAGAGACAGCAAAGGACTTGGAAGAGCAGTTGAACGGAATGGACAGTGTCTTGAAAGGAGGATATAAGATGAACATCAACACAAACAAAACGAGGATAATGGAATGTAGTCAAATTAAATCGGGTGATGCTGAGGGGATTAGATTAGGAAATGAGACACTTAAAGTAGTAAAGGAGTTTTGCTATTTGGGGAGCAAAATAACTGATGATGGTCGAAGTAGAGAGGATATAAAATGTAGACTGGCAATGGCAAGGAAAGCGTTTCTGAAGAAGAGAAATTTGTTAACATCGAGTATAGATTTAAGTGTCAGGAAGTCGTTTCTGAAAGTATTTGTATGGAGTGTAGCCATGTATGGAAGTGAAACATGGACGATAACCAGTTTGGACAAGAAGAGAATAGAAGCTTTCGAAATGTGGTGCTACAGAAGAATGCTGAAGATAAGATGGGTAGATCACGTAAGTAATGAGGAGGTATTGAATAGGATTGGGGAGAAGAGAAGTTTGTGGCACAACTTGACCAGAAGAAGGGATCGGTTGGTAGGACATGTTTTGAGGCATCAAGGGATCACAAATTTAGCATTGGAGGGCAGCGTGGAGGGTAAAAATCGTAGAGGGAGGCCAAGAGATGAATAGACTAAACAAATTAAGAAGGATGTAGGCTGCAATAGTTACTCGGAGATGAAGAAGCTTGCACAGGGTAGAGTTGCATGGTGAGCTGCATCAAACCAGTCTCTGCACTGAAGAACGTAACAAGAGCAACCGGTAATGGTACAAAAGTAACGAAAAAATTATTTTTATTACATTGTTTCTACAACTTAAAAACACTGCAGTTTCAAGCATCTGAAATATCTTGAATCACTGTATTGTTACAAGAACGTAGGTTCTGGACGAAAGAGACGTGCCGCGCGGGATTAGCCAAGCGGTCTTAAGGGCGCTGCAGTCATGTACTGTGCGGCTGGTCCCGGCGGAGGTTCGAGTCCTCCCTTGGGCAAGGGTGTGTGTGTTTGTCCTAAGGACAATTTAGGTTAAGTTGTGTGTAAGTTTAGGGACTGATGACCTTAGCATGTAAGACCCATAAGATTTGACACACATTTTTTTTTTTTTCAAAGAGACGTGAGCGAGGGGAGAGGGGGTGGAGGATGAAGCAGGGAGCCACTGGTTCGGACAAATTCAAGCAGCCTGCTGGAAAACTTTTAGAAACGGACGAATGTGGTGTCACCACCTACCCCTATCGCTCTGCAGCTGCTTCTCCCCATCGTTACGCATCGTAGCTGGTTTTCATAACTGGATATCACCCGCGAGACACGATCGGGCTGTATTTCACCATTTGGGCTAATAACGATAGAATATTTACCAAGTTTTATAGAGAAATACTACCATCGCCATTTGGGCGATATTTTTGTTGGTCACCGCAATGTTTCGGCGAAACAGGCAAATCCTGGTGTGTCTTTTTTTTTGCACTGATTTTAATTTAATATTATTTGTAACGATGTTTACCACTTCGCTGCCTTGTCAAATTCTGAAGCGTTTCAACCCCAAAGTTCTTCCAGTCTCCAAACGACGGCCCCAGTGTTACTATTAAACTGCTATAAATAGGTAATTAGGCTATTCCATTAGTGCGTGCTTATTTTTTACTTAATATAACGCCTGTGGACGAATCAAAATCGATTTTCCTCATCTTTCTTGTTGCAAGTGTATCCATAAGTATAAATAATCACAACACACAGAATAAAAATCAATAAACGACAGCGCTTACTTTGAATTCAACTGCAAAATAAGAAGTTGACTGAATCACAAAAAACTGAGCTCCAGTGAGGCGGGCAATGTACAGTAATTTGTCGTGGCTAAAGTATAGTTTGGCGATAGATACTTTAAATATATCGATCGTCTTGTTCATTGTCGATGGTGTGTATCCCTTTTTCCCTCGTATGACCAAAATCAAAATATCTTCCGGTTTCACAACGTGGCAACGAGGACGTGTGTGTAATTTCATTTAGGTGATAGGAGGGTCACGACCCCCTGATCCTCCCTGTGGCTACGCCCGCACCTGCGACACGTGAAATCATTGCTATGGCACCTCCGAACTTTTGTTTTCAACGGCATCCTTCGTCTCTGATTTACGGTGTTGGACCTGATGACAGTGATACGCATGTGAAATGATGATAGACGTCATGGTTCCCTCAGATTTAGATTGTCGTTTCTGTATCGGTAGCAACTTCTCGAGTCCATGCGTGACTTAGTGCGTTGTTTAGTAATATGTAAGTCACATTATATAGCGATTTTCTTAGAGCTGTCGCCTTAACCATAGTGGCCGTAAATATGTTTCTCTGGAATTTACTTACTACAAAACCACCACATATCCGCTTTTTCCGAAAAATACTATCTCTCTACGAAAATGTACTGCTTTTGTTAATGCAATGGCAGCTAAATAGTTACCAATCTTAAGCAGCAACAACAAATTTATAAAACCATCGACCACAACTAATTTTAAGAATGGAGTTTAAAGACATCCGATTATGAAGACGATACATAAACCAGCACAAATATTTATTCACCAATTAAGCATTGTAATTATCACCACCCACAGGAGACTTCTGTCTTGTTTGATACGGCCCTCCAAGTATTTCCCTTCTGTGCCTACCTCTTCATCCCACAGTTGCACTTTCAACCTAAGTCCTCAACTATTTGGTGGATGTATTTCAATCTCTGTCTTTCTCTACAATTTGTGCCCTCTACAGCCCCCTCTAGTACCATGGAAGTCATTCCCTGATGTGTTAACAGATGTCCTATCATCCTGTCCCTTCTCCTTGTCAGTGTTTTCCACATATCCCTTTCCCCTCCAACTCTGCGCAGAACTTCCTCATACTTTACTTTATCAGTCAACCTAATTTTCAACATTCGTCTGTAGCACCACATCTCAAGTGCTTCGATTCTCTTCTGTTCCGGTTTTCCCACAGTCCGTGTTTCACTACCACACAATGGTGTGTTCCACACGTACATTCTCTGAAAATTCTTCCACAAATTAAGGCCTATGTCTGATACTAGTAGACTTCTCTTAGCCAGGAATGCCCTTTTTGCTATTGCTAGTCTGCTTCTGATGTACTCCTTGCTCCGTCCGTGATCGGTTATTTTCCTGCCTAGGTAGTAGAATTCCTTAACTTTATCTACTTCGTGCCCATGAATCCTGATGGTACGTTTCTCGCTGCTCTCATTTCTGCCACTTATTACTTTCGCCTTCCTTCTATTTACTCTCTGTCCATATTCTGTACTCATTGCACTCTTCATTCCATTCAGCAGGTCGTGTAATTCTTCTTCACTTTCACCCAGGACAGCAATGTCGTCAGCGAATAATCGTCTCACTGAAATCCTTTCACCTTGAATTTTAATTCCACTCCTGAACTTTTCTTTTATTTCCCTCATTACGTCTTCGATGTACAGTAAGGGCGAAAGACTACATCCTTGTCTTACACATTTTCTTAGCCGAGCACATCCTTCTTCGTCGACCACTCTTATTATTCTCCCTTGAAGCTTGCACATATTCTACATTACCCGTCTCTCCCTGAAGCTTACCCCTATTTTTCTTAGAATTTCGAACATCTTGCCCCATTTTACATTGTCGAACGCTTTTTTACGGTCGACAAATCCTATGAACGATTCGTGATTTTTCTTTATCCTTGCTTCCATTATCGACCACAACGTCAGAATTGCACCCTTTGTGCCTTTACCTTTCCTAAAGTCATACTGATTATCATCTAACGCATACTTAATTTACTTTTCCATTTTTCTGTATATTATTCTGGTCAGCAACTTGGGGCCATCAGTTGTTAAGCTGATCCTGCGATAATTCTCGCATTTGTCAGCTCTTGTAGCCTTCGGGATTGTATGGATGATATTTTTCCGAAAGTCACGTGGTATGTCGGCAGACTCACACATTCTACACACCAACGTGAGTAGTCGTTTTTTTGCCATTTTCCCCAATGACTTTAGAAATTCTGATGGAATGTTATCTATCCATTGTGGCTTATTTGTTCTTAAGTCCTCCAAAGCTCTCTTAAATGCTGATTCTAATACTGGATCAACCGTCTCCCCTATATCGACTTCAGTTTCTTCTCCTATCACATCAGACACATCTTCTCCCTCATAGAGGCCTTCAATGTACTTTTTCCATCTATCCGCGCCCCCTTCTGCATTTAACAGTACAATTGCCGTTGCACTCTTAGCGTTATCACCCTCGCTTTCAATTTCACCGGAGGATGTTTTGATTTCCCTATATGTTGAGTCAATCCCCCCGACGATTTTTTCTTTTTTCGATTTCTTCACATTTTTCATTCAGCCATTTCGTCTTAACCTCCATGCTCTTCTCATTCCTCATCGACTTGTATTTCTGTAATCCTGAATTTGCCTGAACGTTTCTGTAATTCCTTGTTTTATCGATCAACTTCGGTATTTCTTGTGTTAGCCATAGTTTCTTAGCAATTACCTTCTTTGTACTATGTTCTTCTTTCCAACTTATGTGATTGCTCTTTTTAGATGTGTCCATTCCTCTTCAACTGTACTGCCTATTGAGCTATTCCTTACTGCTGTATCTATAGCCTTAGAGAACTTCAAGTGTATCTCGTCATTTCTTAGTACTTCTGTATCCTTCTCCTTTGCTTATTGATTCTTGCTGACTAATCTACCCTTCACCATTACTGCATTGTGATCTGAGACTATATTCGCTCCTAGGTACGTCGTACAAGCCGGTATCTGATTTCGAAATCTCTGACCATGGTGTAATACAACTAAAATCTTGCCATATCACCCGGCCTTTTCCAAGTGTACCTTCTCCTCTTGTGATTCTTGAGCGTAGTGTTCGCTATTACTAGCTGAAATTTATTACAGCACTTAGTCTTTCTTCTCTCTCATTTCTTGTCCCAAACCCATATTCTCCTGTAACCTTCTCCTCGACTCCTTTCCCTATAACAGCATTCCAGCCCCCCCAGAATATTGGACTATCAGCTCCTTTTACATAGTGTATCACCCTCTCAATATCCTTGTATGCCTGCTCTATCTCTTCATCTCCAGCTTGTGATGTCGGCAACTGCACCTGAACTATCCTTGTGGATGTTCGTTTGCTGTCGATTCTGATAACAACCACCCTATCACTGAAATGTTCACAGTAACACTTTCCTTGCCCTACCTTCCTATTCCTAACGAATCCTATTCCCGTTATACCATTCTGTGCTACTGTTGATATTGCCCTTTACTAATCTGATCAGAAATCCTTATTTCCATTTGATCTCACTGACACCTACTATATCTACATTGGGCTTTTGGATTTCCTTTTCCAGATTTTGTAGCTTATCTACAACGTTCATGCTTCGGACATTCCACGCCCCGATTCGTAGAACGTTATACTTCCATTGATTATTCAAGCTTTTTGTCATGGTCACCTCCCGCTTGGCAGTCCCCTCCCGGAGTTCCGAATGGGGGACTATTCCGGAATCTTTTGTCAGGGGAGAGATCATCATGACACTTTCTCAATTATAGGCCACATGTCCTACGTATACACGTTATGTGTCTTTAATGCAATGGTTTTCATTGCCTTGAGCATCCTCATGCCGTTTTTCATAAATGATTCTTCCGCCTTTAAGAGCTGTTTCCCACCCAAACGACAAGATAGTGCTCTGAGCCTCTGTCCACTCCTCCATCCTCCTTGACAAGGCGCTTGGAATAATGAGGGTGACTTCTTATGCCAGAAGTCTTTGGGTACCAGTTCTCATTATTAATCAAAATTAAGCGGTGGCGGGTTTCGAATCCGGGACTAAGGACGTTTTCATTATTCTACCCGTGACAGTTTCCATGTTTGTGGTTTATGTATGTAGTAAGCTCATCAAATCAGCTATTTCATCGTCGTTGAAAATCTTATTCAGAATCTGATCAGATCAGCACCCCGCGAGGAAATAATTCACTTGAGCAACCACGCCACTAAACTCAAGAATGACAGAATGACGTAAAACAAATAACAATTTACCACAATTTTTTTCATTAATGAATATCAAGAAAGCCGTGAAAGAAAGGCATGCTGGTTGCACGAAGCACTATCTCTGTGGGCTTTTCTGAACAAGCTATGAATATTATAAACGTATCACATTAAAAGCATCACAAAAGGATGGTAATTTATACGAAATAATAGTTAAAATAACAAAGTAGAAAACTAGTTACATTCGTAATCAACGGGGAGAGACCACTGTACGTCAGATCTTGACAAAGAGAATAGGTAGGTTGGAAGGACACTTCGTAAGGGACGTGTGGGATGTAGATTACAGAATGAGATCAGTACATGAGGAAACACGTTCAAGTCTTATAAGGAAGGACGTTTAGAGTTAGCATCCCCATGTAAGGTGGCGTGGTCTCCTGCCCTTCATTTCTTACATATTCCATCCTCACAATCGTATTCTGCACATCAAGACGCTTCATTCGAACCCAAACTCGATTAGGATTGAAGAGTGCAACGGCAATTCTACTGTTAAACGCAGAGGAGTGAGCGGATAGGTGGAAAAATTCATGTAAGCAATATGCAAATCAAATAAGTAAATCGCAAGTGCGCACCGAGGGTGAAAAAGTCGAGGCTGGGGTACACAACATGACGGCCGCAGGAATTTTCGTTCTAGAGAGGTGGCCGGCCTGCTGGGAGGTCCATCCCTTCAGAGGAGTGGGTTTGTGCGCACCTACTTCTGCCGAAACGACGGCCAGAGAGAGGACAGCTTTTGCGAGAGCGAAGGGATAACGACCTCCATGTTCGACTTAAAAGCAAATTCCGCTTCATTGTGTGGGAGCACCCAGAAAACGCATTTTTTGACCGACCGACTGCGTAGTTCTCACAGGAGGACAGTATACGCCTAACAGAGATGCTACATATTTCCACAGTGGTCGACTGAAACGAAACGTCATTCTCACATTTAAAAGAGCAACGCTGATTAGCAGAATATTTCCGACGTAAAGAGCCAGAGGAGTGAGGGAAGACAGCGAATGATATACCCTTGCAACATTTCCAGAAAAAGGAGCCGTTCTGTTGTCGCTCTTGGAGTGGGAACATGTAACGAGAGCGAGTGCGCTCATACGTGTACGCAAAGAGCGAGGAACAAAGTCTCTCCTCAGTACTTCACTGGGAGAGCACCTTTGTCGTTAGCAAATCAGAGTGACACTCTATATTGAGTCGCTCCCGATTAAGCGTTGTTCACTGTGTAGGCCGCCACACTTATTGTGCAGTGTGAACAAGGACAGAGTACTAGTTAAACGCCTGTGAACGAATACTGAGTGGCATCGCGGTGGACTGGTTATCTGACTGGTGTACCATGCCAGTAGTTAGACTAGGGGCGCATATGAGTCCCTGACTTCATCAAGGCATAGGGAGAGTTTGATTGACGAAGGTCAGTCCAGATAGAAAGAGATAGTTGTGTTATTTGTCAGCAGCGAGCGACGCAAGCAGCAGTCGTCGCAGCTCACAGTATTGTGCGCTACACCGTATGTGAGCCCCATCTGTCCTCCATAACAGTACACTCCATTACATTTCTCACGTGACAGCCTTGACCGTGACTAGAAAAGTTATTCAATTTGTGTAGGCGTGGCTCTGAGCCATTCTGCCGAGTAAATAACATTCTTAACGAAAAACGAGAATAGAACCTTTCCATACTTTGTAAAATAATAGCATTCCTATCCATAAGAGGCAATCTACTGTACCGAAAAGAACCCTGAAATTTATAAATTTATAAGAAAAAGTTTCACTTGATTTCTCAGAATTATTTTGCAATAAATAATATTTTTCGTTCGTGTATTGTTTTTCTTACACTAACTATCAATACTCCACTGCCCAAGTATTCCACTAGTTACGCAAGCATAGAGAATATTTTTGTGTCTTTTCCTTACAGTGGGAGACTCCAGAAGATATTTGTTGCTGAATGTTTTTCAAGCAGTTCTTGTTGGTGCATTAGGAGCATCTGTCTGACTTCTCCAGTAGTGTGAGGTGGAAATTGTTTCTTGCAGGAGCCAAAGAGTACTTGTTGGACCAATCCACTGCGCAGCTTGACAAAATAAAACCCACACACTCACACCCTCAATGGTGTGACATTAGATACGAGGCACAAGCTGCGTAGTGAAGGCAACTGAAAGTCGAGTTTCATAGGAGGTACATCACGGAAACCCATTTGTGGATGGCCCGTTAGATTTTGAACCGCTATCCTGAGTGCGTAGCCAGGTTCAAATGAATGCAGGTGACAGCACATAGGCACAGAGAGACACATAGTAGACTAGCTTGGTGAACTCATCAAGCCAGTCTTAGGACAAAATACTACAATCCCTGTTACATACTAAAGAAATCTCACATTGCCTCCACGTAACAGAAAACCCACATCTCCATAAATATTTCGCCAGCCAATGAATTTAAAAAGTGAGTCTTTCCTAAAGAACGAATGTGCCACTGGAGGTATAAGTTTGCAAGAAGAGACCCGACCGCTCCGCAGGGCAGGTAGCATGCAGCTTTAATCCAGCCGTCGGGCTCCTTATAAAGGAGAGCTCTGTTTGCCGTGGCACAATAGCAGCCGCACCAGCTACGCGCCGCCTCCCATCCCGTAACACTGCGACGCACGCTGCCGATGGCACACCATTACCACATGAACACGATGTTATCGCACTTGCCCTCCCGTGGCCGTTATCGGAAACAATAGTACTCACTTTTAAGCAAGCGATTGAGAGCTGAAGTATTGCACGAATAGAACTGAGTTCTCGAGTCATACTGAAATGAGGGAAATTTCCCTCTTCCTCTGGTATAGGGTTTCAGTTTCCTTAGTCGTCTATTGCTTACTTGTTTTTTGAATGGAATTTTTGGATACCATTCTATGGAAGCTACTTTTAAATATTGACACAAACTGTTGTGCAGCAAATTGAATTCGACATTAATATCTCTTTGTAGCACATCTCTTTGTAGCACATCTCATTCTGCCTATTTTAATTTAAAACACCATATCCTGTTCACGTTAGTAAGCCTCACTGCTTTGTGAGGTGCTGTAGCATTTATTTCTATTAACTTTACGTCATGCTCAGACAGTACATTAACAATGGGTACACATTCATTGTTTAGCCAAAGTCTATAAATATCTTATCAATCAACGAACTACTACACAGTTGCACATAAGTTGGAAAACCAACTGCCAAAATTACACTGAAAATCCAAATAATTGTTCCAGTTTCGTTTTCCTGACAGACTCTTTTAAGAAGTCTGTATTGAAATCTCCAGAAACTACTGACTGCTATTTCATGTCTAGCAGGAAGCCCAACAATAAGTTACAGGCCCATATTATTAACGTCGATGTGCAACAGGATTTTGGAACAAGTATTGTGTTCAAACATTATGAATTATCTCGAGGTGAACGGTCTATTGACTCTCAGTCAACACGGATTTAGAAAACATCGTTCTTGTGAATCACAACTAGCTCTTTATTCCCACGAAGCGTTGAGTGCTATCGACAAGGGATTTATAATTGAGTCAGAACTGCCCGCAGCTCGTGGTCGTGCGTTAGCTTTCTCGCTTCCCGCGCCCGGGTTCCCGGGTTCGATTCCCGGCGGGGTCAGGGATTTTCTCTGCCACGTGATGGCTGGGTGTTGTGTGATGTCCTTAGGTTAGTTAGGTTTAAGTAGTTCCAAGTTCTAGGGGACTGATGACCATAGATGTTAAGTCCCATAGTGCTCACAAGGGAACATCCCCATCGCACCCCACTCAGATTTAGTTATAAGTTGGCACAGTGGATAGGCCCTGAAAAACTGAACACAGATCAATCGAGAAAACAGGAAGAAGTTGTGTGGAACTATGAAAAAATAAGCAAAATATACAAACTGGGTCGTCCATGCGTAAGATAAGCAACATTAAGGGGAATATGAGGCGAGGAGCGCCGTGGTCCCGTGGTTAGCGTGAACAGCTGCGGAACGAGAGGTCCTTGGTTCAAATCTGTCCTCGACTGAAAATCTTGCTTTCTTTATTTTCGCAAAGTTATGATCTGTCCGTTCGTTCATTGACGTCTCTGTTCACTGTAATAAGTTTAGTGTCTGTGTTTTGCGACCGCACCGCAAAACCGTGTAATTAGTTAACGAAAGGACGTGCCTCTCCAATGGGGACCGAAAACATTTGATCGCAAGGTCATAGGTCAACCGATTCCTCCACAGGAAAATACGTCTGATATTTTGTATACGACACTGGTGACGGCATGTGTGTCACATGACAGGAATATGTTGTCGACCCACCTAACTAGTACACTTGGCGAATGGGTGAAAAGATTCTTCTACCTTGCCCGATTTAGGTTTTCTTGTGGATGTAATAATCACTCCAAAAAAAGTGATGAAAACATAAGAGTTTTTCACATAAACTGAAAATAAAAAGTTAAAATTTTCGGTCGAGGGAAGATTTGAACTGAAGACCTCTCGTTCTGCAGCTGTTAACGCTTACTACGGGACCAGGTCGCTCCTCGCCTCAGGTTGCCCTTAATGTTGCCTATCTTACGCATGGACGACCCAGTTTGTATATTTTGCTTATTTTTTCATAGTTCCACACAACTTCTTCCTGTTTTCTCGATCGATTTGTGTTCAGTTTTTCAAGGCCTATCCACTGTGCCAACTTATAACTAAATCTGAGGGGGGTGCGATGGGGATGTTCCCTTGTCAGAGCCATTTGAACCATTTGATTCAGAATTTCAAGATTTACAGAAGGCTTTTACATTGCACCTCACAAGCGGCTTGTAATCAAATTGTGTCATCGTATTTCATTCACGGTAGTCACCATTACATCTCATGCAACAGCCTCAGCCACGCCTGTGTATACCCACTGAGGAAAACCCTGCGTCCACCGATCACTGCTTACCTGAGCCAGACCCGCCAGGTCCTTGGCACAACTGACGGTTAATACCACCCCCCCCCCTCCCCCCACTCCACTCCTGCTCTTGTTCTGCGAATCGATTACTTGCAGTGACATCGCCGTCAGAAAACAGCGCCAGACCCCCAGGGGTCGGAGGAAGAATTTCTGAATCGGTATCAGTAAGGCTACACATCTTCTCGCCAAAAAAAGTAAAAATCTCTTTCCTTTTCTAGTGTTGCGGTAGCATCACCATCATCAGCTATTTTACATCCCATGAGTGAAAGAGTTCTTATCCAGAACTTCATGAATTGCGGTCTGCATCTACACTCCTGGAAATGGAAAAAAGAACACATTGACAACGGTGTGTCAGACCCACCATACTTGCTCCGGACACTGCGAGAGGGCTGTACAAGCAATGATCACACGCACGGCACAGCGGACACACCAGAAACCGCGGTGTTGGCCGTCGAATGGCGCTAGCTGCGCAGCATTTGTGCACCGCCGCCGTCAGTGTCAGCCAGTTTGCCGTGGCATACGGAGCTCCATCGCAGTCTTTAACACTGGTACCATGCCGCGACAGCGTGGACGTGAACCGTATGTGCAGTTGACGGACTTTGAGCGAGGGCGTATAGTGGGCATGCGGGAGGCCGGGTGGACGTACCGCCGAACTGCTCAACACGTGGGGCGTGAGGTCTCCACAGTACATCGATGTTGTCGCCAGTGGTCGGCGGAAGGTGCACGTGCCCGTCGACCTGGGACCGGACCGCAGCGACGCACGGATGCACGCCAAGACCGTAGGATCCTACGCAGTGCTTTAGGGGACCGCACCGCCACTTCCCAGCAAATTAGGGACACTGTTGCTCCTGGGGTATCGGCGACGACCATTCGCAACCGTCTCCATGAAGCTGGGCTACGGTCCCGCACACCGTTAGGCCGTCTTCCGCTCACGCCCCAACATCGTGCAGCCCGCCTCCAGTGGTGTCGCGACAGGCGTGAATGGAGGGACGAATGGAGACGTGTCGTCTTCAGCGATGAGAGTCGCTTCTGCCTTGGTGCCAATGATGGTCGTATGCGTGTTTGGCGCCGTGCAGGTGAGCGCCACAATCAGGACTGCATACGACCGAGGCACACAGGGCCAACACCCGGCATCATGGTGTGGGGAGCGATCTCCTACACTGGCCGTACACCACTGGTGATCGTCGACGGTACATCCAAACCGTCATCGAACCCATCGTTCTACCATTCCTAGACCGGCAAGGGAACTTGCTGTTCCAACAGGACAATGCACGTCCGCATGTATCCCGTGCCACCCAACGTGCTCTAGAAGGTGTAAGTCAACTACCCTGGCCAGCAAGATCTCCGGATCTGTCCCCCATTGAGCCTGTTTGGGACTGGATGAAGCGTCGTCTCACGCGGTCTGCACGTCCAGCACGAACGCTTGTCCAACTGAGGCGCCAGGTGGAAATGGCATGGCAAGCCGTTCCACAGGACTACATCCAGCATGTCTACGATCGTCTCCATGGGAGAATAGCAGCCTGCATTGCTGCGAAAGGTGGATATACACTGTACTAGTGCCGACATTGTGCATGCTCTGTTGCCTGTGTCTATGTGCCTGTGGTTCTGTCAGTGTGATCATGTGATGTATCTGACCCCAGGAATGTGTCAATAAAGTTTCCCCTTCCTGGGACAATAAATTCACGGTGTTCTTATTTCAATTTCCAGGAGTGTATATGCATCCGTGGCGCTCACATGTAATTTTGTTTGGAGTCAGGTCGTGAGTTTCTTAAACGAGGCCATGCCGCCTGCAACTGTTGGTTTTCAAAATATTCATGCACTGTGGCACAATTTCGGTCTTAGGTACATGAAAATCGACTAAGGCCGAATACGTGTGGTAATGCACCGCGCGGGATTAGCCGAGCGGTCTGAGGAGCTGCAGTCATGGACTGTGCGGCTGGTCCCAGCGGAGGTCCGAGTCCTCCCTCGGGCATGGGTGTGTGTGTTTGGCCTTAGGATAATTTAGGTTAAGCAGTGTGTAAGCTTGGGGACTGATGACCTCAGCAGTTAAGTCCCATAGTACAGTGTGATTCAAAAATAATACCACAACTTTAAAAATGTGTATTTAATGAAAGAAACATAACATAACCTTCTGTTATACATCACTACAAAAGGTTTTTTTTTCACTCAAAAACAAGTTCAGAGATGTTCTATATGGCCCCCTCCAGTCACTCGAGCAATATCAACACGATACTCCAACTCGTTCCACACTCTCTGTAGCATATCAGGCGTAACAGTTTGGATAGCTGCTGTTATTTCTCGTTTCAAATCATCAATGGTGGCTGGGAGATGTGGCCGAAACACCATATCCTTAACATACCCCCATAAGAAAAAATCGCAGGGCTGTAAGATCAGGGCTTCTTGGAGGCCAGTGATGAAGTGCTCTGTCACGGGCTGCCTGGCGGCCGATACATCGCCTCGGGTAGTTGACGTTCAGGTAGTTACGGACAGATAAGTGCCAATGTGGTGGCGCTCCATCCTGCTGAAATATGAATTTGCAGCTCTCTGCTAGCTCTGCGAGTCGATTTTCCTGGGCTGCGAACAAATGCTTGCTGGATGCGTGCTACATTTTCATCACTCGTTCTCGGCCGTCCAGAACTTTTCCCTTTGCACAAACACCCATTCTCTGTAAACTGTTTATACCAACGTTTAATACACCACCTACCAGGAGGTTTAACACCGTACTTCGTTAGAAATGCACGCTGAACAACTGTAGTCGATTCATTTCTGCCGTACTCAATAACACAAAAAGCTTTCTGTTGAGCGGTCGCCATCTTAGCATCAACTGACGCTGACGCCTAGTCAACAGCGCCTCAAGCGAACAAATGTACAACTAAATGAAACTTTATAGCTCCCTTAATTCGCCAACAGATAGTGCTTAGCTCTGCCTTTCGTCGTTGCAGAGTTTTAAATTCCTAAAGTTGTGGTATTCTTTTTGAATCACCCTGTCTTTCACTCACATTTGAACATTTTGTGGTGATGCATAAATAAAACGACATTGAACGACTCTACGCAGCATTGAGTCATTCAAGAGAGTTGTATGTCTTTCATCATCTGTCACAGCCTCGATCTTTAATTATGTCTTGGAAAATAGTAAAGAATCCCCTTCCTAAATCTACGGACAATTCTCGAAGCTGTATGCGCCACTAACGACCATTTCAGTTGCCTTCATAACCGTGCCTTTCATTCGCAGTCACTTGTACAAACTATATGTCGATTTTCTGCCCCTGATGGTCAACTAGAACCTTCATCTCTCCACTTCTTGTTTAAGATAATTAAATACTCGTAAGGCTTCTCACACTAAATGAAAATCTCTCACTCGCGGCGGAGGGCCAGTTTGTCCTGTGAATTAACGGGTGGCCGTTGCTTCAGCAGGGATCGAGCAGCGACAAATGCGAGGAGGGGTTGCAATTTATCGGGAGCTAGAACGTCAGGCAGTTCATGGAGCCCCTTAGGAAGACAGTGTTTAGGGCTGGAAACAAGACCAGTATGCACTCCGTATATCTACCGCGGGCCTCATCCGGGATGTGAAGGAGCCCTTGCCTGCGGCCATCGAACGCGGAGGGTGCAGTCGTCTACAAGTTGCAGAGCCCACATCGGCACCAATGATACCTGTCGCAGCATGCAACATTGTTCCCAGAGTTGCTCGGATTCCTTTGGTTTATAGCCGAGTAGAGGGTCTCAAACAAAGACTTCGTTGGCTCTGTAACGGTCCTGGCTGCCTGCAGATTTCTCCAGCTGCGTTATTCAGTGTGGAGTTGTAGGACCCCTTTATAGCTCAGGGGTGCACTACACAAGGGAAACAGCAACTCGGGCAGCAGAATTCCTGTGGAGTGCAGATGGGGGTAGAACTCATTTTCGACAGCTATGAATTTCTAATTCGTTGTTTATATTTTCTAAGGACGCTTGGTTTTGTAATTGTTTGTAGAGAAACGTATTGTCTGTTGTTTCCTGTATTCCACGGCGAATGATTTATAATATGATATTCACCAATGTGACTTGTGAGCCAATCCTTAAACAAATTTTTGGAAGTCAGTAATAAAAATAAATGTCGTGTGACTAGAGCTTCCCGTCGGGTAGACCGTTCGCTGGTGCAAGTCTTTCGATTTGACGCCATTTCGGCGACTTGCGCGTCGATGGGGATGAAATGAAGATGATTAGCACAACACAGTACCTGAGCGGAGAAAATCTCCGACCCAGCCGGGAATCGAACCCGGGCCCTTAGGATTTACATTCTGTCGCGCTGACCACTCAGCTACCGGAGGCGGACAAGTCAGTAATGAAAACATATATGACACATTTTTCGCCAGTATATATACACTCCTGGAAATTGAAATAAGAACACCGTGAATTCATTGTCCCAGGAAGGGGAAACTTTATTGACACATTCCTGGGGTCAGATACATCACATGATCACACTGACAGAACCACAGGCACATAGACACAGGCAACAGAGCATGCACAATGTCGGCACTAGTACAGTGTATATCCACCTTTAGCAGTAATGCAGGCTGCTATTCTCCCATGGAGACGATCGTAGAGATGCTGGATGTAGTCCTGTGGAACGGCTTCCCATGCCATTTCCACCTGGCGCCTCAGTTGGACCAGCGTTCGTGCTGGACGTGCAGACCGCGTGAGACGACGCTTCATCCAGTCCCAAACATGCTCAATGGGGGACAGATCCGGAGATCTTGCTGGCCAGGGTAGTTGACTTACACCTTCTAGAGCACGTTGGGTGGCACGGGATACATGCGGACGTGCATTGTCCTGTTGGAACAGCAAGTTCCCTTGCCGGTCTAGGAATGATAGAACGATGGGTTCGATGACGGTTTGGATGTACCGTGCACTATTCAGTGTCCCCTCGACGATCACCAGTGGTGTACGGCCAGTGTAGGAGATCGCTCCCCACACCATGATGCCGGGTGTTGGCCCTGTGTGCCTCGGTCGTATGCAGTCCTGATTGTGGCGCTCACCTGCACGGCGCCAAACACGCATACGACCATCATTGGCACCAAGGCAGAAGCGACTCTCATCGATGAAGACGACACGTCTCCATTCGTCCCTCCATTCACGCCTGTCGCGACACCACTGGAGGCGGGCTGCACGATGTTGGGGCGTGAGCGGAAGACGGCCTAACGGTGTGCGGGACCGTAGCCCAGCTTCATGGAGACGGTTACGAATGGTCCTCGCCGATACCCCAGGAGCAACAGTGTCCCTAATTTGCTGGGAAGTGGCGGTGCGGTCCCCTACGGCACTGCGTAGTATGCTACGGTCTTGGCGTGCATCCGTGCGTCGCTGCGGTCCGGTCCCAGGTCGACGGGCACGTGCACCTTCCGCCGACCACTGGCGACAACATCGATGTACTGTGGAGACCTCACGCCCCACGTGTTGAGCAATTCGGCGGTACGTCCACCCGGCCTCCCGCATGCCCACTACACGCCCTCGCTCAAAGTCCGTCAACTGCACATACGGTTCACGTCCACGCTGTCGCGGCATGCTACCAGTGTTAAAGACTGCGATGGAGCTCCGTATGCCACGGCAAACTGGCTGACACTGACGGCGGCGGTGCACAAATGCTGCGCAGCTAGCGCCATTCGACGGCCAACACCGCGGTTCCTGGTGTGTCCGCTGTGGCGTGCGTGTGATCATTGCTTGTACAGCCCTCTCGCAGTGTCCGGAGCAAGTATGGTGAGTCTGACACACCGGTGTCAATGTGTTCTTTTTTCCATTTCCAGGAGTGTATTTTATCGTATGTGGCCACCGAACAAGGGTGCACGGGTGTGCAGGGCGCGGAATGTTTCACTAAAACTGCTGGAGCGTGGGGTGTGGGTGGAGGAGGCGAAAGTGCTAGTGGCCGGATGCTGACACTGATGTCAGTGAACTATGACATGGATACGAACTGCAGTAGGGGAGGTGGGGTTGGGGGGCTGGAAACCATCACCCCTCACCTCCCCTGCCCTACTAGACCTTGGCGCGTTGCTGGATGTCGTGTTGGCTGGAATGTCTTCGGAGATTAGGAATTGCTGATGCTGCTGTCAGCGATGTGTGACACGCACAACTGTCTCAGCTGTAGTGTAACGCCACTGATAAGAAAATGCTGAAGATGACGCGAACACATTCTCTGGCAGACCCGACAGGGCTCTGCTGCTCGGGGAAACACCCTCAGCAGTATCCCCATCCTGTTTGCGGTGACTCTTATTTTGTATCATCTGAGCATCCGTGCGAGTGACAGTCACATCAGCACAAGTTTTCGGAAGGGATGGCGGAAAATCACGCTCAGAAAAATTTAAATCTGTCCATTGGGCGTCATTAGCAGACGATTGCTCGGCCACTGAATCAGTGCCTTTGGGGACGAGGTCCTCCATAGTTAACTTACGCCGCTGTTCAGGACAAGATCGCAAAGCAAAAACACTTAGAGGGAAATTGTTAGGAAGTTTATCATTCTCGTTATACACTCCTGGAAATGGAAAAAAGAACACATTGACACCTGTGTGTCAGACCCACCAAACTTGCTCCGGACACTGCGAGAGGGCTGTACAAGCAATGATCACACGCACGGCACAGCGGACACACCAGGAACCGCGGTGTTGGCCGTCGAATGGCGCTAGCTGCGCAGCATTTGTGCACCGCCGCCGTCAGTGTCAGCCAGTTTGCCGTGGCATACGGAGCTCCATCGCAGTCTTTAACACTGGTAGCATGCCGCGACAGCGTGGACGTGAACCGTATGTGCAGTTAACGGACTTTGAGCGAGGGCGTATAGTGGGCATGCGGGAGGCCGGGTGGACGTACCGCCGAATTGCTCAACACGTGGGGCGTGAGGTCTCCACAGTACATCGATGTTGTCGCCAGTGGTCGGCGGAAGGTGCACGTGCCCGTCGACCTGGGACCGGACCGCAGCGACGCACGGATGCACGCCAAGACCGTAGGATCCTACGCAGTGCCGTAGGGGACCACACCGCCACTTCCCAGCAAATTAGGGACACTGTTGCTCCTGGGGTATCGGCGAGGACCATTCGCAACCGTCTCCATGAAGCTGGGCTACGGTCCCGCACACCGTTAGGCCGTCTTCCGCTCACGCCCCAACATCGTGCAGCCCGCCTCCAGTGGTGTCGCGACAGGCGTGAATGGAGGGACGAATGGAGACGTGTCGTCTTCAGCGATGAGAGTCGCTTCTGCCTTGGTGCCAATGATGGTCGTATGCGTGTTTGGCGCCGTGCAGGTGAGCGCCACAATCAGGACTGCATACGACCGAGGCACACAGGGCCAACACCCGGCATCATGGTGTGGGGAGCGATCTCCTACACTGGCCGTACACCACTGGTGATCGTCGAGGGGACACTGAATAGTGCACGGTACATCCAAACCGTCATCGAACCCATCGTTCTACCATTCCTAGACCGGCAAGGGAACTTGCTGTTCCAACAGGACAATGCACGTCCGCATGTATCCCGTGCCACCCAACGTGCTCTAGAAGGTGTAAGTCAACTACCCTGGCCAGCAAGATCTCCGGATCTGTCCCCCATTGAGCATGTTTGGGACTGGATGAAGCGTCGTCTCACGCGGTCTGCACGTCCAGCACGAACGCTGGTCCAACTGAGGCGCCAGGTGGAAATGGCATGGCAAGCCGTTCCACAGGACTACATCCAGCATCTCTACGATCGTCTCCATGGGAGAATAGCAGCCTGCATTGCTGCGAAAGGTGGATATACACTGTACTAGTGCCGACATTGTGCATGCTCTGTTGCCTGTGTCTATGTGCCTGTGGTTCTGTCAGTGTGATCATGTGATGTATCTGACCCCAGGAATGTGTCAATAAAGTTTCCCCTTCCTGGGACAATGAATTCACGGTGTTCTTATTTCAATTTCCAGGAGTGTACAAAAGAACGTTCGCACCTGGCCACTGTACATAACGTGTATGCGGTAGCCCATTGTTCTAAATGGCACGGAACATTGCATTTCTACAGAATGGATTTCACAGCAACATTGAAGTTTACTGTGGCCGGGCCATCGCTCAAGGCAAATGGTTTTGCCCTGACCATACTGAAGCAAAAATCTTTAAGTCTGTGATCCTGGAGGCAGGTTCAACACACCAGCATAATCGTATTCAATGTCAGCGTTCACAACAAGGTGTGTATTGAGTCATCTCCGTGATGGAGAAGGACCTCTGAACCACATTAAGCAGTGATTTTTCAATTCAGAAATGTAACAAAGGAAACATAAATTTTGGTGTCAAAATACGCTGTCTGTATCTGATACGAAGCCAAACCGAAAGAAGCTACCAACCAATCGCGGATTTCCAGAGAACTGGACTGCACATGACAGGTCGACTAATCTCAAGAAAAACTGAGTTTACCTTTATGTGGAATAGGTCTGGAAGCCATGGGAACCAAAGAAGCGGACAACGCCGCTACAGAGAGCACACTTAAAGGAATACAAAGACGAATTCGACGTAGGATATACACTCACAAACACTAAACGTTACTTGAATACAAAACTTCCAATACTCGTATTGCTGCGACAGAGCAGAAGCGAACGATGTCCTACCCGTACGGCACCGCAAGTGCAACTACGTTCTCGAGCACAGGTTCACCTCAAATATAAGTGCACACTCATGCGCCCCATTGTCGGTTAATACTGTCGCAGAAGTGTGAAATGTGTTTTCTAAAAGCCACGGAGACGAGCAGGACTGATTTTGTTTGTATTTAGTGAAAACGGAGAAATCACGCCTCACGATCATGCGGAGCAATAGACCTAGACCAGAAACAGTCTCAACATAGATATAAGGAATAAACATCGTCTACTTCTTTAACTGGTTCGTGACAGCGTAAGAGGTGAAAACGCAGTGTAATTTTACGTACCTGCCCAGAAGCTTTTGTAAAACATTAGACGACGTAAAATTTTTCAAAGAAAGAATACGTTATGAGTGTCCGGTGTACGTACACAAGTACTCAACTTGAGCATAGTCTTACCTCCAGAAACGAGGTAGCTGAATAATAAAATTCTCGTAAGACTGAATCTTATCATCAGCTGATAATCTTCAATAATAGTAAATTGATACGTATCTTATGGAGGTTCTTCATTGTCAGTGTGTAAATAGATAAGTGCTTTACTTACATTTTTTTCCTTTATTTTACATCGAGATAAGAGCAGTTCTAATCGTGGCGCATAAACCTGCAAATACTTTTGAGAAGAAAATTCTGAAATCTCGTAATTTCTCGCGGGAAGCAGTTGCACTTAGTCATAAGAAAAGGGGAGGTCACGACCTTCGGATCACGTACTTACTTCAAAGTTTGAATACTTTTGATCATGCATTCGGATAACATATTGTGCAAGTAGTAAAACGTACTACCAAGGCGATTTCAAGAAACTCGCAAAGAGAAGTTTTATTAGTGATTGATATACCAGTGCGTTGCTATCTTGAGTCTTAGATGGTGACAGTCATGTGGTCAGCGTTCAAGCTCCGTTATCGGTGGGTCGCTGGACCGAGCCCCGCTCATATTTTATTTTTAACGCTAGTCATATTACTTCAAAAATACTACATCTCAAAGGTAGTATGATGAAAACGCACCTGTATTTGAATGAAGCTTTATGTACTAGCCATTACTATTGCTTGTTTAGTAATTTTTATTATCACAATAAATATTTTATTTGTAATTATCTAGTGGTCCAATATTTGGACCAAATATTTAAATATGATCCAAATATTTGGTCCATATTTGGACCATATTTAAATATTTGGTCCAAATATTGGACCACTAGATAATTACAAATAAAATATTTATTGTAATTATCTAGTGGTCCAATATTTGGACCAAATATTTAAATATGGTCCAAATATTTGGTCCATATTTGGACCATATTTAAATATTTGGTCCAAATATTGGACCACTAGATAATTACAAAAAATGGTTCAAATGGCTCTGAGCACTATGGGACTTAACATCTATGGTCATCAGTCCCCTAGAACTTAGAACTACGTAAACCTAACTAACCTAAGGACAGCACACAACACCCAGCCATCACGAGGCAGAGAAAATCCCTGACCCAGCCGGGAATCGAACCCGGGAACCCGGGCGTGGGAAGCGAGAACGCTACCGCACGACCACGAGATGCGGGCAGATAATTACAAATAAAATATTTATTGTGATAATAAAAATTACCAAACAAGCAATAGTAATGGCTAGTCAATAAAGCTTCATTCAAATACAGGTGCGTTTTTATCATACTACCTTACAATATGCCAGAATATGAGTGCAACATAAGATTGATCGTCGGATGTGCTTTCGACATATTTGGACCAGTCAGAGATCAGACTACTGGAGAATGGAGAAGACGCCATAACACTGAATTATAAGAGCTGTACAAGGAGCCTAACATCTTGGGAGTGATGAGAAGCAAAAGACTGCAATGGGCTGGACATGTTGTTAGAATGGAGGCAACAAGATGACCCAAAATCACAATGGACTGGATCCCGTCAGGCAGCAGACTAGTGGGAAGACCTAGAAAGAGGTGGATCGATGGAGTGAGAGAAGACCTGTTGCAGCTGGGAGTCACGGAAAACTGGAGACAGATAGCAGAAGACAGAGACGGATGGAGAGCTCTAACTGTGGTGGCGCGCGGTCATCTGGGCCTGATCGCGTGATGATGATGATGAATTATCTAGAGGTAAACGACCAAATGTATTAAGTTTACCGAAATGCCTTATACCTGCAATCGGGCAAGGTACCGAGGACTGCTTTGCAGCTGTACGCTTATACCTGCAGAGACAGATACAAACGACGATGGACAGACTTGAAAAGCCCAAGTCAAAAATCGATAAATAAAGCTGTAAATTATTTTATTCATAATACAATACCTTACAATATGCCAGAATATGAGTGCAACATAAGATTGATTGTCGGACGTGCTTTCGACATTACTAGTCGCAGGATGATACTATTCGTACTGACACGGAAAACATACAGAAAACGGAATCTACTACATCGAATGAATAGTTTTCATATCTGGACGAGGAATCTTCAGAGTGCGTAAGAACAAATACAGCTCGTTTAAATGAAAAATTTTTCTTTCTTCAGACAATCTGGATGCAAACCACGCGTAATGCTATATTTTCGTGAATATCTGTGCTGAAAATTGGCGACGTGCGGTTGAATGCAATTTAATAGCATCTTCGAGTGAGGCATTTTCTCGATCGTTGCAAATCAAATGTGAATAAAGGTTTTCACTTGCCTATAGAAATAAAAGTCCCATAATACACCGAGCGAGGTGGCGCAGTGGTTAGCACACTGGACTCGCATTCGGGAGGACGACGGTTCAATCCCGTCTCCAGCCATCCTGATTTAGGTTTTCCGTGATTTCCCTAAATCGTTTCAGGCAAATGCCGGGATGGTTCCTTTGAAAGGGCACGGCCGATTTCCTTCCCAATCCTTCCCTAAACCGAGCTTGCGCTCCGTCTCTAATGTCCTCGCTGTCGACGGGACGTTAAACACTAACCACCACCACCACCCATAATACATGTTGTAATAATGAAAATTAATAGCCAAAAAACAATGGAAATTCAGTAAAATATCATGCAAATATACGTGTCTTTTCATCACATTACCTTTCAAATGTCATATGTAAGAAATAATATTGTACTATTACATAAATTTTAAGAAATGAGCAGGACTCGATCCAGCGATCCATCGATTACGGAGCTTTCTTTTAATTAATTGGCATTCAGGACGTGCCCATTCATTAATCTCAGAAGTGGAATGTCATTTCTAAAGCTACGAAAGTAACGACTACACAGCATCCAGTTCCTGAGCGACGTAACACTTCGACCCGGCCGGGAATCGAACCCGAGCTCCTTCAGTTAGCAATCTGTTCCAAAGCTTGAACCCTAACAACATAACCTCCGGCAGCGCAGCGGTACATCATGGACGCGTAGATCTTCTCTTGCGATTTTCTCGAAATCGCCTAAGTAGTATGTCTCACTACTTGGACGTTATGTTGTCCTAATGGACTATTCGAAGTGCATTAAAAAAAAAAAGGCTCTGAGCACTATGGGATTTAATTTCTGAGGTCATCAATACCCTAGAACTTAGAACTACTTAAACCTAACTAACCTGAGGACATCACACACATCCATGCCAGAGGCAGGAATCGAACCTACGACCGTAGCGGTCGCGCGCTTCCAGACTGTAGCGCCTAGAACCACTCGGCCGCCTCAGCCGGCCGAAGTGTACAAGTTTGAAGTATCAAATAACTTCCGGTAATTCAGACAGGTAACACTTTCAGCGACCGGTCGCTGAAAATGTTGTCTGGCTGAATTCCCGGAAGTTATTTGAAAGTTGTATACGCCAGGAGAAACTCAGGTCTCACAAGTGTGAAGTAAATCCGTGATCCGAACGTCGTTGCCTGCCATTGTCAGTCGACATTTGTAAAGCTATAGTGTACATCGTACTTCATTAGAAGTAGCAGCTGTCTGTTGGCGACAAAAATTCAGTTTTTACGTGCGAATGGTCACTCTATAGATATACAGTTAATTCTAAAACTTGAGCATCCCCAGCTAAAATACCCAGATGGCAGCCAGGGCACACGCTCCAACACGCTATGAACACCTCATAGCTTGCCTTATCAGCCGTTACGATTACTACTATCTTGGTGACAAACACTCGTAAGCGTGTCGGTTTCCGGACATTGTATCTTCCTGGATAAAATTTACGTGTAGCATCATTCGTTGCTTGACACAGGCCCACGGAAACATATTTTGATAAGCAAAATAATGACAGTGTGTTTAACACACACTGGACGTTCATCATTGATTGTGGTTTTACAAATTGAAGGCTGTTAACTTTGACTAGCCACACCAACTGCGGTAATCTGTAATAATTCCCTATACCAAACGACATAGCATTATAAACAAAAAAAGATGCAACTTAAAAGTTGGGAAACCGGGTGTGTTAGTCTCTAATCGGCTTCAGGAAAACACCTACAGCGAAATATTGTACACCTGATTCAGTTTAATAAGTTCAACACCTGTTTATGTTCACCTGATACACTGTATGAATTGTTCAATCAGTTATGCATAGATATTTCTTCTCTAAGAGAAGAAAAGATGGTAGCATGGGAGTGATGAGTCAGATGTTCGGCAACTGCACGAGGCCGCATCGATGTGTGTGTGTGTGTGTGTGTGTGTGTGTGTGTGTGTGTGTGTGTCTGCGGGTCGCCCTTTATATTGTTTCGCCAAGGGCGAACACCACCTGTTGAGCGGTAGTTGATGCGTTTGGCAGGATGCCTGAGATAAACCGGCGCAGTACACATAGCTGTCACCTCCCAGATTATGAAGTGCCGTCCAGTGTATACGGATCGAGCGAGGTGGAGGAGTATTAAGAACATGGGAACGCGTTCGTGAGGTCGGCGGTTCGAATACCCGTAAGGGCCATCGAGATTTTTGTTTTCCGTCGTTTTGCGATACCTTTTAAGACAATTCTACAGCTACATAGATACAGTACGGTGTGTGGCGGAGGGTACACTGTACCGCTACTAGTCATTTACTTTCCTGTTCCACTCGCAAATAGAGCGACGGAAAAACTACTGTCTATACACCTCTGTATGAGCCCTAATTTCTCGTATCTCCGCAAACCTTACGCACAATGTACGTTGGCGGCAGTACAATCTTTCGGCAATCAACTTCAAATGCCAGTTCTCTAAATATTCTCAACAGTGATCCTCGATACCAACGTCGCCTTCCCTCCAGGAAGCATCTCCGTAACATTTACGTGTTGTTCAAACCTACCGGTAACAAATCTGACTTGCTTGGATGTCTGCCTTCAATCCGATGTGGAACGGATCCGTAACACTAGAGGGTACTCTAGAATCTGTCGCACCAGCTTCCTATATGCGGTCCCCTATACAGCTGAAACATTCTTTCCTAAAATTCTCCCAACAGACTGAAGTCGCCATTCGCCTTCCCTACCGAAGTTCTCAAATGATAGTGCCATTTTGTATCGCTTTAGCCGGCCGTTGTGGCCAAGCGGTTCTAGGCGCTTCAGTCCGGAACCGCGCGACTGCTACGGTCGCAGGTTCGAATCCTGCCTCGGGCATGGACGTTTGTGATGTCCTTAGGTTAGTTAGGTTTACGTAGTTCTAAGTTCTAGGGGACTGATGACCTAAGATGTTAAGTCCCATAATACTCAGAGACTTTTTTTTTGTATCGCTTTACAACGTTATGTCCAGATACTTAAACGGCTTGACTGTCTCAAACGGGACACCCCTAATAGTGTATCCAAAAATTAAAAGATTGTTTTTCCTACTCGTCCTCGCTGACTTAAATTTTTGTACTTTTGAAGGTAGCTTCCATTCATCACACCAACTATAAATTTTGTCTACGTCGTCTTGTACCCACCTACAGTCACACAACTCCTACACCTTACTGTACACGCTGCAGTCATGGACTGTGCGGCTGGTCCCGGTGGCGGTTCAACCCCTCCCTCGAGCATGGGTGTGTGTGTTTGTCCTTAGGATAATTTAGGTTAAGTAGTGTGTAAGCGTAGGGACTGATGACCTTAGCATTTAAGTCCCATACGATCTCACACACATTTTTGAACTTACCGTACACCACGGCATCATCAGCAAACAACCACAGATTGCTCTACACCCTTGCGCCAAATCATTTATGTATACAGAGAACAACCAGCGATCCTGTCACACCTACTCGGGAGAGCTCCTGACGGTACCCCTTGTCTCTGATGAGCACTCGCCGTCGAGGACTGTGTTCTATTACTTAAGATGTCTTTGAACCACTCACCTATTTGTGAAGTTGTTCCATATGCTCGTACCTTCGTTAACAGCCTGCAGTGGGGCACCATGTCACATGCTTCCCGGAAATCTAAAAATATGGTGTCTGCCTGTTGCCCTTCATCCATAGTTCACAGTGTATAAGTTGAGAAAAGGACAAGCAGATTTTCTCACGAGTGGTGCTTTCTAAAACCATACTGATAATCCCGTGATGGTTCCTTTAAAGAAGGACGCTGACGAATTCCTTCCTCATCCATCCTCCCATAATTCCATCAAATCCTGAGCTGTGTCTCTCATAAGCTTCACTGGAAACTGTACCGTAACCTTTCATCCATCCATCCCTTCGGATAATGAAGTACAGTATCATTTAATATGTTAACATTTCTCATGGGTATCATTTCACTTGGAAGGACTACTTCAGAATACGATATTACCTATTAATTTCGCATTGGTAGTTAATTCTTAAGTACTCAATTTGGTCACTTATTGTTACCGGTCTGCAATGTAGCTAAATAATGTAGGGATAAAAAGCACTAATTCTAGATTGGCTGCCGTTTTCTAGGTGTTTAAAAACTGCACATCTGACTAAAATGTAGTTACTTAAGTGATGTTCAGGAACTGAAAAGTAATTTTCGTTGTATGAATATTAATCTTTATTTACATAAATGCTAAAACATTTTGAAGTTAAATATAAAATCAGTAAGCTAATCGTTAGAAAAAGTTAAGAAAACGTAACATGGTTAAGCTACTTATAGTAGTCGGATTACTACGCCTGAAATGGGCTTCTCAGGAGCTTTGCCTCTGTTCAGTACCCTTAAAATCACAGCCTAAAAGAGAAGTCAGTTCTGCAAACCGTGTTACGTGACTGATACGAAAAGCAATTTTTTTTCATTATAGATAACTTCTAATAGTATCAGTACCACTACTCTGTCATTGATGGAAATACGACATACAACTTTAAAGTGTCATTTACAGATGCGGCTTTATGTACAAGAGAAGTGCGGTACGGAATGGCATAAGTCGCCACTGGACCGCATGGATGACAACTCCCATTTCTCTCGCACTATTTATCCAGTCTAAGACACAGAGTGTGGTGTCACAGCCAGACACCACACGTGCTAGGTGGTAGTTTAAATCGACCGCGGTCCTGTAGTACATGTCGGACCCGCGTGTCGCCACTGTGTGATCGCAAACCTAGCGCCACCACAAGGCAGGTCTCGAGAGACTGACTCGAACTCAGCCCAGTTGTACGGACGACAGAGCTAGCGACTAGACGTACGAAGCGTTTCTCTCTCATTAGCCGAGAGACAGAATAGCCTTCAGCTAAGTTAATGGCTACGAACTAGCAAGGCGCCATTAGCCTTACAGTGATTGTAATTAGAGTCTCACTTGTGTTCACCATCGATATGTACAAGAAGAAATTAAAGATAAGTATGTGAGAAGCTCCGTTCTTTTCTTCATAGCATTAATTACGTATCCTGTTCCAGTACTTCACGCCCGTCTGCGTTAGTCTCGCGTGCCTTTTTAAGCCACCTCTATTTACAAGGTGTTGGCCCAGCTGCCGACACATCACAGAGCACGGCGAAATAGACACCTTTATTTCTTTAGTGAGGGAAATCATGTGGCGAATTTCAGAGCGCTTAAATTTATCGTGCTATTAAGTTTCCTTTACTGTCGTCACTTAAATAGAAATACACGACTTCAGCTGAAGATTGTGAAGTAAATAAGAAATTAAAAACTTTTTCGCTTTATGATACAGTGAGTCGCCTTCTTATTCTTCGCTTTCGAATAGGTTGAGCAGCGCAACTGGAGAGTGATGTAGATTTAAACCATAGGAGTCATCATTCGGTGACAAGTATGTAGCAAAATGTAGAGATACTTCATGTTCTTAGTGCTTGCGAATTTCAAGTCGCAAATATTAATTTCTAGCGAATATTTACTAACTAATAAAGCGCGTGTACATTTTAGCAGGGACGTTCACAGGGTTTATTTGAAAAACTGCAAGTTGAAGAAGATTTATAGAAGTACATAAGGTCTTTTTATTTCAGAAAGTGATAAAATAATAAATTCCATTTAAGTGACTTAGCAAGTTTATTAAGTCAGAATCTAAAAAGCAGTTTTAATACTGAAAGGTGCACATGGTAACTTATGAAACATTGCAGTCAGCAGTGTCTAGATAATTATTTTTAAAGAACACTTTCAAAAGCCTGACACTGTTACTCACTGCGTGACTGACAAACCTTTCAAGACTAGCGGACTTTCTTTTTTTTTTTTTTTTTTTGGTATGTCCATCCTTTTAGCAGGAGGTCTCTGCGACGACGGGCGTTTACTATCGTGAGAAATAAATAAAAACACCTGTCGCTACCAGTTTCAGTGCGTCATCTTCAGGCTGTTTTCGATTGATACAGGTTGATATGATCCCTATGCATAACCCATCAGTTGCCAGCATTACTGGATACGCAGATAATGTGTCAGCACTCCAGCCATCAACGGCCAACACATTATCTGCGTATCCAGTAATGCTGGCAACTGCTGTGTTATGCATGGGGATCATATCAACCTGTATCGCATCAAAAACAGCCTGAAGATGACGCACTGAAGCATTGAAACTGGTAGAGACAAAATAAAATCAAATATCATAAGGACAGCTGTAGGTGTTTTTATTTGTCACGATAGCAGACTTTTGGAGTACGTCGTCGTAATTTTAATAATAATTACTGCTAACTGCAACTGAAAGCAGAACACCTTTTGTTATCACTTCGACCCGACTTCCCGTGTATGCTTCTGAACGAAAGTTGTAGGAAATACAGTAAAATAGAGAATTAAAGAATTGTATTCACTGCAAGCTCATTCAACCGAAAAGCTTATTGAACGCAAACAGCGCCAAGTCTTATTAGCAGTCTTATGTATATCGTGCGTATTTACACTTTAATCTCTTCTTGAACCTACCAGCACTGAACCTCAACATCACGATTATTACCACGCAAGTTTTATTTTGTTGTTCTTTTACGACGTACACACGTAGTCCGATAGCAACTAAGAATTAAAAAGTATTATTACTGCATGTAAATTGTGACTCTACATTAGTGTGGGCTGTGAGAGGTGTCATTCAGAAGACGAGTTCTGCCCTAGCACTGAATAACGTTGGAATGCCTTTGGGTCTCATAGCTTGCAATTCTCCTCCCCCACACATTCCCAGTTACGACATTATCTGCACGTTCTCAACCACCACCACACGGCACAAAAACGTGGCGTTATGAATACCTTCGTCCATCCTGTTGAAGTCGTCTCAGACGCTGAAAGTCTGCCACTAGAACTGAGCCACCTTCGTGAAAACGTGTACAGCCACGGACAGGTGTCATAGGCTATACCTGGTGTGACACGCAATAAACACACCAACAGAGAAGAGAACACCACCGAAGAAGAAAGCAAGAAACTTGTGTTTTTGCCTTTCTGTGGTACAGTGTCGGAAAGATTAGCGGGCTGAAGAGATATAACATTTCATCGGTGCTCAGGCCCCCAGCAAAAATTCGACAGTTCATGAGGCCTGTGAAGGACGATCTAGGGTTTAGAACGCCTGGAGTGTACAAGATACTATGTCAGTGTGGCTGTTACTAAGTCGGCCAAACAGTACGCACTGTGGAGCAACGCCGGACGGAACACGAGAGGTGCTTACGCCTACGCTATCCAGAAAAATCAGCCGTAGCAGAAACCGCCTTAGAAAATGGAAACCGAATTCTGTTCGACGAAACATTTGTCATTATGAGGACGAAGGGATTTTGGGATAGCGTCATAAAAGAAGCCATTGAAATGAAAACCTCTGAAAACACCATCGCCAGCCGCTGTGACCGAGCGGTTCTAGGCGCTTCAGTCTGGAACCACGCGGCTGCTAAGGTCGCAGGTTCGAATCCTGCCTCGGGCATCGATGTGTGTGATGTCCTTAGGTTGCTTTGGTTTAAGTAGTTCTAAGTCTAGGGGACTGATGACCTCAGATGTTAAGTCCCATAGTGCTTAAAGCCATTTGACCAATTTTTGAAAACACCATCAACAAGAACGGCGGTTTACAGCTCAGCACAGTCTCGGACCCTGCCATCGCGAGGTTGAAACGGGCGCGACGGACACGGGATGAAAACGTTACCATATATGGCGAGGAAAAGAGTACTAGTGACGTCACAAACGGCAGTGCGGCTATATAACGTCGCGAAACGGTGACACAGCAGTCTGTCTTACCACTTGACAATGACTGAGGAGAGCTCGGTCGAAAGCTCGTGGGATTTTAACCACCTGACGCGGCTGGAAGCCCGAGAAAATTTTATTTATTATTAACATTATCCCATTTCTACTATTTATTCACGCGCTTTTTCCGTTGTTTGTTTGTGTACGTGTGTGTGTGTGTGTGTGTGTGTGTGTTTTATACACTTCCATTATTAGAATGTAGCTGTTTCCACGTGTTCTCAATTTGCAGGATGTCTCATGTGAAGCGAAGCAGTTATTTTCAGGCCGGTGATGTCACGTGTATTACTAAGTAAATTACTAACGGTAACAACAAGCTTCGCATCTTGAAAATGATAGCATTTTCAAACACGAAATACATATAACGGCACTGCAGAAGACAGAGATAATTATCATACGACCTTTTTACGCTTTACATCAGATCAGTGGAGCTAGCGAAAAAAAAACTGAAATGTTTAAGCTGAATTCACTATAATCATCGAGCTTTCTTATCTGATAATACATAGGCAGATAAACCTTGCTGCTTGACTATACTGAGTTTACTTTCCAAACAAAAATCAGACAATAATTTCCAACGGTGTCAGTCAGCATAATGGGGTAAAATGGTTCAAATGGCTCTGAGCACTATGGGACTCAACTGCTGTGGTTATCAGTCCCCTAGAACTTACAACTACTTAAAACTAACTAACCTAAGGACATCACACACATCCATGCCCGAGGCAGGATTCGAACCTGCGACCGTAGCAGTCGCACGGTTCCGGACTGCGCGCCTAGAACCGCGAGACCACCGCGGCCGGCCATAATGGGGTAAGTTAATTAGCTATTTAGTTAATTATTTTCATGTTCTGTGTATCGTTTGGGCTCTTAATTATAATGATGTGGGAAACGTCATTTAACATTCATTTTACACAATCATGGATAAATATGGCAACATGAGGGCCATTTACATGTGATTTTTTTTCTTAATGATAGACACGAATTAGTAATTCATATCCACCACCATTTACACATTACAAAAATAGAAATGTTGCTTTGGAATAGAACGAGTTATCAAAGAGAAACTGCTTCAGTTTGTTTTCAAATTTAACTTTGCTATCTGCCAGACATTCTATATTATTGGTTAAGTGGCCAAAAAATTTGGTGGCAGCATTGCGCACCTGTTTTTCTACTAAAGATGATCTTAATGTCGAATAAGCAATATCTGTTTTTTCTGATATTGTGATTATGTATATTATTTTTTTTCTTCAGAACTGCAGAGGATTATTTAGAAAAAAATGAGGAAATAAATATACTGTGTAGCGGTAATCAACAAATGCTTAGAAGATGATCGTGGGTGAGCAATACATATTATTATTACACCTCGTTTCTGAACAATGGTGACAGTTTTCTTAAAGACAACCGGCCCCAGAACATTATGTCACACGATACTGTTGACTGAAAATATGTAAAACATGTTAATTTAATGATGTGTTTCTCCTGAACATTTTCAATGATCGAAGTGCAAATGTGGCTGAAACAAGATCTTTTAAGAGTAACAAAATGTACCTTTTCCAGTTTAAGTCCTCAATATGGACACGTAAATTTCCTTAATTTTTCAGGTCAGTTATTGTTTCCTCACCATAAGTCACACTCGTCTTTGATGTAGTATCTGTAGACATGCAGAACTCAATATATAGTGTCTTTGTGAATTGACAGCGAGATCATTTGCAAGAAACCACTCAACAATGCTTTTAAGAACATTATTTGCCATTTCTTCTGTTCCTGCACGTATGTTTGGGTTGATCAAAGTACTAGTGTCACCTGAAAAGAGAATTAATTCTGCCTGTTGCATATTAGAGGGCAGGTCGTTTAGATATACAGGAAACAAGAGTGGATCTCAAATACAGCGTTGTGGAGTCCCATAAATGATTCCTCCTCATTCAGATGACATGCAATTGTTTCCGTAATTCTTCCTCACTTTCACACAAGACAGCAATAGCGAATGAGAATCTTCTCGTTGATAATCTTTCAGTCTAAATTTTAACCAAATTTCTAACTCTTTCTTCCATTTCTTCTTTACCATATAGGTTAGACAGTCCAGGAGAAAAACTGTCTCCATAACTTACTCCTCTTTTCGTTTAAGCTCTTCAGTATTTCGTATTAGAATTTTAAGCTCTGGACTGGTGTCTGCACAAAATAATAATGAAGTAAAGAACGTCTACGTTCTTACCTTTTTTTGTCCGTGATATATACTACCCGTCACTATAGACCTATTTTTCTGGGGATTTGAAATATCTTGCACCACCTTACATTGGCGAACGCTTTTGTAGGTCGACGGTTCTTACGAAAGTGCCTTGATTTTTTCATCAAGCATAACGTCAAACTGCCTCTCTGGTGCCATCCCCTTTCCTAAAGGCAAAGTAATTGTCATCTAACAGATACTCTATTTTTCATTCTTGTGTGTATTCCGTTGGGCACCAATATGGAGACATGAGCTGTCAATATGTTTCATTGTTTTTGCATTTATCTGCCTTTGCTGTCTTCGGCATTGTGCGGATAACATTCTTTCGAACTTCTATACAGGGTGAGTCACTAACTATTGCCACCAAGAATAACTCCGAAACTATGATAGGAGCTGAAACGTTTGTGGGAAAATTTTGTGGCATGAGACAAGGGGGCCATAATATGACGTTGGTTTTTTGTTGCTGGGTGGGGTTGCTTCAGAGATATGAAGGTCAACTTTGTTTTTTTTTAAATGGGATGTAATAGTTCGGTACTTATTTTCTGATAGCGGCTATCGAGACGAATCCAGTGATGTGTAACAGTAAGGTCTTTTAAGGTCAACGAAGGTCACAAAGGTGGGACGAACGTCCATTTAAGAAGGTGTTCGAACTGATGACCATTGGTATCAATGCAGTGCTGCAATCTTCTTATCATGGACTGAGTGGTATTCCTTATCATATCGGCACTTTTCGAAGCACGTGCCCTGACAATTCTCTCTCGCATAAAGGACGATAGGACGAGGAATTCCGACTTATACAAGACACCTTTTTAGTTTTGTTTTACCCAGACATGTTTCAGCACTTTTTGTGCTATCTTCAGTGGCTAATTTTTATTATTTCCGTACAGTAAAATTGTTGTTACATATTTACATTAAGCAAGACTCTCGCGTATCTTCAGGTGTAGTTGGAACGTCTTTATAAACAATGTCTTTTACGAATCCCCACAAGAAAGAATCCAGAGGCGTTAAGTCTGGCGATCGTGCCGGCCACGACACATCTTCTCCGCGTCCAGTCCAACGATTTGGGAATTGTCTCTGCAACTCATTCCTAGCCATCAGCGAAAAATGTGCCGGATGTTGATACCATATTCTGTTCCTTGTTCCTACAGGAATTTCTTCCAATAACTGACCTAATGTTTCTCGCAGGTATGTGGTGTTCTTCCTACCATTAAGGTTTCCTTAGATGAAATAGAAGTCTAGAATGTCTACTAATATCCCACACCATTTATTAATGAATGTGTCATCTCTCTGAAGTTGAAGCTATCAACAGACTTCAATGCGACGCATTCAATCGGTGCCAGTTAATTTTTGGTGGAGACTGATATGGTAAGGCTGGTATTTATGACGATGCAGAACACGAACAACACTACTCTGGAATGAGATTTTCACTCTGCAGCGGAGTGTGCGCTGATATGAAACTTCCTGGCAGATTAAAACTGTGTGCCCGACCGAGACTCGAACTCGGGACCTTTGCCTTTCGCGGTCAAGTGCTCTACCAACTGAGCTACCGTAGCACGACTCACGCCCGGTACCCACAGCTTTACTTCTGCCAGTACCTCGTCTCCTAACTTCCAAACTTTACAGAAGCTCTCCTGCGAACCTTGCAGAACTAGCACTCCTGGTAGAGCACTTGCCCGCGAAAGGCAAAGGTCCCGAGTTCGAGTCTCGGTCCGGCACACAGTTTTAATCTGCCAGGAAGTTTCAACACTACTCTGGCTCATGCCAGATTCCCTTGCGATTTGACGCAAACTAACACAAGGATCTCGAACCACAGTGGCAAGAGTACCGATTACCGTTTCCTCGTTAGTAATTTCCTTTGCCAGATATGTTTCCGAAGCGCTAAACGTCCAGTTGTTCTCAATTTATCATAAACATATTTAAATGTAGGACGTGCATTGATGACAATGGTCATCATTTCGAACACCTTCTGTAAATGGACGTTCATGCCACCTTTCACCGAGCGAGGTGGCGCAGTGGTTAGACACTGGACTCGCATTCGGGAGGACGACGGTTCAATCCCGCGTCCGGCCATCCTGATTTACGTTTTCCGTAATTTCCCTAAATCGCTCCAGACAAATGCCGGGATGGTTCCTCTGAAAGGGCACGGCCGACTTCCCTCCCCATCCTTCCCTACTCCGATGAGACCGATGACCACGCTGTCTGGTCTCCTTCCCCAAAAAACCAACCAACCAACCAACCATGCCACCTTTTTGACCTTCTAAGACCTTATTGTTACACATCATTGGATTCGTCTCGATATCCGCAATCAGAAAATAAGTACCAAAACTATAGAATCCCATTAAAAAAAAACAAAGTTGAAATTCATATCTCTGACGCTACCCCACCTAGCAACAAAAAACCAATGCCATATTATGGTCCCCGTTGTTCCCTGCTAAATTTGTCCCACAAACGTTTCAGCTACTATCATACTTTCGAAGTTATTCTATGTGGCACTAGTTTGTGACTCACCTTGTATATTGATTCCACTCGTCACTGACGTAGCAGCAACTATGTAAGGACTGAAGAAACAAACCAGTTTACCAGAGATCACTTATTCTGTTCATTTCGAACTTCCTCGCCACAGCTGTGCTGATACAGCCATAATCGATGCGACATATTGGTGCTTGCCTAATATCTTCACTTTGTTTATCGACTGCGCACATGGCGTAAGGCTGATCTTCTACATCACACAGAAGAGAATACGGCTGCGGTTATATACGACATTAACCTGTACCACTCGCTCCAGAAATATATTCATTTGGGTAATTTTGAGTGGGTGCTACAATTTTCACAATCGTTAATGTATATCTTTGCTGGCTGCTCTCACTGGCGTGGCCTGCATTAAGGTATCTGGTAGAGGAATGGGTCCATAGTCTTCTTGTAACGTCCAAAAATCTCGTTTTCCAATTATTATTGCAAACTAATCCTATTCGTTGCAATTAAAAATTAGACTAATTTTCACTATTAAACCTCCCAATTGATAAAAATTAGTTAAGTAAACAAATGATTAAAACCGGAAGCGTTAAATATTCCAGTAATTCTCTAAATACACACGTGCATGGATCAGTCTAATTATTTTTCCTTATTGTTTTGTCTTTCCTGTGCTGAGCTAGCAGCGAAAACATATAGGACCTTCAAGTACACTAATTTCACATGTAAGAAAGAGAAAAATACACCTATTAAAAGATGATAAATAGAGTTATCATTAATTTATATACTGTGTGTGGTTTATGGCACTCAACAGATAGGTTAGTAGTTTCATTTAAAAAGGTAGTAATGAAAAGTAGATTGAATGTGTGGTGATTGAGTTGGTGTTTTTATTATGCTGAATCGATTAATGTTGAAGCTTCTCTGGCCATTTAGAGGTGGTCTACCCTGTGTTTGATAACCATTTCTTGATAAAATGTAAAAATTCTGATGGGAATGTGGAAGTAAAATCAAGATAGGATGCATTCTAGGAGGATGTTGAAAATTTAAGAAAGGATCTGCCGAGTGCGAATTGCGAGGGCTGGGATAATGAAAAAGGGACTATTTGTGCTCGACGTGGGGTTGGATGCAATGGGGTAGGAAGTACTGCACGAAGTAGGGCGGAAGAGAAAGTATATTCGAGTATGTGGCGGTGGAATTCAGGTGAAATACGGAATGAGCAGTTAGTTTCCACGAATATGAAATCGCAGTGCTTTATGTGTCCGGAAGAGCATTGTATCTCACTTCTTAACACCACAGGCATTGCTACATCGTATTTATTCGCTAATACTAGAACCTCGATTCTCAATAAATTCTCTGGACGGAAATACATGTAACGTAAGAGTGCAGGTTGTGACACGTGGACGACGACATACTGAAATTTGCGCCCAGCCATGATTCGTACATGGGTAACCGTAGTGGTTAAGGCGGCCGAACGCTTGAAGCAGGATATCTGGGTACGAGCCCCGATCCGGCACAAAGTTTTACTATCGTCATTCCAATATACGACCGACCTTGTTTCATATTCTCAGTTGCGAATACACCTCCCGTTAAGATAGCTCGGAAGTTATGGGGTTGCCAAAAGAGTTGGATATTTTGGAGGATGGTGTTTAAGGCTGCGTTGGTCCCTGGGGGAATTAGGACGTGCGATGTGTGAGTTGAGTTGTGTATTGAAATAGCGAATTTTGATTGTTGACTCACGTTTGACTGAACTAGGCTTTGACTTGTAGTATTAGTTGGGTGGACAGATAGCAAGTGTTAGGTATGGGCGAAGACTGACATCTGGGACATTTTTCAAAAGCTAATTATATTTGCAGTAAGTACAAGCGGGTGGAATTTCCCAGACTTCAACGGTGTAGGCGTTGTAGAGAAGGCAGGTCGGGCGAAGAACTGGGAGGATTCAGTCACAGACAATCAGAATGGGGAGAGTTCATGAACTGCCCTGCTGGTGAGGTGGTTGAGAAACGTGAGAGTAAAGTTGAATACAATGAATACTGGGTAAAAGTATATTGGTTGTGGGTATGAAGTAACAGGGTGAGTAGACAGCGAAATTATTGTAGTGAGATGATCCACTTCTGTTGGTACTTAGAGATATATGTAGTCAATTGAAGAAACAGGCGGCTAGTGGTTGGTGAAATTATGAGGCAGTGACACCGTTAATGACGCGAAGACAGAACAAGACGTTACGCCAGTGGAGTCTTACAAAATTACACACCATAGCGGTAATGTAGATGGAGATGACAGTCGATGACAGTGATTGGGATGATACCAATGGCGAGGAGAGACTTCCAAGGAATATTTTTGTGACGTAAAGCATGCGTGAAAAGTTTATTAAAACAGGAAAGAGACTCCGAAAGAAGCACAGGCTAGTCATTCCCTCATCACGTTTGCTCATTGCCGGTTGAATCACAAATGCAGTAGCTGGCTGACACTTGTGAGGGTACAAACCTCCGTTGTAGAGAGCGAGCGCGCGGCATGGTGCGCCGTTTGTGAAAGCGCGTGGCGCGCCCGCGCGACATTTGCAATGGTTAGTGGGATGTCTCCGCCGCCGGTCAGCCAGTGGCCCACAGCTTGGGGCATTGTTTGATTTTTCGCGCATTACGCAAAAACTACGTAACTTACGCTGAAGAGCGATGCGGCAGTGGATTATGGTCAGCAATATGCACCTTCTGAAATATCCATATTTATTTCAAGTCACGAGACGCAAAAGTTATAGTAACCTCAAAATAGGTCAATATCACGAATACTGAAAGATTAATAAAAATAGAAAAAATAACAACTTACAGGGATGAGCCAGTACTCATTAAAAAAGTTTCGTCATAGCGGATCGAGTGCAGTAGTCATATGTTAAGATTCATCAATAATTAAGCCCGTAAAGTGCAATAAACAAAGTTTGATGGAAAATTGTTTGTAAAATTCAACAGAAAATTCGTGACGTAAAGAACGGCACTATATAATGTTTTGGGTGGCGTCACACACATTTTAAACTAGTTAAGCTATACTATATACTTATCTTGCAATTGTTTTCATTGTTTGCAAATTATGATTGACATTTATCACCTTTAATTAATTATTATAGATATGAAGATTTTGAGCAGCGCAATGTGTAGATCGCTATAGATTACGTATAAAACGGTGCTATATGCAGTTCTATGTTTAAACTTTGCAGCACAGATGTAAACAGCCGGCCGAAGTGGCCGTGCGGTTAAAGGCGCTGCAGTCTGGAACCGCAAGACCGCTACGGTCGCAGGTTCGAATCCTGCCTCGGGCATGGATGTTTGTGATGTACTTAGGTTAGTTAGGTTTAACTAGTTCTAAGTTCTAGGGGACTAATGACCTCAGCAGTTGAGTCCCATAGTGCTCAGAGCCATTTGAACCATTTTGAACCAGATGTAAACAAACAAATTTGCGCTAAGTGACGAAATTTTGCAGAAACTAAAACTTGACTTACGGGCGATAGAATAATCCTAGAAGTTAATGTAACATAGTAAATAAGATTTAGTTTTTAGCAAGGTTCCGATAGTGTACTTATTGCTGTCGAGGGATGAATATATCAAAATTTGTAACCTTAACTGTTGAGATTGGCGACAAAGAGTATTGTTTAACGGTGCAAGTGTGCAAGCATATATTTGATGAACTGGAGTGCGGTTAAAGGCGCTGCAGTCTGGAACCGCAAGACCGCTACGGTCGCAGGTTCGAATCCTGCCTCGGGCATGGATGTTTGTGATGTCCTTAGGTTAGTTAGGTTTAACTAGTTCTAAGTTCTAGGGGACTAATGACCTCAGCAGTTGAGTCCCATAGTGCTCAGAGCCATTTTTTGATGAACTGGAAGTGCTACGATTATTCGTGTGAGTGCGAATTACGAGGTATACATCGGCGTAAGTTAACATGTGGCGATCTGTGTTTTCGTGCCAAAACTGCCAGAACAAAGAGGACAGTGGGACTTGTGTTTCTCTTCGAACAGATTGAGTAACTTTCGTTTATAGCAGCCTACATTACTGCTATTGGGGGATCGAAGTCAAATTATTATTAAAGTAAAACTGTAAACCGTCTCACCAGTGCTAATTTCATTGTGTGAAAGAAAAGGACGACGGCAATATATAGTGATTGAACTGTGTCTTGAAAAAATGATTTTGCTATAATAATCGCCTAATTTGTGTTCCCTAGCATAAACAGTACTCATGAATATTAATTCGAAAACTATAACTAATGCGAGGGTGTGGAACACTGTACTAATCCACCAGGTGTGAAAATCATCCCCTGAGACTTAAGTGAGAGCCAAAATTTGCATCAACATTTTTAACGAACATTTGCATATACACATTCATTCGAACCCTTCAACCGCACTTTATTCACCGCCCCGTCACACACTATGGAAAAGATTCAATGATACTGTGATCATAATAGTACAATCCCATAGTTACAAGATCTGCGTGCAAAATTTCATCAGCAATGCAAACACCATTACTTTTTGGTAGCCTAATTTATTGGACATAAATTTAAAAAAGTACGATTTACGTATGCAGATAACGACCGTAGAATAAGTGTAAAAATAAAGAGTAAGATATAACACAAATAGCATCAGTGTCGTCAGAATGAGTAATGCTATTTTAGCCTCAATGGAGAAAACACCATGCCACAAATTACACATCAGGAAAGTGGAACAGCTTACCAATACCCTTTTGTCTTTAGTGTACCAGCAGTTACGGTGACACGGGTAGTATACAATGTTTGGTGTACAGTGCTTGAGATGCAAAAGTAGATCACAATAAAATCAAAATACTAAACAACAGAATTGCAACAACCACGTAGGGAGTAAAGAAACAATACACTAACATATTGATCCTATTGTACTGAATTCTTTACTGAACCTATGCACTAACAGAACATAGGATGAACTTTGAAAAACTAACTGCGGAGGTCAGCTGGGTTAAGAAGTAACTCGAATATCTAGTAAAAGAGAAATATATTACAAGTAAATTTCACCTGTCCTGTGTCTTAAGGAAAAAAACTGAAAATTTCTGCTAAATTCGATACGCATTTTAACACGGCGTTACGTGAACACGGCGTGTCTGCGCAGGCATATTAAACACTTGTTTTGTAAATAAAATTACCTCTTTCCGCTGCTAGTTACTTTATTTATCCCACACGCGTTTCGCCCTCTCCTATTCTAAGGCATCATCTGTGGGATCTATAACGATACAGTTTTGTTAGTTTTAGATTATTAAACAGTTCACTTCGCGATTTCTTTGTAAAAAGAAAGTAATTACTTACGTCTTGCTGATCTGCGTTTCCTCACGAGTGAGAGAGAGAAGGGGTTAGAGCCAACGAGGCTTTTTTTTGGGGGGGGGGGCGGGTGTACTAGCTGTTAGGGAGTGGTTGGCAGCTGATTTGACTTTTCGTTCCAATATTCTGTGGAACGGTTCATGGATGAGTGAGTGTAAAGATGTTGGGTTCTATCATTATTATATTGGACAGTATTATTACACTAATACTTTTTGCGAAAGTTATTCTATTACATTATCTATTAGTGTAAATAATGAATTGCTTGGAATGTGTACTTGGTCTAAAACTAACAAAACTGTATCGTTATAGATCCCAAGGACGATCCCTTAGAACAGGAGAAGGCGAAACGCGTATGGGATAAATAAAGTAACTACCAGCAGAAAAAGGCAGTTTTATTTACAAAACAAGTGTTTATATGCTTGCTGCGGAGGATGGCCACACAAACAAACTTGTTATACTAAACTAAAATTGCATAAAGGGATAAAATAGTATAAAAATTATAATATGAAAATAAATAAGCCACCTAAGCTAGGGGACGCTCAAAATCCTCCACAACAGTCTACAAAACGTCTATAAATGTTTCATGTTCAAAACACAGTGATGTGCTAAGTTCTTCGGGTTCCTTTGAAGCGAGTGTTGCGAGACTGTAATCCTGACGCTCCACGAATGTGAGAATATCTCGTGTGGAGCATTTCGCTACCAAGACTAGTGAATGTGAGCAGCATAGGGAGTTACTAAGATAATTTTTCGTGGACGTTATAAAATTTCCTTTCAAGTATTTGTAAATTCGTGCTGTGGTTCGAGGCAGTTTTTTAAACAGAAGTCGAATTCATATACGCGAACGTATACGTGCTTTTACTCAGACATTCTAACGTGCCGGATACGGCGTAGTATTAAGTTGTTAAATGAGAAATGCGTTTAATGATACGTTGCAATAAAGGCGATAGATGACCTGATCTCGAGTTTCTACAGAAACCCAAGTTGTTCCCATATCAGGAAAATTAACCACGGAGGCTAGATGAAAAACACACGCATACGCAGCTCAGTAGCGGTACGTATGAGACGTTGTGATTACGTAGCACTGGCCACTAGCAGCTGAAATATAAAGCCAACCACAGCAGACCCAGCGGTGAATTTCGTAGGTTAAGCTGGGCACGGCCACGAAACGATTAATTTTAATTGAAGCTTTCTCTAATCCGGCATTACGACCAGAGAAAGAGGAGGAAGCGCTAATTAGTAAACCCGGCGCGAGTACCTGATATCTTCATTTCGAATCGTACCACGCAGCACTTCATTGTTGTGAATTCTCTTCCTGCGACGGCTAAGAAGCAGAACGACCACCCGGTAACATTTACAGGAAAGTTTAAACTTACCGGCTCTCTTTTAACTAAGTCAGCAACATTCTATCAACATTTTGTAAATGCTTATTACAGAATTTACTTATAGCTTAGTTTTCGATAGTTACTACAGTAGATCAATTTTCTCTTTTTTCCTGCAGTAAAACATGTTGTGGCCATAATAAGTTTGTATGTCATCACACTAATACGCAAAATTTATATTTTGGAACAATTACAACATATTAGCAGGTACGTAATCGTACAGGTGCATCATGCGACCGAGCGAGGTAGGGCAGTGGCTAGCACACTGGACACGCATTCGGGAGCACGACGGTTCAATTCCGCGTCCGGCCATTCTGATTTAGGTTTTCCGTGATTTTCCTAAATCGCTCCAGGCAAATGCCGGGATGTTTCCTTTGAAAGGGCACGGCCGTCTTCCTTCTCCGTCCTTCCCTAGTACGATGAGACCGATGACCTCGCTGTCTAGTCTCCTTCTCCACACCACCCATCCCGCATCATGCAACGTTCAGAAATTGGGTTAGTTCTGAGGCAAATAAGTACATGCCATCTGACACGAAAAACAGTCACTCCCAGAAAGCGCCGACTACGTTTTTGTTCATTACTTTTCTTTATTAATGCTTCATACCCCTTTGTAAAATCTCACATTTCATTCCAGGGTTGAGCACTTTTAATTTATTTTCTACTCTGCGATCGCATATCAAAATATCTGCCGTTTTGCCGTGCGTATGACGCAGACAGGAGGATCGAATTAAGGTCTTCCGCGGTTAAACAGTTTCGGGAGACTAAAATGAGCATTTCGCCTTTCGTTTTAGCGCCTCTGTGGACACTCAACGACTGAGTAGATAACTTCGATGCGCTAACCGACTGTGCCGGTCACTGTGACTAACCGGTTCTAGGCACTTCAGTCCGGAACCGCGCTTTTTGAGCTAACCGACTGTACATAAGACCAAAATTTCGTAGGATTTCTAGATATATTATTTGAAACAGATATATTTTCAGATTCGTTAAATGCTTCTCTCCGCACGCAGAGTTTTCCTTCGCTTATCTTTGTCAATTAGACTTGGGCTCTCGTTAAATTTATAATGAAGCTCTCTAACATGGCTACTAAACCTCGATGAATCTTTTACACCTTTCACACCCATGCCCAGTACATTCTTGTCTAATTCATTTTGTGCAAGGCTTTGTAGTCTGAGTTTTATATATTTGTGCTCCACATTTTCGATCTCGAAGATGAATAAGTACTTTTGTTGCGTATTTAGATATTCTGTAGTTTATATGCTATCACAGTTGCTAGCCAAAAGTATTTTCCTAATTTTTTAAAGTTACTTGTATGACACTTAGCCATTGCTGCTGTTACAGGCTTATGATTACTCTGATTACCTCTTCGACGGTAAGTGACTGGAAATATTTGGATCTATTAATTACTAGAAGGTGTAAGACATTTCCCTCCCACATCGATTCTCTGACTGAATTACGCCTTCCCTCCTCTCTGGGAAAGAAGTTAATTAAATTAATATGAATTAATTTCAGCAGCCTTTCCCGGATTAGCTCTAGAGGAAACTCAGCGGACACAGTCACAAAATGCGTCACGGAAATGGTAAGACCGTATCAACTCTTTTTACTGTTGACACCTTCCTCATTACGTTCTCTATAGCATTTCAGTGTAAATTCTATTTACGACACAGTTTCCGGTAGATACTGCTACTTTAAGGGAGCTAGGAGAATAAAGTCCTCAGGAGAGGTTAGTGAGAAGCTTGATTTATGACGTTCCTTCTTGCTGTGCGCTACGGGTTGAACTAACGTTAAGCCTTCTTTGCCAAGCTTTTCGACACCTTTATTTTACCAAGAAGCGAACTTCGACTAAACCAATATAGTTGTGTGACTTGATACAATATTTGTTTTTAGATTCTGTTGTTTTCAATGAACAGCTTTATGTAGTATTGAGAAACAGTTTTTGAAATAATTATTAGTCTTTAAATATAGATTAAAAGTGCAATAAATTTTATATAATTCATCAGAGAAATTCAGTATTGGACACCTGTAACACTAAAAATGTATACTTTTAGCTGTCAGTGCAGTAAGTTAGTACTATGACTCAAAACGGCTAATAACATTTTTGAACTCTTCATTCAGGTGTATTTTAACACGACGTGCACTTCACATCATCACTTTCTTCTCTGTGTATATTACATCAGGTTTCTTGAACATTACACAAAATAATCTTTCTTTCCGATCTTCGTTCCTTTTGCAGTCTAGACACTGCAGGCGTGTTAGTAACTTGGGATACTGGAGCTGTATCACTACTGTCCGAAATTCAATACCCCGTGCTTTCAGTGCATCTGGTACTTCCTTATGGAGATCGTTGGTACTTCTGGCTCTTTCCTCCATGTTGTATTTTCTGAGTCCAAATGCTACCTTAATCTATAAGAGTATCCTTCGACTCCAATCATTCTCCTGATACTCAGGAAATCATTGCGTATACGAAACATCCGCAATCACTGTTGCAATATCTACCATCTCGATAAAAAATTCTTAGTGGTCACCACCTGGTTCCTCTAGAAGAAGTGTATTTACTGTCGCTTTTTCTTCATTACTTACGGCACCTTAGGTTTCGTTGTAATGGAGTATGATTTCAGATTCTTATTCGCTTTCTTCACCACGTAGTTTCCTCTCTTGACACTGATTAGAAGGTATGATTACAGGCTGTTATGGTAAATACATTGTTTGTTCTCTATCAAAATCTTTCATTTGCTAATTATGCCTATCTGTAATTAGTGACTTCAGTAGTTAGAATCTTCTATGTAGCTGGCAGTATTGGGGCTTGCTGTACTGCGGTAGTTCGACTAACAAAGATTTTTGTGAGGTAAGTGATTCATGAAAGTTATAGGTTATTGTTAGTCAGGGCCATTCTTTTGTAGGGATTATTGAAAGTCAGATTGCGTTGCGCTAAAAAATATTGTGTGTCAGTTTAATGATGATCAGAATAAGTAAAGAGAAAACTGAGTACGTTCAGTTTTACTCAGCCACTTTCAGTATCAAATAAGGTAAGAATTTTTCCAGCACAGTCATTCATAATTTTTCAAAGGGGACGTTTCAAGTAATCATTTTTAGCGCTACCGACCTCTACTTTAAGATCTTATTCTTCACCTGTGCGCATTTGTATTTATTACCACTTACTAGGTAGTGTTGTAGTAATGTTTGTTTGTTTAAAATTATTTATGTTCTCTAACCTCAGTAACTTACCACTACTTCACCACGTTCCCTGTATTTTCAGTAACGTTATAGTGGAGTTGTACAAGCCGCGAGTAGAGCGTATACTTTGGTACAGATCATAGCTCGCATACCCCTGTAAAGAGGGATTTAGCGCGAGTGCTCATGTGGGACCCGTTAGCAGACAGTTTGTGAGTTAGGCTGCTAGGTAGGTAGGGTGAGGTGCGCCAATACACGACTAATTATACCGAAAACCGCAATACGCCACCGTTGTTTCCTGCCCTGTTCCGGTTGAAACTGCACCCACGCATCACACCATTCCAGAACTTTTGCTACACGCTGCAGCGTAGGAACGTCCCAGAGGTGGGATTTTATGACTCGACCGGTACCTTGTAACTACAGGGTACGTATTGCTATTTTTGTTGTGGTCTTCAGTCCTGAGACTGGTTTGATGCAGCTCTCCATGCTACTCTATACTGTGCAAGCTTCTTCATCTCCCAGTACCTACTGCAACCTACATCCTTCTGAATCTGCTTAGTGTATTGATCTCTTGGTCTCCCTCTACGATTTTTACCCTCCACGCTGCACTCCAATGCTAAATTTGTGATCCCTTGATGTCTCAAAACATGTCCTACCAACTGATCCCTTGTTCTAGTCAAGTTGTGCCACAAACTTCTCTTCTCCCCAATCCTATTCAATACCTCCTCATTAGTTACGTGATCTACCCACCTTATCTTCAGCATTCTTCTGTAGCACCACATTTTGAAAGCTTCTATTCTCTTCTTGTCCAAACTGGTTATCGTCCATGTTTCACTTCCATACATGGCTACACTCCATACAAATACTTTCAGAAACGACTTCCTGACATTTAAATCTATACTCGATGTTAAATTTCTCTTCTTCAGAAACGATTTCCTTGCCATTGCCAGTCTACATTTTATATCCTCTCTACTTCGACCATCATCAGTTATTATACTCCCTAAATAGCAAAACTCCTTTACTACTTTGTGTCTCATTTCCTAATCTAATCCCCTAAGCATCACCCGATTTAATTTGACTACATTCCATTATCCTCGTTTTGCTTTTGTTGATGTTCATCTTATATGCTCCTTTCAAGACACTGTCCATTCCGTTCAACTGCTCTTACAGATCCTTTGCTGTCTCTGACAGAATTACAATGTCATCGGCGAACCTCGATGTTTTTACATCTTCTCCATGAATTTTAATACCTACTCCGAATTTTTCTTTTGTTTGCTTTACTGCTTGTCAATATACAGATTGAATAACATCGGGGATAGGCTACAAACCTGTCTCACTCCTTTCCCAACCACTGCTTCCCTTTCATGCCCCTCGACTCTTATAACTCCCATCTGGTTTCTGTACAAATTGTGAATAGCCTTTCGCTCCCTGTATTTTACCCCTGCCACCTTCAGAATTTGAAAGAGAGTATTCCAGTTAACGTTGTCAAAAGCTTTCGCTAAGTCTACAAATGCTAGAAACGTAGGTTTGCCTTTTCTTAATCTTTCTTCTAAGATAAGTCGTAAGGTTAGTATTGCCTCACGTGTTCCAACATTTCTACGGAATCCAAACTGATCTTCCCCGAGGTCCGCTTCTACTAGTTTTTCCATTCGTCTGTAAAGAATTCGCGTTAGTATTTTGCAGCTGTGACTTATTAAACTGATAGTTCGTATTGCTATTAGCGGGAAATATTCAACTGCGCTACGTATCACAAAATACAGCAGCAGGGTGGCAGTTCGTGGAGATCGACATACAGGCGTGTTAGCCGTAACGACACACGTACTTAGCTCTGTCTCACAAAGGTGACAATCAGCGTGATTCTGGTAACGGGATGAGGACCTATCTCATAGTAACATTGTATCTGAATTAGTTTTACAGGTATCTTGCATACTTACTACTGTTTAATGGTAGCGGAAATTATTAAGGAAACTAATGGCTGATTTAATGAAATTTTTTATAGCTAAGATGGCTTTCAAAAGTATTTTGTATTGACCAGTTTCAACAAATAAGGCTGTCAACCTCAGGTCTTCAAAAACCTTTTGATAGTAAGCTTTGTTCCGTCGTGTGTTCATTACTCATGCCACGTTAATACCGTAGTGGAGAGTATGTTGCACATTCCACACACGTTTCTCAAAAATCAGTTTACGAACAACTTCAAATGGCTCTGAGCAATATGGGACTTAACATCTGAGGTCATCAGTCCCCTAGAACTTAGAACTACTTAAACCTAACTAACCTAAGGACATCACACACATCCATGCCTGAGGGAGGATTCGAACCTGTGACTATAGCAGCAGTGCGGTTCCTGACTGAAGCGCCTAAACCGCTCTGCCACAACGGCCGCCTACGAACAACTTCGTTACAAGTAAATAATACACACAGATAAAATGCACGTTGGGGAACTTGGAATGTCTACATATGTAGTACTCCTTTGATATTTGTGAGTTGACAAAATCACCAATATGCAGTAAAGATGCACATTTATGCCATTGTTTACATGTACACGATAAGTGAAGCACATCTTGGAACCTTGTCACTCAAAATGCATAATGCAACTAAATGGCAGTGACGCCATAAACGGAAAGCTTCAATCCTAACCAGCGAAGAACAGGTGATCAGAAGTCTCTTTATGACGATTCCTACACTGCAAATGAAAGTTTTGAAAACTGTTAAAAATCAGCAAAGGGGAATGGAATTACTGAAACAATCTTGCACGGAATAATTCTTGAAATCGAATATCAGTAATGTCACGACTCCACATGTCAACAATGATTTTGTAACATCAACCCCCACGCCTGGATTCCCGCGTTCGATTCCCGGCGGGGTCAGGGATTTTCTCTGCCTCGTGATGACTGGGTGTTGTGTGCTGTCCTTAGCTTAGTTAGGTTTAAGTAGTTCTGAGTTCTAGGGGACTGATGACAATAGATGTTAAGTGCCATAGTGCTCAGAGCCATTTTTTTTTTGTAACATCAACCAAAGTACAATTGTTGTTACTTATACTGATTGTTAATGAAACAAAATATTAAACAATTCATACTACATTCTATGTGCACACCATCGTTTATTCCTTAGCTCTCACAGGAAATTCTCAGGTACCTCAGTTGGCAACACTCAAGAATCGTTCACGGTGGAATTAATAGTTATCTGTTAGTAATGTTTAAACTGCTGCTGTACTTAAGCAGTGTTTGTTTTCAAAAGCGACTCAGTTCTTGAATGATTACATCAAGTCGGCGACTGTAAAAACTGATCCAATAAGTTTTGTTACATTTTGTGGTCGTTTCATATCGATAGTTAGGCCAGTAACAAAACATGTGCGGAAAACTTATTTCTTGTATTTTGGGGTGGATTAGGCGAGCAAGATGAACGGTGGGCTAAGCATATTTCTTATACAAGTTGCAACGTCAGTCTGATAGAGTACACGAGAGATAAGAAAAACTGAGTGTCCTTTGTCTTGCCTATGGTTTGACGTGAGGTATCTAACCATTTTCATAATTACTGATTTTTCATGATGGACGCTGGAGGATGTTCCAAAAACAAAAGAATAAAATCGTCTGCCCTAATGTGCCATCTGCTGTTAGACCGGTTCCTCATGCGGGGGGGAATACCAACAGCAGCACATCTATTACAATAGGAAGATAGCCCAATTCCGGAATTTAGTAATGGAGTTCATTCAATCTAACATGTTCTTTACAATAACTCTGATCCGACTTACGAACACGAAAACTCTAAGAAAGCGCATTTAGGCCAGCAACATGAACTTTGTGACTAGGTCTGAGACTTAGGTATCTCTAGACAGTTAATTTGAACTTCTTAGCTCAAAATTACGTGAATGGAATCTAGTACATGAAAATATTACGACATTTTCTTTTAAGACATTATTGTGCTTCTTCTTCATTCTACAAGCAATAATGTAATTTCTGACTTTCCTTTTGACATTAATGGGTTAATGAATTGAGCTTGAGACAGCCCATGATCCTGCAGTCAAATTGGTAAACAGAATACTGGTATGTATGCTTATGGGTCAGTAGAGCACCAGAGAAATATTTTATTAAGTAAGAATAGTCTAAAAGTGTATTTTATGAACCTGGTGAAAAACAATTGTCTTACGCACCCTCACCTGATCTCAAGAATTAACTTCTTCATACATTTTTATCAAACTTGGACAGATGAAAAATTTTGTGTAAGTTGTGGGTAAAGAGGATGTTTGTGTCAAGTATCTGACAGAGCTTATTCCTAGACTGACAGAAGCTAAATCCGAGGAAGTAATTCTCATTTGGTCTGATTTCAGAAAAGTGGCAAACGACCCGAATTTGAGAGTAAGTACATTAAAAACGTGGTGGTGTGCATGGAAGGCATTTGTGAAGGCAGTGAAAACCCTTCTTAGCAAACACATGGATAAAATTACTAAAGAACTGTTAAAACCCTTCAGGACTATAACGCCATTGGATGCCACATGTTTCTGAAACGACCCTTCATCCAGTCACACCTGGACTGTTTTCTGGAAAACATAGGAGCAGTTGGAGACGAACATGGTGAATGACTTCAGCAAGAAATTAGACCAAAGCAGATATAAGGGACAGTTGGATTCAGCCATGATAGGCTATTAATGCTGATTTTTTGAACAAAGAAATGTTGGAAATTTGTGGTAAGGTTCTATGGGACCAAACTGCTGAGGTCATCGGTCCCGCTAATTAATGTAACTTAAACTAACTTACACTAAGGACAACACACAGACCCATGCCCGAGGGAGGACTCGAACCTCTGACCTCTGACAGAGGGAGGGGGGGGGGGGGCGCCTGTGTGATGGCGAGGCGCCTCAGACCGCAGAGCTACACCGCGCGGATGAAGAGAGAAAATTTAATACAGCATAAGAGGGAAAAACGAAAAAGTCTTTTGTGACATAACGATTTTTTTTCTAATTGTCTGACTGCTCTTTTAGTCTTATATTAAGGAACAAATGTATTGGGTTGGTTAAGAATATTTACTTTTTCTGTGTTTGTAATAACAAATTGTTTGTTCTGAGTGTTTTAGGTGTTTATTAAAACACTCAAATCTCAAAACTTTTACTTATTGAGACATTTCAATCGACATATTTGTAAAACATAAGGAATAGTTAGATAATTTAATACCAGTGTAGTCGTCAGCGGATAGTCTGCGTGGATCACAGCAATGATTCTAACAACACAAACTAAATCAAACTGCAGATTAAGAATTTCCCATGATTACACCTTGTTTTTAAAAGTTTGTAGATATATGGCTGCTGCATGAAATAAAAGTTAAAGCAAGCAGTAACGATTACGTTGATCCTGAAACGAAAAGAAAATATTATGCAGCACGATATTACTACAGAATAGTAGTAAAGTGGTTCAAGCCGACCTTATTTTCGGACGAATGTAGAAGCTCACGAAGAAATATTGAGGCTACGACTCACCTTAGAACATACTTTAAAGAAATGCAAACCCAAATGTATTGCATTTGTAGCTTTAGAACAAGTATCAGAAAAAGTCGACTGGAATACTCTGAATGAAATTAATGGAATTTTAGAGATAAAATACAGGGTGTGATGGATTATCTAGAACTAATGCAGAAACCCGACTGCAGTTTTAAGAGTACAAGAACACGAGAAGGAGCTAGAGGTTGAGAAGGAAGCGATACAAGGTTGTAGACTATTCTCAATATTATTACATCAGTACACAGCAGGCAGCAATGGAAACGAAAGCAACTTTATAAAATGAATGTAAAGTTAAGAGATAAGTAATTAAAAGTTTAAGATTTTCCGGTGTCACTGTAATTCTGTCTCATATGGCAAAGGACCTGAAAAATCATTTGCACGTAACGGTTAGTGTCTTGAAAGAAATTAACAGTTATTAAACGAGGATAATATAGTGGAATCGAACTAAACCAATTGTTTCTGGGCGAATTAGACTAGGACATGACACACTAAAGGAAGCGAACAAGGTTTGCCATTTGAACATCAAAATATCTGACAATCGCCGAGGTGGGGAAGATATAAAATGTAGATGGGCTATAGCAAGAAAAGCATTTCTGAAAAAGAGAAGTATGCTGACGTCGGATACAAATTTAACTATTATAATGATTTTTATAAAATTATTTGTCTGGACAGGTGCCTTATACCGAAGTTTAATGTGGATGACGAGCACTACAGGTAAGAAGAGAGTAGATGCTTTTGAAATGCGACGTACAGAAGAATGCTGAAGGTTAGATAGGTAGATCAAGTAACTAATTAAGAGGAGGCTCTGAATCGAACTGAGGGGAAATGTGGTTTACGGGACAGCAACCCTATAAGAAAGGATAGAGGGAGACATCTTCAACTTTTGTAGTCCTGTATTCCTCAGTTGCGTGTAATATTACGGTATATTGATAATTTTTACTTATGGACCGTCTGACAGTAACTGAATAAAACACAATTTTAGTGCCATACGCGTTTCGCCTTTATTTTTTGCAAGGCATCATCAGTGGCCTAGAATATGTACATATGTTAGCTATTTTATTTACATTTTTGTCACTGTGCCGATAGGTTATAAACAGTTCTGGTGGTTGGTGTTTCCTATTAAGTAGTAATGTTTTGAACTGTACTTACAGGTTGCGTGGACAGTTTCTTAAATATTACACTCCTGTTGCATTTTTGGTGTTGTTCTTCTGCTTATGAGCGCCAATTTGCGGTTTTTTCCACATTCCACAGCACTATGCACTGAACGCTTGTTTTAATGCAATGTTTTGGTTTCTGTTGCCGACTGTCAAATGTTTTTGCCAAAGATCGAATATTATTGCCAAACTTATGAGTGTAACTATTGAAGTATCTGTGGTCTGTTCGTGTATGCATTTGTGTGTGCGTTTGTGTATGTGTGTGTGTGTGTGTGTACGTGTGTTTGTGAGTGTTTTTTGGTGTGATATTAATTTTATTTTATTTTGTTTTATTTATTCATTTATTTATTTATTTAGTTTTATTTTGTTCTGTGTGTGTGTGTGTGTGTGTTTTGGTGTGATATATATTGATATATATTTTTTTTGCTGTGTGTGTGTGTGTGTCTGTCTGTATTTTGGTGTTATATACATATTTTTTTTTGGGGGGGGGGTGGGGACCGTGTATGTGTGTGTATGTGTGTGTGTGTGTGTGTGTGTGTGTTTGTGTGTGTATGTGTGTATGTGTGTGTGTGTGTGTGTGTCCCCAGATGGTGTAGGGAAGAGTTTCTTTTTGTTTTACGTTATCATTTCCTTTATTAAGTGTAGTAGGGAGCCTGTGCTGATGTGTGTTTGTTCATTTAGCACATGTTTGTTTTCTGCTATGGCTTTCTGGATGTGGAAGTTTTCTTGCATTTGTATAAGATGTTTGTCATGGTTGCTTATTCTCATTATTTTCATTTCTTGTTCCATGTTTGTAGGATGATGGTAGTAGTGTTTTAAATGCTCTGCAAATGTGGAATGGTATGTTTCATACTTCCAACATCTGATATGTTATTTGTATCTTGTTTCAAAAATTCCTGCATGTCATGCCTATGTATACAGCATCACAACTTTGACATTCAAGTTTATATATTCCTGATTGTTGGAATTTGTCCCTCTTGGTAGCTGGCTGGCTTAGGTGTGATTGAAGGGTTTGCCCAGGCTTATATGCTATTTTGAAGCCCTGTCTCTTTAGGATGTTTGCAACTCTGTGTGTTAGTTTATGTGTGTAGGTCATGGTGTACCATCTGGTTCTTTTCTGTGTGGTGTTGTCATTGTGTGTGTTTGTTGAGTGTGTTTGTAAGTTTTCAGCTTGTGAGTTCTTTTGTATGTGGAAATGTTGTGTTTGTTTTTTTATTTGTGTTTTTATTTTTTGATTGAGCCTGTGTACCACATGTGTGTCATACCCGTTGTTCCTAGCTATTTGTATGATTGTACTCATTTCTTGTTCATAGTTTCTCTTGCTGAGTGTAACATGTGTCTAAGTGCTGCATGGTTCTGGCTGTGGGGGTGGTTGGATGTGGAATGTATTATTGTGTCTGTGGCTGTTGGTTTTCTAAAGATGTTAAATGTATGTTTTCCATTTTCTTTTTAATTGTAATGTCAATAAAATTTATTTGATTTTATTTTTCTTTTTCAAGTGTGAATTTTATGTTCTGATGAGCTTTGTTTATTTCTGAATGGAGTTCATCTATTTTTTCACCTGGCTCATCTACCAGACAAATAATGTCATCCACGTATCTGTACCAATATATGATTTTGAAACTTTCATTTCTGGTTATCTTATCAAATATCTGATTTTCTATGTGACTGATGAAAATGTTTGCTAGTGTTCCTGATATTGGGGATCCCATGGGCAGTCCATCAGTTTGTAAATAATATTCTTTCTCAAACTGAAAGTAGTTTTGTTCAGTTGTCAGTCTGAGAATATCTGTTATTTCTTTTATTGCGTCTGTGGTGAGGTTGATGTGGGATGAGAGATTTTGTTCTATGATTTCTATATTTTCTGTGATATGGATGGAGGTATACATATTTTCTATATCGAATGAAATCAGTGATGCTGTGTGTGGTACCTGTATGTTCTGTATGTTTTCTATTAGGTTTCCTGTGTTTATCACTGTTCTGTTGTTTTCTACTTTATAGTGTTTTGTAACTAACTTTTCGAGGTGTTTGGCTATTCGGTATGTTGGGGCTTTCTTGAAGTTGATAAGAGGTCTCATTGGCATTCTGTCTTTATGTACTTTCGGTTGACTGTGGAGTGTTGGTGCTTGTGGGTTTTTCTTTGTTAATTAGTATTTCTGTTTGTCTGTGAGTGTGTGTTCAATGTTTTTCAGTGTTCGTTTCACATTTGCCTGGAATCGTGTAGTTGGATCTGACTTCAGTTTTTGTATGGCGTTGGTGTTTATGTATTCCTTGGGTTTTGTGATGTATTGCTCTTTATCCATGAGTACTGTTACATTTCCCTTGTCTGCTCTTGTTATTAATACGTTATTGTTTGTTAACTTTTGTTTTAACTTTTTCATAGTAGCTGCTTCTGTTTGGTTGTTCTTGTTGTGTGTCTGCTGTGTTTGTTTTATTATGCCTTTTATTTCTTTTACTAGTTCTCTTGTCAGTCCTATGTTTATTTCACAATTATTTTGTTGTTCTTCACGTGTAAGGATGTGTTCGGTTTCTACTATTAGATTTTCTATGTATTGATTGTTCACTTTGCTATTGGTGCAGTGTTTCAAACCTTTTTCCAAGAGCATTTTTTCATTTTCGTGTAGTTCTGTCTCTGTTAGGTTAACTAGGCGTGGATGGAATTTGTGTTGGTGTTCATGTATTTCACATTTAAAATGTAAATGTATTTTTGCGTCTTTTTTACTGTTAGTTTCATTATCTTGTGTTTATGTTTGTTTTGTAAATGTTTAATTGCTGTGTATGTGTTGTGCTCAGTTTTTTCTACTAGTGCCATGAAAACTGCGGCGTTTCCTTCGTTTTTTGCCAATTCTAGATGCGTCTCATAGAGCATCATGTTTAGATACTGTTTTTTCGAATAGAGCATCTTAATTTCATGTAGTAACCAATATCGTTCTGCAAATGATTTCGACGTTTGTGCCACTGTAGAACTGTTTTTAACCATTACATTAATGTAAATTGGAATTAAATCATTCTTTTTGCATGTTTTGTTGAATTTTATATGCTGTCTCGTCTTATGGAGTCTCAGATGTATTTTCTTGAACCTGTTGTACATATGGACAGGGAATGCTTGACATAGCTGTATTGACATCTTCAACTTTTGTAGTCCTGTCTTCCCCAGTTGCGTGTAATATTACGGTATATTGATAATTTTTCCTTATGGACCGTCTGACAGCAACTGAATAAAACACAATTTTAGTGCCATACGCGTTTCGCCTTTATTTTTTGCAAGGCATCATTAGTCGCCTAGAATATGTACATATGTTAGCTATTTTATTTACATTATTGTCACTGTGCCTATAGGTTATAAACAGTTCTGGTGGTTGCTATTTCCTATTAAGCAGTAATGTTTTGAACTGTACTTACAGGTTGAGTGGACAGTTTCTTACATATTACGCTCCTGTTGCGTTTTTGGTGTTGCTCTTCTTCTTATGACCGCCAATTTGCGGTTATTTCCACATTCCACAGCACTATGCACTGAACGCTTGTTTTAATGCGATGTTTTGGTTTCTGTTGCCGACTGTCAAATGTTTTTGCCAAAGATCGAATATTATTGCCAAACCTATGAGTGTAACTATTGAAGTATCTGTGGTCTGTTCGTGTATGCATTTGTGTGTGCGTTTGTGTATGTGTGTGTGTGTGTGTGTGTGTGTGTGTGTGTGTGTGTGTGTGTGTGTTTTGGTGTAATATTAATTTTTTTTTGTTTCTTTTTTGTTTTTGTCCTGTGTGTGTGTGTGTGTGTTTTGGTGTGATATATATTTTTTTGGGCTGTGTGTGTGTGTGTGTGTGTGTGTGTGTGTGTGTGTGTGTGTGTCTGTCTGTATTTTGGAGTTATATAAATATTTTTTTGGGGCTGTGTATCAAGAAATAAAAACACAAATAAAAAACAAACACAACATTTCCACAATAGAAAAGAACTCACAAGCTGAAAACTTACAAACACACTCAACAAACACACACAATGACAACACCACACAGAAAAGAACCAGATGGTACACCATGACCTACACACATAAACTAACACACAGAGTTGCAAACATCCTAAAGAGACAGGGCTTCAAAATAGCATATAAGCCTGGGCAAACCCTTCAATCACACCTAAGCCAGCCAGCTACCAAGAGGGACAAATTCCAACAATCAGGAATATATAAACTTGAATGTCAAAGTTGTGATGCAGTATACATAGGCATGACATGCAGGAATTTTTGAAACAAGATACAAATAACATATCAGATGTTGGAAGTATGAAACATACCATTCCACATTTGCAGAGCATTTATAACACTACTACCATCATCCTACAAACATGGAACAAGAAATGAAAATAATGAGAATAAGCAACCATGACAAACATCTTATACAAATGCAAGAAAACTTCCACATCCAGAAAGCCATAGCAGAAAACAAACATGTGATAAATGAACAAACACACATCAGCACAGGCTCCCTACTACACTTAATAAAGGAAATGATAACGTAAAACATAAAGAATCTCTTCCCCACACCATCTGGACACACACACACACACACACACACACATACACACACACAGACACGCATACACAGCCCCCCCCCAAAAAAAATTATATAACACCAAAATACAGACAGACAGACAGACACACACACACACACACACACACACACACACACACACACACACACCACAAAAAAATATATATCTCACCAAAAAACACACACACAGGACAAAAAGAAAAAAAGAAAAAAAATAAAATAAAATAAAATTAATATCACACCAGAAAACACTCACTCACACACACACACACACACACACACACACATACATACACAAACGCACACACAAATGCATACACGAACAGACCACAGATACTTCAATAGTTACACTCATAAGTTTGGCAATAATATTCGATCATTGGCAAAAAAATTTGACAGTCGGCAACAGAAACCAAAACATCGCATTAAAACAAGCGTTCAGTGTATAGTGCTGTGGAATGTGGAAAAAACCGCAAATTGGCGTTCATAAGAAGAAGAACAACACCAAAAATACAACAGGAGCGTAATATGTAAGAAACTGTCCACGCAAACTGTAAGTACAGTTCAGAACATTACTACTTAATAGGAAATACCAACCACCAGAACTGTTCATAACGTATAGGCACAGTGACAAAAATGTAAATAAAATAGCTAACATATGTACATATTCTAGGCCACTGTTGATGCCTTGCAGAAAATAAAGGCTAAACGCGTATGGCACTAAAATTGTGTTTTATTCAGTTACTGTCAGACGGTCCATAAGTAAAAATTATCAATATACCGTGATAGGGGGAGACTTCAAGGCATGTTTAATTTTTTTAATATAGGGAAATTTGTCGGATAAAAAGGGTTCAAAATGGTTCAAATGGCCCTGAGCACTATGGGACTTAACTTCTGACGTCATCAGTCCCCTAGAACTTAGAACTACTTAAACCTAACTAACCTAAAGACATCACACACATCCACCCCCGAGGCAGGATTCGAACCTGTGACCGTAGCGGTCGCGCGGTTCCAGACTGTAGCGCCTAGAACCGCTCGTCCACCCCGGCCGGCGATAAAAAGGGTAGAAGGTAAACAGGTCTGGCAGCAGCAAACAGGTTGAAGTAAACGCAGCTTACAGTAGTTATGCAGAGAGAGAACTGCAGCTCATATTCTAGCGTGGAGAGCTGCAGAAGTTCAGTTTTCGGACTGAAATGTGCAACAGAAACAGTAATTTGACTTATATATAGCAAGAAATCGGAATGCAAGAAATGTGAAGCGACTGAAAAATAAATTGTAGAACTGTGATGAAAATCAATAGAGCGGATACAGCATGAAGTCGAGATGTGTTAGTATACGTATAGAACTAATTCAAGGGAAAACAGTAGTGGGACTTTTGAAATGATTATCGATACCGAAACTAAAAATGTGTAGAATATTTAACACACATTACTGTTAATTCATGTTACTACCGATACATGGGAATTCGTACATAAAAACAAATGAAACGAAAAGAGACAATAATGAACTAATTATGACAGAAAGACTTGGCAGAAGTTAGCGATCGTTATATACGTGCATTATTGTGGCCAAGATAGACACAAAGCCCATGCCTACTACAGTAGTTCAAGTTTATATGCCAACTAGCTCTGCAGATGATGAAGAAATTGATGAAATGTATGACGAGATAAAAGAAATTATTCAGGTAGTGAAGGGAGACGAAAATTTAATAGTCATGGGTGACTGGAATTCGTCAGTAGGAAAAGGGAGAGAAGGAAACATAGTAGGTGAATATGGATTGGGGGGAAGGAATGAAAGAGGAAGCCGCCTTGTAGAATTTTGCACAGAGCACAACTTAATCATAGCTAACACTTGGTTCAAGAATCATAAAAGAAGGTTGTATACCTGGAAGAATCCTGGAGATACTAAAAGGTATCAGATAGATTATATAATCGTAAGACAGAGATTTAGGAAACAGGTTTTAAATTGTAAGACATTTCCTGGGGCAGATGTGGATTCTGACCACAATCTATTGGTTATGAACTGCAGATTGAAACTGAAGAAACTGCAAAAAGGTGGGAATTTAAGGAGATGGGACCTGGATAAACTGAAAGAACCAGAGGTTGTAGAGAGTTTGAGGGAGAGCATAAGGGAACAATTGACAGGAATGGGGGAAAGAAATACAGTAGAAGAAGAATGGGTAGCTCTGAGGGATGAAGTAGTGAAGGCAGCAGACGATCAAGTAGGTAAAAAGACGAGGGCTAATAGAAATCCTTGGGTAACAGAAGAAATATTGAATTTAATTGATGAAAGGAGAAAATATAAAAATGCAGTAAATGAAGCAGGCAAAAAGGAATACAAGCGTCTCAAAAATGAGATCGACAGGAAGTGCAAAATGGCTAAGCAGGGATGGCTAGAGGACAAATGTAAGGATGTAGAGACTTATCTCACTAGGGGTAAGATAGATACTGCCTACAGGAAAGTTAAAGAGACCTTGGGAGAGAAGAGAACCATTTGTATGAATATCAAGAGCTCAGATGGCAACCCAGTTCTAAGCAAAGAAGGGAAGGCAGAAAGGTGGAAGGAGTATATAGAGGGTTTATACAAGGGCGATGTACTTGAGAACAATATTATGGAAATGGAAGAGGATGTAGATGAAGACGAAATGGGAGATAAGATACTGCGTGAAGAGTTTGACAGAGCACTGAAAGACCTGAGTCGAAACAAGGCCCCGGGAGTAGACAACATTCCATTAGAACTACTGATGGCCTCGGGAGAGCCAGTCATGACAAAACTCTACCATCTGGTGCGCACGATGTATGAGACAGGCGAAATACCTTCAGAGTTCAAGAAGAATATAATAATTCCAATCGCAAAGAAAGCAGGTGTTGACAGATGTGAAAATTACCGGACTATCAGTTTAATAAGTCACAGCTGCAAAATACTAACGCGAATTCTTTACAGACGAATGGAAAAACTGGTAGAAGCCGACCTCGGGGAAGATCAGTTTGGATTCCGTAGAAATGTTGGAACACGTGAGGCAATACTAACCTTACGACTTATCTTAGAAGCTAGATTAAGAAAAGGCAAACCTACGTTTCTAGCATTTGTTGACTTAGAGAAAGCTTTTGACAATGTTAACTGGAATACTCTCTTTCAAATTCTGAAGGTGGCAGGGGTAAAATACAGGGAGCGAAGGGCTATTTACAATTTGTACAGAAACCAGATGGCAGTTATAAGACTCGAGGGGCATGAAAGGGAAGCAGTGGTTGGGGAAGGAGTGAGACAGGGTTGTAGCCTCTCCCCGATGTTATTCAATCTGTATATTGAGCAAGCAGTAAAGGAAACAAAAGAAAAATTCGGAGTAGGTATTAAAATTGATGGAGAAGAGGTAAAAACTTTGAGGTTCGCCGATGACATTGTAATTCTGTCAGAGACAGCAAAGGACTTGGAAGAGCAGTTGAACGGAATGGACAGTGTCGTGAAAGGAGGATATAAGATGAACATCAACAAAAGCAAAACGAGGATAATGAAATGTAGTCAAATTAAGTCGGGTGATGCTGAGGGAATTAGGTTAGGAAATGAGACACGTAAAGTAGTAAAGGAGTTTTGCTATTTAGGGAGTAAAATAACCGATGATGGTCGAAGTAGAGAGGATATAAAATGTAGACTGGCAATGGCAAGGAAAGCGTTTCTCAAGAAGAGAAATTTGTTAACATCGAGTATAGATTTGTCAGGAAGTCATTTCTGAAAGTATTTGTATGGAGTGTAGCCATGTATGGAAGTGAAACATGGACGATAACTAGTTTGGACAAGAAGAGAATAGAAGCTTTCGAAATGTGGTGCTACAGAAGAATGCTGAAGATAAGGTGGGTAGATCACGTAACTAATGAGGAGGTACTGAATAGGATTGGGGAGAAGAGAAGTTTGTGGCACAACTTGACTAGAAGAAGGGATCGGTTGGTAGGACATGTTTTGAGGTATCAAGGGATCACAAATTTAGCATTGGAGGGCAGCGTGGAGGGTAAAAATTGTAGAGGGAGACCAAGAGATGAATACACTAAACAGATTCAGAAGGATGTAGGTTGCAGTAGGTACTGGGAGATGAAGAAGCTTGCACAGGATAGAGTAGCATGGAGAGCTGCATCAAACCAGTCTCAGGACTGAAGACCACAACAACAACAACATATACGTGTACAATGAAATACATGTCTGCAACGCTCTCTTCTTTTCCACAGATGTTACAGCGTGTTTTGACTGCCTGCCAACATACGGTTATACCACGGAAATGTGACAAGGTTTCAATTATAGTACGCTGAAATGCGTTACAATACATGCGGAAAAAATGAACTAATACTGAGACAGTATTGGTTCCACTCCATTTTGACGGTCTGATGCAGCTACTGGTTATGAATATCTCTAAATGGAAACAGCCTCGGTTGCAAAATTGTTTTTATGAATAACAGTTAAGTGTTTCGTCCTTGTAAGGCGTCATCAGATTACGTGAAAATGAAGTAGGACAAATTTCGTCCAGTTATTGGCGCTGAAGTGCGTGAAGTAAGAATAAGAAGCGTCTGGATATAACATCCGGTCGCAAAAAGTCTTAACAAGTTGCTTGAAAGACGTAAAAAAATAGAACTGATAATATTTATTGTGTGAGTGGCAAGGGAATTGTCATCTAACGATTTTTAATCCTCATTTTTCCTTTTTATCGACAAACCTAATTGACTGTGATCTTCTTTTAACGATTTCCCCCTCGTATAGGTTACGAACATCTCAAAAATATCAGATAATTTCTTACCGTTTAGTTAATCAATTAGTTTTGGGCAAATGGAAGATATTCTCGTACACACTGCATAGAGAGATAAAATGATGAACGCTAGTGCACCGTGTCATCGTGGTTGTTACTTTCCTAAAAAAAATTCATCTGGCTATCTAATAACGTCTGCTGCAATAAAACGATAAAGAGGCCTTAAATAGAAAACGTTTGTTCGTGTTACAATACGACAATGTGATATCGAGAACGACTTTGTGTTACACTGTCTAAAGGCTAACGGACACAAGGTTCGGGGCTTCCCCGTAATAAAAAAAACTTTACGCCCTCAGTGCTGTCTAACAAAGTGCAACATATCGGTAGGATTTCTTTTGTCCGTCGCATCATCCAGTTCCCGCAGGACGACACGTTTGTTACGAAAAATATGAGACCCGCTTCTCCCTCATGTGGATTCATATTCGAGGAATGGCGATCACAAAGCATTTTGTCTCATCTTCAGCGTGGTCCAGGCAGGTGAAACCTTAAACGCATTCACGTAGTGGAGTTTCAGTCGTACGTGGCATGTGTCACTAATTACTGTAAAATGGGACTTCTGTAGTTAAATCTACTACTAACGCTTCAGAAATAAAAGGGTTGTCTCTAATAGAGAAATAAATTTGGACACAACTTTTGTGCATGAATATGAATTTAATTCTTAGATTGCTAAATGCTCTCGTCTGGGAAGATTCGTCATGTGAACGAGACATACACTAAGCAGAATCCCTTTCACCGGCCGTATTGTGTACTTGCTCACTTTGAGACATGTTAAGCACGAGGAAGTCATTTCTGTCTCCTCTTACATGGTCACAAAACTTTCTCGCCCAATACATATCATTGGTTTTGGCAAAATGGTTCCAATGTCTCTGAGCACTATGGGACTTAATTTCTGAGGTCATCAGTCCCCTAGAACTCAGAACTACTTAAACCTAACTAATCTAAGGACATAAAACACGTACATGCCCGAGGCAGGATTCGACCCAGCGACCGTAGCAGGCGCGCGGTTCCGGACTGTAGCGCCTAGAACCGCTCGGCCACCCAGTCCGGCTTTGTTTTTGGCCAATATAGACGTGACAAAATGGCGTATATCGACATTTGTAAGGTGGCGTGGAGAAAATGGTCTTGTTCTTAATCACTAGATTGTCACCGGCCGGAGTGGCCGAGCGGTTCTAGGCGCTTCAGTCTGGAACCGCGCGACCGCTACGGTGGCAGGTTCGAATCCTGCTTCGGGCATGGATGTATATGATGTCCTCTGGTTAGTTAGGTTTAAGTAGTTCTAAGTTCTAGGGGACTGATGACCTCAGAAGTTAAGTCACATAGTGCTCAGAGCCATTTGAAATACATTGTCCGTTATAACTATGCAGTGTTTTGAAAATGTCCTAACAGTGTCTTCCAGTGACTGCTTTTTATGCTTCTTAAAAGTGAGATGTCGTGTAATTATGGGAATTCTGTTTTGCCTAAGAGAACAAAAATTACTCTTGAACAAAAGCCAAACAAGATATGGCGAAATTCCACCATCGCTAGTGGGTTAATGTATTTTCTCTCAGATAAGAAGTAAAGAAAGTTTGCTTGATTAAGCATTCAGTTTTGTGGTTGTTTTATTTACATTTACTAAATATTTAACACAGAAATATGAACAGAAGAAATATATGCCACAGTATTACATACCAAAGTTCATGTGGCTCTCTGACACATGTAGCACAGCTGATATTTTCTTTCAGTATGTCATCTGCTTTTAAACGGGATTTTTTCACTGTTATGTTACATTTATTTACCAAATGTTAGCACCAAAATGAAACCGTTATTTTTTCTCTGCTTTGCTAATGTTAGATTACAGTACTGTTATATATACACACACCAAAAGAAGTTTTGCATCACCTAGGTTTCGAGGGTTTCGAACCTGTACAGAAAATTGGAATAGAGATCAACATTAACATAACTTCCGCCCTTTTTATTGCTCATGAAAACCACACATTGCATATTGTACCACCATACAGTCAGACCTTCAGAGGTGGTGGTCCACATTGCTGTACACACCAGTACCTCTAATACCCAGTAGCATGTCCTCTTGCATTGATGCATGCCTGTATTCGTCGTTGTGTGCTATCCACAAGTTCATCAAGGCATTGTTGGTCCAGATTGTTCCACCCCTCAATGGTAATTCGGCATAGATACCTCAGAGTGGCTGGTGGCTCACGTCGTCCATAAACAGCCCATTTCAATCTATCCCAGCCATGTGTTCATGTCTGGAGAACATGCTGACCACTCTAGTCGAGCGATGTCGTTATCCTGAAGGAAGTCATTAAAAAGATGTGGAAGATGGGGGCGCGAATTGTCGTCCATGAAGACGAATGCTTCGCCAAAATGCTGCCGATATGGCTGCAATATCGGGTCAGCGGATGGCATTCACGTATCGTACAGCCGTGTCGGCGCCTTCCATGACCACCAGCGGCGTACTTCAGCCCCACGTAATAACACCCCAAAACAGCAGGGAACCTCCACTCTGCTGCATTCGTTGGACAGTGTGTCTAAGGCGTTCAGCCTAACTGGGTCGCCTCCAAACACGCCTCCGACGATTGTCTGGTTGAAGGCGTATGCGACATTCATCGGTGGAGACAACGTGATGCCAATCCTGAGAGGTTCAGCCGGCCGCGGTGGTCTAGCGGTTCTGGCGCTGCAGTCCGGCACCGCGGGACTGCTACGGTCGCAGGTTCGAATCCTGCCTCGGGCATGGGTGTGTGTGATGTCCTTAGGTTAGGTAGGTTTAAGTAGTTCTAAGTTCTAGGGGACTTATGACCTAAGATGTTGAGTCCCATAGTGCTCAGAGCCAATCCTGAGAGGTTCACTTGGCATGTTGTTGGGCCCATCTGTATCGCGCTGCATGGTGTCGTGGTTGGAAAGATGGACCTCGCCATGGACGTCGGGAGTGAAGTTATGAATCATGCTGTCTATTGCGCACAGTTTAACACGACGTCCTGTGGCTGAAAGAAAAGGATTAAACACGGTGGCGTTGCTGTCAGGATCCGTCCGAGCCATAATCCGTAGGCAGTGGTCATCCACTGCAGTAATAGTCCTTGGGCGGCCTGAACGAGGCATGACATCCACAGTTCCTGCTCCTCTGATCCCCTCCATGTGCGAACAACATCGCTTTGGTTCACTTCGAGACGCCTGGACACTTCCCTTGTTGAGAGCCCTTCTTGACACAAAGTAACAATGCCGACGTAATCTAAGCGCGGTATTGACCGTCTAGGTACGGTTGAACTATAGACGACACGAGCCGTGTACGTCCTTCCTGATGGAATGACTGGAACTGATCGGCTGTCGAACCCCCTTCGTGTAATAGGCGCTGCTCATGCATGGTTGTTTACATCTTTGTGCGGATTTAGGGGCATCTCTGAACAGTCAAACGGACTGTGTCTGTGATACAGTACCAACAGTCAACGTCTGTCTTCCGAAGTTCTGGAAACTGGGGTGATGCTAAACTTTTCTTGATGTATGTATTATGTTCTGCTGTCAAGAATGATCCGTTATTTTGTTCTGCAACCACCGTTAGCTACGATTTGGAAACGTTGTGGTGGTGTGTTCATTATGAATGAGCTTTATAAAATGATGAGTGGGAGAGGGGGGACACGTATGTAAATAGAGTGTACTTATGTTCTGATGATTCCGCTTTTTCATGCCTCTACAATGACAGTAAACTATGCCTTGCAAAACATGTTGTCATTCTTTATGAGATATTTACTTGTTCCCTCATCTTCTTTTATTTGTTCTTGGTGGACATTTCGAAATTTGTAAAGACGGTTGGCTTTGGTCTGTCTGTGTGTGTGCGTGTGTGTGTGTGTGTGTGTGTGTGTGTGTGTGTATGTGTGTGTGTGTGTGTGTGTGTGTGAGAGAGAGAGAGAGAGAGAGAGAGAGATGTTCCTCTTAAGTGCCTTTCTATGTCCAGTGTATCTAATTTTGAAATTTCTACCCATCTCTACGATATAAACTGGGCTGCAGTATTGAGATGTAAGCTGAAAGACTCCAGAAGAGTTTGTCTTCGTTAGCGTTGCTGGACCTCAGTATCTTTTGTATTGCGCTGTCTGTCCTGTAGGCTATTTTCAGTCTTTACCTCTTGAGTATGTAGCAAATCCTATGTCCTACTTCTTCTCATTAAATTTCAATCACCAGTTTTCTCCTCCGATTGCGAAAACATTCTGTTGGCACCAAACTACATAGGGAGAAATGATCATCACGATAAAATAAGAGAAATCAGGGCTCGCACAAAAATTCTAGAGCCCGTTCTTCCCGCGTGCCGTTCGAGAGTGGAACGATAGACAGACAGCTTGAAAGTGGTTCATTGAACCCTCTGCCAGGCACTTTATTGTGAATAGCACAGTAATCACGTAGATGTAGATGTTACTGTATGTAAGTGTGTTCCATTTGGTTATTGTTGTGGATGTTTCTTGTACAGACTTGATGTGCGTTTCTACGTTCCATATGTTTAAGCCCAGTGTGTTTGCTTTTGTAAGTTGATGTTGATCAATTTGTTTGTGTGTGTTTCTTAATTTTATCGTCTTCAGACATACAGTTGTCTGTTGCTAATCATTAAAAAAACAAACAAGCTCATAATTATTACGAGTGTGAAACAGTACTTAGACAACTGGATTGCACCGTCAGTACTTGCTGTACCGAGCTGACAAACAAATATTGTTCAGATGTCATGAGGCTGGGTATTATGTGTATGATGGCGAGATACAGTGGAATGTAATGGCCAAGTTTACGTACAAACAAAGGGGGAATCCGCTGAACCAAAACTGAGTGGTATAACACAGTAGTTTAAGATTCAGGATTGCATTTGGGAGAATGGCAGTTCAAATCCATCTGTGGCCATCCAGATATAGGTTTCCCCTGATCTTTCTAAATCGCTCACGGTGAAGTCCAGGGCTGTTGCTTTGAAAGGTCGCAGCCGATTTCCTAAACACGGGGCGGCCAAGAACTCGGCTTACAGCCATGACCTCTCACGTGTGCCATTAACACAATCTGGTTGCACACTTCCCCACTGCCACGCCACACTGAGTGCGGGGAGGAAGAGGGGAAACTGTGAACGTGCCGTAATTAATATAAATAGTTTTGTTGTCTTGTTGTCTTACTCTATTTTATAGAATTTATTTTTTATATTATAGTTTATTGGTAATGTAAGTGTTTTATGAAATATTAGATTAAATTTATTAAAGTAGGTTTTGTTTGTTGTACCTTTTGTATTAGGGTTTATCAAAATTTTAGTATTTATTTTACTTGTCTCGATTTAGGTTGATTTAAAAATAACTTATGATTAATATGTCATTATCATTGTTAAATTATTTGTAGAAATGAAATGTTATTCATTTCCTAAGATATCTAATATCCTAAGAAAAATTTCATTTTTTTAATTTAATTGTTTGTACTTAACTTTTTAAATATAAGTACAGTGCAGTCGCACTGCATAAGACATGGTATTGTATTTAATATTTATGAATGTCACCGATCACAAGCAAATATTCAGTATTATTTAATTATACTATGTTTTGTTGACAACTTTGTTCCGTAACTATCATTAGTTACGTTCTCGAAGCTGTTGTGGCGGTTGTTTCTTCGCTATGAATGAGCCTCAGAAATTGATGATTGGGAGAGGGAGAGCCGTGTATGCAAACTGGGTATACTCAATTTCTGAGGATTCCACTTTTTCATGCCTCTCTACAGTGTAAGTAAACTATACCTTGCAACACGCACTGTCGCTGTTTATCATATATTCACTTCCTCTGTCATCTTGTTTTATGTGCTCTGGATGGATGTTTGGAAATTCATAATGACGATAGGCTTTGGTTTTGTGCGTGTGTGTTTTTTGGTCTGCAGTTCATGTCTTTTAGGAGTTATGCATATGCAGAGTGACTGCTGTTACTCTTTAAGTACCGTTCTGTGGCCAGCGTATCTAGTTCTGGACTAATTACCCATGTAAGTAATATAAACTTCGTTGCAGTTGTGAGATGTGAGTTGAAACACTGCAGATGAGTTCTTCTTCCTTAGCGTTGCGACAGAGTTACAGAGTTACAGCCAATCGAAAAGACAGCATTACGGAACAATTACGAAGAATGTGATATAATGAAACTATACGACACTATAAAGAAAAATATTTAAGGAAATAAATACAATAGTATAAGCAAGCCAGTAGAAAGAAAAAGTATATTGCACTCAAATACAAAGGGCCAAAAACATATCAAATAGAGAGATTATGCTTATCCATTACGGATACTTTAGAACCGTGACTGTATATTGAATGTAAATAAGTTATACAAAACTGCAACCAGTCATTTTTCGAATAATTATGTTTTATTCCGCGAACTGGTCTTCGAACCTTTTCGTGAAGTTACATCATTATTGCTACTGGTCGCAGTTTTGTATAACTTATTTACATATAGTGAGATGTTTCCCGAGACAGAAAGTGAAAGTAGCATTACGAACTATCAACTCTCTTAGACATGCACTAACACACAAAGAGAACGTACATCAGGACAACTACAGTAATTCAGTGGTATTCAAAATGTATTGCCACAACTGTCAGGGCAAGTACAGTGGCCAAACTGGAAGAGCGTTTAAAATATGTTATAAGGAACATTTCGCTGTAAATTCGAATCGTACAGCACTGTGTGAACATTTGAGAACAACTAAACACACACTAAGTGAGATTAAAAATAGTATGAAAATTATCCACTCCGGAGAGGAAGGTTCTCTGTTAAATGTTTTTGAAGAATTGGAAAAATTTGGTAGGAGAAAATAAAACACGCAAAATTTGTGATTTGAGGCTTTCCCGGCGAATTTGCTGTATCCAAGGTTCTCGGGGGTCCTGCCGGACGATCGGATACGAGAACCTTGGATACGCAAAATTTATTTAGCGAACAAAATGAATTTAATTTACATGGTTTCTTCCAGTCATATGATGAAATGCTATAGATAAGCAACCAAAATATAATACCTGGCTTATTATTCTAATAGAAATGTTTTTAAAAACCGGTAATTTTGATTGCATTTTTGTGAAGAAGTTTTTAAATATGTATTTTTCATAATGTATTTCGAAAGATGTTTTGAGTTTTACAGATGTACTCGTAGTTTTTGAAAGATAAACAGATTTGTACAGATTTGAGATGTCTGTACGTACGCCCATAAAAAAGACGATTAAAATTTCGTTCTCTGCAATTACAAATTATCTTTGAATACACTTACGATGGACGTTACTAGTAGTGTTGAAAGTCATTTCCATCTTTTCCACTGTCAGTGTCATCATTTACTACTGTACTTGACGCGTACTTTAAACGTAAGTTTAACTACTATAGTACAGCCAGTTTAATCTTTAGAGCTGTCAGCCAGCTGTGAAGGCAATCTTTGATACTGAAACTTCCTGGCAGATTAAAACTGTGTGCCGGACCGAGACTCGAACTCGGGACTGTGGGGACGGGGCGTGAGTCGTGCTTGGGTAGCTCAGTTGGTAGAGCACTTGCCCGCGAAAGGCATAGCTCCCGAGTTCGAGTCTCGGTCCGGCACACAGTTTTAATCTGCCAGGAAGTTTTATATCAGCGCACACTCCGCTGCAGAGTGAATATCTCATTCTGGAAACTGTGATACTGTCAGCCAACTTTAAATATCAGTCACCATACTGGAAGTAGAACATGTACTTAATGTAACATCAATGTAAGTTTTTGGCATTATATCAGTTTGTATCTATTACAGAATATGGTGATGTTCTTGTTCATTTGAAGAGCGAAACCGATAAAAAATACAAAGTGCGACTTGTGACTGTTTCAAAAACTTAATTATTTTTGGCGTGCTGACAATACAACATAATTTTTATTTGATACAGTCCACGGCAAATGGACCGACGCAGACAATTCCAGAGACGTTTTCTGTCAGATAGCCACGTAATCTTAGTTTGACAATCGAAAAAAGCATTTTACACACATATGTTGACCAAAATATTTTATCATTTTTTCAAACTGATCAAACATTTTATCACTTTTGCAAACCCATTAACGAACTGGAAACTCTTTCTGAGAAAAACAAGGTAGACGTTCAGGACATTTTTGAACTAAAAGGATTTGTCCTTAAAATGGGAATTGCATTGTAGATCAATCCGTTCCTTCAGCACATAACACCTTTCAACTAAAAATGGCAAACGGTCTCGAAAACATCTCCCAAATAGATGCAAGATTGGCAGTGTCCTCAAAACGTTTAGAAATCTATCCTTTTAATTCTTTCAAGGTCACAACAGATTTTTTGGACCTCACGTTTTGTTTAACGCCAGTCAGCTTGGGGAACTTGACCGTCTTTTAACTTCACGCAGCTGACATCTACACATTCTGATATGAGACTTCTGTCCTAGAATATGCTGGCCCATTGAATTCTCTCCTTGCCTCGCAAAAACATCTATTTTGACTACTGAGAATAATTTGCTCCCGTCTACATACATATGCTTTCTCGATTCTAGGAAAGCCTTTGACTAGTTGTTTGGGAAAAGTTATGGCTTGTGCTTGGAGATTTCGCTGTACCAAAACATCTGATAAACACTGATCAGAAGTCTGTACAATAGTCATCTCGCAGCTGTGAATACAAGCGCTGGCACCTCTTATTTTTTTCATTTATCAAATAGTGTCAGAGAGGGTTGTGTTCTGTCACACCAACTGCAAAAAATATATGCAGAACATGTCATTAGAAATGCTCTTGACGGTTGGACTAATGGCATCTCAATAGCCGTAGAACTGTTAACAACGTCCGGTTTTGCTCTGACACCGTGCTTTTAACTAGCAGCGAGGACGAACTTCCTGAGCTATTATCAAAAGTAATGGACATTAGTCTTACTTTAATCTATCTCGGGTCAACCATCTGTAACATGGGAAGCTCTGAAATGATATAAGAAGACGGATCACGCTAGTGCGAGTGGCCATGAAAATCTCGCTAAGCTCTGGCAGAACAGAGCAAAAGCGAACGCCACGACTTTGCGCATGACATACACTGAAAGAAGAACAAATGTGTCCATTATTGAGCAATTCAGTATCTCCAAGCGCCTTTTTTACTTGCGTCAGTCAAAAAATTCTCCAGTTCTTCGGCTATATTGTGAGAAAAGATCGAGAAAACCCGGGGAAAATAAACACAGAACGGAAGATCGAGGGCAAGAAACCGAGAGGAAGAGCAGCTAACATGTGGACTGACAAAATCAAGAAGATTTTGGGTCTACCTCTTCATCAGATTCTAATAGAATCTGGTAACCGTCCAGGATTGAGACACTTGGTTCATGGGGTCGCGACGCTAAGCAACATTATGAACGACTTGTATGATAATGATGATGGTGACTATGACATACAGATACATCTAACACTTATCAAACCTCAGGTTCGCTCCGCAGGCTGCCTTCCGACTACGGAAGCTACATAATCGCTCCACGAATTATTTCCTCACTCAGGCCTTCATGCTAGCCAGCCTCTGGAGCAGACTGTATGCACTTCAGTTTGCTACTTCCTGCTGATGGTGTCAGTACCAGCTGTAAGGTGCTGCTTCCTGTCAACACTTGCAGAACTTGCTTTCGTAAAGGATAATAGGAAACACATGCGATCGTGTGACAAACAGTCACCTTAGAAAACAACAGGGCTGGCCAAGACTATAATCCATTTACCCGGAATAAGGGAAGAGTGTGCTATTACCTCCAGACTGGAGAATAGTCCCGTCCCCCGGAAATCAGAAAACTGGCTCGGTGTTTACAGCGTCACTTTACTCTCCAACTTCTGCCGTGTGATGCAGACATTCGAGTAGGCTTTGCTCTTATGTTTCTCGCAATGGTTGAAGTTGACGACTTGTCGCCTTGGAACACTTTTTGGAGTGATGAAGCACATTTTACGCTCACTGGCCTAGTAAAAATACAGCGGCCGGATTCGGGGTTAGTCACCATCAACGAAGTTTGTGAAGTTTACCTGCACTCTGTTGTAGCTTCATGGCGCAGCTCATGAGCCGTCCATTTTTATTTATTTATTTATTTTATTTATTTTTTATTTATTTATTTAATTTTTTTTTTTGAGAACTCGGAACCCGTGGACCAGGGACTTTCAGAGTGAACAGCACACAATACTGCTACCTGCTTTGCCAAAATGTGATTCCCACTCTGCGGAAGAGAGGTGCTTTGGATTCAGCTGCGTTGATGCACAACGGAGCTCCACCTCACATTGTTCGTGAGGTTACCTGGTTACTCCGTAATGCATTTGGAGAATACCGAATCATTGGCCGATCGTTCCAAACTGAATAACAAGCAAGATCACCAGATCAGAACCCTCTAATGTTTAAAATAAATTCTGTTCTTTTGTTTTTCAACGATGTAATCGTTACTTATGTTCCCCATGTCCTTATTAATACTTCCACTAAATCTTATTGTCCTACAATCACTTGTTTTTTAAGCGAAACCTCTCAAGTTATGGAAGTTTAATCATCTTGTATCTCACAAGAGGAGCACTCTCTCTTAAGAATAGAACAAGTGCCCGTTATGTGACACAAACACGTGCAAGAGGCTCAAATGGCTATGAGCACTATGGGACTTAACATCTCAGGTCATCAGTCCCCTAGAAATTAGAACTACTTAAACCTAACTAACCTAAGGACATCACACATCCATGCCCGAGGCAGAATTCGAACCTGCGACCGTAGCGGTCGCGCGGTTCCAGACTGAAGCGCCTAGAACTCCTCGGCCACTCCACATGTGCAAGAGGAAACAAAGATTGGGAAAGCACTTCTTCGCCCAACTCGATACACCTAGCAAGTTAAGCTATGCACCGATTCCTTAAATCTGTAAAGGCATAAAACAGCTTCAAACGCCTGATTACTTTACAAATGCCTTAATGTTTGAAATATTGGGCCTTACTAAAGCATATGTCGTACAAATGATTATTTAGGTGACGTGAGTCGAGTGGTATATGTGAATAGCATTTACAAAATATGTTGCAAACATGGCAGTAAGAAAGTAATGAACTAAAACAGCTAAGCGGAGCGACCGCGTGGTTAGAGGCGCCATGTCACGGGTTGCGCGGCCCCTCCCGCCGGAGGTTCGAGTCCTCCCTCGGGCATGTGTGTGTGTGTGTGTGTGTGTGTGTTGTTCTTAGGATAAGTTAGCTTAAGTAATGTGTAAGTCTGGGGACCAATGACCTCAGCAGTTCGGTCCCTTAGGAATTCACACGCATTTGAACCTGATGCTTGATGCTGAAGTTCTAGTGCATGAACAGTGAAATAGTAATAAGAGATAAATTTTGTGTTCGCCAGAAAGAATTTTTAATATGTTTGAAAGTGTGTAAAAAATTTGTTGGAAGTCGCTAAGCGCTCTGATTTGCAAATAATGGATTAATATAGATTGGATAATTTGCGCGCCAAAAGTTATGCTTCCCGAAGACAGTTACCAACGTCGAGGCTTAGTGTGTTAAGCATTTAACATAAGTTTATATCTATTAACGAACATCACTTATAAATTTTTTATTAGGTCAATAACTGTATGAAAAATCAATAACTATATGAAATACTGAAATCAAAACTTTTGTTACTTCTGGTGGCCGTTAGATAGACAACTTGCGCCTGTGAACAGCTATTTAGTTATATACATTGCCTAAAAAAATATAAAAAATGAAAGAAAAAGAACAGTGAGGAGAGGAGGAGGAGTGAAATCACTGAAAGTCCATATTTTTAGAGGGTTTATGATGTTATTCAGTGATTGTAGAATCGAGTTATACGAGGTGCATTCAAGTTGTAAGGCCTCCGATTTTTTTTCTCCAGACTGGAAAGAGATAGAAACATGCGCATTATTTTAAAATGAGGCCGCGTTCATTGTCAATACGTCCCAGAGATGGCAGCACCGTATGGCAGACGGAATTTTACCGCCAGTGGCGAGAATGAGAACTGTTTTAAATACTTAAAATGGTGACGTTTTCCTTACTTGAACAGCGTGCAATCATTCGTTTTCTGAATGTGCGTGGTGTGAAACCAATTGAAATTCATCGACAGTTGGAGACATGTGGTGATGGAGTTATGGATGTGTCGAAAGTGCGTTCGTGGGTGCAAGAGTTTAATGAAGGCAGAACATCGTGTGACAACAAACCGAAACAACCTCGGGCTCCCACAAACCGGTCTAACAACATGATCGAGAAAGTGGAGAGAATTGTTTTGGGGGATCGCCGAATGACTGTTGAACAGATCGCCTCCAGAGTTGACATTTCTGTGGGTTCTGTGCACACAATCCTGCATGACGACCTGAAAATGCAAAAAGTGTCATCCAGGTGGGTGCCACGAATGCTGACGGATGACCACATGGCTGCCCGTGTGGCATGTTGCCAAGCAATGTTGATGTGCAATGACAGCATGAATGGGACTTTCTTTTCGTCGGTTGTGACAATGGATGAGACGTGGAAGCCATTTTTCAATCCAGAAACAAAGCGCCAGTCAGCTCAATGGAAGCACACAGATTCACCGCCACCAAAAATATTTCAGGTAACCGCCAGTGCTGAAAAAATGATGATGTCCATGTTCTGGGACAGCGAGGGCGTAATCCTTACCCATTGCGTTCCAAAGGGCACTACGGTAACAGGTGCATCCTACGAAAATGTTTTGAAGAACAAATTCCTTCCTGCACTGCAACAAAAACGTCCGGGAAGGGCTGCGCGTGTGCTGTTTCAGCAAGACAACACACCCGCACATCGAGCTAACGTTACGCAACAGTTTCTTCGTGATAACAACTTTGAAGTGATTCCTCATGCTCCCTACTCACCTGACCTGGCTCCTAGTGACTTTTGGCTTTTTCCAACAATGAAAGACACTCTCTGTGGCCGCACATTCACCAGCTGTGCTGCGATTGCCTCAGCGATTTTCCAGTGGTCAAAACAGACTCCTAAAGAAGCCTTCGCCGCTGCCATGGAATCATGGCGTCAGTGTTGTGAAAAATGTGTACGTCTGCAGGGCGATTACGTCGAGAAGTAACGCCAGTTTCATCGATTTCGGGTGAGTAGTTAATTAGAAAAAAAATCGGAGGCCTTAGAACTTGAATGCACCTCGTATTTACCAAAAATTTGGCAGTAAGCACTCACTTGTTAGTGTGACATTGCATCACCACTGCCCTGATTGCATACATAGATTCGGTTGGGAACGGTGTCATAAAGGGGTTGTATCCTCTCCTGAATCAGCGCCAGAGCACAGCTGTTGTAACTGTTCCTTATCATCCTGAATACCGGCAATGGGGACCAAGTTTACATCCGAGCTACTCACACACATTTCCTATTGGGACAGATCAAGGATCCTTAGTGACCACTGGAGTACCTCAACAATACGCGGATTGTTCACAGAGACATCTACTGCGAGTGGACAAGTATTATCCTCTTGAGAAACGGCACCACAATCCAGCCCTCACAGACCTCTCATTCACTACCAGTCGTAACCTAGAATCATACCCTATGTCTCTCCACCCCATGACACCAGGAGTAACACAGACCTCTGAAACACTGGAGGAATGGGCCTTCCCCAAAGTCATCACTGTACATGTCGACGATGGTCATCCGCTGCAGTGCACAACTGTGATTCGTCACTCAACACATGCTTCCCAGTTACAGCACCAATCCAAAAGCAGCCATTTCTGTTTTGTTGTTAACGGCACTGTACCCATAGATCGGTCATTCTCTAGTCCAGCTGCTGCTAGTCTCCGTCCAATGGTGCAAGATGACGCAGCATGTTACAAGGAGTCCTTTACTTGTTCTCATACGGAACACACTGATGTCAAGGGTCTACGACGTGCTTAGTGCACAATATTGCGATCCTGGCTTGTAGTTGTCAGACGGGGTCCACTCGTACCTTGTCGGCGAGAATGCCTCATATCACGTTTCACTCCAGTCCACCAGCAGGCATCTTTCACATATTAATGCCCCAGAAATCACCATCTGCGGCCCGCCACGAAATCCTTTCCTTTGCTTGACGTATTCCAATCTCTGTCTTCCTCTACAGTTTTTGCCCTCTACAGCTCCCTCTAGTACCATGGAAGTCATTCCCTCATGTCTTAGCAGATGTCCTATCATCCTGTCCCTTCTCCTCATCAGTGTTTTCCACATATTCCATTCCTCTCCGATTCTGCGTAGAACCTCACCATCTGACGAGCCTGTCAAATGCAGACTCTGTCAGATGCTGATGATGCTGGCTGCCTCACGGGAGGACATGGCACATCCGTGTTCTCCACAGTGATCATCTGACGCTTTTCGCGTCCCTTACTCTACCAAGCTTGGTGACGATGCTAAACACGAGCAACACTAGTACATTCTGGTGACCACTCAACCTGCAGCAGAAAATTGTAACTCTTACCGATGGTGTGAATTTGCACGAAGTGACACTGACAACCTATCAAGTCTTCTGGGTGTTTCAGTTTTTTGTCTGGCAATGTAGATACCGTAGACAGACCGTTGATGTTGGTAGCTGTTGCTTTTCTGCAAGGAGTCGGTCCTGTTTGATCCCTGTGTAGTTCTGGAGTATGCAAATAACGAATGGTGCACTCTTCTGCTTTAACATCGGCAGCACTCCGCAGAATACCCTAAGGAGCTTTCCACTCACTGTGGAAGAGGCAGCGCCAGCCCCTGTGGCCGAGAGGTTCTAGGCGCTTCAGTCTCGAACCGCGCTGCTGCTACGGTCGCAGGTTCGAATCCTGCCTCGGGCATGGATGTGTGTGATGTCCTTAGGTTAGTTAGGTTTAAGTAGTTCTAAGTCTAGGGGACTGATGACCTCAGATGGTAGGTCCCATAGTGCTCAGAGCCATTTGATTTTGAAGAGACAGTGCAGGAAACTTTGCCTTATATCCATCTCTGATTGGCCCGCTGAGCTAGTTGCATGGATAGCCAGATGATTCAGTGTCATTAGTCCACTACGAAATAGGAGGGTTTTCAATTCAGAATTATATATATATATATATATATATATATATATATATATATATATATATATATATATATAAAAATTTTTTTTAATTTTTTTATTTTTATTTTTTTTAGAACTGAGAGGTCCTTCAAAATCACCTCCGCAGCTTCTGATAATTGATAATGCCTCCCCTAAAGGCGCTTCTTCATTTCAGGGAATAGAAAAAAGTCACATGGGACTAGTTCCGGACTATAGGGAGGGTGCGGATACACTTCACGCTGAATTTTGCAAGATATTCAGCAACAACATTGGCAATATGCGGCTCCGCATTATCGTAATGCAGCATCCAGCCTGCTTCACGGAAATGTGGTATTTTGCGCCTGATATGGATTTGCAATGTTTACAGGACATTCCTATGGTATCGTCCAGTTATTGATATGTGTTTAGGTACAACATGCTGGTAATTCATACCATGAATATCAAAGAATGAGATGACCATAACTTTCCCAGCAGAAGCAACCACTTTTGCTGTTTTGGAGGTTGGTGATGAAGGAGATTTCCACACTGAGCTTTGCTGTTTGCCCTTAAGTTTCATCCGCAGTGATTACATTTGAAAGAGACTCCGGATATTCCTCTAACATCAACTTTAACTGCATGCAGACCTCCATGTGAATGTCCTTTTGTTCAGAAATCAACAGTCTTGGAACCCATCGCGCACAAACACGTGTCAAGGAATTTTTCTGTCACCAACGTGTGGGTCGCACCCAATGAAATGTGCAGTACTTCAGAAAGTGATATTAAGGTAAGTCGTCGATCCTCTGTCACAATAACAGCAATAGTGTTGAAGGTTTCGCCGGCCGGTGTGGCCGAGCTGTTCTAGGCTCTTCAGTCTGAAACTGCGCGACCGCTATGGCCGCAGGTTCGAATCCTGCCTCGGGCATGGATGTGTGTGACGTCCTTAGATTAGTTAGGTTTAAGTAGTTCTAAGTTCTAGGGGACTGATAACCTCCGATGTTTAGTACCATAGTGCTCAGAGCCATTTGAACCATTTTTTGTTGACGTTTTCTTCCGTAAGAGCAGTAACTAAAGCACCGGGTCCACCTTCCTTTGAAATTGATTGTATCCCCTCTTTAAAAATTTTAAGCCACCTTCGAGCTGTGCTGTCTGGAAGAACAGACTATCCATAGGCATAGGCTTCAGCTGAAGATTTGGTGAGACGAAAGCAGAATTTCAAAGCCGCTAATTGTTCTTCGCGTGTTACCTCCATTGCAGTAGTAGGCGATACTGAACATGTCTGAGCTTGCCTCTCTCTCGCAGGCGGGAACCAGGAGTCCCAACAATGAAACTATTATGACCTGTTTGTTACACATTAAGCTACCAGAGTATCATAAGATTAAATTTTAGCGCGAGAAATTATGACCATAAAAAATTATGATCGTTCTTTATTGAGCAGCTCTCGCACTTTTCGTTGCGTCACAGCCTTTACTTAATTAATGACAGTATCTTGCACATAATGAGACGATTATATCATGCAAAACTTCTACGCATCATGACAGTTTGGTCTTCTCCAGTACAGCCTTAGATGCAAACTGTGTAAGGAACGGCTTACAACAACATGTGTGTCGACCACACCCCTAGGCTTATGGGAAAACATGGCCTGTAACTGTGGGAGAAAGTTAACGAGCAATTCCTCAGATTTCTGAAATGTGCCTTCGGTGAAAGCCAGTGTTCTTCGTACCAGAAAGAAAAATTTTAATTTTTTTATTCGTCATTCTTTGTAGTGGTTTGCGCTTCTCCCCGCAACTTCCTCTCCTATGTCAACATCTTCATCATAGAGTACTAGCTCGTTGTGTAGTGGTTAGTGCTCTCCCTCTAGATCTTGGGTTCCCATGTTCGATTCCCGGTCACCTCGTAGACTTTCTTCGCTAGTGAAGTGGGTGTTTGTGTTGTCCTCATCATTTCATCTCATCTTCAGCAGAAACAGTCCAAGTCACCGAAATGGTTTCAAACTAAAGGACTTACATAAGGCGTACGAACTACCCAACCAATAATGCCGAACAATAATTTCACTTCATTACAACACATATAACGAACGTTAACAGTTATTTGTTGCGTATATTCGAATCTTTGCTTCACGCTACAGTTTCTATCAAAGAGATAAGTTATTTCCTAATATATTAATTTTTGTCCTATCATTCCGTCACTTCTAGTCAGTACTTTCCATATATTCCTTTTCTCATCGATTCCGCGTAAAACTTTATTTCCTACTAGTTCACCTACTTTTCAAGATCCAACTACAACACTACACCTCAAATACATCGATATCACTCTTTCCAGGTTTCCCCAAAATCCACGTTTCATTTCCATACAATGCTGTGCTCCAGTCTTATAGTTTAAGAGTTTACTTCCTGTAATAAAGTATTTGATACTAGTGGACTTCGTTTTGCGGGGAATTTTCTCTTTCCCTGAGCTAGACTGCTTCCTATATCCTCATTGCTTCGTCCGTCATGCGCTATTTTGCTTCAAAGGTAACAGACGTTCATCACTTTATAACGACCCAATATCCCTCTTTCCTATACTCAAACCCAGGGTGAGTCAGAATTAAAGGTACATGCTTTGAGACGTGATAGTATTGCTGATTCTGAACAAAAAACTTCAAATGAACAGATGACGTTCTTTTAACCACTTTTTTTTTGGCCATCAGTCTACTGACTGGTTTGATGCGGCCCGCCACGAAATCCTTTCCTGTGCTAACCTCTTCATCTCAGAGTAGCACTTGCAACCTACGTCCTCAATTATTTGCTTGACGTATTCCAATCTCTGTCTTCCTCTACAGTTTTTGCCCTCTACAGCTCCTCTAGTACCATGGAAGTCATTCCCTCATGTCTTAGCAGATGTCCTATCATCCTGTCCCTTCTCCTTATCAGTGTTTTCCACATATTCCTTTCCTCTCCGATTCTGCGTAGAACCACCTCATTCCTTACCTTATCAGTCCACCTAATTTTCAACATTCGTCTATAGCACCACATCTCAAATGTGTCGATTCTCTTCTGTTCCGGTTTTCCCACAGTCCATGTTTCACTACCATACAATGCTGTACTCCAGTCGTACATCCTCAGAAATTTCTTCCTCAAATCAAGGCCGGTATTTGATATTAGTAGACTTCTCTTGGCCAGAAATGCCTTTTCTGCCATAGCGAGTCTGCTTTTGATGTCCTCCTTGCTCCGTCCGTCATTGGTTATTTTACTGCCTAGGTATCAGAATTCCTTAACTTCATTGACTTCGTGACCATCAATCCTGATGTTAAGTTTCTCGCTGTTCTCATTTCTACGACTTCTCATTACCTTCGCCTTTCTCCGATTTACTCTCAAACCATACTGTGTACTCATTAGACTGTTCATTCCGTTCAGCAGATCATTTAATTCTTCTTCACTTTCACTCAGGATAGCAATGTCATCAGCGAATCGTATCATTGATATCCTTTCACCTTGTATTTTTATTCCACTCCTGAACCTTTCTTTTATTTCCATCATTGCTTCCTCGATGTACAGATTGAAGAGTAGGGGCGAAAGGCTACAGCCTTGTCTTACCCCCTTCTTAATACGAGCACTTCGTTCTTGATCGTCCACTCATATTATTCCCTCTTGGTTGTTGTACATATTGTATATGACCCGTCTCTCCCTATAGCTTACCCCTACTTTTTTCAGAATCTCGAACAGCTTGCACCATTTTATATTGTCGAACGCTTTTTCCAGGTCGACAAATCCTATGAAAGTGCCTTGATTTTTCTTTAGCCTTGCTTCCATTATTAGCCGTAACGTCAGAACTGCCTCTCTCGTCCCATTGCTTTTCCTAAAGCCAAACTGATCGTGACCTAGCGCATTCTCAATTTTCTTTTCCATTCTTCTGTATATTATTCTTGTAAGCAGCTTCGATGCATGAGCTGTTAAGCTGTTTGTGCGATAATTCTCGCACTTGTCAGCTCTTGCCGTCTTCGGAATTGTGTGGATGATGCTTTTCCGAAAGTCAGATGGTATGTCGCCAGACTCATATATTCTACAGACCAAAGTGAATAGTCGTTTTGTTGCCACTTCCCCCAATGATTTTAGAAATTCTGATGTAATGTTATCTATCCTTTCTGCCTTATTTGACCGTAAGTCCTCCAAAGCTCTTTTAAATTACGATTCTAATACTGGATCCCCTATCTCTTCTAAATCGACTCCTGTTTCTTCTTCTATCACCTCAGACAAATCTTCACCCTCATAGAGGCTTCCAATGTATTCTTTCCACTTATCTGCTCTCTCCTCTGCGTTTAGCAGTGGAATTCCCGTTGCACTCTTAATGTTACCACCGTTGCTTTTAATGTCACCAAAGGTTGTTTTGACTTTCCTGTATGCTGAGTCTGTCCTTCCGACAATCATATCTTTTTCGATGTCTTCACATTTTTCCTGCAGCCATTTCGTCTTAGCTTCCCTGCACTTCCTATTTATTTCATTCCTCAGCGACTTGTATTTCTTTATTCCTGATTTTCCCGGAACATGTTTGTACTTCCTCCTTTCATCAATCAACTGAAGTATTTCTTGTTACCCATGGTTTCTTCACAGCTACCTTCTTTGCACCTATGTTTTCCTTCCAAACTTCTGTGATGGCCCTTTTTAGAGATGTCCATTCCTCTTCAACTGTACTGCCTACTGCGCTATTCCTTACTGCTGTATCTATAGCGTTAGAGAACTTAACAATATCCGACGTAAAACTATTGGATGATCGCGGGTGTCAGTTACGTGCCCTTCTTCAACAGCACTCACTAGTACAACCAAAACGACGTTTGGCTATGTAGTGTTGTCTTTATTGACAATTGCAATGCACACGGAACATGTGTGTAAGTTGTTTTGCTCACGTCTCAATACTGCAGTGGTTGCACCAACGTACTACAGTGTTTGTTAGCGTACAGTCAAAACAGTACGATTAGATGTAATGAAAATGCCACAGTTCTTCACGCATTCGGAATGTGGTAATATGATCTTTGTCTACTTGTTCTGCAATGTGAATTCTAGAGCTCGAGTAAAGGATCGTAGGAAAGAATTCAGATTAGCAACAGAGCAGCTCTCTACAAGAGTCGTAAAATGCAGTGCAATAGACGGTGGACTTTTGAATATCTTTTGTGAGAAAATGTACACCATGGAACAAAATATTTGATCACAATGTTTCACTGTATTTGTCCTGTTTTCCATTGCTTTCATTGGTTATCTCGGAAACTGTTAAGAACAGGACAACGTTCAGGTGACTTTTTTTTTTTTTTTTTTTTTTTCAGAATCACCATCACCTCTCAATGCTTGGACCCTCCTTGGTGACTCACCCTGTATAGTGTTCACTTCAGGTTAGTTTTTACGAGATAAATTTTGTATTTGTGACACAACGCGACCATCCTACAACTGTCCGAACTTTCGTCATACTTAGCTCCAGGGCGCTCTTGAATTAATCTTGACCGCATATTTGTCGAACTGAAATTAATTTGTCGATAGAACTTCTTCCGACGCGTTTCGTAGACAGACCATTGGATCGTTGTATTCAGCAACAGTGCATTCGATGCACTTTGCTGCACTCCTTGATTTCGGTATTTCGCTAGACGCAGTGATTACATCCACCACCGGGACGGGATCTCTGACTATAGTCTTCTGGAGAATTTCGTTGTGATATTTAACGCTCCTATTTACCATACACAGTCGCCACATTCTGAAGGAATTACCTTTTTAATGTTTAATCTGTTCATTCAACTTGTAACAGTTAAAGTCAGTTTTTAACCAGATTAAAACTAGCTTTTACGAACCAGAATGAAAGTCGAGAGATATTTACAGATTTCGTTTCATATTATGAGCCTCCTCACACTAGAGATGGGCAAAACTGTTCTTTTCAGAGATCGGATCCGAACTGTTCACTCCCTGAAATGAACTAGGTCTTTTTCATGACTCACCACTCATTCACAATAGAAAATAAATGGAAGGCACATTGCCCTTTAAACTTGGTTTATTCCAGTACTATACCTGTATTTTGATCTTATTTGATTCTATTTTGAAGTAACACAGATAATGAGCAAGAATTTTGTATTGTTTATTGAAATTTCCACGATATGACAAAGTTTTTGATTATCGATTTATTTTCCACTATCGTGGTTTTTTGGGTGATCGGAAAATGTTGTAACTTGAGATTTACATTAACAATGTATTTGGCTATAATGTATTAAAATTTCATTAAGCTCGTACAAATACATCCCAAGCCATATATTTTTAAAGTGAACATTTCCTTCCGAAGACGCCCAAAATCGCAAAATCCGTACTATAATTAGAAAAAAAATATAAATTTGACTGTAAGACCAAAGTGCTGCATATAGCCTTATGCAGAATAAAACAAGGAAACTATTGGTGCATCACATTTTGCGATACGTTTATTGGTTCGCTCGTAATTAAAGTGTAAATTCGAGTGTCCATAATAAAAAATCCTATAGTAAGAAGAGTCGTCAGGAACCTCATCTGATCAGTTTAAACAAATAAAAATAAAATAAAAACAAATGATGTATACATAACATAATTATGTAATATACATATCGGTATTAGTACGAAGAACAATATCCAGAATAGACGAACTCCGATGCAGAGGCGCTGAGTCAAGCTGGTCGAGCCGCGAGCTGTATTGCTGCGTGAGCTAAGACCGCAGAGACCAGAGTGACACCTGAGTTGCTTTGCTCAACGCTCTGGCTAGAGTCGAGAAGGGTGGGGTGAGCGTTGAGCGGGCGAGTTCCGAGGGTGGGGGGAGCGGTGAACGGCCACCACTCACCCGCTCCGAGACAAATCGTCCGTTCTCTTGCGAGAAGGTTGTTGCAAGTAGTTCTTATGTTCTCCGCTAGGAGGCTCTCTGTCCTGTTGCTCGCATCAACTGCCCAGAGGGCAGGACGTGCGACTGAAACGATCGCCGACGGAGTGCGATGCTAAGTTAAGGTGCGCCAGACACTGCACGCGGCAGACGAAGCACAGAGACGGCACGGCATATGTGAAACAAAAAATGGAATGGGGCACTGCACAATGCAGGCAGCCAAGGCAGAAGCAGGGCAGAGGCCGGCGCCGGCTGTGTTGTGTGGCGTGCAGTGTGCTCTGACCAGCAGAGGTCCCGCTGACCTGCTCCGACTCTCTCTCTCTCTCTCTCTCTCTGCTGTGTGAAACGTTTGGAGCTACCGTTCTTTTTTTCTGAATAACTGATTGTTCACTCCTTTGAAAGATACAACTCTATAAAACAGTTCAGGAGCGGATCCCCCATCTGTACCTCACAGACACTTAAGGTTAGTACTTGTTATCTGAATAAAGGTAATCTACTCCTAAAGCCTTAAGGAAAACATTTTATGCAGCTGAATTTTACAAAAGCGATACAGAAAAGCGACCAATCAAAAACGCATAACACTCTGACTCTTCACGTTTAAGAAAACACAGTAGCTACTGCTGCTATTACCACAGGGGTCATTTAATAATTAAAGAGACAAATTGGTCTGGAGAAAAAAGCGTTTATTTTTACAAGACAATACTTTTTCTGCTTTTCAGCATAATCCTCTTGAACATTTATGCACTTGTTCCAACGGGATACAAATTTTTTACTCCGGCTGCAAAGAACTCTTTATCTTGATGTTGGAAACAATTTCTCACGAACTTTTTCACGTCCTCGTTGTCTTGGAACCTCTTCCCACGTAATGCCTTCTTCAGAGCATCAAACAAATGGAAAACACTAGGTGCTAAATCAGGACTGTAAGGGAGACGAGGCAATACTTCCTAGCAAATTTTCACGGATTAGTTGAGCAGTATGAGAATGTGCGTTGTCTTGCTGGAGAATCAGACATCTCCTCTGAGATCCACGACGTCTCTCTATGACTGGCTTCACTCTCTTTAAAAGCAAATCTGAGTAGTATTGGCTGTTCGTTGTACGGTGCTCTTCGAGATAATCACAAAAAACTGGTGCTTCAGCATCCCATAACACCATCAACATGACTTTTCCTGCTGATGCTTGGGTTTTGAATTTTTTCTTGACAGATGAGTTGGTATGCTCCCACTTCATGCTCCGTCTTTTTGATTCTGGCTCTTAATAGTGAACCAAAGTTTCATCACAAGTTAAAAGTTTGTTGGGGAAGTGCTCATCTTCTCTTTCATAACGTTCCTTCAGCTCTGTGCACATTCTCAACCTCAGCCAGCCGGAGTGGCCGAGTGGTTCTAGGCGCTACAGTCCGGAACCGCACGACCGGTACGGTCGCCGGTTCGAATCCTGCCTCGGGCATGAATGTGTGTGGCGTCCTTAGGTTAGTTAGGTTTAAGTAGTTCTAAGTTCTAGGGGACTGATGACCTCAGCAGTTAAGTCCCATAGAGCTCCGAGCCATTTTTAAACTCTCAAACTCATTACCTTGTGTAGCCGCGTCAACCCCTTTGGGACCCATCTTGTGCATGTGTTGCGGTACTTAACTTGTTACAGATGATGTTCCGAACTGTACCGGTACTAACTTGAACCTTGTCAACTATCATTTCCACATTCATACGTCGGTTGGCACGAATAATGTCATCAATTCGACTTTCAAGTGAGTGAGTTGAAATTCCAACTGGTCGGCCAGAGCGGTGTTCGCCAGTCACTGAGTCGCGACCACATTTGAACTGCTCTACCCACTTGTAAAAATTTGCACCATTCATACAACCTTCACCTTTGGACATTCTACAGTATATAATCACTGGTTTTTCTTGCCTTCAGCAAGTAGAAACGAATAACAAAACGTTGTTCAATAATGTGGACGTTTCAAGCGGACTCGCCATCTTGAAATGTAATAAACAGATGTAAATGATCATATGGCATTGTTAGCCGGGAGGCACCATTCGGGGGAGTTCGGCCGCCGTAGTGCAAGTCCTTTTTATGTGACGCAACATCGACGACTTGCGAGTCTCTTGAAATGTATTTTTAAGGTTATAAACAAAAGACTGTAGATACATCAACTGATCGGGGCTCATCATAGTGATGCCAACTTAAAGCCATAAAGTACTAAACTTGCCCTACTAACAGTCTTTTCCCCAGACCAATCCATCTCTGTAATTAAGGAATGACCCTCGTATATCATCATCGTTTCTGAACGTAAAATTTAAGAAAAATGATACGTAAAATTTAAGAAAAGTTATACGGATTTTGCAGTAAAACAGTGACTTGGTAGCTATAAATGACAGTACGTTGAACAGAAAACATATGATCCCACAAAGATTGATAACAAATCTGGCTACACTTTACAACAATGGTTTTTGACTAGTAGGTGGTTTGCCTTATTATGTGCATTGCAGTTGGAGATGTGGTGCCAAAACCAATTTGTTAATTCTTCACGCTGTAACACCGTAATTAATACTGTAAATATTTTGTACTGATTATTTCTGTTCAATTCCCAGTATGTATGTTTCACTATGTAATGTCTTTGACCTATTGTAATGAAGTGGAAAGTTGTGTAAAACGTGTTCTCTTTACTATTTAAATTCTTTGTATTAATTGGAAGAAAATGTTACATAATTATGTGGCTTTTTTGTCGACATGTTAATGTATTTAAATATTAAGATTTTTTAAAAGGTGTTTGTTTATAACGTTGTATAATCTGGTTAATACCTAGGGAATTGCATTGTATAAAATGAAAAGCAACAGTACTTCCCATTTGCAACGGAAGTAAGTTGGCGCGCGCCGAAATGTGGTAACGTGGGCTGAAATGTGGATGTGGTGCTCAGTCGGCAGCTAGCTACTGGACAGTCTGATCTGAGCAGCAAGTGAGTGGACAGCGCAAGTGCCGAGGGTAGCATCCAGTACCGGGATTAATATGGAAAGACCTCGGATGTGTGTACTGCTATAAAATGGTGCTATATTAATGGAAAAGGCTCTAATGTTGGAAGTATCGTCACCAAGAAGAAGATAACAGCGCAAATTACATCCAGAGGAAAAACCAGGTAACCACCATGTACTCGTCACCAATATTGCGCCATCACTTCAGCAAATCTAAGAGGTCAGATTCATGTCAAACGTATGAACCGGTGCATGTAAGTGTTGTTTAATTTGCAATAATAAGGCAAATTTTGTGAAATTGTGTCCGATCTTTGTTTTGATTCCTCTCATGATACCTCTTAGGATCCACTTCACATAAATACAGACATCCGAGAATCTTGTGTGTTAAAAACTGATGAAAATGAGTAGTGGTTTATTTGCGTAATTTTGAATGCAAAAAGATATCTAGAGATACTGTGGTTTCAATTGAAGTTGAGGGAGGAAGTTAGTGTTGCATTTATGAAAACCCCCATAGTGATTTATTTGCTTTATTTCAAAGTGTTTGTGCTTTAAAGGTTAACTGCATTAAATTCTGTTAGCGAAAAGTACTGGTTGTGTTAATGGCTAGAATACAGCACATTTTCTTGAAGTTAGAGTGTAAATGCACTTAGTCATACTTAAAATTATATAGAGAAAATTGCCAGCATTAACTGTTTTAAAAGCCATGCAAGGTGAGTGAAATTAGTGGAAGACTAATACCAAAATTTGCATCTTACAAATTGTTTCAGAAAAGTTTGTTTAGTTTGCTTTATGGTATTGGACAGTTTAATGGTCCCCAATTTTGAGTTGCTTAAAATAAATAAACCCACTTGAATAATGAATATATTATCTACAGTTGAAGTAAAATAAGAGTGTTGTGTATTTTGCGCGATGAAAATTGGAAAGTCAGTTTGAGAGCCCCCAATAAGAATTTTGCTGATTGAAGATAAAGTTACTGTAATTGCTCTTACCCGTAAAAATAGAAACAATGTTACTTCTTAATGTGTACAAAAATCCTATTGCAAATGACGTTTAATTATATTTGTACTATATGAAAAGTTAATATTGAAACAATACTATGTCCATGTTTCATTTTGGTTTAGTAGTGTCTTTCACAACATTTGATGATGAGATAATTTATATATACAAAGTATTACTATTGAGAAGAGATAAAGCTGTTCACTGTTTCTATGAGAACTTGCATATACTATTTACAACTGCTAGCATCACTGTACCACTTGTCTCATTACGGTAGAGTTCATTGCGCTTCTTTGAGAAAGGAGTAATGGTAGGGTCCTTTATCATGCATCACCCTATATAGATTATATAAAAGTAATGTTTCACATTGCCTTACTATGACTCAATAGGCTGGCGACCGTTTTTATTTCATTTAAGTAAACTTGGTTTCTTCAAACATTTTCCAAATTCCAATCTTTAGCTATCTGGTTTTTTCTGTAGCACTAAATTCAGGTTCGATAAGCCAAACCCATGAGGTAATTCACGGTCAGTTTACAAAAATCCTCCGAGAGGGTAACATTAACTGCGTCGTAATACCATAATTGTGTAATACATTGTATGTTAATATAACACGTGACGCAGTATAGTGTTATAGCGCGTCTGGTTAAAGCGATACCACTATGACATCGCCAAGGGTGCCCGTATTCAGCGTGCTTGAAACGAAGTTGTGCAACCGCTGCAAACACACAATATAGCCTGGAGACCCTCCCAACAACGACTAATAATTACGAGATCAAGTTTTGACACAGAAGGATTTATAAACTTCTTCGAATATTTTTTGTAGATGTTAGCACGAAGTGTAAAGTTTTGCGGAGTACACGAGAAGACGATTGTTCAGTGGCACAGCTGTCTGGCTACTTCTGCCCTGCTCTGTCCGCCCATGTAGAAGGTGTTTCCCAATACGGAGCGCCATGGCTACCTGATACTACTGTCCCAACATCGTCTGCTTGGTCTTCCCACTGCGCATTTTCTGTTGTAATATCATTCGCCACGCGGAAACGACAAGGCCAAAAGTTCGGCTCCTACAAGACTAGCTGCTTCCTTCTTTCTTAAACATGTGCTACATTATGCAATAACAAATAACATTAAGGATGACTTCAGCCTGTATCCTGACAAATATGGAACAATAATTTAATTGTGCATTTATCACTGTAATTAAAACTGTACCAAATAAGCACTTCAGATCTCAAGAACACACTACGTACATGGAGAATAGCACTGTTCCGTTATAATTTCTTCTACGTGGGCCTGATTATTGTTTATGCTAATATCATTCTTCTATTCTTCAACGCTGTCTTCTTCCTTCCGTGATCATTAAGCCATATACATTCAGTTGGTCACTCTTGTTCTTGCGCACTTTCAGTAAGGACGGCAAAATCATTACCGAATCTCATCACAGGTATTCTTTTACTGCTAGTTTTAATCCCACGGAACCTCTCTTTTATTTCTGTTATTTCTTTCAAACTGTACTGCTTGAGCAGTAGAGTATGAATACAGTACCCTGTCCTATATGTTTAGAATTAGAGCACGTCTTTCTTCGTTTTTATTCTTATTTTTTTCCTCTTGGTTCCATCCATACTGAGTTTACTGGTCTTTCTCTACAGCTTATATTTACGTTTATGAGAATTTCAAATATCTTCCATAATTTTACATTTCCAAACCCTTTTTCTAAGTCGACAATTACTATGATGTGTGTCAATTTTTTTTTATTTTTTATTTTTAATTTTTTTTTTTTTTTGTTAAAGTTTCGACGATTCCGTCGGACGTTAGAACTACCTCACTTTGACCCAGTACCTTACCTAAAATCAGACTCATAGCAATCTAACAGATCTTAAATTTTCATTCGTGCTCTTTTGTATATTCTCCTGTAAATGGCATATGCGGACCCATATTTCGACGGCATGCATTTTCTCCCGTTGAACCGAAAGCTTCCTATAGAAAGCACGCTCTTTTGTCTCTATTTCCAGAAGAACTCTCATTCACTAGTACTGGAATAAACACAAGAAACCCCTGATTGGCTGCTACTGACGCGAACAATGGCAGATTCAGTATGGCGCCCATATGCTACTAACTATCACAAACTTTTGACACTGTATGTATATATACATATGAATAAAAAGAGTAATACAAACTCTGGAAAATAAACATTTAAGTACGTAGAAAGACAAAGATCGCAAGAAGCAGAATGATACGCGAATATTGCAAGGAATTTCCTGAAAGAAATATTGCATGAATGTACGTTGTAAATGAAATCAGTTCTGTAATTTAACTATTATTGCAAAAAAAGAATTTAATGCAGAACTACTCGCAGTATCTAAGATATATTTTGTTCGAACTTAGTGAAAGTGTTTTAAAGGATTGTGGAACAGTCATTACGATAGCTATGATATAACAATGAGTAGTCATATAATTGCAGTATAAGAGTAACACTTTTATGTTTTAAAATCGTTTTCGAACGTCCAAACGAATTAAATGTGTGTGTGAGAGACAGAGAGAGAGAGAGAGAGAGAGAAAGAGAGAGAAAGACCGATTAAGAAAATCATAAATGCTTGTTTTGTGGGAATGGTTTTACCAAAATATTCAATTCATTTCACTTAGTTGTCGTAGTCGGCGTGACGTTGCATCATGTCGTCGAACTGCATATCTTAATCCAATACCGATGTTCACATTCAATACTGTAAACGTAAGTCTGATCTCAAGTTGACATGTCAGGACACGATGAAAAACGGTTGTACCTGGGTAACAACTTAAAGTCATCGTTCTTTACGGAGAGCATTTTATCTGCTGCGCGTAAGTAACAAGCCGTTTACCAATAGCACTATAGGTTAATTTGCAAGGTTAAATACTTTGTTTTATTACGGTCGTGGTTCGTGGTCTGTGTATCATATCAGAGAAGGAAAGCATTGTACATAAAACGTCGATTGCTCCCGAGTAGAGTGTGGTACGCCAAAGCCACTTCAGCTGCAAGTACCGAAAAATAACCAACCCATGTGACTACTCCATAGATTGCAACCCCAAAAATATATTTCACTAGTAATGGCATTTTGCAACTACAATAACTTATGTCTAGGATTGAGCTGTTTGTTCTCAACGCACGCATAAGCACTCAAGAAGTCCATATTTACTCAGAAACACATACGTTTGTTTTCATTCATAGTTAATATTTACCTTTCAGCATGTTGATTCAGCTGCGAGTAGCAACAGATATAACAGGCTAAACGAGTTTCACAGCACAGTAGGTAACAGTCAACTCAAAACTTCTAGCAGACTGAAATCTGTGCGTGTCAGTCAAGCAGAAAATAGTAACTAGAGTATAGATCACGTGTAAATGCGCAAACCATAGCTCGTTGCACCATACAAAACCTTCCACTTAAAATGAGTGATTCGATCTCACCGCCTGTTCATAGTATATCACATTTGTGGGGTAATTTATTAGCCCACGCGTCACTGTTTTGTTTGTATTTCCGTTCCAAATTGCAACGTTACCGCCCCTCTTCTATGTAGTTTTAGTACACGCTGTGCTTTCACAGTGTTCAGCCAGGCGTCGTATCCAGCGACCATTATTTCCGTAGGTGCGTACCAATTGAGGTGGGAATCTCCCCACAAGGCCATCACAAATTCTTTTTAATATTTCTAGGTAGTCTGGACTGACGTTTGAACGATAATCAAATTTTGAAATTATAGTGAAAATTCCTGACTCACAGGATACACTAAAGTATTTTTCAAGATGCATCCGAGCTTATGGATAATGAAACTGAAATATCTGCATATGAAATTTACAATGAAATAGACAACGATGAAAACGTAGAAGAAGAAAATGTTCGTGAAGGAAACCAAGAAATAGTTAGAAAATCTGTCTATTGTAACGGGGAAACCGTTGTAAATAAGAATAGTAAGAATGCGCTCGAAATTTTATGAAACAACTCCACCGGACATTGATAAAAGTAAATATCAAAGAGAGGAAAATTAATTTTATAAATTTTTCTAGTGACTTGTAGACTGCAATGGACAAAGTTCTCTGCAAAAATTTTGAAAATCGTAGCAGGATCGACGAATCTGCAGTACAAGTCGAAGCAGGACAAAATCAGCCAAAAAAAGTCAAAGATGTCACAGTGTCTCGTCTATCCACGCCTTGAAGACATGAACAGTTCCATAACCTGTTCTAAATGTCAAGAATATTTATTCAAAATGCATTAAATTAACAAAAAGTTATGTCTTGACTGTGATGAATGAAATAAGTACTTAGTTGAATCGTTCATGTACCTGCAGTCATTTTTTAATTGGAAGTCATTGTTTACTTTGTTCATGTAGTTTAGTTAACCAATGGTTGCTTGATCTCAAAACTAGCATCTGAACTTTGCTGATGTACATTTTCTTTGTGTTTTAAGTTAATCCAGAAGTACGTTTACAGTGTAGTTAAGGGTGAACTATCCACTTCCCATTCCGTACTTCCTATCCAAATAAATGCAAATTTCCTTTCGCTATTGCATTTTACGAGCATAGCTCGTTCACCCCAGACAACAACAAGTCTCTGTTCTTCTACTCAGACACTTTTATTATCGTTACACATAGCGATCTATCGATATATTACACAGTTCGTCTGTCTCGTAAAATATGTAAGTTACAATCTTTTAAACTTTTCTTGCAAATTACAGCTTTATAAAATAAACAAACACGCTCCGAATGGGCCATGAAGGCTCAACGGTAGCGACAGACCTCCGTGTCTCCCTCAGCCCTTAGGCATCATTGGGTGCGGATAGGGAAGGGCACCTGGTCAGCACACAGATTTCCCGACCACCGTCAGTTTTCGTGCTTGGTTGAAAAATCAGTCGCTGTCGACAGACTATATTTCTTGCTCCAATAAAACCAAGTTAATAAGTAATTCGTTGTAATAGGAAGCAAATTAAGATTTTAAAGGTGAGAGAGTCCCAAGTTTATTTACTAGAACACGTTCATATTGGGAGTGCAACGTTCTGTACCAGTGCACCTAGGAAGTAAACTTTTATGGACCAAAGTGCCAAGTTCTTTGGGAAGCGGACGATAGTTGGCATTGTCATGTCAAAAATACGAGTTGCGTGTTGTTTGCAAGTAGTCATTGGTAGACTGTAGAGAGAAGGAGCCGAGAATCTGAAATGGAAGAGTGCTGGTAGGATAGGTAGAGAGCATCTTGAGTGAAACAGAGTTATGTTGAATAATGTTATTAAACCTAAGTATGGATTGGGGGGAAGAAATGAAAGAGGAAACCGCCTTGTAGAATTTTGCACAGAGCATGACTTAATCATAGCTAACACTTGGTTCAAGAATCATAAAAGAAGGTTGTATACCTGGAAGAATCCAGGAGATACTAAAAGGTATCAGATAGATTATATAATGGTAAGACAGAGATTTAGGAACCAGGTTTTAAATTGTAAGACTTTTCCAGGGGCAGATGTGGATTCTGACCACAATCTATTGGTTATGAACTGCAGATTGAAACTGAAGAAACTGCAAAAAGGTGGGAATTTAAAGAGATGGGACCTGGATAAACTGAAAGAACCAGAGGCTGTAGACAGTTTCAGCGAGAGCATAAGGGAACAATTGACAGGACTGGGGGAAAGAAATACAGTAGAAGAAGAATGGGTAGCTCTGAGGGATGAAGTAGTGAAGGTAGCAGACGATCAAGTAGGTAAAAAGGCGAGGGCTCATAGTAATCCTTGGGTAACAGAAGAAATATTGAATTTAATTGATGAAAGGAGGAAATATAAAAATGCAGTAAATGAAGCAGGCAAAAAGGAATACAAACGTCTCAAAAATGAGATCGACAGGGAGTGCAAAATGGCTAAGCAGGGATGGCTAGAGGACAAATGTAAGGATGTAGAGGCTTGTCTCAGTAGGGGTAAGATAGCTACTGCCTACAGGAAAATTAAAGAAACCTTAGGAGAGAAGAGAACCATTTGTATGAATATCAAGAACTCAGATGGCAACCCTGTTCTAAGCAAAGAAGGGAAGGCAGAAAGGTGGAAGGAGTATATAAAGGGTTTATACAAGGGCGATGTGCTTGAGGACAATATTATGGAAATGGAAGAGGATGTAGATGAAGACGAAATGGGAGATAAGATACTGCGTGAAGAGTTTGACAGAGCACTGAAAGACCTGAGTCGAAACAAGGCCCCGGGAGTAGACAACATTCCATTAGAACTACTGGCGGCCTTGGGAGAGCCAGTCATGACAAAACTCTACCATCTGGTGAGCAAGATGTATGAGACAGGCGAAATACCCTCAGACGTCAAGAAGAATATAATAATTCCAATCCCAAAGAAAGCAGGTGTTGACAGATGTGAAAATTACCGAACTATCAGTTTAATAAGTCACAGCTGCAAAATACTAACGCCAATTATTTACAGACGAATGGAAAAACTGGTAGAAGCGGACCTCGGGGAAGATCAGTTTGGATTCCGTAGAAATGTTGGAACACGTGAGGCAATACTAACCTTACGACTTATCTTAGAAGAAAGATTAAGAAAAGGCAAACCTACGTTTCTAGTAATTGTAGACTTAGAGAAAGCTTTTGACAATGTTAACTGGAATACTCTCTTTCAAATTCTGAAGGTGGCAGGGGTAAAATACAGGGAGCGAAAGGCTATTTACAATTTGTACAGAAACCAGATGGCAGTTATAAGAGTCGAGGGACATGAAAGGGAAGCAGTGGTTGGGAAAGGAGTGAGACAGGGTTGTAGCCTCTCCCCGATGTTATTCAATCTGTATATTGAGCAAGCAGTAAAGGAAACAAAAGAAAAATTCGGAGTAGGTATTAAAATTCATGGAGAAGAAGTAAAAACTTTGAGGTTCGCCGATGACATTGTAATTCTGTCAGAGACAGCAAAGGACTTGGAAGAGCAGTTGAACGGAATGGACAGTCTCTTGAAAGGAGGATATAAGATGAACATCAACAAAAGCAAAACGAGGATAATGGAATGTAGTCAAATTAAATCGGGTGATGCTGAGGGAATTAGATTAGGAAATGAGACACTTAAAGTAGTGAAGGAGTTTTGCTACTTAGGAAGTAAAATAACTGATGATGGTCGAAGTAGAGAGGATATAAAATGTAGACTGGCAATGGCAAGGAAATCGTTTCTGAAGAAGAGAAATTTGTTAACGTCGAGTATAGATTTAAGTGTCAGGAAGTCGTTTCTGAAAATATTTGTATGGAGTGTAGCCATGTATGGAAGTGAAACATGGACGATAACTAGTTTGGACAAGAAGAGAATAGAAGCTTTCGAAATGTGGTGCTACAGAAGAATGCTGAAGATAAGGTGGGTAGATCACGTAACTAATGAGGAGGTATTGAATAGGATTGGGGAGAAGAGAAGTTTGTGGCACAACTTGACTAGAAGAAGGGATCGGTTGGTAGAACATGTTTTGAGGCATCAAGGGATCACAAATTTAGCATTGGAGGGCAGCGTGAAGGGTAAAAATCGTAGAGGAAGACCAAGAGATGAATACACCAAGCATATTCAGAAGGATGTAGGTTGCAGTAGGTACTGGGAGATGAAGAAGCTTGCACAGGATAGAGTAGCATGGAGAGCTGCATCAAACCAGTCTCAGGACTGAAGACCACAACAACAAGACAAATGTCGACGAAAGATAGGAAGTGAAATCCGAAAAGGTAAAAAATATTAATCAAAGAGTTAACGGAAAAGAAATGTAAGATTGTTGTTCATTATTAACAATCGCCCGTGCATCATGAAAAATGGTAATTGTCCTAAACGGTATCTGATTACGGTTTCAGAAATTTCGAGGAGAATATCAATGACGCTAATCGGCTTGAAAATAGTTTTGTGAAGCCAACGACGAGTTTTAGGGCGTAGCGAAGTATTATTACGTGAAAGTTTTGTCTAATATACAGTGACTGTATTTACAAGTGCTGAATAAACTTTCGGAACGTAGAGAGAGCGGCAGGTGTATTACTGCTTCTGATGGATTTACTTTGATATACTCCGTTATATCCACAATGTTTGCACAGCGTGGTACTGTGCAGCTTCCGTTCTTAATACATTCTGTTGTTTAATTGGGCGAAAGAATTTACTTTGTAATATCTCATCTCACACGCAAGAATTTCCACGACAATAAATTCAAGCTGTGCGCTGTTGTTTCCAGTTTAGTGCTGTAATAAAAGCTGGCTCAGTCTTGCTCTGCAATGCAAAGCTGCAGCTCCTTCCGGTAAAGTGTTACACTCACTGGAATCCAAGCACCGACTGAAGACACTCCGTGGCATATCTCTTCGTAGTGGCTTACTTTCGTTGAAATTCATGATTTAGGTAGCTTACTTCAGAGCCGTTAGTAGCCCCTTTCTTGTTAATGTTTCTGATCTGAGATAAAATTTACTCGATGCCTCAAAACTTCTGTGGAGAAGACGTATTGGAGACCCTACCGAAATGCGATTTTCTTTTGGGTCATCGGTCCTAGGACTGATTTGATGCGACCCGCCAGGAATTCCTCTCCCGTGCCAAAATCTTAATCTCAGAGTAACACTTACACCCAGCATCTTCAATAATCTGTTCGATGTATACCAATATCGATCTTCACCCTACAGTTTTTACCCTTCCTCTAGTAACAAGGAAGTTACTGTTTGATGTCTGAACACATGTCCTGTCATCCTGCCCCAACTTCCTATCAGTGTTTTCCACGTATTTTTATTCTTGTCGATTCTGTGGAGAACCTCCTGATATCTTATCTCATTACTCCACCTAATTGTCAGCCTCCTCCGCACGACAGATCTCCTTTTCAGATTCCCCCACAGTCACGATTCAGTACCATACAATACTGTGCTCCAGACGTACATTGTCAGAAATTTCTTCCTCATATTAAGACCAATGTTCGACACTAGCGAATTTCTTTTGAGCAGGAATGTCCTCTATGCCAGCGTTCGGCTGTTTTTACCTCTTCCTTGATTCGTAAGTTATTCGTTACGTTGCTTCGAAGGTAACGGAATTCTCTCTCTTTGTCCACTTCGTGGTCCGCAGTAGATACTAATTTAGCCGTTAATCTCATCTCTGCTATTTTTCATCACTTTTGTCTTTCTTCACTTGAATCTCAATCCATATTCTATTCTCATTAGGCTGTTTACTCACCGAACAGGTCATGTGATTTTTATTCAGTTACACGGACGATAACATTGTCATCACTGAATCTTATTATTGATATCCTCGCAAGCTTAATTATTCTACCACTCCGGAAATTTTGTTTTATTTCCCTCATTGCTTTCTCTATCTATAAACTGAACAGAAGTTGCGAAACACTCCAACCCTGTCTTTATTTAATATGAGCTCTTCGTTCTTGCTCAGCCTTTCTTATTCCCCTACATTCTTGTACATGACGCAAACAACCCGTCTTCCCTTACAGCATACTCCTATTTCTCTCAGATTTTCAATCATCTTGCACAATTTTACGTTGCCGAATGCTTGTCCAAGTCGACTAATTCTATGGATGGGCCTCGATTTTTGCAGAGTCTTACTTCCATTGCCAAGCGCAACCAGAACTGACCCTCTCATTCCTTCAATTTTCTTAACTCAGACTGTTATCTGACACAACCTCCACTTTCTTTCCAGTTCTTCCGTATATTGTTCTTCTTAATAACTTGGATGAATGAGCTGTTAAGCTGTTTTGTGCGACAGTTTTCGCACTTATCTTCTTTTGCTCTCTTCAGGACTGTGTTGATGGTATTTTTCCGAGTCTCTGTTGTTATGTGTCTCACAGATAGTGCACACCCACTCGAATAGTCGTTTGGTTGCCTCTCCTTCCAATGATTTTAGAAGCTCCGAAGGGATATTATTTAGCCTTTCTGCCTTATCTGATAGCAACTCTTCCAATGTTCAGTTAAACTCGGTCTTAATACCATATCCCCTATATCTTCCAAATCGATTCCTCTTTCTTCTTCTGTCATGTCATAGGACAAATCCTTCCCCTGAAAAGCCTTCTATAAACTCTTCCTGCCTATCTGCTCTCTCTTCTGCGTTTAACTTTTCTATGGAAATTTTAATGTTGAAGTCCTTATTTGTAATTTAGACAAAGGTTGTTTTCACTTTTCTTATACTGAAACAGATATTCCGAAAGCCATTTACTTCTCAATTTATTTACACATTTCATGCCACCATTTTGCCTTAGATTCCTAGCACTTCCTATTTATTTCATTCCTAAATGATGTACATTGTTTTAATCCTGTCGTTCCGTGAACAGTTTTGAACTTTCTCCTTTTGCAGGTCATATGGATCATGTTTTCTGTAACGCAACGTTTCTTCGTACTGACGTTCCGCCGGCCGAAGTGGCCGTGCGGTTCTAGGCGCTGCAGTCTTGAACCGCGAGACCGCTATGGTCGCAGGTTCGGATCCTGCCTCGGGCATGGATGTGTGTGATGTCCTTAGGTTAGTTAGGTTTAAATAGTTCTAAGTTCTAGGGGACTGATGACCTCAGAAGTTAAGTCCCATAGTGCTCAGAGCCATTTGAACCATTTTGAACTTACGCTCCAGACTGAGATACTATAAACAATTCAGTAAAAGTATTAGTCTCATCATCACTGAAAAATCAATGCCAACAATATTTCAGGTACGCATGCCGTAGACACAAGCAGAATGTATAAAAAAAAAAAAAAAAAAACGGGAGGGCATTGAAAGATTAAGACACGAAGTACAAAGAGGAGAAAAACTGATCACCACGGAGAAGTTGGGGAAGGAAAAGAAGGCAGAGTTACCAGAGAATATGGGTTCAGTGGCAGGAATAAGAGAGGAGCAAGAGAAACTGAGTTCTCTAATAAATTTCAGCTTAGCAGATACAGACTCACAACACAATTTTCTTTATGAAGGTAGATCAAAGTTAAAGAGAAACGTCAAGCACAATGAGTGTAATGAAATGAAGTAATGAGGGATAATGCTGTAAGTCTGCACTTTCCAGAATGTGTAGAGACGCCGATAATGCATAATTTGTCAGCAGTTCAGCTAAAGCAGAGACGAGATGCCTCAAACTGGCAACCAAAGAAATTCGACAGACAAATACAGGTACACAAAAGGTAACATAGAAAACGGAGGTAAAAAGAAGTAACAATTCAATGAACGACGAAAGAAGGAAGCACATAAAAGTTCTGGAGAGGAAAGGTGTATAACAGTACAAGAGACTCAGAAATTATATCAATAAGAAGAGCAGGAAGCTAAAGCGAAATTGCTACAGGAAAAGTAAGGAAACCTCGAGGAAGAATGGTCATCGGAAGGTTTATTGTAGTTAGTGCATGTAGCATATGATACATACAACTCAACATCCAGAATAATATCATCCATACAATCCCGAAGACAGCAATGATAGAGTGCGTGAATTATCTCACAAATCAGGATTCAGCACAATGCATCCGAGTTGCTGACAAGAATAATATAGAGAATAAATTCAAAGAAAACTGACAGGTTTGATGTAGCCCGCCATGAATTCCTCTTCTGTGCCAACCTCTTTATCTCAGAATAGCAACTGCAACCTACTTCCTCAAAATCGTTCAAATGGCTCTGAGCACTATATGACTTAACATCTGAGGTCATCAGTCCCCTACAACTTAGAACTACTTAAATCTAACTAACCTAAGGACATCACATACACCCACGCCCGAGGCAGGATTCGAACCTGCGACCGTAGCAGTCGCGCGGTGCCAGACTATAGTGCCTAGAACCGCTTCGCCACCGTGGGCGGCCTCGATGTATCCAATCTATATGTTCCTCTACAGTTTTTACCCTTTACAGCTGCCTCTAATAACATCAAAGTTACTCCATGATGTAGCAACAGATGTCCTCCGTCCAGTGTTTTACCATATATTCCTTTCCTCGTCGACTCTCTGGAGATCCTCCTCATTCCTTACCTTATCAGTCCAGCAAATTTTCTGTATTCTTCTGTAGCATCACATCTCAAATGCTTCGATTCCCTTCTTTCCGGATTCCCACATGGACTGTGAGGAACCGGAAAAGATTATGTGTTCCATGGCGAACAATTGGGTTTAAGAAAAAGTAAAAGACCAGTGTGTTATATTTGGCGTAGCACTTAATCAGAGATAAAACACAAGAAAGATTAATATAATATCGTAACATTTGTTGGTATATGTAAACCATTCGACAATGCAAAATGGTGCAATACCTTACAAAATCTCAGAAATAATCGTTAGCCGTATGGAAAGGGGGACAGCATGCAACATGTGCGAGAACCAAAAGGGAACAATAGAAATGAAAGGCTGAAAGAGAAGTGAGAGACGCAGTTTTTCTACCCTGCAGTTCAACACTTACGTCGAAGTCATATCACAAATAAAAGATAGATGGGTTGAAGAATAGAATTAAAATTAAGGTGGAACGAATATCAGTGGTATGATTCGCTGACAACATTGCTCTCCTCATGATAGGACTATTATAGGATCCCTTGGATAGGATGAAAGTCTATTGTACAAAGGGTACGGTCTGAGAGTAAAGCAAAGAGACGTAAGTTATGAGGACAAGTTGAAGTGGGATTAGCGATAAAATTAACATCAAAACTAAGAGCCTTCTGGTAGATGAAGTGAAGGTATTTTTCAACCTCCGAAGCGAAATAAACAATGATGGGCAAAGCAAGGAGTACACAGCGTGTTTCTGCTTTTCCTAGCTATGGGATTTATGCAACCCACAACACCTTCAAATATCACATGCAAAATTTTCATATTCTCTCGCTCGCTGTGCACGTACTATTAGTCCTTTTTGTAGGAAATTTAATTCTGTTAAAATTTTGTACTGGGATAGATTTTCATTAAAGGTAGTACTTTTCGAATTATTCAAGAAAAACGTACAAAAATAAAGATATAACGATTTTTTCTGGAATAACTAGAAAACCGTGGCCTCCAGAGAAAGCGCAAACCAGCACAAAATTTAACTACATCAAATTTCCTACAAAAATATACTATTCATTTCTTCTGTAGGACTAAAATAGTTTGCACGTAGTGAGCGAGAGAATACGAAAATATCACGCCTGGTTTTAGAAGACGCTGTGGGTTGCATAAAACCCATTGGTTGGGGCAGGTAATCACCTAGTATAAGAGACAGAATAGCAGTGACAAAGAGGGCACTCCTTATTAAGATAATTCCAACAGTATCAAACATGGGCCTTAACTTGAGGAAGAGAATTTGTGTCTGGAACACATATTTGTGTGGAAGTGGGTCAGGGTCTCAGAAAAATTGGAAAAGGAGAGAATCGAATCTGTGGTGAGATGTGGTGCTATAGAAAGATGTTCAAAATAAAGTCGTTCTGCGCAGAATCAGCGAGAAGACGAATGTATGGCATACAGCGACTAGAAGAAGTGACAGGATCATGGATGTATTAAGACATCAGAAAATAGATCCCATGGAACTAGAGACCGCCATAGAGCGCAAAAACTGTAGAGGTAGACAGAGATTCGAATACATGAAACAGTTAATGGAATTAGTTTAGTGTAAGTGCTGCTCTGTGATGAAGACATTATCACAGAGAAGAATTCGTGATAGGTCACATAAAACCATTCTCAAGGCTGACGCCAAAACAAGAACGGTAGCTGTTCTTAATTTATACCTTAAACGTGCTGTTTTGTGGATAAATACACCGGTCTTATTTCCATCCTCTCTCCCTCTCTCATTACCATCTGTTATTCTATTATTTCATACTGTAGAGGATGTACCACTGCATGTTTATTAGCTCAACATATCCCCAAGTCAATCAGCCCTCATATAACTCCGATGCTGACAACCTTTGTCAGTGGACGTACAGTGTTGCATGTTGGTTGTTCGCCATCTTACCGATGCAGGGTGTTTCAAAAATACAAAAAATGTATAGATCCAGGAATGGTAATGAACACTGGGCTGCATGGCTGTATCAGACAGTGCTTCCAGAGCGAAGAGAGCCGAGTCATCCGAACTATGGTGCTGTGTATTATTATGTTATGGAGGCAGAATCTGTTGCAACATAAACTCTTGACCGAGAAAGACCACATGATACTAGTATGCCTAACTAGGAAGTGCACATTATATGGAATTTTGAGGAAGAGCCAGGTATCAGTGAAAGACAAGTAGCGGTCCCTGGCATATGGTACATGTCGAAGTTCAGCGTGGAGGATACTTCACGAGCAACTCATGTAGTCGCATCATCGTCAACGTGTGCAGGCCGTTATGCATGCCTAACACCGCCGCTGGAGAAAGTTTGTCGATGGTTTGTTGCCGAAACTGCCAATCCACTGTTTGTCCATTCAGTTTTGTTTACAGAGGAGGCAACATTTGTAAGAGCTGTGATACCAAGTTTCTGCAACGAATACACGTAGGCCAATCGGAAGTCTTGATACTACAGAACAGCCTAGACATCAGCATCAGCTTAAGATTAATGTGTGGTCTGGAAATTCAGGTGACTGTCTGATAGGGCCATAAATTCTCCCAGAACGTCTTACAAATGCTTTTGCATGCGATTTATTCAGAATACCCTCCAAGGCCTACTACAAGATGTGTCCCTGTAAATAAGAAGAAACACGTTATTAAAGCTTGATGGAGCTCCAGCACATCTCAGTCTCAGTGTTCCAAACGCACTGGCTGGTATCTACCATGACCATGGTCAGTCAAAGGAGGATCAGTCCCATGGTTTGAATGTTCTCCCGCCGCCAGGTCTTTGGATTATTGTCTCTCAGGGCGCCCCAAACAATTGGTCTATGCAACAGAACACTCCGATGCAGAAACTATTCATCAATCTGTCATGGAAACATGCCAAACCATTCGAAAACGTCAGGGAGTATTTGAAATGGTTCGACAGCCCACAATTAGACGACTCTATGCATGTTTAGAAGCCAGAGGACATTTAGAGCATTTATTATGAGTTTATATGTTGACGAGCTCCAATCAACGAAACTGTAAGCTTTCATTAATAACTCAGGAAGGAAGGATTTTCGGACACGTTTATATGAACTTTCCTTATTGTTTTGGTGTACGGAACCTATCACCAAAATTTGTAAAATTGTTTTAAAACACAATGTTTTGCAATTTGTTTTTGGTTTATGGGATGTGATAAATATCTGTCTCATTATGTATTGCTGATAACGACTAGTATGGTGAAACTTGTCAATTGTTACAATGATTCATAATAAATGCATCCTATGGAGGTTAAAAGTGTTCTCAATCACTCCATGTGTAGGCTGGTTTCCGACCAAGCAACTTGTTTGGCTCTGAGCACTATTGGACTTAACTTCTGAGGTCATCAGTCCCCTAGAACTTAGAACTACTTAAACCTAACTAACCTAAGGACATCACACACATCCACACCCGAGGCAGGATTGGAACCTGCGACCGTAGTGGTCGCGCGGTTCCAGACTGCAGCGGCTAGAACCGCTTGGCCACTCCGGCCGGCCAAGCAACTTGTAGTCAGATGGCTTAGCTTACCAGAAATATAAAGTCACAAAAGGAATGTGGATCCTTGCATTACTAAAGAACTGTATGCACACCATCTTTAGCTTTGGAATCATTTTTTTGGGGTCCCATTATCAATACACGGACACTGTCTTCAGAGTAAAGAGAAGGGCCAGTAGAGTAACAAGTAGAAAGAGTAACCGAGCTCTGTGTAAATATCTGCCGAAAAATTATTTTTAAAAGCATTATTGGATATATTAGTGATCAAAATATAATCTTTGAAATTAATGATAACGGTCTAGATTGCAAGGCCCGTTTATTAACAAATTGACTGGTTTCGATCATAACATGATCATCTTCAGACCTACGGCCATATTGATGGACAATGGCTGTGCATGGATCAGGAATCGCTAAATGACTAAAGTGCAGCAGTTGAATATCGTCATTGAGCGGTTCCTGCTCCATGCACAGTCATTGTTCACCAGTGTGGCTGTAATTTTGAAGATGGATCATCTGATGATAGAAACCGCTCACCTTTCAATAAACATGGCTTGATATCCAGATTGTTATAACTAATTTCAAAAATCAGTTGAAAAAGCTGTACATTGTAACTGCACCAAGTCAGTCCGTCCACCAGTCTGCTATGCACATCGAGAAGAACATTAGAAATTATCTCAGAAAAAGCAGCAACCGTCATCATGGAGGAAGAGCCACACTAAACTAACACTTACCGAGAGTAGACATAAAACATAAAACAGCATTTTCTACTAGGGAATGAATTTGTACAATAAACTGTCCTAGTAGAAACAAGAAACATTAGAAAAAGTATTTAAGAACTCGGTAAAGATACACTTCTTAAGTAAACAATATTACAAAAACAATCAAATGGCTCCGAGCACTATGCGACTTAACTTCTGAGGTCATGAGTCGCCTAGAACTCAGAACTAATTAAACCTAACCAACCTAAGGACCTCACACACATCAATGCCCGAGGCGCCAAACTGAAAGGCCTAGAACCGCTCGGCCACTCCGGGCCGGCTGTGTGTACTAACTAATACTTGTAATGAAGTAGTAGTGTATGATTGCCTTTGCACATGAATTGTATTCTTATTCTTACCATTCTTTCCCACGCGAATGAAATGCTAGAGACTTTCCTCGCTGAAGATGTGGTGGAGGAAATTCATGTGCAGTTGTCAATGTTTTCTGGCCGCAAGAAAGCCTCAGTCGCTGGCAGTCGCTCGTTGACTGAGGACGTGCAGTGGACGTTCGGCGAGTTTGAGTAAACTGAAAAATGTCGGGGCGAATTAAACAGCGATATTCTATCAAATTCTACCTAAATCTTGGGATATCCAAGAGAAAGCTGTTAGCAAGATTCAGCAGGCTTCCTGGAACGATGCCACGAGCAAAACCGACCGCCTATCGGTGGAAAATGGTTCAAATCGCTCTGAGCACTATGAGACTTAACATCTGAAGTCATCAGTCCCCTTGAACTTAGAACTACTTAAATCTAAGTAACCTGAGGATATCACACACACCCATGCCCCAGGCAGGATTCGAACCTGCGACCGTAGCGGTCTCGCGGTTCCAGACTGAAGCGCCTAGAACCGCTCGGCCACGCCGGCCGGCCCTATCAGTGGACAATTGTCTCGTTCAGCTAGCCGAAACGACAACGTCACTGTGGGTGTGAAAACTATTGTCGTGGAAGAACGTCGTTCCACATAACGAATACTAGCGAACGACACCGGGCAAAGCAAACGACAGAAACTGTGGTGAGCAAAAACTTGGCAGCACCATCATAACCACCAACAAGCCCAATCTGCTCACCATATTCCGACTCTTCAGGTTGGAGGAAGAGTATGTCTATTTTAAACTGATTATTCACTGCTTCTTGGGCAACGGCCTTGCCGCAGTGGATACACTGGTTCCCGTGAGATCACCGAAGTTAAGCGCTGTCGGGCTGGGCCGCACTTGGATGGGTGACCATCCAGCAGCCATGCGCTGTTGACATTTTTCGGGGTGCACTCAGCGTCGTGATGCCAATTGAGGAGCTACTCGACCGAATAGTAGCGGCTCCGGTCAAAGAAAACCATCATAACGGCCGGGAGAGCGGTGTGCTGAACACACACCCCTCCTATCCGCATCCTCAACTGAGGATGATACGGCGGTCGGATGGTCCCGATGGGCCACGTGTGGCCTGAAGGCGGAGTGCTTTGCTATTCACTGCTTCTTAAGTGAAGAATTACGATAAAACTCGTCTCTGTGTTAGTATATGGCTTATGACTCGTAAGTCCTTAATAATGGGCGTAGTGTGCTTTCTCTGCGTCGAGGTAGTATATCAGAAAATAAATCGAGCGCAGTATGGGACCACGTACACCGCAACCGACGTATGTGTGCCATTATTTATCAGTACACAGGGCACGGCTACCCGATATTGCTGTAGAAGCTCCAAGTCGAGCAGCCGAGGAGAGATATCGACGCGAGCGTCGGTCGCAGAGCGGCGCGGGCTGCGTTTACACACCGTTCACCGGCAACTGAAGCTGGGCGGACAATAATAGCGAGGAAAAGAGGTGGGGCAGCTGAGGCGGTAAACGCGCTTTTACTAGCAGCCGGCGCTCGAACAGAGGCCGTTTAAACGAGCCTCTAAAAGCCCCAGGGCTGTTTGTTTTCTGCTGATTAGTGGCTGCCACTGCGCGAACACAACCACTGTGCGGCCGGTCTAGGGAGGAGAGATATCCAAGGGTGGAACAGCATCGCTCACCACGGCGGAAAATAAAACTGTGTGTTTTATTAAAATTGTTCTTCACGGTGTCAACCAGAAGAAAGTTAACATCATCCATTTAAAAACACTGCTCGTTGATCGCCTCCTTGCAGACCTTTCCATGGATTACGTTCTTCGGTTAACACAGCCACACAGAGTGTTCTGCACCATCTACTTGGGGAGGGGGATCATTACAGCTAAACAAGGGAAGATTAAGGGCTGCTGACTTACAACTTTCTTATTTTCCGCGTTTTCCAATCTAAATACTCTGAAGAGCCAAAGAAACTGGTGCACCTGCCTAATATAGTGTAGGGCCACCACGAGTTCGCTGAAATGCCGCAACACGAGGTGACATGGACTCGACTAATGTTTGAAGTAGTGCTAGAGTGAACTGACACCATGAATCCTGCAGGGCAGGCCACACGAGGGGTTGGAGATTTCTTCTGAACAGCACGCTGCCATGCTTCGCAGATATGCCCATAATGTTCATCTCTGAGGCGTCTGGTGGCCAGCGCAAGTGTTTAAACCCAGAAGAGTGTTCCTGGAGCCACTCAGTAGAAATTCTGGACGTGTGGAACGTCGCATTGTCCTGCTGGAATTGTCCAAGTTCGTCGGAATACACAATTGACATGACTGGATGCAGGTGATCAGACAGGATGCTTACGTACGTCTTACCTGTCAGAGTTGAATCTAGACGTATCAGGGGTCCCATATCACTCCAACTGCACGCACCCCACACCATTAGAGAGCCTTCACCAGCTTGAACCGTCGGCTGCAGACATGTAGGGTCCATGGACTCATGAGATTGTCTCCATACCCATATACGTTCATGCGCGCGATACAATTTTAAGGAGACTCGTCCGACCAGGCAACATGTTCTCAGTCTTCAACAGTTGAATTTAGGTGTTGACAGTGTCAGGCAGGGCGTAAAGCTCTGCGTCGTGCAGTCATCAAGGGTACACGAGTGGACTTTAGGATGCGAAAGCCCATGTCGATGATATTTCGTTGAATGGTTCGCAAGCTGACACTTGTTGATGGCCAAGCGTTGAAATCTTCAGCAATTTGTGGAAGTGTTGCACTTCTGTCGGGCTGAACGATTCTCTTCAGTCATCGTTGGTTTCGTTCTTGCAGGATCTTTTTCCGACCACAGCGATTTCGAAGATTTGATGTTTTACCGGATTCCTGATATTTTAGATGCAGTCGTGGAATGATCGTACCGGAAAATCCCCACTCCATCGCTACCTCGGAGATGCTGTGTCCCTTCCAAACTCACTTAATTGTTGATAATCTGCCATTGTAGTAGCAGTAACCGATCTAAGAACTGCGCCAGACACGTGTTGTCTTATATAGGCGTTGCCGACCGCAGCGTCGTATTCTGCCTGTTTACAATTCTTTGTATTTTAATACGCTTGCCTATACGTTTCTTCGGCGCTTCACTGTAGGTGACTAAAATAGCAAGGTTTATATTTGAAAACTGAGGCTACCAGATACAATTACAGTCAGAGTTCATTAGAAAAGCGCTCCAACCATAAGAGCTTCAGATAGTACCTGCACTCGAAAATAATATTAGAATACGTTTTTCACTCTTGTGACCGCCTTTCCTGGAATATCACAAAAAAACTGCTGAAAAATCGTATACCACAACGATTGTCCCTCGTCATCAACATGCGGTTGCTATCCTTAACCACTTGACACCCTTTAAATTCAAGCCTTACTTCTTAAACAAACCTTGTCACCGTCCTTTCTACTATATTACATATTTATCTATTCACTCTACATCTACATCCATACTCTACAAGCCACCTGACGTTGTGTGGCGGAGGGTACCTTGAGTACCTCTATCGGTTCTCCCTTCTATTCCAGTCTCGTATTGTTCGTGGAAAGAAAGATAGTCGGTTTGCCTCTGTGTGAGCTCTAATCTGATTTCATCCTCATGGTCTCTTCGCGAGATATACGTAGGAGTGAGGAATATACTGCTTGACTCCTCGGTGGAGGCATGTTTTCGAAACTTCAACAAAAGCCCGTACCGAGCTACTGAGCGCCTCTCTTGCAGAGTCTTCCACTGGAGTTTATCAGTTGAGAAGCGGTTAAAAAACTCTACATTACAGAACTGTGCAATATCATGGGATACTAGTAAAACAACGCTTTAGACGCTTTACGTAATTAAAGAACACAGGAGAAAAAATGAAGTACTTCGCACATAATTGAGCAACAGCACCTGCACTTCCTTCAGTCCTCGTCAGATCTTCATCACTGTATGAATTGGGGCAGCATGAACAGTGGCACAAGTGATCAATTAACTGTTCTCTTTCGCAGTTAGACTTTGTCAGTCCTTCGGAGTATCCATATTTGAGAAGGGTGACCTAGGATTCACCAACAACTGATCTTCAATGTTCAATGATCTCCACGTGGACCAATCTAAGTGCACACACATCCTGTGGTAGACACTCAACAGATTTCATCTAAATTTGAAACTGATTGTACCCAGCTGTCCAAAACTGTTGTCTGGCAAAGCATGGCGACAAAGGTATTGCTGAAGTTGAACTGAGGAACCGCCTTTTGGATTTCAGCTTAGATCTTGGTGGCTGATGTCCATGGAGTGAGTGTGAATGATTTAGTTCAACTTTTTTATCACTATTCCTCCTCTGATTAAATTTTAATAAGTATTTCAGATTTATATTCACTAATGTTTAATGTAACACAGTTCCTCATCATTTTAAATTACCACCACTAGACTCCAGCAACCCACCTGACTATTCAGAAGCCACGTGTATTCGAATACAAAACTTGGCATTGTCAGCACAACATTACTCAACAAATATTGCTTCTTGCTGCACGGGACGTTGTGCTGATACAACGGTGAAAGGTGAATTGTCTGTGTCTCCGTTCTATTCTCAGTTTGCCTTTGGGACGGCTTGCAGTCGCTGATTTCTGCTTTCTTCCATTATTTTCTGTTGTGGAAAGATTATACTGCAGTATTTTCTGAAGAAGAAAATGTAACGTTTAACTCCGTTACGTATAAATAACAAATGAGCTATTAAAAATGCATAATCTTAGAAGCTAAACAATCCAGAGAGAGGCGAATCTTTTAAATCCTGTTCAAGGGTTAGCCTACTGAAAGAGGAAATGACGAATTATAGGGCCGGTAAAATAAAATCGGCCCTGTAAAATATTTGTTAAGTAGACAAGAAACATGTTACCGTACAAATATTTTAGGGTTCGATAAAAATAAAGTTTGAACCCACATTCAGTTAAGTACCCACTCATTCGTTCCACAAAACATGCTTGCAGATTTCATCAGTTGTGTAATGTGATAGATTTACTGGTTGTAGTCCTTTCCAGATCGCTGGTTCTAAACATCACTTGTGCTGCCAGATTTTTGCAACTATGTGCTATGTAAAAACTGATAAATTTAACAATCTGTTCAAAGCACAATAACGAATACAATAAATAGCCCCAGTGGTCTAGGGATAGTTCAGCGTGTTCGGTCAGAGGGTTAACTGCTCTTTGTAATAAAAAAAAATGATTAAAAGGGGCAACGATGAACCTGAACCGGTGTCGTGGGACGTCCACCCCGAACGAATGCAACGAACCATAACGAACGAAGTGAGATTAAAGAAAAGATGGCGTCTCTGTTTAGTAATGAAACGTCATCGGTCCCGGGCTCGAATCCCGCCACCGCTGAAATTTTAATTAATACTCAGCATTGGCGGTCGAAGGCTTCCGGCATAACTCACCGTCATTCTGCCAACGGCCTTGTCAAAGAGGGCGGAGGAGCGGACGGAGGTTCAGGACACTCTCTTGCCCTTGCGGTGAGAAACTGCCACTAAATACGGAAGAATCATCAGTGATCAACGGCATGAGGTTGCAGAAGGCAATGGAAACCACTGCATTGAAGACACATAACGTGCATCCACAGAACATATGGCCTGTAATTGTAAATGTGTCATGAATATCTTTCCATTGGCAAAAGATTCCGGTATAGTCCCCCATTCGGATCTCTGGGAGGAGATTGCAAGGGGGAGCTGACCGTTAGAAAAAGATTTAATGGCCAACGAAAGGATAACGTTCTACGAGTTGGGGATGGAATGTCAGAAGCTTGAACGTGGGAAGCTAGAAAATCTGAAAATGGAAATGCAGACGCTCGTTTTAGATATAGTAGGGGTCAGTGAAGTGAAATGGAAAAGTGACAACGATTTCTGGTCGGATGAACATAGGGTAATATTAACAGGAGCAGAAGACGGTACAAGAGGAGTGGGATTAGTTATGAAGAGGAAGGTAGGGCGGAGAATGAATTACTGTGAACAGTTCAGTGATAGGATTATTCTTATCAGCATCGACGGCAAGGCAACACCGATAAGTATAGGCTGAAGAGGGATAGATAGAGGTTCAAATGGTTCAAATGGCTCTAAACACTATGGGATTTAACATCGGAGGTCATCAGCCCCTTAGACTTACAACTACTTAAACCTAACTAACCTAATGACATCACACACAGCCATGCCCGAGGCAGGATTCGAACCTGCGAGCGTAGCAACAGCGCGGTTCCGGACTGAAGCGTCTAGAACCGCCCTGCCACAGCGGCCGGCGATGGAGGAAGTATATAAGGACACTGAAAAGATAATACAGTATGTCGAAGGAGATGAAAATATAATAGTCATGATGGACTGAAATGCAGTAGTAGGGGAAGGACTAGAAGAAATGGTTACGGCAAAATATTGACTAGGGAAAAGGAATGAGAAAGCTTAATTGGGTTCGGTAATAAATTTCAGCTAGTAATAGCGAATACTCTGCTCAAGAATCACAATAAGAGGAGGTGTACTTGGAAAAGGTCGGGTGATACGTGAAGATTTCAGTTAGATCACATCATGGTCAGGCAGAGATTACGAGATCAGATCTGGATTGTAAGGCTTAGCCAGGAGCAGATACAGACTAAGATCACAATTTCGTAGTGATGCAGAGTAGGTTGAAGTTTGAGAGATTAATCAGGAAGAATCAATAAGCAAAGAAGTGGGATACGGAAGTACTAAGGAATAACGCTTGAAGATCTCTAAGGCTGCAGACACAGCAATGAGGAAACACTCAGTAGGCAGTACAGTTGAAGAGGAATGGACATTTCTAAAAATGGCAGTCACAGAAGTTGGAAAGAAAAACATAGGTACAAAGAAGCTAACTCTGAAGAAACCATGAGTAACACAAGAAATACTTCAGTTGATCAAAGAAACAAGGAAGCACCAAAATGTTCAGAGAAATTCAGGAATACAGAAATGCAAGTTGTTGAGCAATGAAGTAAACAGGAAGTGCAGGGCAGCTAAAACGAAATGGCTGCACGAAAAATGTGAAGAAACAAATTATTGTCGGAAGGACTGAGTCAGCATATAGGAAAGTCAAAACGATCTTCGGTGAAATTATAAGCATATAGGCAAGGGTGCTAAGATTAAGTGTGCAACGGCAATTCCACTCTTAAAAGCAGAGGAGAGAGCGGATAGGCGGAAAGAGTACACTAGAGGCCTCTATGTGGGAGAAGGGGGGGGGGGGGGAGGGGGCGGGATTGTCTGACGTTAGAGAAGAAGAAACAAGAGTGGGTTTAGAAGAGATAGGCGATCCAGTAGTAGAATCAGAATTTAAAAGAGCTTTGGAGCACTTAAGATCACGTCAGGGTAGGAGGGATAGATAACATTCCATCAGAATTTCTGAAATCTTGGGGGGAGGCGGCAACAGAACGACTATTCACGTTGGTGTGTAGGATGTGTGAGATTGGCGTCATACCGTCTGACTTTCGGAAAATGCTTGTTGAGCATTTTAAAGATATTTTGAAGTGTACATAATGATTTATTTACAGTAAGTGTGCTATGGTGAAATTCAAGAACATATACATCGAGTTGGAAAAGCACATGGACCACGAAAAAACAGATCGCCATCTACTGGAACGTATTGTGAAGCAGACGACATGCTATTGATCAAAATATCTACGTAACGAAAAATATTAGCCATCAGAAGATGGGCGTGGCAGCCTGAAACCAGTTATAACATTAAAATGAAACTTTTGAAAAGTAAGTGCGTCATTCATCAACAATAAATGTTACTTCCCTAAACAATCGTTTAATTGAATCTAAATATTGCACAACGGCTTTCTATCTTATTATGAGATACAGTTTTAGAATTTACCAAATGAGTATGTCTTCGATGTAAATATTGTCCTTTATGGTTTTCACTTCATGGAAGCAAAATATAGGGCTGTGAACTAAACTGATTACATCATTAGACATATGGATTTCTTAAAGAATCCTAAAACTCAATTTCAGAAACGTTGAAGTTATCTATGAAATCAGCAAATAATCAGCAATGTTATGCTTTTGTCACACTTTCTATCTATAAGAAAACGAAGAGTTTACTTGATACAAGTTTTGGTTAAGGTTTGTTGCTAGATGTCGCGATCGACTTTACTTGAATAATCAATAAACAATTACAAAATTAAATCACATGACCAATACTTCAGACTGCCACGAAGCGCCTCCTGAATACAACTGTAAGTGGAGTTGATATTAACATTGTACATAAATGAAGAGTACAGAAGATTAAATTAAAAACTAAGGATATCATATCTGTAGACACAGGGCATAAAGTCTGTAGATATATGCTGCAACTATCTGAATATCAGAGATCGCAATTTAGTACAGTCGCAGTTGTGTATTAGTGTTGGGGATTAGTGGTTTCGGCCATTTAGACCCTTTTCAGATCCCGAATGAGATTTACATTTTGCAGTGGAGTGTGCGCTGATATGAAACTTCCTGCCAGATTAAAACTGTGCGCCGGACTGATACTCGAACTCCGGACCTTGCCTTTTGCGGGCAATTGGTCTAACAACTAAGCTACACAAGTACGACTCACGACCCCTCCTCAGAGCTTTAATTACGGCAGTACCTCGTCTCCTACCTTCCAAATTTCACAGAAGCTCTTCTGCGAAACTTGCACAGCTAGAACTCCTAGAAGGAAGGATATTGCGGAGACATGACTTAGCCACAGCCTGGGGGATGTTTCCAGAATGAGATTTTCACTCTGCAGCGGAGTGTGCGCTGATATGAAACTTCCTGGCAGATTAAAACTGTGTGCCAGACCGAGACTCGATCTCAAACTTGGGTCCCGAGTTCGAGTCTCTGTCCGGCACACAGTTTTAATCTGCCAGGAAGTTTCATTTTCAAATCCTTTAGTTTGCTTACAGTGCAACACGCCAACTTTGTCGCCATGGATAGCTGTCTAAATGTTAAAATACCTTATCTGTAGCAAAATTTGGTGTATTGTTGTTGAATTTTGTAAATAACGTAGGCCTGATTTTTAAAGAGCTTTCAGATGTAAGTAAAGTCTGGAAACCGAAAATAACTTTTAGCACTTTTTCAAAAGCACATTTGGGTTTGTGACTTATTGGGTCATTTCAGTTTATTTTTCCTCATTGTCTTGAGCACCACCTGCATAGGTTATTCGTAAAAGTACTGTATTAATAGAACACTTGGAGATAATTTGAATGCAAGTCAAAAATATTGCAAATATTTGAAGAAAAATTCAAATAGTTTGTATAACACTGTTTCTGAGAAAATTTATCATAATCTTTGTAATCTACTTCAGACATGGAACACACAAAAGTTTTTATGTATCACATTTATCACAGTATTGTCATGAAACAGTACTGAGAACTACGACAGTCGAGTAAAAACTGCTTTATGGTTGTGTAATGTTTCGCATTACATATTTATTAATGAGTGTAGCGATAAATTTCCATCCATTGATTCTGTAATGCTTCGCCATAGAACTGGTAGAAAGTTGTCTAGGAATTACCCGTTTCGCAGGTCTTTTTGATCATTTAAAACTCTGTCTCACTGACCTTTTAGATATATGTAAATTTCAATTTCTTCCATTACATCCATGATTTTTTCTTTTTGTAACTTATGAATATTTGAAGTGATACATCTATATTAGGTATTTTGTTGTTGTCTTTTAAATGTGCAGCAAATGTGGATGGGTTGTTGTCGCTTATTGTCGTGTGTTTTTTAGAACGTGTAATAACTTTTCTTCCCGATTGTCCACTATAAAGTGCTGGGCATTCTTTACAGTTAATTTGGTGGATTCCTGACTGCGAGAACGGTTCTGGTTTAAGTGGTATGTGTCTCGACAATCGATGTAGATTGTTAGACGTTCTGTAACTGGTGTATAATTTTGTATCCTTGAAACATCGAGGAATTTTGTCGGAAACAGTACCTAGATGTGGCCATACAAGAACTTTATTTTTCTGCGTTTCGATTTTGTCTCTAGTTAAAGTTACTTCATCAATGGGACTGGCATAAGTTTGATTGGTTTTCTTTTTGAATAACGTGTGTACTAGCTACATTTCGGAAAACATCTAGTTCTATCTCAATTTTTTATTTTTTCAGTGGTAAGTTGTTTAGTCTATGTAACACAGAAAGAAAATATGCGAGCCCGGTGAAATGACTGGTTGTGGATAATTATGTATGTTGTCGTTGGTTTACGAAAAATACGGAATACGTGTTCAGATTTTTCGTTTGAAGCCATAAAGTTTATACACTTATTTTTTCCTCATTCCATAGCGAAATTAATTTTTGGATGCAAACTGTTGAATAAATAAACGATTTTTTTAGCTGTTTGAGTGAACCTGTTAAAATGTTATAATGAATCGAACACCACCTATGCAACATAAGTTACAGAAAGGAAAAATCATGGATGTAATGGAAGAAATTGAAATTTACATACATCTAAGAGATCAGTCAGACAGAGTTTTAAATGAGCAAAAACACCTGCGAAACGGAAAATTCCTAGACAACTTTCTACCAGTTTTACGGTGAAGCATTACAGAAGCATAGACTATAAAATTATCGCTACACTCACTAATAAATATGACTGTAATGCGAGACATCTCGCAAGCGTAAAGCAGCTTTTACTCGATTCTCGTAGTTCTCAGTACTGTTTCATTAGAATACTGTGATAAATATGATATATAAGACGATATATAGGACGTGCTCCTACAATAACAGAAGATAAATGTTTTCTCTCTGTTTTTACTGCGTGTGTATCTGTCACAATTGTTTTAGATTACTGTTGGTTTCCAGGCTGTGGCTAAGCCATGTCTCCGCAATATCCTTTCTTTCAGGAGTGCTAGTTCTGCATGTTTCGCAGGAGAGCTTCTGTAAAGTTTGGAAGGTAGGAGACGAGGTACTGGCAGAAGTAAAGCTGTGAGTACCGGACGTGAGTCGTGCTTCGGTAGCTCAGTTGGTAGAGCACTTGTCCGCGAAAGGCAAAGGTCTCGAGTTCGAGTCTCGGTCGGGCACACAGTTTTAATCTGCCAGGAAGTTTCATACTGTTGGTTTGTTCACTGTGTTGCAGTTTTCCGCTTTCCTCCTTTCCATGAGCTTCCTTTAAAATGTTCTAACTGATTTCCATCCGAGACAGCTCCCCTCATTGCTAAGACCTTTGTTGCTATGCGCACCGGGAAATTTTATGTCTAGGTGTCTTACATTACCACAATGGTCTTATTTATTGTAAAAACATTCTGTGTGAAAAGAAGCAAGTTCTACCAAGGTGGCCACTTGAATTATACTTAACTTTTTGAATTAACTGTGTCTGAAAAATTTAAAATAGTTGTAGAAACTGTTAGAAGAGTCAACAACTTTTTCAAAAACTATAATGTATAAAGTAAATTGCAATATTTAAGGGGCTCCGGAAAGGCTCAAAATCATGAAAAGTTCAATTTTTACTTTTTTGCGTCTTCTGAATCTGCAGACTATTGCCTTTTAATAGATATATAATTTATTCAATTCCGAAGACTACAACTATTTTTAAATTTTTTTTGAAATGTGTTCTACATGGGCGTGACCCACTGTGGCGCTGTTAAACTGCTGTCAAATGGTGTTATTATGCAATATTATGCAATAATGGAGGTGATAAAACCTATTTTCAGAGACTTAGCAGCACCTGAACTGTTGAAAAAATGTATTCACGGAAAAACTCAAAACCCCAATGAAAGTGTAAATAGTGTTATATGGTCGAGAATCCCCAAGACTGTATTTGTTGGAATAGAAACACTTCACTTTGGTGTGTATGATGCTGTTGCGACTTTCAATGATGGCAACATTGTAAGGTGCAAGGTATTTAGAAATATGGGAATGAAGATAGGTTCTAACATGGTACGAGCGATGCTTGCTTTAGACAAGGAACGCCTTCGGGCTGCAGACAGGGCTGTAAAGAGTCTAGAAATACCAGCAAGAGTAAACAGGAGGAGGAACAAGAGGAAGCTGGAGGAGGAGTTTGCAGAGGATGAAGATAATCCATCCTATGGACCTGGAATGCACTAAAAAGTTAATCCAATCTTTGTCGCTCGATTCCCAAAACTTTTATTTTCTCATACTAATTACATGTTTTCTAAGGATCTTCCAAACATATTTGTTTCAAACTTTCAGTAAATGTTACACAGTACCTTCTGCATAATTTAACACAGCCTTTTTTCCAAAAAAACTGTATATTTTTGAATATATAAATAAAAAATTGCAAAAAAATGTTGTGAATTTTCATTACAATTGAAAAAAATCATCTTTAATAACTGAACTAAAATTTTGTAAAATCCCTGTGTTAAGTTGTAGCCCATATTCCAATAAATAATCTGTAAAAAGTTCAACTTCCTACCTCAAATACTTTGTGAGGAAAGATGTAATTTATAAGCGTTATTTTAACATTGCAAGTATAGGGCGTTCCGGAGCCCCTTAAAAATGTGAGCACAAAGTACCGCCCCTCTGCCAGCCCGGTGGTACTGCTAGGGCTAATGTAGAGCGAGCCATAAATGAAGGGCTTATTTCAGTAGTGGTACAGGTCCATTACCTCCACTTTTCTGCCTATAATGCCTCTGAACTTAATGATCCAAACAAACAGAAAGAAAGGTTTATCTCTAGCAGGAAGCCATGTGTTTGAATATTTCTGGTATCTCAACTGCAGATTTTTCAGTGCTCATTTAACTTTAGGACTCTATATCTCAAAATGAACAAAAATTGACTTGTACCACTATTGAAATAAGCCCTTCAGATTTACACTTAAATTAGCTGAGTTCTGTGAAAGTTTCTGACGAATTTGAACTGCTAGCTAAACCGTAATTGGAGCCTCTATTCATGCAGTATCGTTGTTTTAGATGATTACATAACAGACTTCGCTTCACTGCATATTGAAAGATATACTGTGAAAGAAATTTTCACATTTGCTTATTTTTTATGCGAAGATCTAACGCAAGAAACATTAAGAACGTGCTTTCCCTTCTTCGCGTTGTTCAAAATTTGTGGATATCTACGGGCAGACACAGTATTCTCCACTGACCTCACAAATCGAACAGGGAAATCTCCGACTGCGTCGTCTGGAGGCTAAGTGTTTGACCCGGACCATGGTAAATCTTGTGGTATCTGATGCAGGTGGTACTATCTGCTGGAAGGCAGCGAAACGCCGTTCCGATCTCGTGGAGATTTAGCATCGTCGGAGCAGCAACGTTTGTCCAGAAATACGACGGCGGTGCCGTTACTGCGGTACTAAAGGCAGAACGTTAGAAACGGTGGGACGTGCCGTCCTGCCACAACAGTCGCGGGGGAAACTTCCAGATGGCCCGAGAAAAAAATATTTCGCAAACGGGTCGTGATATACTCTACGAGAGAGCGAGAGAGAGAGAGAGCGGGAGAGAGAGAGAGAGAGAGAGAGAGAGAGAGAATATACACCACGAAGGAATTAGCCGAATGGGACAGAAATCGGTAGATAGGACGTATATAGGCCGACCGCAGTGGCCGTGCGGTTCTGGGCGCTACAGTCTGGAGCCGAGCGACCGCTACGGTCGCAGGTTCGAATCCTGCCTCGGGCATGGATGTGTGTGATGTCCTTAGGTGATGTCCTTAGGTTAGTTAGGTTTAATTAGTTCTAAGTTCTAGGAGACTGATGTCCTGAGAAGTTAAGTCGCATAGTGCTCAGAGCCATTTGAACCATTTTTGACGTACATATTCAAACAAACAAATTATTACGGTTTCAGGAAAATTGGATGATCTATTAAAGAGGATGAGCCTCTGAAACTAAGCAAATCAATAACGAGTTGGTCCACCTCTGGCCTTTATGCAAACAGTTATTTGGCTTGGCATTGATTGACAGAGTTGTTGGATGTCCTTCTGAGAGACATACCGCCAAATTCTGAGCAACTGGCGCATTAGATAATCAAACTCCCAAGCTGGTATGAGGGCCCTGGTGATAATGTTGCAAGATTTCTTAATTGGGGAGCGATCCGGAGACGTTGCTGGCCAAGGTAAGGTTTATCAGCCACCAAGCCGTAGAAACTCTCGCCGTGTGCGGACGGACATTATCTTGCTGAAATGTAAGTCCAGGATGGCTTGCCATGAATGGAAACAAAACGGGGCGTAGAATATCGTCGACGTACCGCTATGCTGTAAGGGTGCTGCCGATGACAACCGAAGAGGTCCTCCTATGAAATGTTATGGCATCCTGATTGTCGTGCCGTATTTCGAGTGACAGTGAGATCCATATTTTACTGCCATCGGGTGAATCATCAGACACATCCTCGGCATGGAATCTCATTGACTGAAGCAGAATTGCCTTCAGTATGAGTGCAAATACAAACTGAGCCCCAGTGTCTATCGACCAGGAGTGATAATGGTCTGGAGTGCCGTTTCATTCCATGGAAGGACCACTTTGGTTGTCATTCGTGGTAGGTCGACGATATTTTAGCGTTGTTTGTTCAAGGGAAGGCCTCCTGGGCTTACGTTTCAGCAAGAGAGTGGCTCCTCGCAGACTACGAGAATTTCTAGTACTTGCAATCCTGTTTGCCAAGCTCCATCTTGGCCAATGGGGTCGCCATATCTCTCCCCAGTTACGAACGTTTGGAGCATTATGGACAGGGCTCTCTTATCAGCTCGGGATTTTGATGATCTAACGCTCCAGTTGGACATAATTTGACACGATATCAATCACGAAGGCATCGAACAATTCTGTTAACGAGTGCCAAGCCATATTACTGCTGGCGCAAGGGTCAGTATTGGACGAAGGCTTCATTGACTTGCTCAGATTGTGACGCTCATCCTTTTGAATAAATCGTACAATTTTCCCGAAATTATAATCAGTGTTGGCATATGTACGTCGCGTCTATCTACACTCCTGGAAATTGAAATAAGAACACTGTGAATTAATTGTCCCAGGAAGGGGAAACTTTATTGACACATTCCTGGGGTCAGATACATCACATGATCACACTGACAGAACCACAGGCACATAGACACAGGCAACAGAGCATGCACAATGTCGGCACTAGTACAGTGTATATCCACCTTTCGCAGCAATGCAGGCTGCTATTCTCCCATGGAGACGATCGTAGAGATGCTGGATGTAGTCCTGTGGAACGGCTTGCCATGCCATTTCCACCTGGCGCCTCAGTTGGACCAGCGTTCGTGCTGGACGTGCAGACCGCGTGAGACGACGCTTCATCCAGTCCCAAACATGCTCAATGGGGGACAGATCCGGAGATCTTGCTGGCCAGGGCAGTTGACTTACACCTTCTAGGGCACGTTGGGTGGCACGGGATACATGCGGACGTGCATTGTCCTGTTGGAACAGCAAGTTTCCTTGCCGGTCTAGGAATGGTAGAACGATGGGTTCGATGACGGTTTGGATGTACCGTGCACTATTCAGTGTCCCCTCGACGATCACCAGTGGTGTACGGCCAGTGTAGGAGATCGCTCCCCACACCATGATGCCGGGTGTTGGCCCTGTGTGCCTCGGTCGTATGCAGTCCTGATTGTGGCGCTCACCTGCACGGCGCCAAACACGCATACGACCATCATTGGCACCAAGGCAGAAGCGACTCTCATCGCTGAAGACGACACGTCTCCATTCGTCCCTCCATTCACGCCTGTCGCGACACCACTGGAGGCAAGCTGCACGATGTTGGGGCGTGAGCGGAAGACGGCCTAACGGTGTGCGGGACCGTAGCCCAGCTTCATGGAGACGGTTGCGAATGGTCCTCGCCGATACCCCAGGAGCAACAGTGTCCCTAATTTGCTGGGAAGTGGCGGTGCGGTCCCCTACGGCACTGCGTAGGATCCTACGGTCTTGGCGTGCATCCGTGCGTCGCTGCGGTCCGGTCCCAGGTCGACGGGCACGTGCACCTTCCGCCGACCACTGGCGACAACATCGATGTACTGTGGAGACCTCACGCCCCACGTGTTGAGCAATTCGGCGGTACGTCCACCCGGCCTCCCGCATGCCCACTATACGCCCTCGCTCAAAGTCCGTCAACTGCACATACGGTTCACGTCCACGCTGTCGCGGCATGCTACCAGTGTTAAAGACTGCGATGGAGCTCCGTATGCCACGGCAAACTGGCTGACACTGACGGCGGCGGTGCACAAATGCTGCGCAGCTAGCGCCATTCGACGGCCAACACCGCGGTTCCTGGTGTGTCCGCTGTGCCGTGCGTGTGAGCATTGCTTGTACAGCCCTCTCGCAGTGTCCGGAGCAAGTATGGTGGGTCTGACACACCGGTGTCAATGTGTTCTTTTTTCCATTTCCAGGAGTGTATTTCCACCCCTTTCGGATAATTCCTTTGTGGTGCTGATTTTTTTGTCTTAGTGCTGTTTTTATTTTTAATTTTTTAATTTTGAAGCTGTCTAGTGCAAAAGGGGCGGAATTAGTGTCATATGGTTACCAACTGCACTTCTTCGTAGTTATACTAATATATTATTTCTGATGAATGAATACGCTCTTAATGGCCTTAGGCTATAACTGAGATGATGAGTGTGAGGACTAGGAAGACTGCCTGAAACGATGCTACTCCACAATAACACCCGCTCGCATTCCTCAAAACTGATAAAAAACATTTTACAGTACGTTGATGTGTAAGTTATTCCGCTCCCACCCTATTCACCTGATCTTGCGCCCTCAGATTTTCACCTTTCCAGTTCTCTATCAAACGACCTTCAAGGAACTTCCTTTCCGAATGAGAAAGCTTGATGAGCTCTTCGACTCAAAATCACGTGATTTCTACAGTCGTGGAATAGAAAAGTTACCCCAACACTGGTAGTCAGTTGTAGATAGTGAAGGTGGGTACTGTTAATGTTACTGATGACTAAAATCCCTGCTATCTTTATCTGTTGTGTTTATTAAACGCATGGAAGAACACTGCGAACTTATGCACTAGCTCAATAGTTCTGTCTCCATCTATGGCGTTCCAGAGCGAAGAGTATGGTCTTTTTCAAGTGACGACTTACGTTTTGTTTGGTGAAATAAGAAATTCAGATGTATCTGAGCACTATGGGACTTAACTTCTGAGGTCATCAGTCCGCTAGAACTTAGAACTACTTGAACCTAACTAACCTAAGGACATCACACACATGCATGCCTGAGGCAGGATTCGAACCTGCAACCGTAGCGGTCGCGCGGTTCCAGACTGTAGCGCCTAGAACCGCTCGGCCACCCCGGTCGGATTGAAATAACATTCGCGAATCTTTTGATGTGACACTGCACTGTGTATGTCGTATAACTTGAAATCCTGCCCGTCTTTTCTGACTTTAACCATGAATTTCATAATAGAATAGGTTTCATGCTCTGAAATGTTGTGTGTGACCGTGAAATACGACTAATGTATAACTAAACACAATCAGACTAAGACGATTAAGGCTTTTTCAATTTGTAACGGAGTAAAATAAGGGGGCGGAAGGAGTTACACAGTGTTAACCAACAAGAAACTGGGCCGCGCGGTCACGGATGCCTTGCTACTGTTCGAGCGGCTCCCACCTGCGGAAGTTCGAGTCCTCCCTCGGGCATGGGTGTGTGTGTTCTCCATAGCGTAAGTCAGTTTAAGTTAGATCAAGTAGTGTGTAAGCCTAGGGACCGATGACCTCAGCAGTTTGGTCCCATACGAACTTACCACAAATTTCCGAAAAACAAAAAGTTGAAATTAAAATCTTCACTGTAGCCATCATGCTTCTATTAACTGTATACCTAAACAAATAATAACTTACGGACACAGCTGTGCACTGCAAATGTTTTTTCCATATGTGCTTTACGTCCCACAATAATATGAAAACATCAGAGATCATGTGGTAGTAGAAATTATCTCCATCACTCCGTTTCCGTTGCCACGTGTCTGGAAATTCCACAACACAGAATTTTCTGTATAGCTGAAATTCTTATTTAGTGTATTTGTAATCAATGGTTAAGGCAGGCTATTTCACCTAGCTGCGTATAGAGTTAAAATAATTGGGGTACTTTTCGACGGTGTCCTTGACTTGTGTAGGTGGTACGGAACAAGTGAAAAGGTCCATTAAACAGTGACCAGGGAGGAGAATAAAAAATTCGAAACATCTCAACTATACTGAACATACTATGACGACCAGTATTCATGTAAAGAATAACGTACTTCATGAGATTATTATAGTTAGTGAGGGTTCCTACCTTTTTCCGCACGGGAGTTTGTCTTTGTGCTTTCACATTCCAACCCGATATAATTGACAAAAGAAAATCACAGCATATTATTATCATGTCCTCAAACATTGTCTTAAGAGTTGGAACATTGGATGCCTAACCTAGAAGTGGGTGTAAAGTTATTTATGAAGACCGATTTTCAGTTAACACAGCACTCTTACCTTTCATTGTGGAAAATTAATCTTTACGTAAACTGCACTAGCAAAAACTTGCATTAACTTTCGCTCGAGCCTGACGAAGTAATATTTCAGAATTAAAATAACTTTTAATTTATTTTGACCCAAACAGAGAAATATTTAATATGCATACCAGAGATAATTTTTGGTAGCAGTAAAATATATCTACAATGTCAGAATAATAATTTCTGTTTTCTCGATATTTTTACTTTACGTAAAACATATATTTGAATTGCAATTTCCATTATTAAATGTAAGAAGAAACGTTAGTAATAATAATAATAATAATAATAATAATAGGTATTATTTCTGCATTCACAATGTTTGTTCATTGAAGTACTTTCTCAATTTGCAATAATAAAATCAGATAGGGTCTCGGTTATTGTGCAAAGAATTTCGTGAAAGAGGCGACCTAGCCACTTTAACGTTGTTGGACCGCTGTACCAGTAGCTTTTTAACATTTCATACTGCTAAGGGCTGTCTCCGGCTCAGTGATCGTAGAGGAAAAAGAGAATTCTCTGTTAGTTTATGGAGATTTCTTGACCTCACTGCGATTTTTCTTTAGGTTCAGAAAATTTGCTTTATCTGCTGAGACCTTGGAAATCTTCATTACGTGACTGACGATTGTGTCCCGTGGTGTCGTGAAAGAGATCTTCCCACAAATCGGTGTCCAAGTTTTCTACTGGAATGTGTGAAGCCAACGCCTTCGTTCGTTAAAGGAACTCATCAAATTAGTAGCTGCTTCATGTGGAGACATGTAAGGCGCTGGGAGAAAGATAGGTGACTATCATAACTCTTGAGAATAAGCGGCATATAAGGTATTTTGCGCCTTTCAGACTATGTACAACATCAACTTCAACTGTTACTGTTTACAGAAATATTCCTACTTCATTGTCACAGTTTACTTTTATTACCTTGACTCGTTTGTTATCGTAGGCAAACCAAAACAAACATTTCTGACACAGAGTAAAAAATCTGTCGTTTTCACCGGCTCTTTCGGCTCTGAAGTTTCTACAGAAGCAAAGACAGCCGTAGTGTCTGTTCAGCTCGAGGTGGGTGGATGTGGTCAGGCTTCAACGACAGCACTCACAAAAAAACCTCTGCGTAAAGACTTACTAGAGCTACCTTATATAGCAGAGCTTTGCCTCCTAAATACTAAGACTCCATCACGACATTCCGTAACTCAAAGGTGTTTGTTTTGTCATCTATAATGCTTCGTTATTGTTATCTTCCCTCTCAATGAGTAGACAAATGTTTAATTTACTAACACTTTTGGAGATACAAACATCGGTCGCACTATTCATCCCTTGTTTTTTGATCAAGTTATATCGTTTCATTGTAATTGTCAACAACAGATGTGACAAAAAACGCTATATATAGTCCGAAAATCAACAGCACATAAGTGAATTTTATCCATAGTGGACGCTGTTGAACTCCGTGACTGTTCCTTTATAGAGTGTAGAAAAATTTACGCTACCAGTTGCAGTAAAAGAGTATTTATTCATCACACGACAGGTTTCGGGCTAGTGTCCACCCTCAGCTGTTTACACATAAACACCTGCGGATGGGCACAAGCCCGAAATCGGTCATGTGATGGATAAATATCTTTTATTGTGAGTGGTAGCGGAAATTTTTATACATCCTAAACAGCGCCTAGTCTAAAATAGTGTCCCGCATTGAGAACAATCTTGGACTACGTTTAACGTTTGTCACATAGAACTTGCGCGACCTTCGCCATTTGATCCAAACAGTGCCAACACTCCATCCCTCAAAACCTGAAGAACGTGAGCTTTTTCTTCACACTGCCAGGAATATTCAATAAGCTCAAACTCACCCTCATCATTAAACTCGTAGCCCGGCGGAAAAAATCACATTATAAACCTACATAATGTAAAAACAGACGTGACTGTTGAATCTTTCCTGGGATCAGTCCAACAGCTTCAGAGATCTTAACTTTCCTCGTTTTAATAGCTCTCTGATCCATCTTCACAATGACAGTAAAAATATCTCCAACAAGCCGCCTCCTTGTGCTACCTTTTGATATTTACCAAACTCATTACAGGATGTCTTACCATATTGATTGTTTCATATGGTATTAATTAAAAATAATGGAAAGAAATGGTGGCTATGCTGGTGGTTTGGAAATACCTACTAGCAATTGATATTAGAAAAATTATCCACGTACTAATCTTACTGCCTTCTAGGAAACAGTTTACGATTCTCAGGTGCGGCGGAACGTAACCGAATTCTACTATTCATTAAACCCAACAAACCTCCTATTCTTATCGATGTATGGCTCCATAAAGTGTTTACAGCAATATCTCTTGATCTAATCTAGCCAATACATTAATAAAAGATTAAATCCGAACCAGCGCTTATTTACCGTGTCTTCCCTCGCAGTTTCGGTGTGGGTAACAATCTATTATGACTTTCTTTGCACGCTTCGTCGTTCCTTAATCGATATAGGATAATGGTTCTGAGCACTATAGGACTTAACATCTGAGGTCATCAGTCCCTTAGAACTTAGAACTACTTAAACCTGACTAACTTAAGGACATCACATACAGCCATGCCCGAAGCAGGATTCGAACCTGCGGCCGTAGCGATCGCGCGGTTCCAGACTGTAACGCGTAGAACCGCTCGGCCACCCCGGCCGGCCAATCGATATAGGAGCGCGGAACTGATTCCGTACATGAATAGAGACTTCATATATTACACTCCTGGAAATGGAAAAAAGAACACATTGACACCGGTGTGTCAGACCCACCATACTTGCTCCGGACACTGCGAGATGGCTATACAAGCAATGATCACACGCACGGCACAGCGGACACACCAGGACCCGCGGTGTTGGCCGTCGAATGGCGCTAGCTGCGCAGCATTTGTGCACCGCCGCCGTCAGTGTCAGCCAGTTTGCCGTGGCATACGGAGCTCCATCGCAGTCTTTAACACTGGTAGCATGCCGCGACAGCGTGGACGTGAACCGTATGTGCAGTTGACGGACTTTGAGCGAGGGCGTATAGTGGGCATGCGGGAGGCCGGGTGGACGTACCGCCGAATTGCTCAACACGTGGGGCGTGAGGTCTCCACAGTACATCGATGTTGTCGCCAGTGGTCGGCGGAAGGTGCACGTGCCCGTCGACCTGGGACCGGACCGCAGCGACGCACGGATGCACGCCAAGACCGTAGGATCCTACGCAGTGCCGTAGGGGACCGCACCGCCACTTCCCAGCAAATTAGGGACACTGTTGCTCCTGGGGTATCGGCGAGGACCATTCGCAACCGTCTCCATGAAGCTGGGCTACGGTCCCGCACACCGTTAGGCCGTCTTCCGCTCACGCCCCAACATCGTGCAGCCCGCCTCCAGTGGTGTCGCGACAGGCGTGAATGGAGGGACGAATGGAGACGTGTCGTCTTCAGCGATGAGAGTCGCTTCTGCCTTGGTGCCAATGATGGTCGTATGCGTGTTTGGCGCCGTGCAGGTGAGCGCCACAATCAGGACTGCGTACGACCGAGGCACACAGGGCCAACACCCGGCATCATGGTGTGGGGAGCGATCTCCTACACTGGCCGTACACCACTGGTGATCGTCGAGGGGACACTGAATAGTGCACGGTACATCCAAACCGTCATCGAACCCATCGTTCTATCATTCCTAGACCGGAATGGGAACTTGCTGTTCCAACAGGACAATGCACGTCCGCATGTATCCCGTGCCACCCAACGTGCTCTAGAAGGTGTAAGTCAACTACCCTGGCCAGCAAGATCTCCGGATCTGTCCCCCATTGAGCATGTTTGGGACTGGATGAAGCGTCGTCTCACGCGGTCTGCACGTCCAGCACGAACGCTGGTCCAACTGAGGCGCCAGGTGGAAATGGCATGGCAAGCCGTTCCACAGGACTACATCCAGCATCTCTACGATCGTCTCCATGGGAGAATAGCAGCCTGCATTGCTGCGAAAGGTGGATATACACTGTACTAGTGCCGACATTGTGCATGCTCTGTTGCCTGTGTCTATGTGCCTGTGGTTCTGTCAGTGTGATCATGTGATGTATCTGACCCCAGGAATGTGTCAATAAAGTTTCCCCTTCCTGGGACAATGAATTCACGGTGTTCTTATTTCAATTTCCAGGAGTGTATTTTATTCCACATCTAATATGAAATAGCAAAAATAATACGTAACTTTCTTGCTGAAGTTGCAGCGTCACTTGCTAGCAGTAGATCTGAATGTAGAAGTACATACAGACAGGAAAGATTTATGTATCTTTCACTCTTCAATGCAATACCTATTCAGAAGATGTCAGGCTTTGGCCGTTATGAAAGTCTGTAAATGTTATTTAACTGGGAAAAACACCAAATGGGGCCAGCGCATGAATGTTTGAACTTAAGAACACCTGTCGCCGTAGCTCCGGAGAGGGGATGCTTGCATCTCATTGGCAGCGGCGTAACCATCCGTGACAGCGCCCTCGTACCCCAGTGGAGGCTGTAATTTAATAACAAATCAGCCGTGACGTTCTATGGCATCCCATCCTTACTTTCAAACTCCAAAGTTGAGCACTTACCGTTAATATGTCAGCCTCGATTCAGTCTCTCTACCCACTCTGCCAACTTGTATATTGAGCCGTGGCGCTCGTTACTGGCGCGCCAATCTCTTGGATGTCCAGTATCGATCCTTCGATGTTTCTTATCTTTGCTTGCCTTGTTCTTTTCCGAATTCGCGGGGCGAGTGGCAGTTGACGTTGGCTCGGGCGACCTGCTGAGACGTCGCGAGGTACGAGGTGCGAAGCAACCACGTATATGTGGAGTTGGTTGTACGCGGTCTGCTGGTTCAGAATGGAGGATATGTGGTGGCTGCCTCCTGGCTGCTCTCCTCATTTTGCTCGCCGTACCTTGCGACCGCCTAGCTTGGGTTGCTGCCTGGTGTATCCTACAGGCCGGCCGGAGTTCAAAATGGTTCAAATGGCTCTGAGCACTATGGGACTTAACATCGGTGGTCATCAGTCCCCTAGAACTTAGAACTACTTAAACCTAACTAACCTAAGGACAGCACACAACACCCAGTCATCACGAGGCAGAGAAAATCCCCGACCCCGCCGGGAATCGAACCCAGGAACCCGGGCGCGGGAAGCGAGAACGCTAGCGCACGACCACGAGCTGCGGACCGGCCGAAGTGGCCGTGCGGTTTTAGGCTCTACAGTCTGCAGCCGAGCGACCGCTACGGTCGCAGGATAGAATCCTGCCTCGGGCATTGATGTGTGTGATGTCCTTAGATTGGTTAGGTTTAATTAGTTCTAGGTTTTAGGCGACTGATGACCTCAGAAGTTAAGTCGCATACTGCTCAGAGCCATTTGAACAATTTTTTGTATCCTACACGTGCCATACCGGACGTCCAGCAGAAGTTAAGCAGCCTTGTGTTTCTTTTAAAGAAAGGGAGCATATGTATACGACTTTTTGTAACCAATTCTGGTGGCCCCTCAAAAATGGCCTTAGCGTTTACACTGCTTTTGGGGAGAGCTAATTCTTTTGGGGGTTTATTTGAATTTTCTCTTTGGGGTTCCTTCCTTGTGCTTGGTTAAATGTTTACTTGTATAGCGGGAAGTGACTCCTGGTTAAAACTCGGAGAAGGGCTTTGATGTTACTGCCGCCTCCGGCATTCGTCTTTTCAATTAAGTGTGGACATCCCTTCGAGCGACCTGGTGTCACTCCTCGTTAATTAATGCTGGTTTATGTGTACTTAATTTTGAATTGGACATTTGAATTAATATTTTGGAGCGCAGTATAGCACTAAGGCAACCTCATTGTATACCACCTTGTGCTCCGGTCTAGTACCTTAATTTTCAGTGCCACGAGTTAGCCCCACTATCGGTTTTACTGATGTGCTCCTTTCAAAATCTTGTCTTGTATGAGTTTGCGCCATGTGTGTCTGGGAAAACAGAGATGAGTTTTAGTGTGATTTCAGTGCTAGTCAGTTAATGGAATCTTCATTCTGGTTTGGCTTCCACTGAAGAGTCTGAGTAGAGCGTAGTGTGTTTGATTTTTTATTCATTTAATTACTGTAAGTTTGTTTATTTAATTGGGAGCAAGACATTTAAAGACTGTTGGTATTAATTCCCCTAGTTGCTGGGTGTTGTTAATTCGTTCCAAATGGCCTACTACTTATTCAGTGGCAAGGTTGTTGATTAGTTGGTTACTGTGAGTACAAATTCACGCTATTTATTGTCGCCGAAATTGTTAAAGTGTCTGTGTTGTAATTCAATCACTAGCTACTTGTTTGAGCTAAATTGATATTAACCTTACATTGCCTCCTTAAAATTTCTTGCCAGCACAAACCCTTAAGAGAACTAAGTTTTGTCACTGCTTATGTTAACGTTTACTGGGAGCAATATTTCATGTAGTTAAATTTTGTCTTAAAATGTGTATTTCTCTGATGTAATAAACGAGTGATAAAAGAAAAAAGCAAACGCGCCTGGTCGTTCCTATTGTGCCCGGTTTGTAACACGTATCATATATGTCATAAACATTACCCAAATCTTCGTCCTCTCCCCATCACATACGCACTCTATACTCATAACATAGCCGCATCATCTCGTCCCCCCCCCCCTCCCCCACCCCACCGCCACTCCCTGTCACCGATGCTGACGACATCGTGTTTGTAGCCCTCGACTTTACTCTACACAAGTTATATTAAAATTTCAGTTCCATCTCTCGGAGGTCACTTCAAGTTGCTCCCAGTCAGTGTTTCGTGTAAGAAATTGCGTGATTCAGGCAATAATAACAGAATAGGACATCCGTTGCTTTAGCCCATGTTTTGAAAGTGCTCATTGACAAGTGACCACACATATTTATAGTTTTCTGTTTAACGCCTACATCCCCTCCCTATACCCACAATATTGTGAACAATGTTCTACAAAACGTAAGGACGAGATAGATAAACTACAACAATATATTAACTGCCCAGTGGGAATGAATGAAAGCGCGGGAGCATGTTGCCAGATGTGTCCCAGTCTCCTGAAAACTGGACACCACGGAACATAGCATACAAGTCGTCGGGCAAAGAGATAACCCAATACCGTCGCTGTGTCACTGCCTGCTACAGTAGTAGATAACCGCTGCATTGTGCAACAGGCAATAAGGGACCAACGTCAGACTGCGGGTGGAATTACAACCACATTAAACATTACTGCATCGTTTACGATAGTGCAGAGAACATAGGGACTGGACCAACGAGGATTGGAGTCGTTTGCTCGGACCTCAGTAAATTCAGACTGAGTAGTGATTTTGTACGTCCTCTCACATGTTGAGAGGTAGAAACACGTATCGCACCCAGGAACATCGTTGAACATGATCGTTGTCGTGGTGCGGCTTAAAGTTGGATGGGCATACTGACCTCCAGATCTTCCAACATGGTACACTCACTGGTCAATGTTATTGTCACACTGTACCCTTCCCCATGTCTGTCTTTTAAGGTTTACGTTTTGCACTCACTTCGTCTTTACGGATGACAATGCGCGACCCCATCGAACAGCGCAGGAGGACGAACTCGGGACGAGAAGCTATTCGGCGAAGAAAGTGGCCTGCCGCATCCGCGTCCTAAATCCGATCTCGGACGTGTGTGTCCACATGCACCAAGACCACCTGCCAGTTGCCAATCGCGCTATTGCAGGAATTGAATGCTCTACCACGAGAACTGGAAGGGAAGGCAGAAAGGTGGAAGGAGTATATAGAGGGTCTATACAAGGGCGACGTGCTTGAGGACAATATTATGGAAATGGAAGAGGATGTAGATGAAGACGAAATGGGAGATAAGATACTGCGTGAAGAGTTCGACAGAGCACAGAAAGACCTGAGTCGAAACAAGGCCCCGGGAGTAGGCAACATTCCATTAGAACTACTGACGGCCTTGGGAGAGCCAGTCATGACAAAACTCTACCATCTGGTGAGCAAGATGTATGAGACAGGCGAAATACCCTCAGACTTCAAGAAGAATACAATAATTCCAATCTCAAAGAAAGCAGGTGTTGACAGATGTGAAAATTACCGAACTATCAGTTTAATAAGTCACAGCTGCAAAATACTAACGCGAATTCTTTACAGACGAATGGAAAAACTGGTAGAAGCGGACCTCGGGGAAGATCAGTTTGGATTCCGTAGAAATGTTGGAACACGTGAGGCAGTACTAACCTTACGACTTATCTTAGAAGAAAGATTAAGAAAAGGCAAACCTACGTTTCTAGCATTTGTAGACTTAGAGAAAGCTTTTGACAATGTTGATTGGAATACTGTCTTTCAAATTCTGAAGGTGGCAGGGGTAAAATACAGGGAGCGAAAGGCTATTTACAATTTGTACAGAAACCAGATGGCAGTTATAAGAGTCGAGGGACATGAAAGGGAAGCAGTAGTTGGGAAAGAAGTGAGACAGGGTTGTAGCCTCTCCCCGATGTTATTCAATCTGTGTATTCAGCAAGCAGTAAAAGAAGCAAAAGAAAAATTCGGAGTAGGTATTAAAATTCATGGAGAAGAAATAAAAACTTCGAGGTTTGCCGATGACATTGTAATTCTGTCTGAGACAGCAAAGGACTTGGAAGAGCAGTTGAACGGAATGGACAGTGTCTTGAAAGGAGGATATAAGATGAACATCAACAAAAGAAAAACGAGGATAATGGAATGTAGTCAAATTAAATCGGGTGATGCTGCCGGAATTAGATTAGGAAATGAGACACTTAAAGTAGTAAAGGAGTTTTGCTATTTGGGGAGTAAAATAACTGATGATGGTCGAAGTAGAGAGGATATAAAATGTAGACTGGCAATGGCAAGGAAATCGTTTCTGAAGAAGAGATATTTGTTAACGTCGAGTATAGATTTAAGTGTCAGGAAGTCGTTTCTGAAAGTATTTGTATGGAGTGTAGCCATGTATGGAAGTGAAACATGGACAATAACTAGTTTGGACAAGAAGAGAATAGATGTTTTCGAAATGTGGTGCTACAGAAGAATGCTGAAGATAGGGTGGGTAGATCACATAACTAATGAGGAGGTGTTGAATAGGATTGGGGAGAAGAGAAGTTTGTGGGAATACTTGACTAGAAGAAGGGATCGGTTGGTAGGACATGTTCTGAGGCATCAAGGAATCACAAATTTAGCATTGGAGGGCAGCGTGGAGGGTAAAAATCGTAGAGGGAGACCAAGAGATGAATACACTAAGCAGATTCAGAAGGATGTAGGTTGCAGTAGGTACTGTGAGATGAAGAAGCTTGCACAGGATAGAGTAGCAGGGAGAGCTGCATCAAACCAGTCTCAGGACTGAAGACCACAACAACAAACCACGACAACTCCTTGCCAACCTTACTGAAAGCATGGTAGTACGTTCGAGTGCACGTATTGCTCTCTGTGTTGATTACACACCCTATCAAGAAGCATATCCCGCCTTTTGTAATATCCAATGGATCATTATAATTCGCGATGACTTCAGTGCAACTATTTTCTTCGATTGAAAGAGTCATTTATGTTCTTGTCATTGCGTATTTGTTTCAGTTACTTTCTTGTACTGGGTGATTCAAAGAGAAAGAACAGATTTCAGTTGTTCATTAAAGACAAACTATAAATGATAGAAACACACTGCACATGTCACTAGACAGAGGAAATTTCAAAGTTTTGACACAACTGCGCTGTTGTATTTTGTAACAACGTGGCAACTATACCACAAGTTAAATCATTTTGTGTGTAGGAAGGTGCTTAAAGTCATTTCATTGTTCAAGTGATACGTTTATTCATCACAACTTGTGATATTTTTTTTTGTGGGGGTACATAAAAGACAGAACTTTTCGCCCACTTGTGGCAGCTTCTCTTCAACAGCCGAGAAATCGATTGTTGAAGCTGTCGATTCAATAAACGAGGACCTATTGCTTCGTGTGTGGAATGAAATTCACTACCTTTACGATGTTTTTCGAGCAACGCGTGGTGCTCACGTTGAGTGCGAACACAGAAATTCGAAATTTCTTCCGTCCAGTGACATTCGCAATGTGTTTCATAGTTTTTCTGTAATAAACAACTGAAATCTGTTATTCTTTTTCAATCATCCTGTGCTATACTGTAGCAGTTGTTTCTATGTATGGTCCAAGTTTCATCGAGCAATGTTAGTTGACAGTGAGACATCATGCAAAAGTTTTGTACCCCAGTTTAAAATCTTCTCAAAGATACCATGCAACGCAAAACTTGCCATTTTGTGAAACTTACAAAACTAATATCGAAGTAGCAGTAGTAATTGCGACCCTAAACAACTTCTAACTTGTGTAACCTCGATTTCAACCATTAGCAACGCTGTTCGCTTACGCTTCCTCTTTCAAGTATACTATGTACCATTTTTAGTTATTACTCATGAAATGTACTTTATGGTATTTAAACTCGCACACTATGTTGACCTGCGTGCGTTAGAAGGCTCTGATGACGAAAGCTTGTCTAGTACTGACAGTAAGTATTCATCACACTGAATAGAGTTTCTTTGCTGGTAAGTTTGACTATTCATCGACAGCGAGGAATTACGGAGTATTTTCTCTTATCCGTTACTCGCAACTTCGTGTAAAGAACGGCAAGGTAGTTACAACAGGCTGAATAAATTCACGAACCAGAGACAGGAAAAATGCTTCACGACATAATGACCATGGATCGAATTTATTTCAAATGATTAAGTAGGAATTGTGTGTAATAAAATCAATCAAAACAGAACAGCTTTCTTAAGGTAAGGTAACTGGACTTTGTTTATTACTCACGGCATTTTCGTGGCGAGTAGGCAGCTACAGTATGTCTTACCTGAAACAAATTAAATAAAGAGTCAGACATACTAGTTAACGTCATTTTCTTTAGGTTTTAAGCAATATAGTTTAGGAAAAACTGTTGCATTATGAAATAAATGTCAGATATTTGTGTATTCGTTTTCACATAGACCACTCTCTGTAAGCCTGCCATAAGAGTATAATTTATTCATAATTTCCGCGTGACATCTTGATCTGAAAACTGGAAATTTTACGTCTTTTGTGTCAAATTATATAACGTGCATAGATATTTAACTATGAAGTCATTACATTTCGAATAGAACCTTGAATTGGGCGATAATAAAGAAGACTACGTAGCCTTTTCGAGGACACTGACACAGCTTTTGCCTTAAGTGCTTTGAGAAAACAACGGAAAGTCTACAACTGAACATCCAAACGAATTTTCGGACTGAACACCTTCTCAATGCTTTAACCAAGTATTTTTCGGATTATTCTTAAATCTATCTTGCTCAGTCATAAAGTCATGCTCTTGAAGTAGTGAAATGGTTCAAATGGCTCTAAGCGCTATGGGAATTAACATCTGAGGTCATCGGTCCCCTAGACGTAGAACTACTTAAACCTAAGTAAGCTAAGGACATCACACACACACATGCCCGAGGCAGGATTAGAACCTGCGACCGTAGCAGCACCGCGGTTCCTGACTGAAGCACCTAGCACTGCTCGGCCACAGCAGCCGGTTTTTGTCATCTAAATATTCGAACCAGTTGTAATAGAAGGAAAATAAGAGGAAACTTATAAGGATGATATGATCTAGAGCAGACGTAATTTCATCAGTTGTTATAGCGGACTGCATTTTGACTGATTTTCCCTGCCCCGTATCTAGAGCGAATATTCAGCAGACTACCGACCACAATGTCCGTGATCACGCATCCGCAGTTTACGCCGGTGAACACGCTTCTCTCGGAATATCCCCCTTGGGCCTCATTGTCTGAACGTTAATGACCACCCTGGAAGCCGCAGATCTGCCCTGTGAAAAGGATTTAGCGTGCCTGTGGTGCGGGCGAGACGATTACGTCCGGCATTATCGATTAATGCAGCTAACTGGAGAGTGTTTGTGCCGCACTGCCTCAGATCTGACTAATCCTATTAGCATGTTAAACAGGATTATCAGATCAGGAATTCCCTGATTTGAGCGGTAGTTACATTAGAATTTCCATGCTTCAGTGTGTCTGTTGTCTGACAGCGTCTTCATTGCCACACGAAACGTGAATCTCGAGAAAATGTAGCACTGTCGCTACTCCACGCGCATTCATCGAATAATAAACCACGATCTCTTAATATCTACATTACTACCTTGCAATTGACAATTAAGTATCTGGCAGATGTTCCACCCAACTACCTGCCAACTGTTTCTCTACCGTTGAACTCCCTCACACTGTGAGGGGAAAACGAACACTTAAGTCTTCCGGTGTGAGCTCTGACTTCTCTTGTTGTTTATAATTATCATTTCTCTATATGTAAGTTTATCTCATTCGACGGAGAAAGATGGTGATAGAAATTAAGTTACTTTCGCCGGCAGTTGTGGCCGAGCGGTTCTAGGCGCTTCAATCCGGAACCGCGCAACCGCTACAGTCGCAGGTTCGAATCCTGCCTCGTGCATGGATGTGTGTGATGTCCTTAGGTTAGTTAGGTTTAAGTAGTGGTAAGTTCTAGGGGACTGATGACCTCAGATGTTAAGTTCCATAGTGCTCAGAGCTATTTGAACCATTTCAAGTTACTTTGGCAACGAAAAATGCCTTTGCTTTAATAATTGTCACCTCATATCACGCATCATGTCCGCACCACCATCTCCCCTATTTCGCTGTAATACATGTCGAGCTGATCTTTTTCAATCTCCTTCGTCAGTTCTAACCTACGCGGATCCCACATCGCGCAGCAGTACCCTACAAGAGGACGGAAAAACGTATTGTAGGCAGACTCTCTGGTAGACCTGTTGAACTTTCTAAGAATTCTGCCAATAAATCGCGGTTTTTTTATCTGCTTTCCCCACATCATTATAACGTGCTCGTTCCAATTTACGTAATTCGTAATTGTGGCTCTTAAGTATTTGGTTGAATTCACAGCCTTTAGATTTATGCGATTTATAGTGTAGCGGAAATTTTGCAGATTCATTGTACTACTCATTCATGGAGTCGTCACTTTTCGCTCCATAAATTTGTCTTGTCTAAATTAATTAGCAATTTGATGGCTTTACAAGACCCTAAATGACAGCATAATCCGCAAACAATCTAAGAGAGCTGCTAAGACTAAATCGTTTATATAGAGCTGGAACAGGAGAGTGCCCGTAAAACTTCCTTAGAGGTCGCCAGATATTACTTTTGCTTCGTTCGATGACTTTCTGTCAGTGACATGAAACCAGGAATCCAGTTGGCATGGCTGAGACGATTCTCTGTAGGCATGCAAACTGATTAGAGGTCGATTATCAGTAACGGTGTCAAAAGTCTTATGGAATCAATCTGAGATCTCCTGAAGCCGTAGTTTCCAATGTCCTGGCTGTTGTATTAGCGTAATCTGAAAGAAACCTAGCTGGTATACTGTCTGGGTAGGAGACCTTGCTTTTATCAAGTCGCTTTGCTTCACCGAGGATATCTACGTCTAAGTTACTCATATCGGCAGTCGTTCTTGATTCGAATTCTCGGATATTTACTTCGTCTTCTCTGATGAAGGACCACCAAAAAACAGTGTTTAGTAATTCTGCTTTAGTGCTATTGTCATTAGTAACATCACCATTCCTATCGCCCTGTGAAGCAGTTGACTGGGTCTTGCCACTGGTGTACTTCACATACATCAGAATCTCTTTCGAAATTTCTGCCAGATAACGTATAACTTAAACGGTAATCAGATTTGCCTGGAAGCTGCTTATGTTAAAAATTGTGTATCAAGAACGTTGTTAAGAGTAGACAGTTCCGGAATTGAATTCAGGCAGTTGTGACGGCAGTGGATTGTCCTGAATGCAAAAACACTCGAAAGACGTAAAAGTTTGTGATAGGTTGTTCAGTTTGCTCCATCAGTGTGCATTACAGTATGAAGGAAATGCTTAACTCTTCCCTAACAGATATTATTCGAAATGTCAGCCACAGTGATTACGGAAAGCTGACACTTGCATGGAGTTTGGCGAACTACTTTCGTGGCTGTAAGACTGCTAACAATCAGATCCTCGTAAGTTTCGACCGGAGGCTCGAAAACTGGGCTCCTCATATGACCACAGAAGAAAACGTCCACTGGGGATCGGGCTGACCGTAGAACAAGACCAACGTGATCAGTCTATTAGAGACAGAACTGTACATCAATTACGGGTTACAGCATATGTGCATAGTATACCGACGCCCCGCCATATTGGAAACACATAAGCTGAGGAAATCTTACCGGCTCATAATCTAGGAACGTTTTCTACATGCTCCAGTTTATTGGCAAATAATTAATGTGCAGTGACGTATTCATTAACAGAATCACCCTATACTGTGCTTCTTCTTCTCCTTTGCCGTTTCCATATGGTGTCGGGATTGTTACAGGGGCGACAATGTTGGTTGTATTAGGTGGCCGGATGTCCTTTCTGAAACCACTACGGTCCCGGGCCGGAATTTATACACCGCATCTATCTGAGCCGCGATTAACACTTACGTTAAAGTGCGAGAACAGTTGCAAAATGTTGCGTAGGATGTTAGATGAGACCAGACGTGCGTGCCAGCAGGAGGGTACAAATTCTCCTTCCAGCCTGCCTTTCCCTATCTCCGCCGCAACCACTGAACTAAGTGTAACGAAAACCAAAGAACAAATGTGTACTGAAGTGCAGCTGTTAAAGCAGGTCAACTTGGGTTTCCGCAAGCCTGACGAACTTCACCGAACCCATCCAGCCTGCTGCACCTAACGACAGGTTGCGCTGTCAGTTAAATCTGGTTTCGCAGGACAGAGCGGATCAGGTTGTGGGAAGGGGCCCAAATCAGTTGCTGCTAGTTGCACAAGCTTACAAACTTTATTTGATAAAAACACTTAATCACACACGGCATCTCCGAGGTAGCGATGAAGTGGGGATTTTCCCGCACGAGCATTTCAATAGCGTACCGTGAATATCAGGAATCCTGTAAAACATCAATTTCCGACATCGCTGTGCCCAGAAAAAGATTCTACATCAACGGGACCAACGACGACTGAAGAGAATCATTCAATGTGACAGAAGTACAACCTTTCCGCAAATTGCTCGAGATTTCAATGCTGGGCCATCAACAAGTGTCAGCGTTTGAGGAAACATCTTCGATATGGGCTTTCGGAGCCGAAGGCCCACTTGTTTAACCTTGATGACTACACGACACAAAGATTTACGCCTCGCCTGTGCCCGTCAACACCGACACTGGACTTTTGATGACTGGAAACATGTTGTCTGGTCGGAGGAGTCTCGTTTCAAATTGTACCGAGTGGATGGACGTGTACGGGTATGGAGACAACCTTATGAATCCTGGACCATGCATGTCAGCAGGGGACTGTTCAAGCTGGTGGAGGCTGTGTAATGGAGTGGGGCGTGTGCAGTATGACTGATATGGGACCCCTGATACGTCTAGATACGTCTCTGACAGGTGACACGTACGTAAGCATAGGCCTACTGTCTGATCACCTGCAGCAGTTCAAGTCCATTGTGCATTCCGACGGACTTGGGCAATTCCATCGGAAAAATGTGACGCCCCACAGGTCCATAATTCCTACAGAGTGGCTCCAGGAACACTGTTCTGAGTTAAAAGTTCCGCTGGCCACCATATTCCCCAGATATGAGCATTATTGAGCATATCGTGAATGCCTTGCAACGTGCTGTTCAGAAGAAGAGACCTCCACCCCGTCGTACTCCTATGGATTCATGGTGTCCATTCTCTCCAGCACCACTTCAGACATTAGTCGAGTCCATGGCAAGGCGTGTTGTGGCTCTTGTGTGTGCTCGCTGGGGCCGTACACGATATGAGGCAGTTGTACCAGTTTCTTTGGCTCTTCAGTGTAGAATGCTATGTACAGTCACTGCATGTGAGTTGTCTTTAATCTAATTTCGAGTATAATTATTCCAAACAATTCAGAAACAATACGGCTGAAGGACAGACACAAGTTATTAAAATTGCGTTAAGGAAAACACACGACCACATACTTAACATTTAACAACTTGAAAGGTGGCTACACTGAGCCACAGCGCCAGAGATCGCGCTAGAGAGTATTGTTCCGCCGCCTCCACTGGCAGTGATTATTGAGATGTCGTAGTGGGCAGTGCTTGTCGAGGACTCGTAGTAGTCAGTGTGTGTTGAGATGTGCTAGTGGGCAGTGTTTGTCGAGATGTTGTTCCATGTTTTATGCAGTTGTTTGATGGGCTAGACAGCAGATGGTTCGAATGGAAATACTGTAATGATCAGAGTGCTTTTCGTCAATATATATTAAGGTAATATATTCCGTGTTTTTTTTTTTTCATTATTTCAGTGTCTTAAATAATGCGTCATTACAGGTTCAGTCAACAAATCGTCTGGCTTGTGTTCTTGGATTAGAGTGTAATTCTGGTTCTCTTGAGTAATTATGGTACTTTTATTTTCTTTAATTAATTCAGTATAAATGATATTTAAAATTTCTTGTGTTGTTGAAGAAGAACCGTGCCAGATGCGTACGTTGAGTCATACTTCCACACACAGAACAGTTACACTTGTGCTTTTGTTTCGTAGGTTTTATAGTTGCTGGGGACTTAATTAATTAATTGTGTTAACGAAAATTTTCTTTCGTTCTTTGTTGTTGTTCTATGCAGTCCGATTGCGTAATAATACTAGTCAGGGCCAACCGTTTACGAGACTTCGTAATCGGACAGACAGCTACTAAATCAAAAATTAAAAAATTATTTGCATCTTATTATATAATTAAGCCCCCATGCACGTGGCGACCGCTGCTTCGGATCGTCCCTTGGAATTCTTCAGATTGTAAAAATAGTAGACAGTAGTATTGTTGTAGTAATTTGTAGTTTAGTAATTGTAGTCTATATTGCATGTGTAGATTTGGTAACTGGCATTCTTCTAATGGTATTTTTCAAAATTTTAATTTTGTTGTCTTGTATATGGGTTTGTCAATTTTGTGCAGTTAGGAAGATTTCAATTGTTCGATATCCGTGTTTGAGGGAAACATTTCGTGTTAATGGTATTGTTGGAGATAAAGTGTCATTGTGTGTAATTTTCATATAGTGACGAGTTTTGTATATTTTATAAATGCTTACGCAATCGATGAAAAAGGTAAAAATGATGGATAGTGAGAATGACGAAATTGTTAACATGGCGAACTCGCCAACAGAGGAAAACGGTATCATGAATAATGAAGTGGAAAACAATTTAATAAGTCGGGAAAATAGTCCGGAACCATTTCAAAATTTTTCTCAATCAGAAAATTCACAGAATACGAGATTAACGATAGAAGGTTCTGAAATAGTATCGAACACAGATAGCTTTACAGCTATGACGAAGGAAACTGGTTTTGCGAGAAATGTTAGGGGCGAAAAGAATTTCGAACCAGATCATATGGAGCAGTTGATGGGTATAATATTAAATTTGGGATCTGAATTAAAAACACGGAATATTTTACCTTCATATATATTGACGAAAAGCACTCTGATCACTACAATATTTCCATTCGAATAACATCTGCTGTCTAGCCCATCAAACAACTGCATAAAACATGGAACAAGCACTCCTTACTACAACATCTCGACAAGCCTTGCCCACTAGCACATCTCAACACGAACTGACTACTACGAGTCCTCGACAAGCACTGCCCACTACGACATCTCAATAATCACTGCCAGCGGAGGCGGCGGAACAATACTCTCTAGCGCGATCTCTGGCGCTGTGGCTCAGTGTAGCCACCTTTCAAACTCAAGGCTTAAGGAATGGGTAGCAAAATTAATATAGAAAGAGAAAATTTTCAAACCTTCAAATGACTTTTTTTACTTCATACGGCTCAAGGCTGTATCTTAAAATATTTCAAATAAGGTTCGGCTGAAGGCCATACATTGAACACTAAACAAAATAAATTAATACATGGCTGAAGGCCTCGCACAATACTTGAGACTAAAGAAAATCACAAACCCAAAAAACAGAACAGTGGTGCTCAGAAGTGTTCCAAGGGTCAGCCTGGGAAGGAAACTAACAACACTTTAGGTGAGACAGGTAGCCAAGCGCAACACTAAATAATCGGGTGAAGCACAACCTAGGGAAGGCTGACGAACCAACCAACAACCTAATCAATTCCCTTCCACCCGGCCAATGGCACGGCAACCGAAAGTACCTACATCTACATCCATACTCCGCAAGCCAACTGACGGTGTGTGGCGGAGGGTACCTTGAGTACCTCTATCGGTTCTCCCTTCTATTCTACACTCCTGGAAATTGATATAAGAACACCGTGAATTCATTGCCCCAGGAAGGGGAAACTTTATTGACACATTCCTGGGGTCAGATACATCACATGATCACACTGACAGAACCACAGGCACATAGACACAGGCAACAGAGCATGCACAATGTCGGCACTAGTACAGTGTATATCCACCTTTCGCAGCAATGCAGGCTGCTATTCTCCCATGGAGACGATCGTAGAGATGCTGGATGTAGTCCTGTGGAACGGCTTGCCATGCCATTTCCACCTGGCGCCTCAGTTGGACCAGCGTTCGTGCTGGACGTGCAAACCGCGTGAGACGACGCTTCATCCAGTCCCAAACATGCTCAATGGGGGACAGATCCGGAGATCTTGCTGGCCAGGGTAGTTGACTTACACCTTCTAGAGCACGTTGGGTGGCACGGGATACATGCGGACGTGCATTGTCCTGTTGGAACAGCAAGTTCCCTTGCCGGTCTAGGAATGGTAGAACGATGGGTTCGATGTCGTTTTGGATGTACCGTGCACTATTCAGTGTCCCCTCGACGATCACCAGTGGTGTACGGCCAGTGTAGGAGATCGCTCCCCACACCATGATGCCGGGTGTTGGCCCTGTGTGCCTCGGTCGTATGCAGTCCTGATTGTGGCGCTCACCTGCACGGCGCCAAAAACGCATACGACCATCATTGGCACCAAGGCAGAAGCGACTCTCATCGCTGAAGACGACACGTCTCCATTCGTCCCTCCATTCACGCCTGTCGCGACACCACTGGAGGCGGGCTGCACGATGTTGGGGCGTGAGCGGAAGACGGCCTAACGGTGTGCGGGACCGTAGCCCAGCTTCATGGAGACGGTTGCGAATGGTCCTCGCCGATACCCCAGGAGCAACAGTGTCCCTAATTTGCTGGGAAGTGGCGGTGCGGTCCCCTACGGCACTGCGTAGGATCCTACGGTCTTGGCGTGCATCCGTGCGTCGCTGCGGTCCGGTCCCAGGTCGACGGGCACGTGCACCTTCCGCCGACCACTGGCGACAACATCGATGTACTGTGGAGACCTCACGCCCCACGTGTTGAGCAATTCGGCGGTACGTCCACCCGGCCTCCCGCATGCCCACTATACGCCCTCGCTCAAAGTCCGTCAACTGCACATACGGTTCACGGCCACGCTGTCGCGGCATGCTACCAGTGTTAAAGACTGCGATGGAGCTCCGTATGCCACGGCAAACTGGCTGACACTGACGGCGGCGGTGCACAAATGCTGCGCAGCTAGCGCCATTCGACGGCCAACACCGCGGTTCCTGGTGTGTCCGCTGTGCCGTGCGTGTGATCATTGCTTGTACAGCCCTCTCGCAGTGTCCGGAGCAAGTATGGTGGGTCTGACACACCGGTGTCAATGTGTTCTTTTTTCCATTTCCAGGAGTGTATCTCTTAGAGAGATATACGTAGGAGGGAGCAATATACTGTTTGTCTCCTCGGTGAAGGAATGTTCTCGAAACTTCAACAAAAGCACGTACCGAGCTACTGAGCGTCTCTCCTGCAGAGTCTTCCACTGGAGTTTATCTATCACCTCCGTAACGCTTTCACGATTACTAAATGATCCAGTAACTAAGCGCGCTGCTCTCCGTTGGATCTTCTCTATCTCTTCGATCAACCCTATCTGGTACGGATCCCACACTGCGGAGCAGTATTCCAGTGGGCGAACAAGCCTACTGTGACCTACTTCCTTTGTTTTCGGTTTGCATTTCCTTAGGATTCTTCCAATGAATCTCAGTCTGGCATCTGCTTTACCGACGATCAACTTTATTTGATCATTCCATTTTAAATCACTCCCAATGCTTACTCCCAGATAGTTTATGGAATTAATTGCTTCCAGTTGCTGACTAAGCTAAATGGTAAAGGATCTTTCTTTCTATGTATTCGCAGCACATTACACTTGTCTACATTGAGATTCAATTGCCATTCCCTGCACCATGCTTCAATTCGCTGCAGATCCTCCTGCATTTCAATACAATTTTCCATTGTTACAACCTCTCGATATACCACAGCATCATCCGCAAAAAGCCTCAGTGAACTTCCGATGTCACCCACAAGGTCATTTATGTATATTGTGAATAGCAACGGTCCTACGACACTCCCCTGCGACACACCTGAAATCACTCTTACTTCGGAAGACTTCTCTCCATTGAGAATTACATGCTGCGAGGACGAAGATCCGAGGAGCACAACGTCTTGATAATTGGCATCTAAACACAGTCAAGGCACAATTAACGCTCAAAGAAAAAAGAAAAGGAAAAACACCAAAGCTGTCGAACTACACGCTGTGCCAGACAGTATCAACACAGCGAGGAAAACACACTGCCAGAAAACTACGCCAACAACTAGGGCAGGTAACCAGAACGTTAACGGCCACAAGGCAGAAGATACCGCTGGTGCACTTCACTAATAAGTTACAATCATTTCAATAGTTAAACAACAACAGAAATACGGCTGCAAAATTTGCCGGTTCCAGCACATCATACATTGCTACTTGCGGGAACGTCCCAGGAAACAAGAACCAACAATGAACGAAGAGATGTCACGGCAGTTGAGGTTTCGTAAGAGGTTGACTGATTACTCAACTCCAGTATCCAGGTTTGGTGGGCGACGAACTTTGCAGCTGTCGCAGCTTGTGCCACACAACTTCGCCCGCGCCCCAGCCTGACCACACGACGCGAAGACTTCCTCGCTGCTCTCTGCAACCGATCGACTGCCCACTCCAGTACGCAGAAAGCATTCGCCTGCTCAGTGAAAATCACAGAAGCTACACACAGTTCCATGTAAACACATGCACCAAGATCTCCTACAATCCTAAAACCAATCACCATGGAACAACAAGGAGAAATGACAAGTCACACAGGCACAGAGTTCCCATAAGCGGTTGGCGACAAATACACGTCGTGCGATGAGACGACCGACCGAACGACCGACCAAGGTCGTCTCCACTCACGTTATGAGTGTTGGCAACGGCCACACGAGTCTTGGCTGTCTGGAGCTCATTGCAGCTCCAACCCGACTCAACTCGATGACCGTTCGGAACTCGGAGACATGGCGACCCGGGCACACTGGCTCAGACCCACCCATGCAGAGGTAAGTCTTGCCCATGGGCGACGACACCTCTGCACGAGGAAGGAACCGACCAAAGTCCGGCAAGATGACCAATTGACGAGGCCCAGAAACGGTCAAAAGACCAAATAAACGTCGCCCAATGAGACGACCAACCGGCGGTCGTTCGCGCTCCAGTGTCCTTCCCTCGGACAGTGCATGTGTGTGGCCAGCGGTCGGCAAGTACTGGCTGTCCTCGCATCACTGGAGCTCCATCCCCGACTAAACCCCCGACAGACGACGACGCGGAAATACTAACGGTCGCTCCAGAGATAGTACGACAGCGCGCTTACCGATAAGCGCTGCTGCTGCCACTAAAGGGCAAGCAAACCAGCAACTTAGTGACGCAAAAAAAAAGAACTGAATAAGAAAGAGGCCACAGAACCATAAAAACAAGATGACGAGCATTAAATGGCATGACTGGGAGTCACGCACGGCTCAGTCTGACTAGCCCGACTAGCCAGGTACATGTTTGTGAAGGTACACTGAAGAGCCAAAGAAACTTTTACACCTGCCTAATACCGTGTAGGGCCCTCGCGAGCAAGCAGAAGTGCCACGCCAGATGTGGTATGGACTCGACGGAAGTCTGAAGTAGTGCTGGAGGGAACTGACACCGTGAATCCAGCAGGGCCGTCCGTAAATCCGTAAGACTATGAAGGAGTAGAGATCTCTTCCGAATAGCACTTTGCAAGGCATCCCAGATATGCTGGAATTGCGCCAGTGTGTCGGAGTGCACAATGGATATGAATGGATGCAGGTGATCAGACAGGACGCTTACGTACGTACCCATTGGCAGGGTCATATCTATCCGTACCAGGGGTTCCATATCACTCCAAGTGCACACGCCCTCACAGTATTACAGAGTGTCCGCCAGCTTGAACAGTTCCCTGCTGACATGCGGAATCCAAGGATTCATTCTGACAACGGCCTGGTCAAAAAGGGAGGAGGATCGGACAGAGGTTCAGAGCACTTTCTTGTCCTTTGGGTGGAAAACTGCCGCTAAAGGTGGAAGAACCAGCAGTGATAAACGGCATGAAGATGGAGAAGGCAATGGAAGCCACTGCATTAAAGACACATAACGTGTATCCACATGACATGTGGGCTGTAATAAAGAAAGTGTCATGATGATCTCTCCCTTGGCAAAATATTCCGGAATAGTCCATCTTCCGATCTCCGGGAGGGGACTGCCAAGGGGGAGGTGACCATGACAAAAAGATTGAATAAGCAACGAAAGGATGGCGTTGTATGATTCGGGGCGTGGAATGTCAGAGGCTTGAAAATGGTAGGGAGGCTAGAAAATCTGATAACGGACAGGCAAAGGCTCAATTTCGATATAGTAGGAGTCAGTGAAGTGGAATGGAAAGAAGCCAAGGATATCTGCTCAGATGAGTATAGGGTGACAGCAACAGCAGCAGAAAATGGAATAACCTGAGTAGGATACGTTATGAATAGGAATCCAGGGGAGAGAGTGTGTTACTGTGAACAGTTCAGTGACAGTGTTGTTCTTATCAGAATAGTAAGCAAACCAACACCGACAATGATAGTTCAGGTGTACATGCCAAAGTCGCAACCTGACCATAAGGGATAGAGAAAATTATATGAGGATATTGAAACGGTAATACAGTAAGGGAAGTTAGATTAAAACATTATAGTCATTGGGGGGGGGGGGGGGTGGAATGCAGTTGTAGTCGAAGGAAATGGTTATAGGAGAATATGGGCTGCGGAAAAGGAATGAGAGAGGAGGAAGACTAATGGAGTTTTGTAACAAATTTCAGCTCGCAATTGCGAATACTCTATTCAAGAATCACAAGAGGAAGATGTATACTTGGAGAAGGCCGGTAGATACGGAAAGATTTCAGTTAGATTACATCATGGTCAGGCAGAGGTTCAAGGATCAGGCACTAGATTCTAAGGCGTACCCAGGAGCAGATACAGACTCAGATCACAATACAGCAGTGATGAAGGGTAGGCTGAAGTTTAAGACGTTACTCAGGAAGAATCAATATGCAAAGAAGTGGAAGACAGAAGTACTAAGGAATGAAGAGATATGCTTGAAGTTCTCTAAGGCTATAGATCCAGCAATAAGGAATACCTCACTACACAGTACTGATGAAGAGAAACAGAAATCTGATAAAAGAGCAATCACAGAAAGAAAAACATAGTAGGTACCAAGAAGGTAACTAAGAAGAAAACATGGGTAACCGAAGAAAGAAGGAAGTACAAAAATGTTCAGGGAAATTCATGAACACAGAAACTCAAGTGACTGAGGAAGTGCAGTGAAACTAAGATGAAATGGCTGCATGAAAAACGCGAAGAAGTCGAAAAAGAAATGATTGTCGGAAGCACATAATCAGCATATAGGAAAGTCATAACAACCTTCTATTAATTGAAAAGCAAGGGAAATCCCAATGTTAAAGTGCAGAGGAGACAGCACACAGGTGGAAAGAGTACACTGACGGTCCCTATGAGGAGTAAGATTTGTCTGATGTGACAGAAGAAGAAACAGGAGTCGATTTAGAAGAGATAGGAGATCCAGTATGAGAATCTGAATATAAAAGAGCTTTGGAGAAATGAAGGTCAGATGTGGGAGAAGGAATAGATAACACTCCATCTCAATTTCTAACATCATTGAGGGAAGTGGCAACAAAACGACTGTTCACATTGGAGTGTAGAACATACACTCCTGGAAATGGAAAAAAGAACACATTGACACCGGTGTGTGAGACCCACCATACTTGCTCCGGACACTGCGAGAGGGCTGTACAAGCAATGATCACACGCACGGCACAGCGGACACACCAGGAACCGCGGTGTTGGCCGTCGAATGGCGCTAGCTGCGCAGCATTTGTGCACCGCCGCCGTCAGTGTCAGCCAGTTTGCCGTGGCATACGGAGCTCCATCGCAGTCTTTAACACTGGTAGCATGCCGCGACAGCGTGGACGTGAACCGTATGGGCAGTTGACGGACTTTGAGCGAGGGCGTATAGTGGGCATGCGGGAGGCCGGGTGGACGTACCGCCGAATTGCTCAACACGTGGGGCGTGAGGTCTCCACAGTACATCGATGTTGTCGCCAGTGGTCGGCGGAAGGTTCACGTGCCCGTCGACCTGGGACCCGACCGCAGCGACGCACGGATGCACGCCAAGACCGTAGGATCGTACGCAGTGCCGTAGGGGACCGCACCGCCACTTCCCAGCAAATTAGGGACACTGTTGCTCCTGGGGTATCGGCGAGGACCATTCGCAACCGTCTCCATGAAGCTGGGCTACGGTCCCGCACACCGTTAGGCCGTCTTCCGCTCACGCCCCAACATCGTGCAGCCCGCCTCCAGTGGTGTCGCGACAGGCGTGAATGGAGGGACGAATGGAGACGTGTCGTCTTCAGCGATGAGAGTCGCTTCTGCCTTGGTGCCAATGATGGTCGTATGCGTGTTTGGCGCCGTGCAGGTGAGCGCCACAATCAGGACTGCATACGACCGAGGCACACAGGGCCAACACCCGGCATCATGGTGTGGGGAGCGATCTCCTACACTGGCTGTACACCACTGGTGATCGTCGAGGGGACACTGAATAGTGCACGGTACATCCAAACCGTCATCGAACCCATCGTTCTACCATTCCTAGACCGGCAAGGAAACTTGCTGTTCCAACAGGACAATGCACGTCCGCATGTATCCCGTGCCACCCAACGTGCTCTAGAAGGTGTAAGTCAACTACCCTGGCCAGCAAGATCTCAGGATCTGTCCCCCATTGAGCATGTTTGGGACTGGATGAAGCGTCGTCTCACGCGGTCTGCACGTCCAGCACGAACGCTGGTCCAACTGAGGCGCCAGGTGGAAATGGCATGGCAAGCCGTTCCACAGGACTACATCCAGCATCTCTACGATCGTCTCCATGGGAGAATAGCAGCCTGCATTGCTGCGAAAGGTGGATATACACTGTACTAGTGCCGACATTGTGCATGCTCTGTTGCCTGTGTCTATGTGCCTGTGGTTCTGTCAGTGTGATCATGTGATGTATCTGACCCCAGGAATGTGTCAATAAAGTTTCCCCTTCCTGGGACAATGAATTCACGCTGTTCTTATTTCAATTTCCAGGAGTGTATGAGACCCACGAAATACCATCAGCCTTTCGGAAAAATGTAATCCACATACACTACTGACCATTAAAATTGCTAAACCAAGTAGAAATGCAGATAATAAACGGGAATTCATTGGACAAATATATTATACTAGAACTGACATGTGATTACATTTTCACGCAATTTGGGTGCATAGATCCTGAGAGTGGGCTCTGAGCACTATGGGACTTAACATCAGTCCCCTAAGACTTAGAACTAATTAAACCTAACAAATCTAAGACATCACACACATCCATGCCCGAGGCAGAATACGAACCTGCGACCGTAGCGGCCGCGCGGTTCCAGACTGAAGCGCCTAGAACCGCTCGGTCACAAAGGCCGGCATGGTTCCTGAGAAATCAGTACCCAGAACAACCACCTCTGGCCGTAATAACGGCCTTGATACGCCTGCGCCTTGAGTCAAACAGAGCTTACATGGCGTGTACAAGAACAGTTGTCCATGAACTTACAACACGATACCACAGTTCATCAAGAGTAGCGACTGGCTTATTTTAACGAGCCAGTTGCTCGGCCACCATTGACCAGACGTTTCAGTTGGTGAGAGATCTGGAGAATGTGCTGGCCGGGGCAGCAGTCAAACATTTTCTGTATCGAGAAAGGCCAGTACAGGACCTGCAACATGCGGTCGTGCATTATCCTGCTGAAATGTAGGCTTTCTCAGGGATCGAATGAAGGGTAGAGCCACGCGTCGTAACACATCTGGAATGTAACGTCCACTGTTCAAAGAGCCGTCAATGCGAACAAGAGGTGACCGAGGCGTGTAACCAATGGCACCCCATAGCTTCACGCCAGGTGATACGCCAGCATGGCGATGACGAATACACGTTTCCAATGTGCGTTCACCGCGATGTCGCCAGACACGGTTGCGACCATCATGATGCTGTAAACAGAACCTGGATACATCCGAAAAAATGACGTTTTGCCATTCGTGCACCCAGGTTCGTCGTTGAGTACACCTTCGCAGGCGCTCCTGTCTGTGATGCAGCGTCAAGGGTAACCGCAGCCATGGTCTCCGAGCTGATAGTTCATGCTGCTGCAAACGTTGTCGAACTGTTCGTTCAGATGGTTGTTGTCTTGCAAACGTCCCCATCTGCTGACTCAGGGATCGAGACGTGGCTGCACGATCCGTTACAGCCATGCGGATGAGATGCCTGTCATCTCGACTGCTAGTGATACGAGGCCGTTTGGATTCAGCACGGCGTTACGTATTACCCTCCTGAACTCGTCAATTCCATATCCTGCTAACAGTCATTGTATGTCGACCAACTCGAGCAGCAATGTCGTGATACGATAAACCGCAATTGCGATAGGCTACAATCCGACCTTTAGCAAAGTCGGAAACGTGATGGTACGCATTTCTCCTCCTTACACGAGGCATCACAACAAGTTTTCACCAGGCAACGCCAGTCAACTGCTGTTTGTGTATGAGAAATCGGTTGGAAACTTTCCTGGTGTCAGCACTTTGTAGGAGTCGCCACCGGCGCCAACCTTGTGTGAATGCTCTGAAAAGCTAATCATTTGCATATCACTGCATCTTCTTCCTGTCTGTTAAATTTCGCATCTGTAGTACGTCATCTTCCTGCTGTAGCAATTTGAATTGCCAGTAGTATAGTTTGGCATCGTCTAATAGCCATAACATCTTCACTTGATAATGGCCCAAGGCCGAAATTGCGATCGTCAAATAATGAAAGTGTTACAGTCACTGGCATATATTTCTTTTATAAAGTTCTACATGACTGTAAATCCCAGGATAAAAAGTTAATTAATTGGGCTGTGTTTCTTTACAGTTTATAGCTGGTCCATTTGTGCAGAAACAGTGTGTGGATTTCTCATAAATATCATTAACTATTTTCTCTTTTCATGCGTGTTTTCTCGGACTCACAAAAACTCTTGTGTCTTCTGCATTCAGGGCTAGTTCTGCCTTCTGATTGCTAAGTTGTGTCGTTTCAGCTAGCCCCATCAACTTCCGCACTGAGCGGCTTCCTAGTGTGTTCATATAGTATCAGCAACGTAGGCCGTCTCGGTGGAGCTGGTTTCGCCCGAATTAATTTATTGCATCAGCTGCACACTCAATTGTGATAAGCGGATGTTGAGTGCGCCAGCTGTGAACGTAACGCGTGACCGATAGGGAATGGTCATGTAAGGTCTTACATAATTTTGGGGGAGGGTGTGGGGGGAGAGGACATTACACGGGATATAGTGTGAGAAAGAAAGAAAGAAAGTCAGTGAGGTGAATTGGGTGTACGGTGCACGTGCAGGTGTTACCTCCAGGGGCTCCGGTGAAGCGACGGACAATAGAGCAGTGGCGTTGCATACATAATATATGTTCATAGGTGGGCGACTATCGATAGGCGTAAACCGCATCCTCACGCCTCGAGACCACAGCCGCCCACGAATCCGCTAGGAATTGTGGATGAGCGAATACGTCTGGCTGTAAGAGGTATTAAATTGTAGCGCTATTATACTTCACTTTACTTCCATACTAGTGTTCTCCCGTTGCTTAGCTTTGCTTCGGAGGCAAAACAGCATTCAGGCACATACCGTATGATTCAAAAAGAAAGACAGATTTTATTTGTTTACTAGAGACTAAATATATAAGAGTGAAACTCATTGCGACTGTCACTCTGTTGAGAATGGTTCAAAGTTACACTACTGGCCATTAAAATTTCTACACCACGAAGATGACGTGCTACAGACGCGAAATTTAACCGATAGGAAGAAGATGCTGTGATATGCAAATGATTAGCTTTTCAGAGCATTCAACATTGCTGCTCGCGTTGGCCGAGATCCAATGACTGTTGGCAGAATATGGAATCGGTGGGTTCAGGAGGGTAATACGGAACGCCGTGCTGGATCCCAACGGCCTCGTATCACTAGCAGTCGAGATGACAGGCATCTTATCCGCATGGCTGTAACGGATCGTGCAGTCACGTCTCGATCACTGAGTCAATAGATGGGGACGTTTGCAAGACAACAACCATCTGAACGAACAGTTCGACGACATTCGCAGCAGCATACAATATCAGCTCGGAGACCACGGCTGCGGTTATTTTTGATGCTGCATCACAGACAGGAACGCCTCCCATGGTCTACTCAACTACGAACCTGGCTGCACGAATGGCAAAACGTCATTTTTTCGGATGAATCCAGGTTCTGTTTACACCATCATTATGGTCGCATCACTGTTTGGCGACATCGCGGTGAACGCACATTGGAACGCACATTCGTCATCGCCATACTGGCGTGATGGTGTGGGGCGCCATTGGTTACACGTCTCGATCACTTCTTGTTCGCATTGACGGCACTTTGAACAGGGTACGTTACATTTCAGATGTGATACGACCCGTGGCTCTATCCTTCATTCGATCTCTGCGAAACCCTACATTTCAGCAGGATAATGCACGACCGCATGTTGCAGGTCCTGTACGGGCCTTTCTCGATACAGAAAATGTTCGACTGCTGTCTTGGCCGTACCATTCTCCAGATCTCTCACCAATTGTAAACGTCTGGTCAGTGGTGGCCGAGCAACTGGCTCGTAACAATACGCACATCACTACTCTTCTTGAACTCTGTTATCGTGCTGAAGCTGCATTGGCAGCTGTACCTGTATACGCCATCCAATCTCTGTTTGACTCAGTGCCCAGGCGTATCAAGGCCGTTACTCAAACAACGTTGTGGCGCGTTCCGGAAGAAGACTACATGTGTAGAAAAAATGGTTCAAATGGCTCTGAGCACTATGGGACATAACTACTGAGGTCATCAGCCCCCTAGAACTTAGAACTACTTAAACCTAACTAACCTAAGGACATCACACACATCCATACCCGAGGCAGGATTCGAACCTGCGACCGTAGCGGTCGCGCGGCTCCAGACTGTAGCGCCTAGAACCGCTCGGCAACCCAGGCCGGCTACATGTGTGGACTTACACGTTGCAGTTACTACAGCAGTTGCGCCCCAGCGAGAATAATGGAAGGTACGAATTTCGTATTTCATTTCTTCAGGATACAGCAGAGAACACTTTTGCCGAACTATTGACGTTTTCGGACTAACCCACGTTTTATCTATCGCGTAAAGTAAATCGCCATAATGTAAGAATTTTGGGTTCAGTAAATCCTGGCATCGTCGTCTAACATGAAAGAGACTCACCGAAACTGAATCTGTTTTGTGTTGTTTCAGTTCAAAAAGTTCATGCACTTTTTTTTGCAGAGCTGCCAATGAAAAAAGAAGACTGGATACACTTGGATAAGTAAGGCAGAAATAAGGTATATCTTCGTCCGAAAATACCGTGTAACTGTGGGCCAATCCTTACTTGTATTCTTACAGTATGATTCCGTTTGCTAACAGCCGCCGAAAGCTCTGAGATAGAACTTACATCGATCACGTGGCAGTCGCCTGTCTCTATAACTGATGCAAGCGTAGTGCAGGCTGCATTGAACGAATTGGGAACTGGTAGGGCAGCTGAATCACCTTGTATAATTGGTTAAATGCAATCGTGTATTAAATAGAAAAGACACATTAAAGAATCGGATGCGCTAGGCCTTCACGAAAGGTTTTCACTCGTAGCAATCATTCCCCACAGTAATTCAGTAACAAGCTACATTCTTCCGTCTTTGAAGCTCACACATCAGCTCCTGTGTGCTCATAAATAGCTTGCAGAATCTCAAAAACTTTAATAACTTGGATGTTCTTTAGTCCTCTTAGTTCTTGACTACTTCAAATCCTCATTTTCGTAGAACAAATGTCAGGAAAATCTCATGCCAATCCTCATTTTTCTTTCCTTCCTTTCCTTCGATTTTACACAGCCATTAATCTCTCTGGCCGTAGTACCGATACACCGGAATCCGTTTACAAAACTTGACTACAAATTTACATAATTCAGGTAACAGATAATATATTAATTTAAGGAACAGGAAGAAAAAGTTTATAAACAGTATGGCGATGAAAGTACGAGAGTGGTGTGAGATACGAGATTTAAACAAAGTTACAACTGTCTATTGTCCAACTCAGGTCATACATTCTCTTCTCCTAACCCCAATGACCAAAGTTATAAGTATTTTCAGCGAAACTGTCTAAATATTTTACTAGAAGCGCCATTGGATCATCATAGAGTAACTGCATTTCGTTTGATCGGGAGCCCTCGTTATATCTGCATCTCTATTGCGCTGAAAATACGTATCATTACACAACAGTGCAAATGTCGATAAAACAGGCAGCGTGTCAAATTTGGAAACAAAATTGCTTCATACAGCCACGGATGCACAGTTTATTTTTCGCCATCACACTTACATTCAGTACTGTTCGGTTTTGTTTTAATGGGAGTATTTATTGCACATTAACGTTGATACCCATGATATATGCAAAACGCAGCTCGTGTATGAATGCAATGGAACGGCAAACACAACGAAATTATGTTGAATTGCTCCCGCAGGAACAGTAACTAAATCATAACAATTGTGCACAAATTTATTTATTTACTTTTCTTTTTGAGTCATCAGTCTTCTGCCTGGTTTGATGCTGCCCGAATTACTCTCTCGTGACAACCCGTTCATCTCAGAGTAGCACTAGGAACCTATGTCCTCAATTATTTGCTGCATGTATTCCAATCTCTGTTTCCCTCTACAGTTTTTGACGTCTGCATATCCCAAGAGTAACATGGGAGTCATTCCCTGATGTCTTAACAGACGTCCAGTCATCCTGTCCCTTTTCCTTGTCGGTGTTTTCCTGACATTCCTTTCCTCTTCGATTCTGCGCAGAACCTTCTCATTCCTTACCTTGTCAGTCCACCTAATTTTCAACATTCGTTTGTAGCACCACATCTCAAATGCTTCGATTATTTTCTGTTTCGGTTTCCCACAGTCCACGTTTCACTAACATGGAATACTGTGCTCCAAACGTACATTCTCAGAAATTTCTTCCTCAGATTAGGACCTGTAGATACTTCTTGGCCAGGAATGCCCTTTTTGCCAGTGCTAGTCAGCTTTTGATGTTCTCCTTGCTTAGTCCATCATGGGGTATTTTACTGCCTAGGTAGTAGGCGTAGGTAGTGGAATTCCTTAGCTTCATCTACTTTGTGACCGTCAATCCTTATGTTACGTTTCTCCCTGTTCTCATTTCTGCTACTTTTCATCACTTTCGTCTTTCTTCGATTTACTCTCAATCCATATTCTGTAATCATTACATTGATCATTTCGTTCAGGAGATCATGTAATTCTTCTTCACTGTCACTCAGGATTGCATGTCATCAGCGAATCGTATAAATTGATATCTTTTCACCTTGAATTTTAGTTCTACTCCAAAACCGTTTTTTTTTAATATCCATCATTGCGTCTTCGATGTATAGATTGAACAGTAGGGGCGAATGACTACATTTCAGTCTTACACCACCCTTTTTAATCCAAGTACTTCTCTTTTGGTTGTTCACTCTTCTTACTGGCTCTAGGCTCTTGTAAATCTTGTATATTACCCGTCTCTACCTACAGGTTACCAGGATTTCGAAGATCTTGTACCATTTTACATCGTCGAACGCTTTTTCCACGTTGATTTTGTTGTGACTTGGCCGATAGGCACGCGCTTAAGCTCACGCAGGCTGGCGCGAGGTCTCGAACAGTTAAGGGAATTAATAGTAGCAAATAAAGTACGTAGTTGATTTAATACTTAACTTTAATCCATAATTGGAGAACATCGCTCTTGACGGTACATGTTTTATAATTTCAATATTAACTGGTAATGGCGCCTTGCTAGGTAGTAGCAAATGACGTAGCTGAAGGCTATGCTAACTATCGTCTCGGCAAATGAGAGCGTATTTGTCAGTGAACCTTTCCTAGCAAAGTCGGCTATACAACTGGGGAGAGTGCCAGGACGTCTCTCTATACCTGCCGTGTGGTGGCGCTCGGTCTGCAATCACTGACAGTGGCGACACGCGGGTCTGACGTATACTAACGGACCGCGGCCGATTTAAAGGCTACCACCTAGCAAGTGTGGTGTCTGGCGGTGACAACACAGATTTTTCTTTAGTCTTGTTTCCATTATAAAACATAACGCGAGAATTCTCTCTTTGGTGCCTTTAGCTTTCCTAAAGCCAAACTGGTCTTCGTCTAACACATACTCTATTTTCATTTCCATTCTCCTGTACCTCATTCTTGTCAGCAACTTGGATGGATGAGCTATTAAGATGATTGTGCAATAATCCTGAAACATGGTAGCTCTTGCATTCTTTGGAACTACACTGATGGCCATTAAAATTGCTACACCACGAAGATGACGTGCTACAGACGCGAAATGTAACCAACAGGAAGCAGATGCTGTGACATGCAAATGATCAGCCTTTCAGAGTATTCACACAAGGTTGGCGCCGGTGGCTACACCTACAACGTGCTGACATCAGGAAAGTTTCCAACCGATTTCCCATACACAAACAGCAGTTTACCGGCGTTGCCTGGTGAAACGTTGTTGTGATGCCTCATGTAAGGGGGAGAAATGCGTACCATCACGTTTACGACTTTGATAAATGTCGGATTGTAACCAATCGCGATTGCGGTTTATCGTATCGCGACATTGCTGCCCGCGTTTGTCGTGATCCAATGACTGTTAGCAGAATATGGAATCGGTGGGTTCAGGAGGGTAATACGGAACGCCGTGCTGGATCCCAACGGCCTCGTATCACTAGCAGTCGAGATGACAGGCATCTTATCCGCATGGCTGTAAATGAGTCAACAGATTGGGACGTTTGAAAGACAACAACCATCTGCAGGAACAGTTCGACGACGTTTGCAGCAGCACGGACTATCAGCTCGGAGACCATAGCTGCGGTTACCCTTGACGGTGTATCACAGACAGGAGCGCCTGCGATGGTGTACTCAACGACGAACCTGGTTGCACGAATGACAAAATGTAATTTTTTCGGATGAATCCAGGTTCTGTGATGGTCGCATCCGTGTTTGGCGACATCGCGTTCAACGCACATTGGAAGCATGTATTCGTCATCGCCATACTGGCGTATCACCCGGCGTGATGGTATAGGGTGCATTGGTTACACGTCTCGGTCGCCTCTTGTTCTCATTGACGGTACTTTGAACAGTGGACGTTACATTTCAGATGTGTTACGACGCGTGGCTCTACCCTTCATTCGATTCCTGCGAAACCCTATATTTCAGAAGGATAATAGGATAATGCACGACCGCATGTTGCAGGTCCTGTACGGGCCTTTCTGGATACAGAAAACGTTCGACTGCTGCCCTGGCCAGCACATTCTCCAGATCTTTCACCAACTGAAAACGTCTGGTCAATGGTGGCCAAGCAACTGGCTCGTCACAATAGCCAGTCACTACTCTTGATGAACTGTGGTATCGTGTAGAAGCTGCATGGGCAGCTGTACCTGTACATGCCATCCAAGCTTCGTCTGACTCAATGCCCAGGCGTATCAAGGCCGTTATTATGGCCAGAGGTGGTTGTTCTGGGTACTGATTTCTCAGGATCTATGCACCCAATTTGCGTGAAAATGTAATCACATGTCAGTTCTAGTATGATATATTTGTCCAATGAATACCCGTTACATCTGCATTTCTTCCTGGTATAGCAATTTTAATGGCCAGTAGTATAAAAGGAGCTGACACAATTATATGTCGTTGCCACTACTATTAAATACATTGGTGACCCTGTCCCATAGTTCGAGTACACATATCCATATGTCACAAAACAATACAGCATGTAGACACTCATGTTCGTTTGCCCATCACTAGTCACATATGCATATGTGTGCCTACAGGTTGTTTTGTGACATATGGATATGTGTGCTCGCACTATGTGACAGCGTCACCAATGTATTTAATAGTAGTGACAACGACATATAAATGTGTCCGCTCATTGTAGGTTGACAAGGCCTAATAGCCATAATATCTTCACTTGATAATGGCCTAAGGCCGAAACTGCGATCGTGAAATAAAGAATGTGTTACAATCACTGGCGTAAATATGATGTATTTTATACAGCCCAACTAGTTTTGTGTTGCTAAAAATATCCCACCTCCAGTAAACTTTCTACACCAACAAGATAAAACAGACACGGTTCTTATGTGTGCATTTTGATAGAAAGTAAAACTGGAAAAACCATATAGCAGACCTACTTAAACGTGTAGGGCGGCTACTTTTGCCGTAAGAATAATGGCTAACTTTGGGTGCGCGGAAGTGAGTAACCTAATAAATTTTACCTATATTCATTCAATGATGTCTTATGGGATAATGTTCTGGGATAACTCCCCGCCGAGGCAAAAAGTAATAACTGCATAAAAGAAAGTAATTTGAATTACGTTTGGAGCTCACTCACGTACTACATATCTTCCATACATCTCTTTAAGCATCTGGGAATAATAAACACAGTCTCATACAACACTTATTCACTTACGAAATTTGTAATGAACGACCGATCTAAGTTTTGAGTAACAGAGATAAACATGAATACAACACTAGACGAACAGTGACCCGCATTCCTTTTAAGTAATATCACTTTGACAAGGGAAGAAGTGAAATATACAGCAACCAAAACCCTTTGACGATGTTCCCATGAAAAGAAAGTGTCTAACAGAGAGCAGAAGTATATTCAAATGTAAAGGAAAGTTGTTTCTCCTGCACAATTCTATAACACAGAGTAATTGGTGAAACAGTTACTGATTCTTACAGAGAAATGTTGTAAATATCTAGTGTATGTATGTGTTGTGTATGTGTGTTTCCTACGTTTATTCTGTTGACACCTGCAACATCAGAACGTTTATTGTGAACACATTGATCAGCTTCAACAATATGGTCATCTACCTAATAGCTCATATGTCCACCTCTGTCGCGGATAACAGCGGCAACGTGTCGTGGCGTGGAGGAAGTGAGGTCTTAGTAGGTTGCAAAAGGAAGTTGGCACCACATCTGTACACGCAAGTCACCTAATTCCAGTAAATTTGACATGAGATCTGATGCCACGTTCAGTCACATCCCAGATGTGTTCGACCGTGTTCAGATCTTGCGAGTTGGTGGGCCAGCAAATCAGTCGGAACTGACCACGGTGTTCTTCGAACCACTCCGTCACATTCCTGGCCTTGTAACATGGTGCATTATCTTGATGATATAGATATAGATCTACACACAAACAGTATACCATGGTCGTTGTCTTCAGAAAGCAATGCCAATTAAAACTGAATTCATATTCATCAAGTACACAGAAAATGTTAAACTACCGTCGTGAAATCTGCTATTCGATAAGTACTGTGCGAGGAAGGGAGAGAGAAAAGTTTGAAAGCAGTATGTTGGCACGGTTCTGAAAAAAAGTGGCTCTGAGCACGATGGGACTTAACATATGACGTCATCAGTCCCCTAGAACTTAGAACTACTTAAACCTAACTAACCTAAGGACATCACACACATCCATGCCCGAGGAAAGATTCGAACCTGCGACCGTAGCAGCAGCGCGGTTCCGGACTGAAGCGCCTAGAACCACTCGGCCACAGCGGCCGGCGGTTCTGAAAGGTTTCGCCTCCACATCGCCTGCACAACGGCTCCAAAATCGCCGCATATAGGAAATGGCATAAGACAAACATTAAAAGAAGTTTTGCATCATCTCGGTTCCGAGAATTCCGGAACTGTAAAGAAAATTGGAACAGTTGTTGTTCTCTTCAGTCCTGAGACTGGTTTGATGCAGCTCTCCATGCTACTCTATCCTGTGCAAGCTTCTTCACCTCCCAGTACTTACTGCAACCTACATCCTTCTGACTCTAGTGTATTCATCTCTTGGTCTCCCTCTACGATTTTTACCCTCCACGCTGCCCTCCAATGCTAAATTTGTGATCCCTTGATGCCCCAGAACATGTCCTACCAACCGGTCCCTACTTCTTGTCAAGTTGTGCCACAAACTCCTCTTCTCGCCAGTTCTACTCAATACCTCCTCATTAGTTATGTGATCTACCCATCTAATCTTCAGCGTTCTTCTGTAGTACCACATTTCGAAAGCTTCTATTCTCTTCTTGTCCATACTATTTATCGTCCATGTTTCACTTCCATACATGGCTACACTCCATACAAATACATTTAGAAAAGCCTTCCTGACGTTTAAATCTGTACTCCATGTTAACAAACGTCCCTTCTTCAGAAATGCTTTCCTTGTCATTGCCAGTCTACATTTGATATCCTCTCTACTTCGACCATCATCAGTTATTTTGCTCCCCAAATAGGAAAACTCCTTTACTTCTTTAAGTGTCTCATTTCCTAATCTAATTCCCTCAGCATCACCCGACTTAATTCGACTACATTCCATTATCATCGTTTTACTTTTGTTGATGTTCATCTTATATCCTCCTTTCAAGACACTCTCCATTCCGTTCAACTGCTCTTCCAAGTCCTTTGCTGTCTCTGACATGATTACAATGTCATCGGCGGCCCTCAAAGTTTTTATTTCTTCTCCATGGACTTTAATACGTACTCCGAATTTTTCTTTTGTTTTCCTTAGTGCTTGCTCAATATACAGATTGAATAACATCGGGCAGAGGCTACAACTCTGTCTCACTCCCTTCCCAACCGCTGCCCCCCTTTCATGCCCCTCGATTCTTATAACTGCCATCTGGTTTCTGTACAAATTGTAAATAGCCTTTCACTACCTGTATTTTACCCCTGCCACCTGTAGAATTTGAAAGAGAGTATTCCAGTCAACATTGTATTGGAACATTGGAACAGATCAACATAAACAATATTTGCGCCCTTTTTATTACTCATAAGAACTACACATTGCATGGAGTACCAGAGGTGGTGGTCCAGATTGATGTACACACCGGTACCTCTAGTACCCAGTAGCACGTCCTGTTGCATTGATGCATCCCTGTATTCGTCGTGGCATACTATCCACAAGTTCCTCAAGACACAGTTGGTCCATGTTGACCCACTCCTCAACGGCGATTCGCCGTAGATGCCTCAGAGTGTTTGGTGGCTCACGTTATACATAAACAGCCCTTGCCAATCTATCCCAGGCATGTTCAATAGGGTTCATGTCTGGAGAACATGCCAGCCACTCTAGTCGAGCGATGTCGTTACCCTGAAGTAAGTTATTCACAAGATATGCACGATGCGGGCGCGAATTGTCGTCCATGAAGACGAATGACTAGCCAATATGCTCCCAATATGGTTGCACTATCCGTCGGAGAATGCCATTCACGTATCGCACAGCCGTTACGGCGCCTTCCATGACCACCAGCGGCGTACGTCGGCCCCGCATAATGTCACCCCAAAACAGCAGGGAACCTCCACCTTGCTGCACTCGCTAGTGTGTCTAAGGCGTTCAGCCTGATTAGTTTGCCACCAAACACGTCTGCGACGATTGTCTGGTTGAAGGTATATGAGACACTCATCGGTGAGAAGAACGTGATGCCAACGCTGAGCGTTCTTTTCGGGATGTTGTTGGGCCCTTCTGTACCGCGCTGTATGGTTGCAAAGATGGATCTCACCATGGACGTCGGGAGTGAAGGTGAGTATCATGCAGCCTATTGCGCACAGTTTGAGTAGTAACACGACGTCCTGTGGCTGCACGAAAAGCATATTCAACGTGGTAGTATTGCTGTCAGAGTTCCTCCGAGCCTGATCCGTAGGTAGCGGTCATCCACTGCAACAGTAGCCCTTGAGACGGACTGAGCGAGGCATGTCATTGACAGTCCCTGTCTCCCTGTGTCTCCTCCATGTCCGAACAACATCGCTTTGGTTCACTCCGAGGCGCCTGGTCACTTCCCTCGTTGAGAGCCCTTCCTGGCTCAAAGTAACAATGTGAACGCAATCGAATCGCGGTATTGACCGTCCAGGCATGGTTGAACTACAGACAACACGAGCCGTGTACCTGCTTCCTGGTGGAATGACTGGAACTGATCGGCTCTCGGACCCCCTCCGTCTAATAGGCGCTGCTCATGCATTGTTGTTTTAATCTTTGGACAGGTTTAGTGACATCTCTGTACAGTCAAAGGGACTGTGTCCATGATACAATATCCAAAGTCAACGTCTAAGTTCAGGAGTTATGGGAACTTGGATGATGCGAAACGTTTTTTGATATGTGTATCTCATTAAGAGCCTGAAAAACGGAAAAGACATATGATGATCTGTAAAATCACAGTATTTCCAGTTGGGCTCGGCTGTGTTAAATATGCAGTTTAGTGGAGTTGCTGACATACCTGTGTAAGAATTATGTAATGAATAAAACGTGTGTATCCAGATTACAGGAAAGGCCTATTGCCTCCCTTGTCTATGGCTCCAATCTTCAGTTCCAAAGAACTAACATTACGTATATGTCTTCCGAAAAACTGGACCGGGAAATCCGACCACAAGAAAGACCTTAACCTTAAATAATGCGGAGTTATAGCAACGGATCCCGTATATAAAGTCCTCGTGGGGAAATAATGAGCCAATAAGTTGCAAGATGGACGGTTTATTTAAACCCCTTGACCATGGTTTCAACTTTTATAAGAACATCTTCTTCAGAAGGAAATTAGTGACAACTGTGTTACAAATTGTGGCGTAGATACGTTAAAAAAATAGCCGAAAGGCTTCAATAAAATATAAAAATCCACTTCCATGATGTTAAAAATATTGCCCAACATGGTGGTCGTCACAAGGAAATACCTCACCAATGTACAGCCCATGCGAGGTACTACTCAATGGCGACCACGTTCCTCGGCATGATTTAATATTATGGCGGCGAATTTTTATATTTTACTGACGCTATTCGGCTGTTTTTTGAACATACCTTTGCTACAACATGCAACCCAGTTGTCACTAATTTCCTTCTGAAGCAGACGTTCTTATAAACGATGAAAACATAGTCAATGGCCGGCCGGGGAGGCCGAGCGGTTCTAGGCGCTACAGTCTGGGACCGCACGACCGCTACGGTCGCAGGTTCGAATCCTGCCTCGGGCATGGGTGTGTGTGATGTCCTTAGGTTTGTTAGGTTTAATTAGTTCTAAGTTCTAGGGGACTGCTGACCTCAGAAGTTAAGTCCCATACTACTCAGAGCCATTTGAACCATTTTTGACATAGTCAATGGGTTCAAACCCACCTTCCATTTTGCAACTATTGGCTGCTTATATTTCGTCGCGAAGATTTCATCCAACGGTTTGCTGCTCCAGCCACGTACGAAATTTTAAAACATATACTGTTGATCTCATAAATTTACTATCTGACTGCGTTTTGTAACCTATTTCATGCGGTAATAAAAGTTCCGACGCTCAGGGCGTATAATAATGCAAAGAGTATCCAGACTTTCTGCAAACGTGACGTCATTTTGACGTCACACGCAGTATCGACAATCGATGCAGCAGGCGCATATTCATTTTGGCATATTTGGATGTTTTATTACAACTTGCAGTATGCAGTTTCAGAGCAGCGGCAGATTTGCATTTTCTGACAAACACATCATCATTACCACTAAATATCAGTTAATAACGCATCAACGATATAAGCCTCTAGACATACTGTAATAATCAAGACAAGGGACTAAAACACTAGAGCAAGCGGTAGCGTAATGTCGCGGTTTACAGAGACGAAGTATGTGGGTTCGTATCCTACTACATTTTAAGATACAGGGTTTCCCATTTATCTTGACCAACCTAAATAACTGTTTGTCCAGATGCAAATTGCAAAATGTTTCAAGCAAATGTTCTTTAGCCGTCAGGGGGACATCAATCAGCATGATTGCCTTCGTTGTAGCTTTGTTTTTTACAAAGATGTGAACAGTGGTATGACTTTTTTAAATGGTACCCGGTATTTTTTATTCGGTAATTCATTTCTTCTCCTAAAGACCTATTCAAAAATGTATCACAGTGTACCATTCACTAAAACACAACGTTATTAATTCCGTAACACAACAATGACGTTGACGCTCTCAGTGCTTAGTGCAGGTACTCGAGGTAATTCAACACATCCATGTGCTGACGTTGAGAGAGGACAGATGTAAACATCCGTCATTCCGTCAACCATTAGAAATGCCACTCATCTATGGGGAATGTAAATTAGCAGAACACTAATTGCAATACTGTTTTCTTATGTACGGGTACATTTAGTACAGTAGTTTAGTCCTTTTAATTACTGTTGTGTAGAGTAGGCATATAGTAAAGGCTGTCGTTCCTACAAACTGCATCGCCATAACGTTTCTGTTATTGTTGTTGTTGAAGGTAGGCGAAATGCTACGCAGGCAGCGGAACTGTAAAGAGAGCGATATGCTGACAGGAACACATCTTCGCGACGGATGTTTTCTCGTCTTGTTGCGACGCTTCAGGAAACGGGAAGTTTCAACCCACTACAACGCAGTCATCGTAGCAGTCGAATAGATGAAGCTACCGAAGCTACTGTTCTCACTTCTGTTGCTATGAAACCACATGTAAGCACAGGACAGCTTGAACACGAGATCGGCATTCCTAAAACCAGTGTACATCGTATTCCTACGAACTTCTTCTCCAATGTTCTATTTACCGATGAATGTTCCTACTCAAACAAAGGACAGTTATGTACAAGGAACATGCATTATTGGTCCAGCGACAACCCACAATGGCTTAGACAGGTGGAACATCGGCGTCAATGGCGAATTAACGTCTGGTGTGAGATGCTTGGTACTACAACTGTTGACCCTTATTTCATCAATGGTAGTGTAAACGGCACAGCGTATGCTAAATTCCTCAGACGAATTCTTCTTCCTCTTCTAGATGAAGTGGCGCTAAGAACCAGAATGCTTGTGTGGTATCAATACGATGGATGTCCAGCACATAATGCCTTGCGTGCACGTCGTCTTCTGAACCGAAGGTATCCTGCCAGATGGATTGGTCGAGGAGGAACAGTTACTTGGCCTGCTAGAACTCCTGATTTAAATGCTGTGGGCTTTATCCTTTGTGAATGCATTAAAGACGTTGTCTATCGCGATATTCCAACAACTCCGCCGGCCGTAGTGGCCGAGCGGTTAAAGGCGCTACAGTCTGGAACCGCACGACCGCTACGGTCGCAGGTTCGAATCCTGCCTCGGGCATGGATGTGTGTGATGTCCTTAGGTTAGTTAGGTTTAAGTAGTTCTAAGTTCTAGGGGACTTATGACCACAGAAGTTGAGTCCCATAGTGCTCAGAGCCATTTGGACCATTTGAACCAACAACTCCAGAGGACATGCATTAACGTATCGTGCTTGCTTGTAATTCTCTTCAGCAGGCAACACTGGACGCAGTAAATAATTCTTTCTTTCAACGAGTGAACCAGTGTATCGGTGTCAAAGGTCACCACTTTGAGCAACTTTGATTGTTCTACTCCTGGGCGATGATACAGGAGAGCCAGAATCAATTTCGTGTTATGTTTTTACTTGGTTTACATTTGTTTTCTGACAACTCCAGCAAGTGGACGAGTTTGTGATCCCGGGCTCAAAGCCAATGTTGTGTTACGTAATTAATAACATTGTGTTTCAGTGAATGTTACACTGTGATACATTTTCGAACAGGTCTTTAGGAGAGAAAATGAATTACCGTATAAAAAAATACGCGGTGCCATTTAAAAAAGTCATACCACTGTTCATATCTTTGCAAAAACGAAGTTACAACGAAGGTAATCAAGCTAATTGATGTCTCCCTGACGGCTACAGAACATCTACTTGAAGAATTTGTAGTTTGCATTACTCTGCCTCGTGATGACTGGGTGTTGTCTGATGTCCTTAGGTTAGTTAGGTGTAAGTAGTTCTAAGTTCTAGGGGACTGATGACCATAGATGTTAAGTCCCATAGTGCTCAGAGCCATTTGAACCATTTTTTTGTAGTTTGCATCTGGACAAACAGTTTTTTAGGGTGGTCAAGATACATGGGACACCCTGTATATTTTTCACCTCAACGTTGTTAACGCACTTTGTAACTGTCTTTTGAATGTAATTTAAATATGTACTGCAATATTCGACTATATTTGCCTTTTCGACTGGTCAGAGAACGAAGTATGAAATAAATATCAGGCAATTTCGGAGTTTTGGTTAGTCAGGAACCTAACAGTACAGCTTTAATTGCTGCGACTGAAACGAACAGCACTAAAATACACATCTTTCCTTGTCACAAATATCTTGCTGTTTCCAGAATGAGATTTCCACTGTGCAGCGGAGTGTGTGCTGGTATGAAACACCCTGGCAGATTAAAACTGTGTGCCGGACCGAGACTCGAACTCGGGACCTTTGCCTTTCGCAGGAAAGTGCTCTACCATCGAAGCTACCCAAACGCGACTCATGCCCCGTCCTCAAAGCTTTACTTCTGCCAGTACCTCGTCTCCTACCTTCCAAACTTAAAAGAAAGTCCCCTGCGAACCTTGCAGAACTTTACAGAGTGCTAGTTCTGCAAGGTTCGCAGGTTTACAGGTCTCCTGCGAACCTTGCAGAACTAGCACTCCTGAAAGAAATAATATTGCGGGGACTTGGCTTAGCCACAGCCTGGGGGATGTTTCCAGAATGAGATTTTCACACTGCAGTGTACTGTGTGCCGATATGGAACTTCCTGGCACATTAAAACTGTGTGACGGACCGAGACTCGAACTCTGGACCTTTGCCTTTCGCGGGCAAGTGCTCTACCATCGGAGCTATCCAAGCGTGACTCACGCCCCGTCCTCACAGCTTTACTTCTGGCAGTATCTCGTCTCCTACCTTCCAAACTTTACAGACGCTCTCCTGCGAACCTTGGAGAACTAGCACTCCTGAAAGAAAGGATATTGCGAAGACATGGCTTAGCCACAACCCGGGGGATGGTTCCAGAATGAGAGTCTCGGTCCGGCACACAGTTTTAATCTGCTGGGAAATTTCATCTTGTTGTTTATTTCCGGATATGTGGCGGTTTTCGACTGTGAGGTTAGTTAGGAAGCTAAGACGACAACTTACGTTTCTGCGAGTGAAACGAGGAGCAGTAACATTTATATTCTTCCTTGTCACAAATATTTTGCTATTTATTTCTGAATATGTGGCGATTTACGAGTGTGTTGATGGACCGGAAGCTAAGAGGATAGCTTTAATTGCTCTGAATGAAACTGGAGCAATAACGTTCATATTCTTCCTCGTCACAAAGTCAATAGCAATTCCTGCGGTTGTCGATACTGCGTGTGGCGTCAAATTGACGTCACTTTTGCGGGAAGACTTTTGAGTTTTATTTCAAGGAATAAACCGTTGCCCTTATTTAACTTGATATTCATTAAATGGCAGGAAATGCTTTCAACGAATTCATTTGAGAATAAATTTATCATAATACATGACAAATTATCACACTACGTAAAAAGAAAAAAGTGAAATACTGAACGCTAATCTTTTGAATATATGCTGACAACAATTCTCCAGTTAATGTGCCTTGTGATATCTGATTATTCCTTTAACAAAAATTAAGCAATATTTGGTTCGTATCAGTTAGGCCAGAGAAAACAAGCTGTAAAAAAATTCGATAAAATTCGATTTGTGTAAAGTTATGAAACTAATGGAGGAGGAGTAAGAGATTAGTGCTTAACGTTCCGCCGATAACGAGGTCATTAGAGATGCTGGGATTAGGGAAGGATATCGGCTGTGCCATTTCAAAAGAACCATCGCAGAATTCGCCTGAAGAGATTTAGGAAAATCACGGGAAATCTACATCAGAATGGCCGGATGCGGGTTTGAACCGTCATCATCCGATATGCGAGTCAGGTGTGCTAACCACTGCGCGAAAATAATCGAATGTGGAAAATCTCAAATTTATACCATGTTACATTTTCAGAATAAATAACCTTAAATTAACAGATTCTAAATTACTTAAAGTTAAATGTGTTACCTATATCTCTCCGACCATACCCCTCCCAACCAGTATTTTGTTTGGAGGGGGGTTATCGTTAGTGTAGTGGGATTTCAAAAAAGAAATGAAATATGAAATGATGTGGTGTGGTGGCCCTCAACTATGCACCACCAGACTCAGAGTTGAAATATTAAAAGTTTTGGCTCCTTCGTGGCCTAGGGGCTGGGATACGTATTTGTCGCATTACAGGCCAAATACTGCAGAGTCTACAGTATACAGTTTGAATATGCACATGAATCGAATGGTCGAAGGTTCCTATCAATCGTCAATTGCGAATGTAACGTAGAAATTTATAAATGAAAGATTACAATTAAATAAAATTTGTAGATGCTATCTTAACGACTTTAAATGATGTGTACGATTGTAGAAGTATTTTTGAGAGTGCGATATATTTCTGCAAAAACACTTATTGGTGTCGATGGTCCGGCAATTAAATAAAATATGAGTTGAATGACAGGGAATCAATAGATTCCTACTGCACGTAATTAGTTATGAGCGACAACATAGCTCGCGAGATGTTCACTTCTAAACGCACACTACGTCTTCACTGTAAAGGAACCACGGAAATCTCACACGTTCACAAGTCGGCACTCCGAAGTATTTCTATCTCCCACGATCATGCGCAAACTACTCCACACTCTCCAAGTCTTTCCTGCGACCATACGTCGCGGCTTTACTTCCAGCACTCCCCGTGTCCTGTCCCATACTCCATGTGTCCTGTGTCGTCCAGCTCAAAACTCTTCTCCCCTTCCATCCAGTCTCCCAATTCACGAGTGCTGTGATTGGCTAGAGCACTTACGCCATATCTTCAACCCAACACACCCACACAAACATAATAAAACACATTCGAAATACTGGATTTACATTTAAATAACTTGAAATTAAATAAATATTCCTACGGCTGGACCATAAACACCCTCTAACACGCATCATTAAATACGTAAACAAATTAAATAAACATATATCAAAGGAATATCAACAAAAGGTAGGCCAGTAGCCTAATGTCTCTGTGCTTTCTAAAACACAATAAATATTTAACCAATTTCTTCATGAATAGTATACATTTGATATAAACAAAGACATAGATGAATAAATATATTTATAAGCATGTGGCTAACGTTTCTTCGCATAACTGTGGAGTACTTATGGCCTGATGTGATCGATAGTAATCGGCCACTTTGACCTCCAATAACTCAGTACTATTCAAGTTAAATGCCTGTAATTTATACCAATTTAGGTTTACACTGACAGCTTTCTAAAGACACGTCGGTCGACGAAATCGGATGAAGCGTTTAGATTTTGGAAATTCGTTGCTGCGTGTTACTCGTATAATTTACCATCAGATACTAAACTTTAAACTAATAAAGATATTGAAAAACACATTATTCCATCTGAATCGTCGTGCAATTGATAGCAATGTACATGTTTCTTTTTGAGGTATCTTGACTCATATGGCTACTATTAATTTCTATACGAACTGTGAAATGTCTGCCATGATGGTTTCACAAAGTCCGCCATCTTTGGCACTCTCGGCATACAAGTCTCTTTCATCGACACAGCGTCACCAAGGAATTTCCAGCCACGTGGTTCTTGGACCCTGGCTAATGTTCGGCACCACGTGTTTGCTGCAGGGTCTCGGCTTGCCGTGCGGCCCGTGCGGCCACACCCACTCATAACTTATAATACACTCCTGGAAATGGAAAAAAGAACACATTGACACCGGTGTGTCAGACCCACCATACTTGCTCCGGACACTGCGAGAGGGCTGTACAAGCAATGATCACACGCACGGCACAGCGGACACACCAGGAACCGCGGTGTTGGCCGTCGAATGGCGCTAGCTGCGCAGCATTTGTGCACCGCCGCCGTCAGTGTCAGCCAGTTTGCCGTGGCATACGGAGCTCCATCGCAGTCTTTAACACTGGTAGCATGCCGCGACAGCGTGGACGTGAACCGTATGTGCAGTTGACGGACTTTGAGCGAGGGCGTATAGTGGGCATGCGGGAGGCCGGGTGGACGTACCGCCGAATTGCTCAACACGTGGGGCGTGAGGTCTCCACAGTACATCGATGTTGTCGCCAGTGGTCGGCGGAAGGTGCACGTGCCCGTCGACCTGGGACCGGACCGCAGCGACGCACGGATGCACGCCAAGACCGTAGGATCCTACGCAGTGCCGTAGGGGACCGCACCGCCACTTCCCAGCAAATTAGGGACACTGTTGCTCCTGGAGTATCGGCGAGGACCATTCGCAACCATCTCCATGAAGCTGGGCTACGGTCCCGCACACCGTTAGGCCGTCTTCCGCTCACGCCCCAACATCGTGCAGCCCGCCTCCAGTGGTGTCGCGACAGGCGTGAATGGAGGGACGAATGGAGACGTGTCGTCTTCAGCGATGAGAGTCGCTTCTGCCTTGGTGCCAATGATGGTCGTATGCGTGTTTGGCGCCGTGCAGGTGAGCGCCACAATCAGGACTGCATACGACCGAGGCACACAGGGCCAACACCCGGCATCATGGTGTGGGGAGCGATCTCCTACACTGGCCGTACACCACTGGTGATCGTCGAGGGGACACTGAATAGTGCACGGTACATCCAAACCGTCATCGAACCCATCGTTCTACCATTCCTAGACCGGCAAGGGAACTTGCTGTTCCAACAGGACAATGCACGTCCGCATGTATCCCGTGCCACCCAACGTGCTCTAGAAGGTGTAATTCAACTACCCTGGCCAGCAAGATCTCCGGATCTGTCCCCCATTGAGCATGTTTGGGACTGGATGAAGCGTCGTCTCACGCGGTCTGCACGTCCAGCACGAACGCTGGTCCAACTGAGGCGCCAGGTGGAAATGGCATGGCAAGCCGTTCCACAGGACTACATCCAGTATCTCTACGATCGTCTCCATGGGAGAATAGCAGCCTGCATTGCTGCGAAAGGTGGATATACACTGTACTAGTGCCGACATTGTGCATGCTCTGTTGCCTGTGTCTATGTGCCTGTGGTTCTGTCAGTGTGATCATGTGATGTATCTGACCCCAGGAATGTGTCAATAAAGTTTCCCCTTCCTGGGACAATGAATTCACGGTGTTCTTATTTCAATTTCCAGGAGTTTATTTCCAGGGCGTCACAGCCAGCCAGAGTGGCCGAGCGGTTCTAGTCGCTACAGTCTGGAACAGCGCGACCGCTACGGTCGCAGGTTCGAATCCTGCCTCGGGTATGGATGTGTGTGATGTCCTTAGGTTAGTTAGGTTTAAGTAGTTCTAAGTTCTAGGGGACTGATGACCTCAGAAGTACCATAGTGCTCAGAGCCATTTGAACCATTTGAACCAGGGCGCCACAACCTCACAGTGTCAAGTATCAAGTATATTATGTGCGGCCCGAAAGTATTCGCCTTCTTCCTGCGTGGCCCACATCAGCTAGAACGCTCGAGACTTCTCCTTTATGCTATCTGGCCCACTGCTATGTTGCCTCTACAACTGACGCATACTTCATCTTTGTACTCCAGCGCCTGATGGGTACATTAGGTCTTACTCGTCGTGAGTTTGCAACACATTTTGCAAAACATTTTGTAACACAATAATCCCTCACATACAGTCTGAATTGCACCACTCAGTAACCATTTCTAATGCATCTTTGCATTACATTTTAAGATAAAACTACACCAGATTATGACAAATCGCATGTACGGCGAACAGAGCCGGAGTGTTACAGGACTCCTCAGCAAATGCTGAATACAGATGGTCCCAGGTTTCACATTCACACCTGTAATGGTTCAAATGGCTCTGAGAACTATGGAACTTAACTTCTGAGCTCATCAGTCCCCTAGATCTTAGAACTACTTAAACCTAACTAACCTTAGGACATCACATACATCCATGCCCGAGGCAGGATTCGAACCCGTGACCGTAGCGGTCGCGCGGTTCCACACTGTAGCGCCTAGAACCGCTCGGCCACTCCGGCTGGCACCTGTAATGGATCGGAAGTTATTCCCTAATGTAATAATTTGTTTTACACATTATTTTATCGTCATTCAATTACCTTTACGTAGTAATTCTTTCACCTTAAGATCCATATGACTGTAGCGTTGTAGCAATGACTATACAATTGCATTATCTAACTTAAACCACCTTTAACTGGTTACGTTATGGTCAAAGTTCGTTGTAAAAATTCTGCCTTTTCATTCAAAGATGATTTCCTGCCTTAGCTTGCTTACTGAATGCTGGCGTTTAGCGTACACCAGCTAAGTAGCTATCATGACAGTTCCTAAGTGGGAGACACTATGATATTTGCAACACTTCAACACTTGTAAGGACTGAAACAGTATACGAAGCACTCTATGAAAGATTGGAAGAATGTTATCCAGGTCAATGACCGTCCAACTATGCTGGTCTCGTCTGCTTATCCTCAATGTTACCATCTGCGTACGTAATAAATTACCCCTTTACGCCATACAGGCAACATTTTGTAAGGTACTCATATGGTAGTGTCACAATCAACCTAGATTATGATCGGATTCGTATCTTTTGACTCAGTTGTTTCCGAATCTATATTCCTTATGTAAACTGACACATTTTCGTTATTCCATCGTCTCTGATAGTTTTCATCACCTGTACAATCGTTGGACTAACACCTTTCCAACGAATTTCCTCTTTCGCTTCATTTCTCTTCATCATGCAGTTCATTTCCACAAAGTCATTTTAGTGACATTCTCTGGCAAAAAATCAAATTATTCTTCCAGCACAGCTCACTGTAGCCGTACATATAGTTAAATAACTTTCCCTTTATAACTAATAATAGGGTGACTTGGTGTTTTAGAGGAAGTCAGATTGTAAACACAGTTGTGTGAACATCTGTCACTGGATGGTCCCAAGCATCGTTGCAGGCACCTAAAGTTACTCTCACATGTTCCAAAGCTTTGTCCCTGTAAATGGATCTCTGCGCTGTTCACATATAAATCCTCTTTACATTATCCCTGCCACGACTAACAACAGTTGATTGCGCTATTTCACCGAAGACCGTTGCCTTGGACAGCACTGTACTGATTAAAATGTTATTCAGATAAATGTATGTATTCATCCGATCATAAACTATTCATTCTATGGTAAGAACACGTTCATAAGTGCTTCTGGAAAAGTCCAGTTATCAATTTTCGATTTGTCTTAGTGTTATAACAACTAAAATGTAGCAAAAAGGAATCTGAGAGATTTCTATTGATGTAATTGGTGCATTAATGTTTACCTAATGTAGTGATATAAAGATAGTAATCGTTTCCTCACTTTATAAAGCAAAGAATAGTTGACATTAAGTAGACACGGTTTGAAGTTCGAGTTTTTTATGGAAATAAAACGATTTCGTTGTACACTGCAGATATTGCGCCTAAGCCGTTTACTTACCTGCAGTAACATAATTTCTACTGTCGCGTCAACGTAGGGACTACCTAAATTTAATCATAGCATAATTGATTGCCAACGTGGGGTATTAACGAAACAGAATGAGATTTTCACTCTGCAGCGGAGTGTGCGCTGATATGAAACTTCCTGGCAGATTAAAACTGTGTGCCCGACCGAGACTCGAACTCGGGACCTTTGCCTTTCGCGGGCAAGTGCTCTACCAACTGAGCTACCGAAGCACGACTCACGCCCGGTACTCACAGCTTTACTTCTGCCAGTACCTCGTCTCCTAACTTCCAAACTTTACAGAAGCTCTCCTGCGAACCTAGCAGAACTAGCACTCCTGAAAGAAAGGATATTGCGGAGACATGGCTTAACCACAGCCTGGGGGATGTTTCCAGAATGAGATTTTCACTCTGCAGCGGAGTGTGCGCTGCTATGAAACTTCCTGGCAGATTAAAACTGTGTGCCCGATCGAGACTCGAACTCGGGACCTTTGCCTTTCGCGGGCAAGTGCTCTACCAACTGAGCTACCGAAGCACGACTCACGCCCGGTACTCACAGCTTTACTTCTGCCAGTACCTCGTCTCCTACCTTCCAAACTTTACAGAAGCTCTCCTGCGAACCAAGCAGAACTAGCACTCCTGAAAGAAAGGATATTGAGGAGACATGGCTTAACCACAGCCTGGGGGATGTTTCCAGAATGAGATTTTCACTCTGCAGCGTAGTGTGCGCTGATATGAAACTTCCTGGCAGATTAAAACTGTGTGCCCGACCGAGACTCGAACTCGGGACCTTTGCCTTTCGCGGGCAAGTGCTCTACCAACTGAGCTACCGAAGCACGACTCACGCCCGGTACTCACAGCTTTACTTCTGCCAGTAACTCGTCTCCTACCTTCCAAACTTTACAGAAGCTCTCCTGCGAACCTAGCAGAACTAGCACTCCTGAAAGAAAGGATATTGAGGAGACATGGCTTAACCACAGCATGGGGGATGTTTCCAGAATGAGATTTTCACTCTGCAGCGGAGTCTGCGCTGATATGAAACTTCCTGGCAGATTAAAACTGTGTGCCCGACCGAGACTCGAACTCGGGACCTTTGCCTTTCGCGGGCAAGTGCTCTACCAACTGAGCTACCGAAGCACGACTCATGCCCGGTACTCACAGCTTTACTTCTGCCAGTACCTCGTCTCCTACCTTCCAAACTTTACAGAAGCTCTCCTGCGAACCTAGCAGAACTAGCACTCCTGGTAGAGCACTTGTCCGCGAAAGGCAAAGGTCCCGAGTTCGAGTCTCGGTCGGGCACACAGTTTTAATCTGCCAGGAAGTTTCATATCAACGCACACTCCGCTGCAGAGTGAAAAATCTCATTCTGGAAACATCCCCCAGGCTGTGGTTAAGCCATGTCTCCGCAATATCCTTTCTTTCAGGAGTGCTAGTTCTGCTAGGTTCGCAGGAGAGCTTCTGTAAAGTTTGGAAGGTAGGAGACGAGGTACTGGCAGAAGTAAAGCTGTGAGTACCGGGCGTGAGTCGTGCTTCGGTAGCTCAGTTGGTAGAGCACTTGCCCGCGAAAGGCAAAGGTCCCGAGTTCGAGTCTCGGTCGGGCACACAGTTTTAATCTGCCAGGAAGTTTCATATCAGCGCACACTCCGCTGCAGAGTGAAAATCTCATTCTGGAAACATCCCCCAGGCTGTGGTTAAGCCATGTCTCCGCAATATCCTTTCTTTCAGGAGTGCTAGTTCTGCTAGGTTCGCAGGAGAGCTTCTGTAAAGTTTGGAAGGTAGGAGACGAGGTACTGGCAGAAGTAAAGCTGTGAGTACCGGGCGTGAGTCGTGCTTCGGTAGCTCAGTTGGTAGAGCACTTGCCCGCGAAAGGCAAAGGTCCCGAGTTCGAGTCTCGGTCGGGCACACAGTTTTAATCTGCCAGGAAGTTTCATATCAGCGCACACTCCGCTGCACAGTGAAAATCTCATTCTGGAAACATCCCCCAGGCTGAGGTTAAGCCATGTCTCCTCAATATCTTTTCTTTCAGGAGTGCTAGTTCTGCTAGGTTCGCAGGAGAGCTTCTGTAAAGTTTGGAAGGTAGGAGACGAGGTACTGGCAGAAGTAAAGCTGTGAGTACCGGGCGTGAGTCGTGCTTCGGTAGCTCAGTTGGTAGAGCACTTGCCCGCGAAAGGCAAAGGTCCCGAGTTCGAGTATCGGTCGGGCACACAGTTTTAATCTGCCAGGAAGTTTCATATCAGCGCACACTCCGCTGCAGAGTGAAAATCTCATTCTGGAAACATCCCCCAGGCTGTGGTTAAGCCATGTCTCCGCAATATCCTTTCTTTCAGGAGTGCTAGTTCTGCTAGGTTCGCAGGAGAGCTTCTGTAAAGTTTGGAAGGTAGGAGATGAGGTACTGGCAGAAATAAAGCTGTGAGTACCGGGCGTGAGTCGTGCTTCGGTAGCTCAGTTGGTAGAGCACTTGCCCGCGAAAGGCAAAGGTCCCGAGTTCGAGTCTCGGTCGGGCACACAGTTTTAATCTGCCAGGAAGTTTCATATCAACGCACACTCCGCTGCACAGTGAAAATCTCATTCTGGAAACATCCCCCAGGCTGAGGTTAAGCCATGTCTCCTCAATATCCTTTCTTTCAGGAGTGCTAGTTCTGCTAGGTTCGCAGGAGAGCTTCTGTAAAGTTTGGAAGGTAGGAGACGAGGTACTGGCAGAAGTAAAGCTGTGAGTACCGGGCGTGAGTCGTGCTTCGGTAGCTCAGTTGGTAGAGCACTTGCCCGCGAAAGGCAAAGGTCCCGAGTTCGAGTCTCGGTCGGGCACACAGTTTTAATCTGCCAGGAAGTTTCATATCAGTGCACACTCCGCTGCAGAGTGAAAATCTCATTCTGGAAACATCCCCCAGGCTGTGGTTAAGCCATGTCTCCGCAATATCCTTTCTTTCAGGAGTGCTAGTTCTGCTAGGTTCGCAGGAGAGCTTCTGTAAAGTTTGGAAGGTAGGAGACGAGGTACTGGCAGAAGTAAAGCTGTGAGAACCGGGCGGGAGTCGTGCTTCGGTAGCTCAGTTGGTAGAGCACTTGCCCGCGAAAGGCAAAGGTCCCGAGTTCGAGTCTCGGTCGGGCACACAGTTTTAATCTGCCAGGAAGTTTCATATCAGCGCACACTCCGCTGCAGAGTGAAAATCTCATTCTGGAAACATCCCCCAGGCTGTGGTTAAGCCATGTCTCCGCAATATCCTTCCTTTCAGGAGTGCTAGTTCTGCTAGGTTCGCAGGAGAGCTTCTGTTAAGTTTGGAAGGTGGGAGACGAGGTACTGGCAGAAGTAAAGCTGTGAGTACCGGGCGTGAGTCGTGCTTCGGTAGCTCAGTTGGTAGAGCACTTGCCCGCGAGAGGCAAAGGTCCCGAGTTCGAGTCTCGGTCGGGCACACAATTTTAATCTGCCAGGAAGTTTCATATCAGCGCACACTCCGCTGCAGAGTGAAAATCTCATTCTGGAAACATCCCCCAGGCTGAGGTTAAGCCATGTCTCCTCAATATCCTTTCTTTCAGGAGTGCTAGTTCTGCTAGGTTCGCAGGAGAGCTTCTGTAAACTTTGGAAGGTAGGAGACGAGGTACTGGCAGAAGTAAAGCTGTGAGTACCGGGCGTGAGTCGTGCTTCGGTAGCTCAGTTGGTAGAGCACTTGCCCGCGAAAGGCAAAGGTCCCGAGTTCGAGTCTCGGTCGGGCACACAGTTTTAATCTGCCAGGAAGTTTCATATCAGCGCACACTCCGCTGCAGAGTGAAAATCTCATTCTGGAAACATCCCCCAGGCTGTGGTTAAGCCATGTCTCCGCAATATCCTTTATTTCAGGAGTGCTAGTTCTGCTAGGTTCGCAGGAGAGCTTCTGTAAAGTTTGGAAGGTAGGAGACGAGGTAGTGGCAGAAGTAAAGCTGTGAGTACCGGGCGTGAGTCGTGCTTCGGTAGCTCAGTTTGGTAAAGCACTTGCCCGCGAAAGGCAAAGGTCCCGAGTTCGAGTCTCGGTCGGGCACACAATTTTAATCTGCCCGGAAGTTTCATATCAGCGCACACTCCGCTGCAGAGTGAAAATCTCATTCTGGAAACATCCCCCAGGCTGTGGTTAAGCCATGTCTCCGCAATATCCTTTCTTTCAGGAGTGCTAGTTCTGCTAGGTTCGCAGGAGAGCTTCTGTAAAGTTTGGAAGGTAGGAGACGAGGTACTGGCAGAAGATAAGCTGTGAGTACCGGGCGTGAGTCGTGCTTCGGTAGCTCAGTTGGTAGAGCACTTGCTCGCGAAAGGCAAAGGTCCCGAGTTCGAGTCTCGGTCGGGCACACAGTTTTAATCTGCCAGGAAGTTTCATTAACGAAACAGTTACAATATGATACCTGTGAAAACGTTAATAAGAAGAAAAGAATTTCTAGAAAATAGGACCTAAGATGGAGTTGACTAATATGTTAACATGTATGAGAATCCTGATAATGAATTCTAATCAAGTTGGACTAAAGGTATTAGAAATAAAATCTTCAAGAAGAATAATGAGAACAAAATAGATAGTTCATGGCCGGAAAGTGAGAGCTTAGAGGACAATTGCCTAACCACGCAGAAATTACCAGAATTAACATTGGGATAGATAGTGATATTTTAGACATCACACCAGATTATGTAAGAACAGATGAATCAGATAATACTGGACAACAGTGAAAAACTTCGGAGATAAAGGTAACGAATAGGACATTAGTTTTTTAATATAGGTTCTGGTTTCGAAAAAAATGCAGTAATGCGGGATATGCCCAAGTGTGCAAAACAAGTGTTCATGACAACAGCAGTAGGCTCCTTATTTAATAAAAATCCATTCAAAAATGGTTCAAATGGCTCTGAGCACTATGGGACTTAACATCTATGGTCATCAGTCCCCTAGAACTTAGAACTACTTAAACCTAACTAACCTAAGGACATCACACAACACCCAGCCATCACGAGGCAGAGAAAATCCCTGACCCCGCCGGGAATCGAACCCGGGAACCCGGGCGTGGGAAGCGAGAACGCTACCGCACGACCACGAGATGCGGGCTACAAATCCATTGTTTGGCGTTCAGCAGCATCGCTGTTCTTATCGCTAGCACTATAATGCTGACAAAGATATATTAACAACTTTTCAGTGTTGCGAAATCAGTAGTTTTGCGACTAAACCTAGCGGATTTGGGATATTCTGTAACGGAGAAAATGTTCCTAATTTTACATTGCTTATATGGGAGTTTAGCGGGTTTCTAAATTACTGCTAAGGGGGAAAGCATGAAAGTCCGCGAATTGTTTTTTAAATCAGCGTCTGGTGGTTTTGGTATAAATTAAATAGTAACACTGAATCTCATGCTTTAAACTGTGTTAAAAACTTTGTCCGGGAAAACTTGTTGTCTAGAGGTCTTGCGTGGTTATAGTTTGGATTCCCGGAAGTTGTCGTGGTGTGATATAATGTTAGTGTGTTATGTTATATGTCTTACCGTTAGTTAAAATGACTGATTTGAAACGCTTCGGTTAAATATGTTACCACTGTACAGAAAATTTGGGTGTGCGATGACTCGACACTTGACAATGAAATAAGTGGTTTCGTGCTCAGAACTTGTGTGTTTATAGTGGTCGTAGTGAGAATTGCATTTGCGAATGTGATCGTGGTGAAATGTTAGGTGAGTGTGTAGTGGTTTTCTACCTGTACTGACCAGAATCATCTTGCGTAAATATGTGAACAGTGTTGATAATTTTTGTTATGTTTACTGTCGAATATCACTTGCCAGTCAAAAAAGAAAGTTCACGGATGTCATAAAGAAAGCCTGCTACTTGTGTTTTGATTGTAAAGTGGGAGATATAGACAAGAAGTGAGTTCAAACCATTTATTGTGATACCTGTTCTACAAACTTACGGGACTGGCTACAAGGAAAAGGACCAACGCTTGCCGTTTGCTCTTCCCATGATATGAAGAGAGCCGACCGACCATTCTACAGGCTGCTCTTTCTGCTTGATTCCTCCATTTAAGGGTACACCAAGAAATAAGTGATCTATCACTCATTCCAATCTCTCTTTTACTATTCGTCATGTACCACATTCTGAAGAACTAACTATCCCACTGCTTCCCGTGTCTTATTCCAGTGGTTCATCCGACGAAACATAAGACCCGGACAAACTCGATGAAGGTATGGAAAATGCTGTTGTAGATTCGTCCTCATCCACTGATCCTGCTTTCACGGTCAACACCTCCACATCTAATCGGCACCTGATCACTCAACACGAATTAAATGATCGTGTAAGGGACCAGGGTTGTCAAAAAATGATGCAGAAATACAGGAATCCAGACTGAAGCAGTGGGGAGCTCTTGCTGATGGTGTTAAGTGGTTGTAGCTCGAAGTAAATGCAGGGTCTTCTTATTATAAAGTATACTGATGAAAATTGTGTATATTACTTGACTTGTCACATTTATTCATAAAAATGATGGCTACTGTAAAAGTGGCAAGGCAGGGGAGTATTTAAATGCTGTGACTCTGTGAAGAGATACAGTTGGGGACCCATGAGAAAATATTCTTGGTACTTTTTTTTGTTTTAGCTGCCTCATTGACTTTAAAATACTAACTAATTTGTTCTATTTGAGACCTTCCATAAATACAAAATACGGTCATCACAAAATGTTGGGAGTTTACGATGAAGTAATTGTGGCGCTCATAAAAATAGTTGAAGTAGAACACAACAAAGCTCCAGGGCTCTATGGAATGCCTAGCAAATTTTATAAACTATTTTCGCCTGACTTAAGCCATCATTTAACCATAACCTAACGTAGTTTCCTCGAAGATAAAACTGGCCTAGTGATTGTAAAAAGGCACACGTCACACCCGTCTAGACGAAGGGCGGCAGAACTGATCTACAAAACTGCCCTTTAGTTCCATCTGCTACAAAATCTTAAAACACAATCTTAGCGCAAACGAACTGAGAGAAACCAACTGAGATATCTCGCAGAGAGCGACCTTCTTTGTGCCAAGCAAGATGGTTTCCGAAAACATCGGTCATTTGAAGTGTTCCCCAGAAATATTATTTGTTACTGTTGCTGTTGGTATTGTTATAATGACCTCGCAGACAACGTTAACAGAAAATGCAGACTTTTCATAGAAACTGCTTACAAAGCGCACGACCCGTTCAAGGATACTGCTCAAGTGTGTGCGACCTGTTACATATAGCACAAACAGGCGATATTCAACATATACAAAGAAAAGCAGCACGAAAGATCGCAGGTTTATGTGCCACATAAGGAAGAGTCACAGAGATGCTGGGAAAACTAAACTGACAGACAGACCTATAACAAGAAAGGTTGTTTCCGAAGTTTCAAGCATCAGATTTTAGTGACGAATCTAGGAATATACTACAACCCGCTGAGTAGCAGGTCCCTTAGGGAGCACTAAGAATAGGTTGCAGTGACGATTCGCACAGAAGTAATTACGCAATCGTTGCTTCCGCGCTCTGTAGGTGAATAGAACGGGAATATGCCTTAATCTCTAGTAAAAATACTGCCTGTCCTTTGCCATGGACTTCACATTGATTTGCAGAGTATAAACATAGATGCATTCCCGTTATTGCATTATCTGGTGCAGCTCCACAGAAAAAGTATAATCTTTCGAGTCTTCTTTGAAATAAGTAAATGTTGCTGTCTTGCATTAACGACAAGGTAATAGTAGAATTGAATTATGTTTTTGGTACAATAGGTAACGATGTGTTACTGATACCTCATTGTGACTGTGTCCTATTCCATTATTCAGTCACTCAGAAAATACATCTAGGATGCTTCTCTCGGGCGTTGATAAGAAAATCCCTTTTTGACACTGAGTACGTCGGTACTTCAGAGAGTTGCTTGTGTCAGTTTGCGCCTCACTCCAGAGCGTATAAGCCATGTATTCCTAACACCATCCCTGGGAATTCACAAAGAATACGACGGATGCACGGCTTCCTGTGCATTCCACATGACGCCATCTGATTGCTCATACATTTCAGTGGAAGACAAACACATGTTACTGCACGGAATATTCCACGTGGAATAGGGTGGTATCCCTTCGGAAAACAAAAACAAGACCACTTTATTAATACAGCAGCTAATGTACGGTAGAGTTCAATGATACCCATGCAAATCGTGTGTTCAAATTTTTATATTTCCAGAGAATTGAAAAAATTATCACTGAGTGCTGAGGAAAAAATATCCGCATACCTCTGTAGATGATCTTTATCTTCCATCATTGGCGTGTAGCAGTATATCATTAGAGTTGTTAGCAACTGACAGGACGGATAATAGTCAGGATCTACTGTTCTAACTCAAAGGGATAGCATGTAACTAATGCTTACGCTCTTTTGTCTAGAAGGTGTGAGGAAACGGGTGTGTCACGAGTGCTCCTGAAATTTCCACAGTTTTCATTCATTCACTTGTCTACATTGCGTTACAAAATATACATACATTTTTTTGTAAACGGACCTTCATTTTATCGATGTCTGCAGACGATTTTAACTTTATGCGACAGGCCATAAGAACTCTGGGAAAATATTCACGTAGATAACGGGTTTCATAACACGATGCTTCAATAAGTCGCTCGATTTATTCCTATAAAATAATGTAATGCATTAGAGAGCATAAATCTAAAATGACAACTACTTCAAAGAATGTGGAAGATATCAGAAATTACAAATGAACAGAGAAACGTAGGCAGATTTAAAGGAAAGATGAGTGTACCTTGACGTGACGTACTGGTTTTTCTACGTTATTACACTAACCAAAGAAATTAAAGAACCGTAAAACGAGGTAATTTAGTGGTTCGTCTCATTCATTACCGGCTGATGGGATCACACTAAAGTAACAGAAAGTGTCTACTTTACAATTTGAGCAGCCTGCACCACTTTGTTCACACTGCCGCTTCCAGTTCGGGATGACAAGCAACTCATCCAGTTATGCAAATTAACTGTATTTAGAGAAGAACGAATTAATCTCGCGTTATGTCTGACCTACAGGACGAGACAAAAACTCACTGTAGTGCAATGGATCTAGTACTGAAATTCTGTATAAGCACGTTTATTGCAAAACGGTTCTTGTCAAAGGAACTTTAAGGTAATGATAGGAATAATCGAATGTCGTAGCAACTCACAGCCTACCAAAAATAATAATTAAACTAATTTTCACAGAATGCAGCGATGAAATTCTCCTCGCTGTGTGCAATACAATGTTGAACTTGTCTTCTGTTTAATTGGCTCCAAATCTTCTGATTCGAAGAACTCTGAAGTTGTAGATTCAAATATTTCTCGACATTTTCGTAACAAGTAAAGACAAGATTTCATGTGTCGTTAACGCAGTAAGACTCATGATGGACTAATAACCTGCTTTGTGAAGGTCCATTGTCTATCATAATTTTTAATTCAGAGTGATATCACGATCTGTTTCGCTCTGGGAATATTTTGTGTAATTGCTCTAGTCAACCAGTTAATTACATAAAGTTAATCAAATACGCTTACATGGTTTAGTTCTTTTAGTAGAGACTTTAATTTTATAATTAATCTAAAACTTAAAATTTTGATGATTGAATTTTTACATGAAATGTATTCGCATTTGCGAATATAGGCATCCATCAACTGCATAATGGAATGGCGACAATGAAAATTTGTGCCGGGCCGTGATTCTAACATGTATACATGTCCGGAAGAACGCTGCATCGTACTTACTAACGACAGAGGCACACTAATATCACAGTGAGTTTTTGTTTGTACTGTTAGTATGTAGAAGATATTGTCAATCGAGTGAGCACGTCATCTACAGATTGTAATAAAAATAGTTATGGTGGGATAAGATACACTAACCAGTCTTGAATTATATGAAATGACGGATTCCCATGTTAAAGACTCAAAACCCAGAAATCCGCTACCAAATGGCTATACGAAAATGTATAAACATCAACATATACACACTTTACGTAAATACCATGATTATTATGGACTTCTCAGAAAGGTAGGCAACGATAAACATTATTTGTATTTTGCTTTCGACATGTATCTCCCAAAGATGATTTAGGATGAATAGATCGATATACTATTTTCTTTGCATGTTGTTATAGACAAATATTGGTTCTTGCTCAATGCAGGTATCAAATATGAGTTATTTATGCGTTGAATTAGTATGGAGGCTGAACTTAACTGTATTGTGAAATAACGAAAAATGTACCTATTCGATAACAGAAACTCAACCAGTGTTCAAATCATTTAAGAAAATGAAGCCGAGCATCCCCTAGACCATTATATGAAGGTGCATTTCAGAATCTAGCACGGACATGGACTACGAGCCTACAATATTAACAACAAAGAACAATAACAAATGAGTGCTATGAAAACTGTTCATCTAAATACTCACGTTGCTACCTGTCTCTGCAGTGTGTCACTATCTCAACGTGCCAAGTGCTGTGAAATTGCGACCGGCCTCCCAAATTTAAAGTTACGTCGAAATTAATGAATCGACTTTGGGTTAAAAGAGAATGGTGACGGTTAAAATATTCAACTACATACATACTCCACAAAGGCAGTTGAAGCGCATGATGAGCGTACTTCCCATTTTATCAGTTATTAGGGCTTCTTTCCGTTCTACTCAAGCTTGGAGCAGGTGAAAATAATTACTTACGCCCCTCTGTGTGCACTGTAATTTGTCTAATCTTGCCTCTGCAGTCCCTATGAGTGCGATATGTAGGGGTCTTCTAGTATATTCGTAGGTTAATTACTTAAAGCAGTTCTTCAAACTATGCAAGTATGTTTCCTCTGGATAGTTCGTGTCTTTTACACATGTCTGCTCTTTCAGTTTCTTATCTCCGTGCCATTATACCCTGAGTCAAACGAACATGTGACCATTCATGCTGCTTTTCCTTTACACGTTCAGTATCGCCCGTTAGTCCTATTTGGTGATCCCAAACATTTGAGCAATATCCTTGTATGGAACGCACGAGTAATTTGTAAGCAATGGCCTTTGAAGATCGATTTAATTTCCCTAGTCTTCTACCAATAAACGGTAGTTCGCCACCTGCTTTACCTACGGCCTCTCTATTTGATCGTTCCATTTCATATCCTCGCCAAGTTATAACACAAGCCTGTTATCCGTCACTCATCCCTAACAACGTAACCTTAAATATTGTCATGGGAAATGCCACGTATAACGCTAACTTGCCACGTATAATGCCCAAGCCTACCGTGAAACCAGCTAATGTTACCCTCTGAGAGATGGGTACAGGTATCAGACTACAATTTTGAATATGGTGAAAGTAACAGAGAAACTAAAGGGACTTGAACCTCGGGAATTAATGAGAGTGATAAAATCCATATGTGAATGAAAACAAACGAACGGTAGCCAGCCAAATTAGGCACGTTGATTTGGAAATATATGTTTAAGGAAATTGAATATTGTTTGTTGAAGTTACTTTAATTAATATTTCCCGTTGAACAGCACACATGATACAAACTGACACAGGGCACTCTGAACTGTGTGTAACAGCAGTTATCAATAATGCACACCCCAGTAATCATAGAAAGGAAATTTGCACCAAGCTCATACTAATAACAGCTACATTCAAGATCATTACTTAAATCGATAATGAAATGTTAATGCAAGAAGTGCAGATTCAAATGGCTCTGAGCACTATGGGACTTAACATCTGACAAGGGAACCTCCGCATCGCACCCCCCTCAGATTTAGTTATAAGTTGGCACAGTGGATAGGCCTTGAAAAACTGGACACAGATCACTCGAGAAAACAAGAAGTTGTGTGGAACTATGAGAAAAATAAGGAAAATATACAAACTGAGCAGTCCATGTGGAAGGTAGGCAACGTCAAGGCAAATGTCAGCTGAAGAGCGCCGTGGTCTCGTGGTATCGTGACAACTGCGGAAGGAGAGGTCCTTGGTTCAAGCCTTCCCTCGAGCGAAATGTTTAATTTTTTATTTTCGCACAATTATTTTTCGAAGCTGCACAAGTACACAGAGCAATATTGTTTACGTGATCGTGTGTAAATTATCAAAGTTCGGGCACTCACACATAATCAACTTCGCTCTCTAAAATTCCATGACATGTTTAGATTTGCTTGGACATATACAGGATTTGACGGTCTACTCACGGAAAAATTTGAAAACGTTAAAAACATATGTTTTGACAGAGCACAGGGAAAACGGTGCGACTGTGAAACTGTTCCATTCATATGTTGCAGTTTATGTGTTCAAACTCTTATGTTTTCATCACTTTTTGGGGAGTGATTATCACATCCACAAGAAAACCTAAATCGGGCAAGGTAGAAGAATCTTTTTACCCATTCGCCAAGTGTACAAGTTAGGTGGGTCGACAACATATTCCTGTCATGTGACGCACATGCTCTCACCAGTGTCGTACAGAATATATCAGACGTGTTTTCCTGTGTAGGAATCGCACGGTTTTGCGGTGCGGTCGCAAAACACAGACACTAATCTCATTACAGTGAACAGAGACGTCAATGAACGAACGGACAGATCATAACTTTGCGAAAATAAAGAAAGTCAATTTTTCACTCGAGGAAAGACTTGAACCAAGGACCCCTCGTTCCACAGGGGCTCACGCTAACCACGAGACCACTGCGCTACTGTCCTCACGGTACCCTTGTTGTTGCCTGTCCTGCGCATGGACTACTCAGTTTGTATATTTTGGTTATTTTTCATAGTTCCACACAACTTCTTCCTGTTTTCTCGATTGATCTGTGTTCAGTTTTTCAAGGCCTATCCACTGTGCCAACTTATAACTAAATCTGAGGGGGGTGCGATGGGCATGGACTACGGAGTTTGTATATTTTGCTTATTTTTTCATAGTTCCACACAACTTCTTCCTGTTTTCTCGATTGATCTGTGTTCAGTTTTTCAAGGCCTATGCACTGTGCCAACTTATAACTAAATCTGATGGAGGTGCGATGGGGGGGGGGGGGTTCCCTTGTGAGGTCATCAGTCTCCTAGAACTTAGAACTACTTAAACCTACTAACCTACTAACCAACCTAAGGACATCACACACATCCATGCCCGAGGAAGGATTCGAATCTGCGACCGTAGCGATCGCGCGGTTCCAGACTGTAGCACCTAGAACCGCTCATACAGCCAGAAGTGCAGAACTAAATTTTGTAGCTCCTATCTTACATGAAAAAACAACAGAAATAAAGATAGATAATATCATAAATACACTGTTTATAGTCCTTTACATATATCAGTTTCCTTAGCAGCACTAATAGTCCAATTCTCTTTCTGATATGTGGATAATATGATAGGGACCCATAAACTAGTATAGTGTCACTAGTCAAGCTCTATGATTATGTCAGTAGAAAAGACTAATTCAAACAAAGCTAATCCTTCCCTTCACTTGGAGTAGTTCATAATTCACTTTGCAAAACCAAAAAATTCAACACTGAGCTTAATTAACTTCGAAAAAGGAATCATTCAATATAGGAATCAAGACCACGCTATTTTTGAAATGAGCTTCACTTGTTCGCTTCTTTTATCATCTGTGAAGCAGGTATTTTAGATAATAACATTTACATAAACTGGCACTGTATTCCTACAAAACTATACTTTGCAATAAACTAAGAGTACTTTAGCAAAATCCTATCTAACTGCGCTTTTGTGGTTTTAATTTTAACTTTTACTGTTCATTTTCCATTTAACACAAAATAACTTCGAAACACCTGAATACAAGAATATTCATTTAAAACACGATACTCGGTTTTAATAGTACTTAGGTGAGGACCCTGCATAGGTTCGTGGTCAGGATAGAATATATGGTTCCGGACACAGATTTATAATATTTGATTCGTTAACTGGTCCGCATCCAGTGACGCCTGTGAGCTGAGGATGTCACGGCAGCCGGTCGGTACCGTTGGGCCTTCATAGCCTATTTGGGAGGAGTTTAGATTAGAATTTAGAAATTTCCTGATTTTTTTAATACATAGCTGCATGTATGAAGTCAGTAAAGCATTCGCGAAGTTTTGGTGGCAAGCGACATGGCGGCTAGCTGGACTCACGGCTCTTGATGTCCAAATGCCCTATAAAATCTCTTCTTGGCATCGGATTTTCACCACATTAGAGCCATCCTTTTTTGCCGAGAATACCAGATAATTGCCAGATGCACATACGAGGCAAAATTCCTTTGCAAAGCAGTTTCCAATTGGCTCTCTTAGCACCGTCGAAGTGTGCAGTACGATGGCACGTACATTAGTAACCGTTGTTGTGGGTCTGAGTCAAATGCTTTTTGGAAATCAGAAAATATTGCATTTAGCTCACTGTCTTGAGCCATAGCCCTCAGCAGTGGAAGCTGAATTTTACATGACATGATTTCGGAACCCCTGGTACTTTTCGTGGAGGATCATCGACGTTAGATTACGACGTACACCTTCCTTCATTTCTGAGAACGTTTTTCTGTTCAGAGAGCAGTCGGTAAGTATTTGTGTAACGATGATATGCGCTCTTTGCAAAGTTCTTTTCAGAGGACCATTCATTTTTATTTTTAAAAGTTTATTTTTGTAAGTAGTTGAAAAATTCACCCAGGCTTTTTCGTTTAGGGTGACCTGGAATTTACAGATGCCAACGGCCTTACCGCAGTTTTAACACCGGTTCCCGTCAGCTCACAGAAGGTAAGCACTGTCGGGCTGTGAAGTACTTGGATGGGTGGCCATCCAGTATGCCGATCGCTGATGGTAAGCGGGGTTCTCGACGCTTGTGAGGCAAACTGAAGAGCTATTTGAGAAGTAACGACTCTGGTCTCGTAGACTGACATAGGCTGGAAGAGCGGTGTGCTGACCACATGCCCCTTCATATCCGCATCCAGTAACGCATGTGAGCTGAGGATGTCACGGCAGCCGTGCGGTACCGTTAGGCCGTTCGGGCGGAGCTTAGATTAGAATTTAGAAATTTCCTGACTTTCTTTGACAATCCTTCCATCTTCTCCTTCGCATGTTGTATGTTATTGGTATCATACGATGTGCGGCTAGAAAAAAACCGGACTGATGCTGGAAAAAACATTTATTTACAATTATTTACAATTTCATGTTATCTCCTTCAATGTACTCTCCTCCTCGGTCTCTACACCGCTCCATACGAATTTTCCACTGTTCATAGCAATGCTGCAGATCATTTTCGGTAAGTCCATACATTACTTCCGTCGCTTTTTCTTTTACTGCTTCAACAGTCTCAAATCTAGTTCCTTTCAAAGCTGACTTGACTTTAGGGAAAAGAAAAAAGTCACAGGGGGCCAAATCAGGTGAGTAGGGTGGATGATCTAAGATGGGAATGTTGTGTTTTGCCAAAAACGTCTTCACTGACAACGCACTGTGAGCTGGGGCATTCTCTTGGTGAAGGATCCATGACTTTTTTCTCCACAAATCGTTCCGTTTTCTCCGTTCTCGCTCACGTAGGGTGGCCAGGACGCTAATGTAGTAATGCTGATTCACTGTTTGTCCCTCTGGTACCCAATCAATGTGCACAATCCCTTTGATGTCAAAAAAAAAAAAAAAAAAAAAAAAAAAAAAAAAAAACAATCATCATTGCCTTGAATTTCGATTTTGACATTCGTGCTTTTTTTTGTCGTGGAGAACCAGGAGTTTTCCAATGCATCGATTGGCGTTTAGTTTCGGGATCGTAAGTAAAAAACCACGATTCATCGCAAGTAATAACATTTTGTAAGAAGGTGGGATCACTTTCAATGTTTTCAGGATGTCAGAACAAATCATTCTCCGGCGTTCCTTCTGTTCAATTGTGAGACACTTTGGAACCATTTTTGAACACACTTTGTTCATGTTGAAACTTTCATGAAGAATCTGCCTAACACTTTCCTTGTCAACTCCTGTTAACTCAGACACTGCTCTGATTGTTAAACGGCGATCTTGTCGAACAAGTTTACCGATTTTTTCAATGTTTGCATCAGTTTTTGCTGACAATGGTCTGCCAGTGCGAGGATCATCACTGGTGTCTTCGCGGCCATCTTTAAATCGTTTAAACCACTCAAACACTTGTGTTCGCGATAAACAATCATCGCCGTACACTTGTTGTAACATTAGAAACGTTTCACTTGCAGATTTTCCTAGTTTGCAACAAAATTTGATGTTAACACGCTGTTCTTTCTGTACATTCAACATTTTCCGACGCACAGACAAAACGTCAACTACTTAAAACAGACGCCACGGGCAGACTGAGTGCAGGAGGCAGATGAAACTCGAGCAGTAGGCGGAGCCAGAGTCACGTGACAGGCCACGCGACTTTCAGCCTTATTGCATTCGTTTTATTGTTTCACCAGTACTAGTCCGGTTTTTTTCTAGCCACACCTCGTATAATTATCACGTTATTTCTCCTTGCTGCTACGCAGAGTTTCTCTTACGTTCTCTTTAATCGATATTAGCTTTCAGCGGAATGATTTAAACCACAACAACAGAAAGGATTATTTTCAGCTCCGATAAAGCGTAGTTAATACTAAACCACATTTTCCACTTTCCGTTTCTTATGTCAGTTTCCCACTGTTTTGTGTTTTTAGATTTTCTACTTAGCCAACAGCTTTCTAACTTCGGACATTCAACAGAAAGGTATCTATAGCAATGCAGAAGAGGTAAGTAATATTATGGTCCTTCCTGAATACTCCTAATATGGGTTTAGTAGTATCTGGCACTTAGAGTCTCTTCAAAAGTATTTGGACACGACTAAGTAATGCAGAACTGATGTCGCGAGAGGCCGGTCCACCAATACAAAAGGAGTTGCGAGTAATGCGTTTTCAGTAAAGAACCAGTAAGAGTAGATTTGCCCGCCTGGTTAGCCGAGCGCGGAAAGGAGCGCCTGATCCTCGGCACGATTCCACCCGGCGGACTTGTGTCGAGGTTCGGTCAGCCGGCCAGTCTGTGGATGGTTTTTAGGCGGTTATCTATCTGCCTCGGCGAATGCGGGTTGGTTCCCCTTATTCCGCCTCAGCTACACTGTGTCGGCGATTGCTACGCAAACAAGTTCTCCACGTACGCGTACACCACCATTACTCTACCACGCAAATCATAGGGGTTACACTCGTCTGGTGTGAGACGTTCCGTGGGGGGTCCACCGGGGGCCGAACCGCACAATAACCCTGGGTTCAGTGTGGGGCGGCGGAGGGGTGAAGTGGACTGCAGTAGTCTTGGGGTTGTGGACCACTGCGGCTGCGGCGGGGACGGAGCCTCTCCGTCGTTTATACGTTTCTAGGTCCTCAGTTAACATAAACATACAACAGCAGATTTGGTCGGTCAGAAGAGGTCAGTGACATCGAAAGAGACCTAATCTCTGGCTGCTTGATAGGTTCCCAGGAATTAAGCCGGATAATATTGTAAAAACCGCACAATATTTCAGCGAGACAACTGCCCGCCATCTATCTTCAGGTGCTACTGTCGCATCGCCTTTTTTTATTTTTTTATTTATTGATTTTCAATTCCCCCCGAAGGGGGCGGGCTGGCAGCAGCTTAGTACGCTGCTCTACAGCCTACAGACTTTTTTTAAAAAAAGGAAGAAGAAAGAAACAAGGAAAAACTGGCGATAAAATGGTGACTTAAAGTGAAAATGGCGTAAAAATGCGGAAAGAAAAAACAGAAAGCAAAAGGGGGTTGACGATGTTGATAAAATACACAGGAATCAGACAAGTAACATAGTAGACACACAATTAAAAAACAGGGTGACAGTCTGGTTTCTGTTCACAAGAGATAAAAAAAATCACACCTAGCGTCAGTATGATGGCTGTTCGCTACACTTCTTAAAAGACACAACACGGAACACTAACTGGAAAAACACTCACTGTAAAACACTGCACAAAAATGGCGGCACAAATATGGCACTACCGAGCCAAAGGCAGATGAGGGGGGGGGGACCTGGAGGAGGGGGAAAAAACAAGGAGGGGGGAGAGGAAAAAACGAAACGTGGGGGGAACCAAGAGGGAGAGGACTAATAAAGGGGCAGACACGAAAGGGAATGAGAGGAGGCAGAGGAGGGAAATGTAAAAGGACTCGGGGGAGAGAAGGGGGCAAAGAGAGGGGAGGTGGCGAAGAAAGAGGATGGAAGGGGGGAGAGGGAGCCTGGGAAAAGGACAGAGGAAAGGAGGGGGGAGTGAGGATCAGAGTTGATAGGAGGGATAAATGGAGGGAGAGAGGGCATCATCCGGGAGGGGGAGTTGATGGAAGCCACCTTGGGAAAGGAAATGTACGGTGTAGTGATGGAGGGTAGGGGGGACACAACGGTGAAGACGTGGCAGGGGGCGGGGATGGGATCGCGTCGCTGAGAAGCTCGCCGATTTATATATTAGCTTTCTAGAACAGAGCAGGCGCCAGCTGGGGCATTACGTCATCGAAGACCAATCGTAGTCGGCGTCGAATACCAGAGCCCTCTGCTGGAGAAACGGGTCGCGGTCTGCGGCGGCGCGCAGCGGCGCGGGGAAATGCGGTCGGGAGCGACGGACCCCGTTCGCGCGCGAGGCTTTGGCGCGCGATTGAAGCATCTGCGCTAAGGCTTCCCATCAACGTTGACTCGGTGCGGTTGCTATCTGCGGCTGACGATTCCTTAGTGCCACCAAGGCTGGCTCCCAGGCTCTGCTCAGGTGAAACCCCGTATCTCTGTTTATTACGTCAGTGCTTTTACGTATTTAGACCGCCTCTTTAACGATGGAGTCCCAGTATGTGGAAGCATACGAGAGGATCTTGGTTTCTTCATAGTTCATCCGTGTCCCGTGTCAAGGCAGTGTTCAGCAACCGCAGATTTCTCTGGCTGACCCAACCTCGTGTGACGTTTATGTTCGTCGCATCCATCTTTAACCGTACGACATGTCTGGCCAATATACGACTTCCCAAAGTGGCACGGGATTTTATATATTCCTGGTCTCCTTGGGTCGAGGTTGTCTTTAACAGAGCACAGCATTGATTGCACTGTGCTGGAGGCCGGAAAACACATTTAATCCCGTATTTCTTGAAACTTCTGCCCATGTTACAAGACAAGCCACCGACATATGGCAGAAAAACCAACCCCCCGTGGTGTTCTTTGCTTCTTCAGGCTGTTCTTGAGGTTTTGGGCGTGCTGGTCGAAATGAATTCCGGATCTGCTTCTCGGAGTACCCGTTCTGGGCAAACACAGAGCTGAGAAGGCTAAGCTCTGCCGATAAGCTGTCCTGGTCTGAGATGGCTCTAGCCCTATGCACTAGCGTCCGTAATACACCGCTGTGCTGTGAGGGATCATGACAGCTCATGGCTTTTAAATACAAGTCTGTGTGCGTAGGCTTCCGGAACACACTGTGACGCAAGGAACCGTCTCCGTTTCTACGAACCAAAACATCCAGAAATGGAATGTCACCTTACAAGGGAACCTCCCCATCGCACCCCCCTCAGATTTAGTTATAAGTTGGCACAGTGGATAGGCCTTGAAAAACTAAAAAGAGATTAATTGAGAAAACAGGAAGAACTTGTGTGGAACTGTGAAAAAATAAGCAAAATATACAAACTGAGAAGTTTATGGCAATATAGGCAACATCAAGGACAGTGGCACCGCAGGAGCGCCGTGGTCTCGTGGTAACGTGAGCAGCTGCGGAACGGAAGGTCCTTGGTTCAAATCTTCCAGCGAGTGAAAAATTTAATTTTTTTATTTTCAGTTTATGTGACAAACTTTTACGTTTTCATCACGTTTTTGGGAGTGATTATCACATCCACAACAAAACCTAAATCGGGTAAGGTAGAAGAATCTTTTTACCCATTCGCCAAGTGTACAAGTTAGGTGGGTCGACAACATATTCCTGTCATGTGACGCACATGCCGTCACCAGTGTCGTATAGAATACATCAGATGTGTTTTCCTGTGGAGGAATCGGTTGACCTATGACCTTACGATCAAATGTTTTCGGTTCCCATTGGAGAGGCACGTCCTTTCATCTACTAACCGCACGGTTTTGCGATGCGGTCGCAAAACACAGACATTAAACTTATTACAGTAAACAGAGAAGTCATTGAACGAACGGACAGATAATAACTACGCAAAAATAAAGAAAGTAAAATTTTCGGTCGAGGGTAGATTTGAACAAAGGACCTCTAGTTCAGCAACTGCTCACGCTACCACGGGACCACGGCGCTCCTCTGCACATATTGTCCATGATGTTGCCTATCTGGTCCATGGACAACTCAGTTTGTATATTTTGCTTATTTTTTCATAGTTCCACACAACTTCTTCCTGTTTTCTCAATTGATCTGTGTTCAGTTTATCAAGGCCTATCCACTGTGCCAACTTATAACTAAATCTGAGGGGGGTGCGATGGGGAGGTTCCCTTGTTAGTACCAAATCCGTCAGGGATATTTTAATCCTCCTACAGCTCCCAAGTGAACTGATGTTGGTCTGATAGTAACCTGTAAATGTGAAGGGAAAACTAAACGAAGATCAGGCACACCCCATGTATTCACGTTAACACGCGAGCACTGTGGAGGGTGGTTGTAAATTACAAAGATCATGGGGTGCAGTGGTCGAACACCGACTCATAAGCTAGATATTTCTGTAGGCAATGCTGAGTGACATTTGAAGTACACTCGTAGTCTAGAGGTAGCGTCTTTCACCAGTAACTAAAACATACTCGGACCCAGGTTCGAACTCCGCAAGTGCTTAAATTTTCAATTAAAAAACACTAACAACAGTAGCCAAGGACTTCCGGCGAAGAAATCACCGTCATTCTGACGACGGCGATATCAAAGAGGGCGGAGGAGTGAAGAGAGGTTCAAGGCACTTTCTGGCTCTTGGGATGGGAAACTACCCCTAAAAGGGGGAAGAACCAGCAATGATCAACGGTATGGGAATGCAGGAGGCAATGGGAACCCCTGCAATAAATACGCATAATATGTATCCACAGAACATGATGCAAGTAATTGAAATCATGACGATCTCTCCGTTGGCAAAATATTCCGGACTAGCCCCCAATTTAGGTATCCGGGAGGTCACTGCAAAGGAGGGAGGGGGGGGGGGGATGTACACGAGGAACAGATCGAGTACGAAACGAAGAACTACGTTGAAACTTCCTGGCAGATTAAAACAACTGTGTGCCGGACCGAGACTCGAACTCAGGACCTTTGCCTTTCGCGGGCAAGTGCTCTACCAACTGAGGTACCCAAGCACGACTCACGACCCGTCCTCACAGCCTTATTTCTGCCAGTACCTCGTCTCCTACCTTCCAAACTTTAGGACAACGCTATACGAGACGTGGCGTGGAACGGGAGTAGGATTAGTTACGAATAGGAAGGTAGTGCAGAGATGGAGGCACTGTAAACGCTACAGTGATAGGTTTTTTTTTTCTTATGAGAATAGACAGCAAAGTAACATCGACAACGTTGAGGTGTATGTTCAGACGTCGCAAGGAGAAGATGAAGAGACAGTGAAAGTATATGAGGATACTGAATGGGCAATTCAGTACGCAAAGGTAGACGAAAATCTTGTAGTCATGGGGCATTGAAATGCCGTTGTAACAAATATCGCATATATCAATTCTCACGAATACCCTGGACCCTTTAGCAAATGAGGTTTGTGACGCTAATGCTAAATGAAAAGCCTCTTGACTAACCGCGAAATTCTCATGGTAGTCGCCGAAGAGGTGTAGAATCACCAGGCTTGCATCGAGTTCAGCAGTGTAGACGTGTCAAGTACACGCTACTCGGGCAGCCCACAAAATGGATGAACTCGGGAGAGAATAACGGCAAGCTGTTCAATGTAAATCCAATTACCTTTGTTTGCCTTCGGCTTAATTAGATTTCTCCTCGCATATGCCGAAGAGCACTCGGCTTGTTCTGCTATGACAGGGTCAGATTAAAGCAGGTTACGGTTCATAGAACCGCCTGTACTCCATTTTCTGGTAGCGATGAAATACCGTGATAGACGGCGGCCGCTTCCGTGTGTTAGTCACCAGAGCCGTGGCTCAAAACTGCACAAAAATTTACAGTATGTCGAGTGTACATCAAACTACTTTAGTATTAGAAAATGATCAGCATGGTGTGTCTTGACAACTGAATAATAAAGACGTTTAGATTACATTATCCGCATGGTACATATCGAATGGAGACCATGAGGAAAAAGTAAGAGACGTTCTGGCATTTACAGAATGATATAATCATTCTTTTCTCGTTCAGTATACGAGTGGAATATGGTTCACATTAATACGAAGTACCCTCCGGCACGCACTGACCTGAGGAGTATGATTGTAGATGCAGATGCGTGGAAGATATAAAACAACAGAAGCAGCGTAATATTAATTTATCAGTACGATAGGTTGAATATTGAGTCAGATACAATAGGACTGTTAGAATCCCAGAGTACTCCAGACACCACAATTTTTTCAGTTCCTTTTTTTTAATCTTCCTATTGACCTACTAGAATAATGTAAGAGCTTCAAGTTATGGCATAGTCTCCGGAAAAAGAGTATAAATTAAATCAGCGATACTCAACAATGGAAGTGCTATATGTGCTCTCAGAATAGTAATTTGTAGTATTTTTGTCATTTGGTACAAAACGGATGAACATGTTTTGTTTCGTTGCTTCTTGGTTCTGATGCTCTAGCTGCCGGAAGTTTATTGTTGACGGTCTGTAACAAATATAATTATCTGCAGTAACATTAGGAGTATTTTGAATATATATGGAACTACTGCTTATAAAAATTGTGTTTTTGTTAATAGCAAGTACCTTTCCTTCCCATGATTTAGTTACGTAATAACTAAATGTTACCCTAGCCATTTTGTATAGGATCATTGTTGTAGCGATACCATTAATGATAAAAATGATATAAGCTATTTAATAGTCATTTAATGCTAAAGGTATAAGTACAAAACAGCGTCTTGTAATATTTTCCAATTCATTTTTGGCCACAGGTAGTTATATTAAGAGTAGTGTCTATAAATGTGTACGCTGCCAATGCTCCTTGATCATCACGCCTCACAGAAAAAATATTTAAGCATTGCGTTTAATTGGCTTATCGTGTAATGTTAAAGAAAGATTTTTTTATCCATCGTGTATGGTGGATGCCTTGACGTTGGAATACGTATGATATTTCTGGCGATAGCGCCCTGAGAAAATTTAGCCGTGGCTTTAAACACACATAAAAGAGAATTTTTAACGAAAAAAATTTATTAATTATCAGAATATTCCCTATCAAAAAAAGTTACGGGATAAAGTCCTGTTTTTGCTCTGTTATTTTTTCCTACTTTTTCGAGTACTCACTCTTCATCTTCCAACATTTTTCCTTTCTTCTATTCATGTTTCTGCAGATTAATTATTTCTTCTGTCACCAAGGCCTTCTAAATGTAGTATTTTATTCTTAAAAGGTAACTTGCAATTCCTTGATGTTGTTTCTGGTTCTCTCTAGTCCTTTTCCTATTTCTGTAACCACAAAATCACTCCGTCTTCAAGCCACAAGTGGCCCATCGGGACCATCCGACCGTCGTGTCATCCTCAGCTAAGGATACCGGTAGGAGGGGCGTGGGGACAGCAAAACGCTCTGTAACCACTGTATTGTTCATTTATTTTTCCAGATCTTTTTGTTTCTTCATTCCCTTCTCTTTCATTCAGCCTATGGCGAAAGAAGAATAATCGTCGACTTGAAATTGCTTCAAATATTTCTCTTTATTTTGGTATATCTGCTTATTACCTTTCACTTTTCAATCCTCCATAGGTTGCATTGTATCCATTACTTTTCTAGTCATCTCTCTTTCAAATATCTCTAAATCTGACCAGCTTATATAGAGTTCATCGTTAAACATTCACATGCATGTAAACATTGGGATGTTACCGCTGTGGTGTGGTGTTCAGTTTTGTATTTGTAGATAAGTATTTTTTGTTGAAGATATTTCTTGATGAACCATACGCTCTTTCTGTTTTATTAACATGTTTATTTAAATCTACTAACTCACTCTGTTTTACCTATTTGTGTTTCTTACGTTGAACGGTTGTTATTATCATAATCTTAGAGATCGTAAAAGGATACAAAGTGTCAGTATTATTTTTTAACCTTACGAGAGTCTACGATCATATGTGAATTTGAATCACACGTAAACACTCAGGTGTCTGTATTATTTTTTAACGTTACGAGAGTCTACGATCATATGTGAATTTGAGCCACACATAAAGACTCAGGTTGGCAGGTAGTGCAGAAACGTTCATGCGTGAAATACATTCGTATAACATTATTCGTAAAATTTTTGTTATATACATGAATTATCAAGCAATCGTAAACGTGGGACAGCTCTACTACTACGTATCATTTACACTTGTTACATAGAAATGTTAATTCAACCAACATCGTATCAAGTGGCATTCTATTTATGCTTTCACCACAAGAGTGTTAAAAACTGTGAGACAATTGACTTCACAATGATCGATGACAAGCAACCCCCCTTTAAATTGTTCTGGTTATATCGACAGCCAAATCCGCAGCAGCTGGGTGACAGTCATGTGATGACTGAATGTGTTTCATTTAATATCTCACTTCACCTTTCTGGGTACGATTATTAAGTGATGAATGATCTCATTCTAAACTTAATAAATAGCTGCAGTATAGCTGTCTCTCTATTGTGATCGGTGACGCGAGTTGTCTGGGGCTACCAACCACAAATTTTGTTAATGAAGAACAAATCGCTAATAAGATTTAGAAAGGGATCTGAACGTACCTATATCTAAGTTAAAACTAAAAGATATTGCAGATATTGGATAGATTACAGTTCGCGTGCATTCGACCTGCTTGAAATCGCTGAGAATAATCAAAGCTCTGTGTTGGCGCAAACGAGAACAGTAGAGCTGCAAACATGGAGACAATTTCGAGAGACATGTTTACTTCACCAAATTTTATAATGTTTAGCAGTTAAATGCTAATTCATCTCGAATATATTTATAACGGAACTGTTGTTAGACATAAATTACTTGCCATGTACAATAGTTACATACCATTAAGGCACATTTCTTAAAATTATTTGCTCTTTGTGTAAACTACCAGTGTGCGAGTGCCATTCTAACATCTCTCCGAAAAAACTGCTAGTTCACTTTAAGAATGGACACGATATTTTCCTGCCTATAATAGCTGAAGAAGTGCCTTTTTAAACTGTAGGGAAGAAATTTTGTCTACTTTATTGAATACAGCTATGGTCCTAAGATATGAGAAATCTTAGTGTGGTGTGCAATAAAAACAAATATTTACGCACACACACACACACACACACACACACACAGAGAGAGAGAGAGAGAGAGAGAGAGAGAGAGAGAGAGAGAGAGAGACAGCATCCCACCACCCACCATTTCTATATCCCCACCCCAACACCCCACTACACTGTCCCAAGATCTCTCAGTCAATTTCCATGATACCTCAATCAGGTCGAAAGCATATGACCAACAGCAGTGCGAGCGTGTACAGTTTTATACATTGTAGGTTTATGTACAAGGAAATGTTTACTGGAAGACACCTATACCATGTATACTTAGCACATATGTTGTTACTGTTATTTTCAGTCCGAAGACTTGTTTGATGCAGCTCTCCACGCTTCAAGTAACTACAGCACATACATCCTTCTGAATCTGCTTACTGTCATAATCTCTTGGTTTCCCTCTACGATCCTTACCCCGACGGTTCACTACAGTACTAAATTGGTATTCCTTCGACGTCTCAGAATGTGTACTACCAACCGATCCCTTCTTCTAGTCAGGTTATGCCACAAATTTCTTTTCTCCCCAATTCTATTCAGTACCTCCTCATTAGTTACACGATCCATCCATCTAATCTTCAGTACTCTTCTGTAGGACCACATTTCAAACGCTTCTATTCTAATCTTATATAAACTCTCTATCGTCCATGTTTCACTTGCATACAAGACTACTCTTCACTCAAATTCCTTCAGAAAAGGCTTCCTGTCACTTAAATCTATACTCGACGTTAACAAATTTCTCTTCTTAAGAAATACTTTTCTTCGTCCTTTCAAAAAACCTGTCTATTCCGTTCTACTGCTTTTCCAAGGCCTTTGCTGTCTCTGACAGAATGTTATCGACAAATGTCAAAGTCTTTTTTCATCTCACTGTACTTTAACTCCTACTCCAAATTTATCTTTCATTTTTTTATTGCTTGCTCAATGTACAGACTGAATAACGTTGGTGGTGGCTTCCTTCTCAACTACTGCTTCACTTTCATGGCACTTGACTCTTATAACTGCCTTCTGCTTTCTGTACAAGTTGTAAATAGTCTTTCACTCCCTGTATTTTACCCCTACTAACCTCACAATTTCAAGGAAAGTATTCCAGTGAACACTGCAAAAAGCTTTCTGTATGTCTACAAATGCTATAAAAGTAGGTTTGCCTTTCCTTAACGTATCTTCTAAGAGAAGTCGTAGGATCAGTATTGCCTTGCATGCTGCTAGATTACTCCGGAATCCAAACTGATCTTTCCATTCTTCTGTAAAGAATTTGTGTTAATATTTTGCGCCTGTGACTTATTAAATTGATTATTCGATAATATTCACACCTGTCAGTACCTGATTTCTTCGGAATTGGAATTACACTACTGGACATTAAAATTGCTACACCACGAAGATAACATGCTACAGACGCGAAATTTAACCGACAGGAACACGATGCTGTGATATGCAAATGATTAGCTATTCAGAGCATTCACACAAGGCTGGCGCCGGTGGCGACACGTACAACGTTGTGACATGAGGAATGTTTCCAACCGATTTGTCATACACAAACAGCAGTTGACTGGCGTTGTCTGGTAAAACGTTGTCGTGATGCCTCGTGTAAGGAGGAGAAATGCTTACCATCACGTTTCCGACTTTGATAAAGGTCGGATTGTAGCCTATCACGATTGCGGTATATAGTATCGCGACATTGCTACTCGCGTTGGTCGAAATCCAATGACTGCTAGCAGAATATGGAGTCGGTGGGTTCAGGAGGGTAATACGGAAAGCCGTGCTGGATCCCAACGGCCTCGTATCACTAGCAGTCGAGATGACAGGCATCTTATTCGCATGGCTGTAACGGATCGTGCCGCCACGTCTCGATCCCTGAGTCAACAGATGGGGACGTTCACAAGACAACAACCATCTGCACGAACAGTTCGACGACGTTTGCAGCAGCATGGACTATCAGCTCGGAGACCATGGCTGCGGTTACCCTTGACGCTGCATCACAGACACGAGCGCCTGCGATGGTGTACTCAACGACGCACCTGGGTGCACGAATGGTAAAACGTAATTTTTTCGGATGAATTCAGGTTCTGTTTACAGCATCATGATGGTCGCATCCGTGTTTGGCGACATCACGGTGGACGCACATCGGAAGCGTGTATTCGTCATAGCGATACTGGCGTCATGGTATGGGGTGCCATTGGTTATACGTCTCGGTCACCTCTTGTGCGCATTGACGGCACTTTGAACAGTGGATGTTGCTTTTCAGATGTGTTACGACCCGTGGCTCTACCCGTAATTCAATCTCTGCGAAACCCTACATTTCAGCAGGATAATGCACGACCGCCTGTTGCAGGTGCTGTACGGGCCTTTCTGTATACAGAAAATGTTCGTCTGCTGCCCTGGCAAACACATTCTCCAGATCTCTCACCAACTGAAAGCGTCTGGTCAATGGTGCAATGGTTGCCGAACAACTGGCTCGTCACAATACGCCAGTATCTACTCTTGATGGACGGTGGTATCGTGTTGAAGCTGCATGGACAGCTGTACCTGTACCCGGCATCCAAGCTCTGACTGACTCAATGCCTAGGCTTATCAAGGCCGTTATTACGGCCAGAGGTGGTTGTTCTGGGTGCTGATTTCTCAGGATCTATGCAGCCAAGTTGCGTGAAAATGTAATCACATGCCAGTTCTAGTATAATATATTTGTCCAATGAACACCCGTTTATCATCTGCATTTCTTCTTGGTGTAGCAATTTTAATGGCCAGTAGTGTATTTTATTGCTACTTGAAGTCTGAGAGTGGTGGCGCCCTCTACGCGCTCTAAATAAACAGGACCTCCACGGCCTAGCAGCCAGTCGTAGACTCACCTCAGATGATTTTGCCCGCAGCTGGCAACGAAACGCCAGGGAGAAGTATTTCTACTATTGGACCACGGCCTCTTAGCCCGGAAGTTTTAATTACTGAAGACGCCGGCCGTGAAAGCCTACACGCTATGATTATCTAAGTTTTTACCACAGTTTTGAATAGATTTGGAATATTCTGGGTTTCATAGACCTGTATGTCAGGTGAGTCAATAGATCAACGAAGAACTTTAACGAGTGCCATGGGATGTTCATGCTGAACAGATACAACGAACAATATTGAACAAAATGAGAAAAAGAAAAAAAAGTGGTTTGCGTTCGCGCGTTGCAAGGGGGTCGTAGACGTGTCAGGGGTACGAGTCCTGCCAAAACGTTTTTTAATCTATACCTTTTTCATCACTAGTTTCATTCTTTAATTTGTATGACATTAGACACGGAATATAGCGAAAGAAAGACATGTACATTTTCATGAGGTTGTAGTGAATTTCGTATGTTATTTGACTATTTGCTATTTGTAATTTAATTTCCAAGGAAGTGGGACAGGCTTGGAAAACCCAAGTCAAATCTCGATGAATAATGATGCGGATGACGTTATTCACAATCAGTAATATATTGTTATTTACAGGTCAAGTTCCGTAGGACCAAATTGAGGAGCAAATATCCAACGTCATGGAACGTGTCAGTACATGAAATTACAACATAAAAGTAATAACAGATAAAAAAAAAATTATGAACCCGAAAAAAGTCAGTCCATACGTTTAAGTAAACACAATCAACAATACAACAAGAATCAGCTTAATTTTTCAAGAAACTCCTCGACAGAATATAAGTGACCCATGAGGAAACTCCTCAGTTTCGATTTGAAACCGCGTTGATTACTGCTAAGATTTTTGAATCGGAGCGGTAGCTTATTGAAAATGGATGCAGCAGCATTATTCCACACCTTTCTGCCCAAGAGTTAAGGAAGTCCGATCCAAAATGCAGGATCGATTCTGCAGAGTATTAACTGAGTGAAATTAACTTTTCATAACCGGGATTCACAGTCACATGAAATTTCTTGAAAGAGACTGTGTTTACGCCAGTGACAAACTGTTTAATAAAATGTGTGCGTCATGGTCTGAAAGGCCATTCACCCTTTTACTAACATAATGCCCATCTAGTAATGAAGAATGAATAAAAATATTGTCTATGGCTGCACTACTGTTCCCCTGCTCCCCAATTGGAAAAAATAGAGTGTGCATCATATCATATGAATTTAGGAGATCTACCAACATCCTTTTCCTCCCACCATCATATACAAAATTTATATTTAAGTTAACACATAACTAATTTATGATGCTTCCTACAAAGTGAATCAACAACTTTCTCTAGCTTGAACAGAAACGTTCTCAAGTCAGAGTTATGGGACCTATAAATAACAACAAACAGAAGTTTAGTGTCACTAAAGTCAACTGCCCCTGCACGACATTCAAATATCTGTTCACTGCAGTGCCGTGATACGTCTATGAACTGAAACGGAATACTGTTATTTACGTTCATAGCCACTCCCACCCCCCGCAAGGAACTACTTGAAAAACAGGCAGCTAATCTTTATCCTGGTAAAGGAAGCCTCTGAATTGTCGAATTATTTAAGTGGTGCTCTGATATACTAATAATTTCAGAGTCAACATATGTGAGCAGTTCACCAACCTTACCTCTAATTCCTCTTACAAATGATTGAAGCGATTTCACAGCTCTACAATAACTTTATTAATTGAGATATTTTCACAAAGCTTTGCACACACGTACAAAAACTCTAAAAGTTTTTTTAGGCATTCACAAATGTTCGATATGTGCCCCTTTAGTGGTTCGGCAGACATCAAGCCGATAATCAAGTTCCTCCCACACTCGGCGCAGCATGTCCCCATCAATGAGTTCGAAAGCATCGTTGATGCGAGCTCGCAGTTCTGGCACGTTTCTTGGTAGAGGAGGTTTAAACATTGAATCTTTCACATAACCCCACAGAAAGAAATCGCATGGGGTTAAGTCGGGAGAGCGTGGAGGCCGATCCATCGGTTTTCCAATCTCCTGTTTAAGAAACGCCGAACATCATGATGGAAGTGCGGTGGAGCACCATCCTGTTGAAAGAAAAAATGTTGCTTCATTACTGAAAACAAGTTTCGCACTGAACGCATCCTCTTCCATGAGCTGTTGCAACCGCGGCGAAAGTTCAAAGCGTTTGACTTTGTCATCGGGTGTCAGGGCTTGTAGCAATTGTAAACGGTAAGGCTTCTGCTTTAGCCTTTTCCGTAAGATTTTCCAAACCGTCGGCTGTGGTACGTTTAGCTCCCTGCTTGCTTTATTCGTCAACTTCCGCGGGCTACGCGTGAAACTTGCCCGCACGCGTTCGACCGTTTCTTCGCTCACTGCAGGCCGACCCGTTGATTTCCCCTTACAGAGGCATCCAGAAGCTTTAAACTGCGAATACCATCGCCGAATGGTGTTAGCAGTTGGTGGATCTTTGTTGAACTTCGTCCTGAAGTGTCGTTGCACTGTTATGACTGACTGATGTGAGTGCATTTCAAGCACGACATACGCTTTCTCGGCTCCTGTCGCCATTTTGCCTCACTGCGCTCTCGAACGCTCTGGCGGCAGAAACCTGAAGTGTGGCTTCAGCCGAACAAAACTTTATGATTTTTTCTACGTATCTGTAGTGTATCGTGACCATATGTCAATGAATGGAGCTACAGTGAATTTATGAAATCGCTTCAATCATTTGTAATAGCCCTGTATATTTTCATGAAATATGCTAATCCCTTCTCTACTTGGAAACATGACATTCTTAGTTAAAGGGACTTCCTTTAAGCATGTATATCTATCAGCTATCTAAATCTAAAAAAAGTTGCAGCCATATCACCAACTACTACAGGAATTTTTCCATGAGTGACCCCACCACCACCACGCTCTACACTGTCTCCTATAAACATTGGCAGTCTCCCCTTCCCATACCCATTGAGGTGCAGGCCATACCTTGTGAAACCCGATCTTCTGAAGCCCCCAACTGGCACCACAGAGATGCGATAGTAAGTCAAAATGTGGCAGACCACAAGAGTAATGTACAATAATTTTTCGGATGTGCTTGCGACGTCACACTTCGCAGGATGGTATTTGTCACGCAGACATGGAAAACATGAATTGAAACTTCATCCACATACATGTGCTTTTTATTATATTACCACCCATATATGAAATTAAATATTATGACCGATGATGAAAAAATAGATTAACAATTAAGTTTGAACGGGAGTCGAACCTATGCCTAATATTTGTCTTTCAAATAGTGAACGCTAACCACTTTCTTTTATCTCATTTTGTTCGTTTTCGTTCGTTCTATCTGCTCGGGACGGACGTCGCAAGACACCCGTTTCAGTTCGCCGTTGATCCATCATATAGAGGGCAGCTAACCCTCTGACCGAACGCGCTGAGTTACCGTGCCGGCGTCACCTGACCACTGAGAACTCCAGCGAGCGGCACCTACGTACAGATACATTAGCCATATACGAAGTGGATTCAAGTTCTAAGGGCTCCGATCTTTTTTTCTCCGGACTGGAAAGAGATAGAAACATGCGCATTGTTTTTAAATTAGGCCGCGTTCATTGTCAATACGTCCCAGAGATGGCAGCACCGTACGGCAGATGGAATTTTACTGCCAGTGGCGAGAATGAGAACTGTTTTAAATACTTAAAATGGCGACGTTTTCCTTACTTGAACAGCGTGCAATCATTCGTTTTCTGAATTTGCGTGGAGTGAAACCAATTGAAATTCATCGACAGTTGAAGGAGACATGTGGTGATGGAGTTATGGATGTGTCGAAAGTGCGTTCGTGGGTGCGACAGTTTAATGAAGGCAGAACATCGTGTGACAACAAACCGAAACAACCTCGGTCTCGCACAAGCCGGTCTGACGACATGATCGAGAAAGTGGAGAGAATTGTTTTGGGGGATCGCCGAATGACTGTTGAACAGATCGCCTCCAGAGTTGGCATTTGTGTGGGTTCTGTGCACACAATCCTGCATGACAACCTGAAAATGCGAAAAGTGTCATCCAGGTGGGTGCCACGAATGCTGACAGACGACCACACGGCTGTCCGTGTGGCATGTTGCCGAGCAATGTTGACGCGCAACGACAGCATGAATGGGACTTTCTTTTCGTTGGTTGTGACAATGGATGAGACGTGGATGCCATTTTTCAATCCAGAAACAATGTCAATGTCACTTTATGCACATACACACCACCAGCGGTTATGTACGATGGTTTTTCGGAAAGCAAGGAACGATCGGTCGGGAAATGTAAACCACAATGAAAATCAAAACTGTTTCCTTTGCACATTTAGCTACACCTTCTTGGTACTTCTCTACGTAGTCGCCGCTTCGACTTAGACATTTGTCAGAGCGTTATACCAAATTTCCAACACCATCGTCATAGATGGCAGCCGCCTGTGCTTTCCGATAATTCTCTACACTGGTCTGTAGTGCGTGGCCTACGCCCAAGTGTCGTCTTCGTATCCAGCGTTTCATGTGAACAGAGATGATACTCAGGACGAGCCAATTAGGGTTGTGTTGTGGGTGATAGAAAACTTCGCGTCGAAAAGGCTGTAGGAGCATCTTCACTGCCCCTGCAGAGTGCGGCTGAGAATTGCAACGAAGACGGAAGTGCGTGGCAGTTGTGTTAGGTGGGCTGCATTCATTAAGGCGAAGCCTCTTAGATGACCCTCCTATGTGGCGGGAGATATTGTTGTTCTAGGCACCTTTACTCGCTCACAGTGCGCTGAAAACTGAAAAGACGGTGTAGATGAGGTCGACGGGCATACTACAGACACTGCCCAAATGGTTTCCATTTCGCGACCGATCGTTCCTCACTTTCCGAATAGCCCTCGTAAATGTTTAGGGCTGCTTTCTTTTTGACAGGTAGAATGGCCACCAGAACAGGTTAGTGTTGTTCTGGTTTAGCATTGTTACCAGCCCTGGTAGCGTACGTAAGGAGCTTGAATTGCTCAAATGTTGAATGATCACTCTGAAGGACACGGATATACCACACACTCCTAGGAGACAGCGTTATCAGCACCTGAGACAATTTGAAAGTCTCCATTTGGCCAGCTGGTCGAATTGAGCAATATCCAGATGAGAAGAGCATTCAGACGTAACGGACGTGGCAGTGACCCGATGATCGACTCTAGCCGTTACAGGGGAGGATCACAGTAATGTGCACCAAGCACATAGTGAGCCCTTTCACATCTACGCCTGCCAGTCGAGAACAAGTAATGGATTTTCAGTGCCATCCTGCATCATTAGCAAGAGACTAGCACAGACAGACTGTGGAATTACCAGCCCATGTATAGACTGCAGTTAACACCAAAACACAAACACTTACGTCTGGACTGATGCCTTGACCGGGAAGTGTGGACTGCTGATAAATGTCATTGCATTGTGTTTAGTGATGAAACAACTCTACCCATTATGACCATCGCTGGTAAGTACGGCAGTGACCTAGATAGAGGTCCTATTCTTCCAATATTTTGGAGGGGCACAGCCATGTTACTCCTGGCGTTATAGTGTGGGAAGCAATCTGGTATGACTTCAGATCACGGATGACAGTAACTGACGGAACTATGACGGTACAACGGTACGTCACGGACATCCTTCATCCTCATCAGTTGCCTCTCATGCTACAGCATTGCAGTTCCACTTTTCAGCAGGACAATGCTAGTTCACATGTGGCACATGTCTCTATGAAGTGTATGCTTGAAGTTGAGTTACTCCTACGGCTAGCATGATCCCCAGATCTGTCCGTTTGTTTGGGATCATCTCGGGAAGTCAACTTCGTTGTGCCAGTATTCATGATACAAATATAGTTACAACAGTTGTGGTCCAGCTTCCCTCTAAAGAGGATACAACTGCTTTACGATACTTTTCACGCTAGAATGAGAACATGCATCTAGACCAAAGGGGGTGCAACGTCATACTGATTTATAGTCTTCTCCTGCCACATCCTTTGTCAGTTTCATTCGATTTTGTAATCATCGCAATAACACGACATTTCGTTTCAGTTAGTGAAGTTTCATTTCGTTTTCTCTTCCCCTTCTGAATGCTTCGCCTTTTTCGGCAGGCAGTGAATATACAGACCACTTGGTTTAACCATGTTACATATTCATATTCATAAACCATTAGGTGGTTGAATATGTGTGCTTCAAACACGCGTTTCAGCGTAAGCAGAACAGGTCGCGCCACGGAGTACAGAGAGACTCACGTCCACTTCCTTTCCTTAGGGACAGACGTCAAACTGGAAAAAACGCAGCAAGCGGAAAAGAGACGGCCATTGATCTCTTACATTTTCAAGGAAACAATATTAATTACAGAATTGCTACTGGAGATAAAATCTACGCACAACTAATTTTCGGAAGCGTATCTAGTATTGATCTTCTTTTATCGTTTGGGTGCCCTCGCAATGTTAAGGGCAGCAGCCTTTTCGGTGTAGTACACAACGCTATTACCGTGATTTAAAACGTAAGTGAAAGATTCCGCTAATGTACATCGGAAATTGCTCCATCTCCGGTTACGATCGCTACTGAAGTAACAGATACATCGAATTTCCTACGTACGGACCCGGTTTAATGGAGTGGATCGGAAACAATGCACTTAGGGTTAGCAGTCCGACAACTGGTGATTCTCTCGCGTGTCTGTTCCAATACAACATTAATGGTACTGCCGCAGGCGTCGAAGGCCAATGAGTATCGTCAGAGAAGGAACAGCTTCGGATGCACAGCAATATTCCAGCGGAGGACGGAGAAGTGTAATGTAGGCTGTCTCTTTAGTAGGTTTGTCGCATTTTCTAAGTGTTATGCCGACAAAGCGCAGTCTTTTTTTCGCCTTCCCCACAATATAATCTATGTGGTCTTTCCAATTTAAGTTGCTCGTAGTTGTAATTCCAAGGTATTTAGTCAAATTGACAGCCCTTACATTTGTGCGAATTATCGTATACCCTAAATTTTCGGATATCTTTTAGTACCCATGTGGATGACTCACACTTCAATCTAAGGAGGCCGCTCAGATTATCACCTAGATCAATTATATAAATCAGGGTCAGCAGAGAGCCTATGACACTACCTTGCGGAACGCCAGATATCACTTCTACTCGATGATTTACCGTCTATCACTACGAACTGTGACCTCTCTGAGAGGAAATCACGAATCCAGTCACACAACTGAGACGATACTCCATATGCACGCAATTTGATTAATAGTCGCTTGTGAGGAACGGTACCAAAAGCCTTCTGGAAATCTAGGAATATGGAATCGATCTAAGATCCCTTGTCGACAGCATTCATTACTTCATGGGAATAACGAGCTAGCTATGTTGCACAAGAACGATATTTATTCAATCCGTGTTGGTTATGTATCAGTAAGTCATTTTCTTCAAGTTGATTCGTAATGTTCGAGTACAGTATATGCTCCAAAATCCTACTGCAAATTGAGGTCAGTGGTATGGGTCTGTAATTATTGAATATTCTTCTTGAATATTCGTGTCACCTGTGCTACTTTCCAGTCTTTAGGAACAGACCTTTCGTCAAGTGTTCGGTTGTATATGATTGCTAGGAAAGGCGCTATTGTGTGTGCATACTCTGAGAGGAACCTGACTGGTATACCATCTGGACCGGAAGACTTCTCTTTCTTAAGTGATTTGAGCTGTTTCGCAACACCTAAGATATCTACTTCCATGTCACTCATGCTAACAGCTGTTCTGGTTTCGAATTCTGGAATATTTACTTCGTCTTCTTTCGTGAAGGAATTACGGAAAACTATATTTAGTAACTCCGCTTTATGGACACCATCATCGGTAACATTTCCGTCGCTATCGCGCAGTGACGGTATTAACTGTTTTTTGCCAATGGTGTACTTTCCATACGACCAGTGTCTCTTTGGACATCTCTTTTAGATGGCTTATACAATCATCAAAAGTCCGTTAAGATGTGTAAATGGTCTAATTCAAAGGAATACAGCACGTAGAGAGGTAAAACTTGTCACACACGTTTGAAATGACATGGGGCTTTGCTGAAACCAAAAAATAGTGCAAAAAGCGGTCAACTGCTGGCGCTTGACATCAATACGTCAGTGACGTCACGTGAGAACAGTGCGTAGAATGAGCTGTAGTGAGAGAGAGAGAGAGAGAGAGGTAGAGAGAGAGAGAGAGGGAGAGAGAGAGAGAGAGAAGGAGAGAGTCGAATGCGGTAGGAATCACCGCACGTTGACTTTGGCAGAAAGGGATCTGTTAGTGAAGCTTTACTGTCAGAATGGAGAATCCGCTACAACAGCTTTACGATTTTATCGCCATAAGGAAGTTATTCAAAAAGGGTAAAGGTCTTGTGACAAGTGTCACCGCGAAGAAAATGATCACGAAGTTCGAAGCTACGAGGTCTTAGGCGGTCGTTGCCGTAGTGGGCGACGAGTCGCAATTGCTACTGCTGCTTGGACAGTTCATGAAGAAATGAACACCTTAGTGGGTTTATATCCTCAGTGTGTGGTCAGTGCTCTTAAAGTAGTACTTCGACAGGGTCGCACGTCGCACCGGCATTCCACGCACTAAGGCGTACATTTGAATGCCGTCTATAGAAGATGCAACGCCCGTAAGAACTGTTAGCCACCGAATTTGAGACACGGAGAGCATTTACAGTGTAGGCACTTCAAAAAATGGGTGAGGACGATGACTGGCTGTGTGACATGTTGTGGACCGGTGAAGCCCATTTCACACTCCAACAGTCTGTCAACAGCCACAACTGCAAAATCTGGGCCACCGAAAATCCTAGAATTGTCTTGGAAAACCCATTGTATGGCGAGAAAATCACGGTGTGGTATGGATTTCCTACGCGGAAATGCGGGGTGCTGCTTTTCAAGCTGTCAGCGTGACGGCTGCCGGTGACGTCGATGTTTTACGAAAGCGCGTCATCCCTAACCTAGCTGTTAAGTATCCGCTGGAGGGTACGACTGTAATGCAGTATGGCGCTGCCCGCTGCCCCCATATTCCTCCATGGGAGAAAGATCTCTTGAGAACATCGTTTGGTGTGGATCGCGTGCTGAGTCACAACTACCTGCGCGGTCTTGGGCATGTTGTCACGGCTTCTCCTGTCGGAGGTTCGAGTCCTGCCTCGGGCATGGGTGTGTGTGTGTGTTGTGCTTAGCGTAATTTAGTTTCAGTTAGACTAAGTAGTGAGTAAGTCTAGGGACTGGTGACATCAGCAGTTTGGTCCCATAAGACCTTACCACAAATTTCCAAATTCTGAGTCACAACTTCTGTCATGCTTGACCTCAAAGGTCCCCAGACCTCATCCCGAGCTGTCATTGGTTGTGGGATCACCTGAAGCCACAAGTCGGATGCTACAGTCCGACCTCACTAGGTATGCTAAATGACAACACCTGACGGCAGTTCCTCACCATGCCTATTGATATGATGTACAGTGCTGTTCGCGACATTGTCCCTCGACTACAGGTATTGCTGATGAATGATGGCCGACATGCTGAGCATTTGGTGCAAACAACATCTTCTTTACTAATAATCATATGTTATGCTAATTATTGCTTTTGTATCAAATGAAGCGCTATCTGTTGGTCACTTTTGTGAACTTCTTTTGGTTTCAGTAAAGGTCCATGTCATTTCAAGCAGGTGTGTCAATTTGTACCTCTCTACTTTCAATATTCCCTGAAGTACTGAGTTTTCAAATATTAACGGGCTTTTGGTCACCCTCAACGATTTGATAAAAGTGAAATAAATGTAAGTCAAAAAGAATTTTTATGCTCTTTTTGTACTGAGGGACAAACTTTTCACCAATATGTATTTAAATTCAATTGTTTTGTGTTTTACCTCACTACAGCTTTACATTACCTACCACACTGTACTAGATTACGGCAAGAGTTAAGCTTATTTCCCTTTTTCCTCGCTATCTTATGACTTATGGTATCGGTAAAATGAATTTTGGACCAAAAGAAAAAGAAAAAATGGGAATGAGCGTATGGCATCGTTGGCCGGGAGGCCCCATTCAGGGCAAGTGCAGGTGCAAGTCTTATTTCATTTGAAGCCCCATTGGGCGACTTGCGTACCAGTGATGAAGATGAAATGACGATGAGAACAACACAACACACAGTCTACGAGCGGAGAAAATCTCCATCCCGGCCGGGAATCGAACCCGGGCCCGCTTGCATCGGAGTCAAGCCCGTTTCGACCGAGCTAAGCAGGCAAACGAACAGAAATTGAAACTGACAAATGTGTAACGGATTTTGAAACTGGGAACATGTGGTAGCTGCATCGAGGCAACGATATTAAATAAGCGTGTAACACTGTCTCTCCTGCTGTGCCGCATCACACACGCTGAATCATGCTGCGTCTGTGTCGGGAACTGCCGGTGTGGCCCAGGGTTTACCGTACCGTGGTGCGTTGTGCGGCGACGTGGAGACCAGGCGCCTACAGCGGTCTCTAACCCAAATATTTGGGACTCGGGCCAACTCACTAACACCTGTCGCAGCCACATTATAAACACGGGGGTGATGGGCTCCTGCCAGACTAGGCTATCAGATACGGAGGAGATCTGGCTACACCAAACCTAATACTCCTGAATCACACTAGGAACGAGCGAAGTAGCTGCCTGGTGTAGTAATTTTTTCCGAAAGACTGATACGTTCTTATGGCCTTTTGTTTTCCACTTACGCTGTCCTACCTGAGGCAGCAAAAAATTGGTTCAAATGGCTCTGAGCACTATGGGACCCGACATCTGAGGTCATCAGTCCCCTAGAACTAAGAACTACTTAAACCTAACTAACCTAAGGACGTCACATACATCCATGTCCGAGGCAGGATTCGAACCTGCGACCGTAGCAGCAGCGCGGTTCCGGACTGAAGCGCCTAGCGGTCGGCCCAGAGGCAGCATTGGCGTGTCTTCTGTTCTCATTTGGATGGTGTGTATTCGTGGCAGCAGTCGTAATACTATTGGGACAATGGAGAATTACGGCGTGCAGCGTGCAGGCAGCGTACAAACGTCACTGAGATATCTGATGTTTTGCGAACAACAATAATACTGTTATTGAGTCAGGTGACCTTAAAGAGAGCTGTTAATTTTTATCTCTCAATAGTGAGATTTAAAAAAAAAAAGAAATACGCAGAAAATTTTTCTCCCCATATTTCACTGCAAACTGATAAACAAGCATGACACAAATGCAAGTGAAATACCTTCTTGATGATTCACTAAGGTACAGGGTGTTTCAAAAATGACCGGTATATTTGAAACGGAAATACAAACTAAACGAGCAGCGATAGAAATACACCGTTTGTCGCAATATGCTTGGGACAACAGTACATTTTCAGGCAGACAAACTTTCGAAATTACAGTAGTTACAATTGTCAACAACAGATGGCGCTGCGGTCTGGGAAACTCTATAGTACGATATTTTCCACATATCCACCATGCGTAGCAATAATATGGCGTAGTCTCTTAATGAAATTACCCGAAACCTTTGACAACGTGTCTGGCGGAATGGCTTCACATGCAGATGAGATGTACTGTTTCAGCTGTTCAATTGATTCTGAATTCTGGCGGTACACCTGGTCTTTCAAGTGTCCCCACAGAAAGAAGTCACAGGGGTTCATGTCTGGCGAATAGGGAGGCCAATCCACGCCGCCTCCTGTATGTTTCGGATAGCCCAAAGCAATCACACGATCATCGAAATATTCATTCAGGAAATTAAAGACGTCGGCCGTGCGATGTGGCCGGGCACCATCTTTCATAAACCACGAGGTGTTCGCAGTGTCGTCTAAGGCTGTTTGTACCGCCACAAATTCACGAAGAATGTCCAGATAGCGTGATGCAGTAATCGTTTCGGATCTGAAAAATGGGCCAATGATTCCTTTGGAAGGAATGGCGGTCCAGACCAGTACTTTTTGAGGATGCAGGGACGATGGGGCTGCAACATGGGGCTTTTCGGTTCCCCATATGCGCCAGTTCTGTTTATTGACGAAGCCGTCCAGGTAAAAATAAGCTTCGTCAGTAAACCAAATGCTGCCCACATGCATATCGCCGTCATCAATCCTGTGTACTATATCGTTAGCGAATGTCTCTCGTGCAGCAATGGTAGCGGCGCTGAGGGGTTGCCGCGTTTGAATTTTGTATGGATAGAGGTGTAAACTCTGGCGCATGAGACGATACGTGGACGTTGGCGTCATTTGGACCGCAGCTGCAACACGGCGAACGGAAACCCGAGGCCGCTGTTGGATCACCTGCTGCACTAGCTGCGCGTTGCCCTCTGTGGTTGCCGTACGCGGTCGCCCTACCTTTCCAGCACGTTCATCCGTCACGTTCCCAGTCCGTTGAAATTTTTCAAACAGATCCTTTATTGTATCGCTTTTCGGTCCTTTGGTTACATTAAACCTCCGTTGAAAACTTCGTCTTGTTGCAACAACACTGTGTTCTGGGCGGTGGAATTCCAACACCAGAAAAATCCTCTGTTCTAAGGAATAAACCATGTTGTCTACAGCACACTTGCACGTTGTGACCAGCACACGCTTACAGCAGAAAGACGACATACAGAATGGTGCACCCACAGACTGCGTTGTCTTCTATATCTTTCACATCACTTGGAGCGCCATTTGTTCTTGAAAATTGTAACTACTGTAATTTCGAAAGTTTGTCTGCCTGAAAATGTACTATTGTCCCAAGCATATTGCAACAAACGGTGTATTTCTATCGCTGCTCGTTTAGTTTTTATTGCCGTTTCAAATATACCGGTCATTTTTGAAACACCCTGTATAAATGGATGCCACTCAGGTCTCAGGTAGACCTCAGGTCTCACTTATTGTGGAAACGTACCTGACATTGCCTCGCGTCTTTCTTCTCCATTCTTGAGGGTATCATGGCGTGCCACTGAGAAGGCTGATGATACTGTAAGTAGGCTGTTTAAATTTTTTTATTGGTAACGCCACCTCAGTATGAAAATCACTGGCTGTGCTGTGTGCAGTCAGTGGCTGCTTTGCATTGTTGTAATACTCGCCATTGTAGTGTTAGGCAGCTGGCTGTGAACAGTGCGTAGCGTTGCGCAGTTGGAGGTGAGCCGCCAGCAGTGGTGGATGTGGGGAGAGAGATGGCGGAGTTTTGTAATTTGTCATGAACTGCTATATATATTATGACTATTAAGGTAAATACAGTGATTGTTCTCTATTAATATCTTTCATTTGCTAACTATCGCTATCAGTAGTTAGTGCCTTCCATAGTTTGAATCTTTTATTTAGCTGGCAGTAGTGGCGCTTGCTGTATTGCAGTAGCTTGAGTAGCGAAGATTTTTGTGAGGTAAGTGATTTGTGAAAGGTATAGTTTAATGTTAGTCAGGGCCCATTCTTTTGTAGGGATTATTGAAAGTCAGATTGCGTTGCGCTAACAAAATATTGTGTGTCAGTTAAAGCACAGTCCTGTAAAATTGTTCAAAAAGGGGACGTTTCATACACTCCTGGAAATGGAAAAAAGAACACATTGACACCGGTGTGTCAGACCCACCATACTTGCTCCGGACACTGCGAGAGGGCTGTACAAGCAATGATCACACGCACGGCACAGCGGACGCACCAGGAACCGCGGTGTTGGCCGTCGAATGGCGCTAGCTGCGCAGCATTTGTGCACCGCCACCGTCAGTGTCAGCCAGTTTGCCGTGGCATACGGAGCTCCATCGCAGTCTTTAACACTGGTAGCATGCCGCGACAGCGTGGACGTGAACCGTATGTGCAGTTCACGGACTTTGAGCGAGGCCGTATAGTGGGCATGCGGGAGGCCGGGTGGACGTACCGCCGCATTGCTCAACACGTGTGGCGTGAGGTCTCCACAGTACATCGATGTTGTCGCCAGTGGTCGGCGGAAGGTGCACGTGCCCGTCGACCTGGGACCGGACCTCAGCGACGCACGGATGCACGCCAAGACCGTAGGATCCTACGCAGTGCCGTAGGGGACCGCACCGCCACTTCCCAGCAAATTAGGGACACTGTTGCTCCTGGGGTATCGGCGACGACCATTCGCAACCGTCTCCATGAAGCTGGGCTACGGTCCCGCACACCGTTAGGCCGTCTTCCGCTCACGCCCCAACATCGTGCAGCCCGCCTCCAGTGGTGTCGCGACAGGCGTGAATGGAGGGACGAATGGAGACGTGTCGTCTTCAGCGATGAGAGTCGCTTCTGCCTTGGTGCCAATGATGGTCGTATGCGTGTTTGGCGCCGTGCAGGTGAGCGCCACAATCAGGACTGCATACGACCGAGGCACACAGGGCCAACACCCAGCATCATGGTGTGGGGAGCGATCTCCTACACTGGCCGTACACCACTGGTGATCGTCGAGGCGACACTAAATAGTGCACGGTACATCCAAACCGTCATCGAACCCATCGTTCTACCATTCCTAGACCGGCAAGGGAACTTGCTGTTCCAACAGGACAATGCACGTCCGCATGTATCCCGTGCCACCCAACGTGCTCTAGAAGGTGTAAGTCAACTACCCTGGCCAGCAAGATCTCCGCATCTGTCCCCCATTGAGCATGTTTGGGACTGGATGAAGCGTCGTCTCACGCGGTCTGCACGTCCAGCACGAACGCTGGTCCAACTGAGGCGCCAGGTGGAAATGGCATGGCAAGCCGTTCCACAGGACTACATCCAGCATCTCTACGATCGTCTCCATGGGAGAATAGCAGCCTGCATTGCTGCGAAAGGTGGATATACACTGTACTAGTGCCGACATTGTGCATGCTCTGTTGCCTGTGTCTATGTTCCTGTGGTTCTGTCAGTGTGATCATGTGATGTATCTGACCCCAGGAATGTGTCAAAAAATTTCCCCTTCCTGGGACAATGAATTCACGGTGTTCTTATTTCAATTTCCAGGAGTGTATGTCGACCCTTAGCCGAGGTTACGTCACTGGAATCTTCTGATTTTTTCCTTGTAGTTTGTGTAATTAGCGTAGATTTTGTTTATTGGTAGCGCGTAATTGTAGAGAGAATCTCCTTTGTAGTTGCAGTCTTTCATTGTTGTACAGTAAAACAGTTGTGACATGCATGTAGATTTGCACCAAGTATTTAAGTAGACATTATTTCCATTTCTATGTTAATGTGTTATCTTATTTTGCTCTTCAAATTGTGCTTTTCTGTGTTATCGTGTGAAATATTGTGACAATAATGGCGTGTGAAAAACGTAACATTAGGCTCCAAAGTAAACTGAGAAATAATAGTGATGACGAGCGTAGCTTATCAGCGCCGCCGAGTAATGAATTTACTAATGTTCAAAGTAGTAATTTGGTAACTGTGCATAGGGAAATGGAGCGGGCGTCAAATAATGGTGTAGACAGTGAAACAGGTAGTGAACAGGGAAGCATTATCGATCGATCGGTCGGCAACAGCTCGCCTCAGGAATCGGGAATGACAGAACACAATATTGCAAATACTGTAGACTCAGGTTTTGGGTTCTCACCGTTTTCTCAAATGAGTCAAGACACATTTTCCGCTTGTCAAAATGTGAATGTTGGCGGTGCAAATTCACTGCCGAAAAGCACTGAGGAACATGTTTCAGACACCAATGCATTGTTATTACAATTAATACAACAAATGGGACAAACACAGCAAAAGCTTCAAAAGTTAGACACGATGGAACAAAATCAGAGACAAACACAGCAACAGCTTAAAAGTTAGACACCACACTTGAAAAAACACGTGAAGATTTAACTACTGAGTTACATAACATCGAATCGAAATGTCAAAAAGTCTGTAATGACGTAAAAACACAAATTTGTGAGCATTTCCAACCTATCTTTTCGCGTCATGAAAATGCATTACAGAATCACGAAGCAGCCATAAAAGAACTGCAAACCATTGTTCATGAAAATCACGACACCTTGCAAGCTAAAATTGACTCAGTTGCATCTACCGATTCGGTTACGCAACTTGCAAAAACTCAAGAGAACTTAAAGGACACAGTAGATACGATTTCAACACAAATGGACACTCTGAAACTTGGTTCAGAAAAACACACAGAGGAAATAATTTCACTATCGGATAAAGTAGCCGAACTTTCAGATCAGTTCACTAACTTATCTACAAAGGTAGATGATGATCTGAATGACACAAGACCTGTAGCCTTCACGGACACTGAAGAGTATGAACAAATTAGAAAATTCAAACAAAATCAAAATCAAATCAATACACAGTACAAAAGAGAAATCCGGGAAGTACAAGATCAGTTGACGCAGGTAATACAAGAATTACATATTTCAGAGGACACTCGCGCTCCAGTACGGGAAGAGGGACATAGAAATACGGAACAACCACAAAATAATAACACAGGACATTTCGGAAATTATGAAAGAAATTGGCAAGGCGCATTGGATTTTGAGATGGAACCGCCGACACGACGTAACAATGACCGATATGCTACTCGCCGACACGATGATTTTGACTATAAGCTGTTCATTACTACACGTAAATTCAAAACGTTTAAGAATTCTGCCAACGACATTCATCCACAAGCGTGGCTCCATCAATTCTCTCATTGTTTTCCTCCCAACTGGTCATTGCAGCACAGATTAGAATTTATGTGTGGCTATTTAGAGAATGAACCAGCTGTAAGAATGCGATCGGTCATTCACGATTGCCACAGTGAAGGAGAATTTTACCATGCCTTCCTCTCAGCATATTGGTCTCAAGCCACACAGGACCGAGTAAAACATGGCATCATAATGATGAAACATTTCGAACAATCTGAATTCTCCAGTATTGTGAAATATTTTGAAGACATGTTGCACAAGAATCAGTACCTGTCAAACCCATACAGCCCCTCAGAACTCATCCGCATTTGCTTAATCAAATTACCTGAACATTTACGACATATTATTTTGGCAGGACGTTGCAAACACGATATTGAAGCTTTTCAAGGACTCTTACTAGAACTGGAAATTGACACTGACAATCGCGGAACGCGAGAACAGGAGCTCAACAATTACAGGTCACATCTGTCACAATTCCGCGATGACAGAAATAATACACGACAAGGCTATTCTTATAACGTAAATCGTGACCAAAACAGACACCACCCTTATGACAACCGCTGGCAGAATAATAGTTACAGAGAAAGATCGCATTCCATAGTAATGAATATGACAGAGATAACCATAGAAACAGACAATATGGTAACCAGAAGTATTATTATCAAGGGAGACAGAATAATTTCAGACGCAACACTTCAGCGCGCAGTTACGATTCAGGGAGAAATTCTCCACCACATGACCGACAATCAAGGAACTATGTAAACTACCGACATGACGACAGACGATATATTCGTAACGACAGACCTGAATTGGATCAGAACTGGCGGGATTCTAACAGAGCTGGGCCCTCTCAGCAAGGCGAATTTGTAGAAGTTCGGTCTCCTAATCCCAATAACAACGTGCGCCAACAAAGAAACAGACAATGACCCACACCACAGGTAGCCACCTGCGCCGGCTGGCTCCGAGAAAAATAACATAGACTTTAACCTTGAGAAAAATTCCAGTATTCTTTACCGACGTATACCACTTGACAATGGCGTTAAAGTTGAAACTCTGTGTACTAGGAAGAGCAAAGGTTTACACCACATTTCACACGTAAAACCGTTTATTGAGAGATAATGTGCTTTTTTAACTTGAGATTTTAATGCAACATTTTGGTTTACTTGAAAATACATTCTGGATTTAAAGTACTTTCAGTGAGATACCAGATGACACAGTGGTTAGTTTATGTGACAGCTGCACGATTTTATCATGACGCTACTAATGAGAGACAATTTACAATGTTGCTTTTGCAGTGTTTCTGTTTTATATCTGCACAGTTTTCTGTTTTATTCTGGAAAGTAAAACATGATTTAGTAGTAACTTTTGTGGCATAGCAGCATTGAGACAGCCTTTTTCGTGGCACAACAATACGTTACAGTACAGTACTTTCTTCATCAAAACAATAAGCGTAATAACTACGATATCTATACACAAAGCATTTCACTTTTGTTTATCATGAGGTAAGTACATTGACTTCTGCAGAACGTAGCTTTCGGAGGACGATAAATACGAGACTTCCACAGAGATTATCTTACAACATGACACACAGTTTAGCGCTACAGTACACGTATTTGAGTGATTAATTTCGCACTTAAAACATTTTTTTTTAAGATATTTGAAGTGCAATGATACAAGGGTTTTCCGTGATACATTTCATTCCATTGCTGTAATCTGTAACACCTGAGGTTATAATTACATTAATCCTCAGGGGGGTACACGCCTACATTGTGTACCATGTGTGTGGCAAGCACAAGGAGCCCTAGCTAATATGATATTTGCTTATACAACTTTACACATCGGTACCATATTTCTCTAACACAGAATTACACAGCTATCTGATCATTTAACTGAGAGAGACAAATATTTATTTTACTACATCGGTGACAGATGTTTACGTAATTACACAGTTGGATAACTTCACACTTATGAAATTGTATTTTGTCTGTACTTTGTGAACTGTTCATATTTTTTTCGGAACCATTGTGATACTATGAGAGCTTTGAATGATGTATTTGGTATGGGATCACGATTTTTAACGTACATTTGAGGCAGATGACACTTTTGACATGAGCAGAGAATTTTTTTATGTTTTTAAATTATTGGAGGAAGCTACGACGATTTTGAGAGATGACTGAGGTGTTATGATATTATTACGATGACTATGTGTATTATGCTGTTGCGGTATGTTTATGATCAATAAGCCAATGCTATATGAGTTATTTGAGTATGCTACGTATCCGTTATCATAAAATATTGAAGAAGTGTCGACGAATAAGGTAAGGATAAATGAGTAGTGGTTAGGGACTCACTCTGGTTTGTGAAACAGGTTGTTGGAAACCAAGAATCGTACTTTAAGAGTTATGAAATGTATGTAAATGTGTGAATGTATTACAATGCCGACGAAAACTTTTTGGACACTGTTATATCAATAGGATTTTTTTCTACAGATTTGTAACGCAAATTCTTGACCTGTGAAATATTTTTATATGAGACTGCCACTGTAGCGGAAACTGCTGTCGTAAATATTTCCGTACAAAAGTTAAGTGACCACCTGCACGTAATGCGTCGCGGGCACCCAGCTGTGTCAGACGCCTGGAGAAAAAGCCATTAGTGTGTGCCAGAGGCACAGGTAGAAAAAAAAGGGAGGCCATTATCCTCGCTATTGGCCTTCCTTTGTAGAAAGCATCGCAAAAACGACACAGTCGCACTTGAAAACATATGATTACACTGTGGAGTTCTTAATTTATGATATTTACTGAAATGAAATGATGAGAAACATTTCACATCTATTGTCTTTCTAGTTGAAAGATTGTTTACTGCACTATGCAATGCTATATGGCTAGTGAATGACTTTTCATGCCTCGCTTTGCCTATTTTGTTTAATATCTAGTTTCTAGCTGCACTGCAGCACTGGTTAAAATAAAATTTTATACTAATATAAATATTTTCTGTCTACAGATCGAGTAAATAATAATTTTTTTTAAAAAAAATGAGGGAGCACAAAAAGACATTTACCTTCACAGGAACTGCATTCATAATTTTCTTTTCAAGTACTTGGTAATTTATTTCATAGAATAAGTTTTTGTGGTGCACCACTTTAAGATGTGAACAGACATTTCCCTTATCTGCATTGTTGTCTTTAGTGTACTATTTTTTCTGCTTGAGCTTTGTCATGTTTAGATGCTGCTGCTGTTTACCAGGCATAGTGCTACTGAATTTTAATTTGTGTTACTCTGTTAAGCAGGTTTTACTACTGATTTATTTTTCTTGTTTGCTGCTCATTGCCTTATATTAGTTGTAATTTATGCTGCTTGCTATGCCATTTGTATTTTTGATCATTGCTGTTTGTGTTAATTGTTTTGTGCTGCTGCATTGCCTCGTCCCTTAGTTTAGCATCTGAGCTCAGTAGATTTAAGTTAGCTTAAGAGGGGGTAGCCTATAAGAAAATGAGTTGCGATGAATTTGAAGAAATGCACTGAGAGGCTATACGAGAAAAGTACAGAAAACAGGTATAGATAGGACTTTTTGGAAATAATGAGGAACGAAGGGAGATCTCCGAGAAGTAAAGAAAGTTTTGTTTGCAAAATACTGCAGTAAAAGAAACCCTGTCCTTTCCTTGTGTTATCCCACTATGTGTTTGTGTTCCCTTGCGTATTTATGTTTTTCCTGTATTTATATGTTAATCTGATAAGACTTATGTTGTAGAATTTTTCTAATACTAAGCTACATTCACTACGATGAGGAATACTGTTATCCTCAAATATAATTGGCATTAATAATATGTTATTTACCTTGTAAATATGCTTAGACATTATTTATTCTGTTTTGTTTTAATGCTCATGTGTAAAGTTGATGTTTCAAAAGTTATTCTGATCTTTTATGTATTTACTTATGTCATAATTCCTGTAACACTGTTGTATATGTTATTTTGATTCTTTTGTAAAGCCTGTACTACAAATGTTATCTGTATTGTTATGTTCTTTAATGATATATTTTGTACCTTTGTAATTGTATTCTTATGTTATAAAATTGTAATTGACACCAGTTCATCAAATTATTAACTTGTAAGTTACATTTCACTGCACACATTTCTGTTGGTCATAGTATATGGACAATATGTGAGAAGTAGGGACTGTTAGTGTTTGCACGTGTGTTAATAATTCAGCAAGGGACTGGATAACAGCATTGCTGGTTCTAAGGACAATTCCAAAAACTTTGTGAGTGCACAAGTGGTGGTTATGGACTTGCTATATTATCCGCAAGACTCTTCAATGGTGATTGTGCACCTGCACAGTCAAAACAGATGGCTGCTGGCCATCTCTACAAGGACTACAGTGGGTCTACATCTTTGATGATCCATCAATACCATTATTTCTACAAGGACTGCAGTGGGTCTGCACCTCTGGTGGCCCACCAATACCGTAATCTCTACCAGGACTGCAGTGGGTCTGCTCTGTGATGACCTACCAAACGATATTCTTCAAAACTTCGATTGACTCCGCTGTGGGTTTGCTCTGTTGTGGCCCATTACCTGTCAGCATGACAAGAGTCAGCACTGTCTTTCCGTTGGAAGGACAACACTACTTCTTCAAGACTGCATGGAAATCCACTACTTCTGTGTGCAATTTCTTTTACTAATGAGACTTTGTGAAGAAAAAAAAACTGTTATTACTATTATGATGAATGATCAGGACTATCTTTATGGACTGTGAGAAAATTTTAGCTTTTGACCAACATTGTGTCAATAAGTGTGTGCATTTGATTTCTTTGTTATTGTAATTACGATTATGAAAAATTTTAAAAAATATGTATTGCCCATTGCCCAAAACAATTTATATAATTTTTTTGGGGAGCATGGGGGCTATGTAAGTAGGCTGTTTAGATTTTTTTATTGGTAACGCCACTTCGGTATGAAAATCACTGGCTGTGCTGTGTGCAGTCTGTGGCTGCTTTGCATTGTTGTAATACTCGCCATTGTAGTGTTAGGCAGCTGGCTGTGAACAGCGCGTAGCGTTGCGCGGTTGGAGGTGAGCCGCCAGCAGTGGTGGATGTGGGGAGAGAGATGGCGGAGTTTTGTAATTTGTCATGAACTGCTATATATATTATGACTATTAAGGTAAATACAGTGTTTGTTCTCTATTAATATCTTTCATTTGCTAACTATCGCTATCAGTAGTTAGTGCCTTCCATAGTTTGAATCTTTTATTTAGCTGGCAGTAGTGGCGCTCGCTGTATTGCAGTAGCTTGAGTAGCGAAGATTTTTGTGAGGTAAGTGATTTGTGAAAGGTATAGTTTAATGTTAGTCAGGGCCCATTCTTTTGTAGGGATTATTGAAAGTCAGATTGCGTTGCGCTAACAAAATATTGTGTGTCAGTTTAAGCACAGTCGTGTATAATTGTTTAAAAAGGGTACGTTTCAATACTAATATGTACTGTTCAAGATTTTATCTTTTATTAACCAGGAGATGGACACTAACAAACAGTAGACTGCCTGTATAAGGCAACTCTTCTGATGTAAAAAAAAAAAAAATCCCAAGACCAAGAAATAATTAATGTGGAGTAATGAAATTTCAGGAACATATTTGCCTACGTAACCTACTTCAATGGTTAACGTTGCGGGATCACACGTTAATGTAAGTGAGAGAAAAGCCATTGCAAATGCGACATGCTGGTACATCAATAACCGCGAGAATGCTGGATGCAAGCAAGAAAACCTTCATTCATTGTGTGGTATAGGTGCCGGCTGTCAGTTTGTGGGAGTTCCATGCCTGCTGCACTAGATCGGTTACTACGCGGAAGATTAATGCTGTTTGTGGATGACTCCTAGAGCTGTCGTCCCTTGATGTCCCATACTTGCTCGACTGGAGACAGATCGGATGATCGAGAAAGCCAACGCAAGATGTCGACACTCCGTAGAGCATGTTGGATTACAACAGCTGTATGTGGGCGAGCGTTATCCTACTGGAAAACACCCCCTATAATACTTTTCACGAGTGGCTGCACAGCAGGTCGAATCATTGCCGGCAGATGTGGCCGAGCGGTTCTAGGCGTTTGATCATACAATGTAAACTTTCACGGCCGGTATTGTCTTCACTTAAAACTTCCGGGCTGATAGGCCGTGGTCCAAGTATAAAACTGTCTCCTAACGTTTCGTCTCCGACTCCGGGAGACATCTTCGGAGGTAAAGCGGCGAACTGCGAAGAGGACTCGAGGAGGCGCTGATTATATAGGCAGTACAGAGGGCGCCACGTGATCGACAGTGGCGCCCTCTGTACTGCCTATATAATCAGCGCCTCCTCGAGTCCTCTTCGCAGTTCGCCGCTTTACCTCCGAAGATGTCTCCCGCAGTCGGAGACGAAACGTTAGGAGACAGTTTTATACTTGGACCACGGCCTATCAGCCCGGAAGTTTTAAGTGATGGTTGTAGGCGCTTCAGTCTGGAACCGCGCGACCGCTACGGTCGCAGGTTCGAATCCTGCCTCGGGCGTGGATGTGTGTGATGCCCTTAGGTTAGTTAGGTTTAAGTAGTTCTAAGTTCTAGGGGACTTATGACCTCAGATGTTAGGTCCCATAGTGCTCAGAGCCATTTTTAAATCACCAGATTGACGAATAAATTTACAGTCAGTGTGCGTTGGATAACCAGCTGTCAAACGATATCGCACGCCAGACCATACCTCCAGGTGTAGGTCCAGTGGTCCTAGCCGCAGACAGGTTGGAGGTTGGTTGCTGGCGCTCATCTGGCCTGCGTCTAACCAAGACGCGCCCGTCAGTGGCATCGAGCAGAACCGGCTGTCATTAGAAATCGCAACAGACCTCCATTCACCTCAGTGAGCTCTCGGCTCACACCATAGGAGTCGCAAACGACGGTGGTTTGGTGTCAGTGACATGCCCGCTACAGGGCGCCTGGGTCGGGTTTGTAACAGCTCGTTGTGTCGCTGTGGTGCCAACTGCAGCTCAAATTGCTGCTGTAGATGCAGTACGCTGCGCCAGAGCCATAAGCCGAAGGCGATGTCTCCCACCCGGTAGTGCCACATGGCCCTCCGGGCCCAATCTTCTTGCGATCGTACCTTTCTGTAACCACCACTGCCAGGCATCATGCACAGTGCCAAGTCTTTCTGCAATATCGCGGAAGGAACATCCATCTCCTCGTAGCCCTTTTACACGATCTCGTTAAAGCTCAGTGAGGTGCTGATAGCGGCGTCTTTGTCGCCTTAAAGACATTCTTGACTAACATCAACTCACCATGTACAATCTCAAAGGTAACTAAAGCTCACGACCGTTACTACTAGGGCCACCCTTATGGGCTAGCGCGAAATTTAAAATGGCATCATTTTTCAGATGAAGAAACATGCCTACCAACTTACAATTAAGTCACATAACTCTTTGTTGATGCTGCGATTTTTTTCTGTAAGTGTAATTTCGTTAAAAATTATAGGTTTGTGCATCTAAGGAACCTTTTCACGTGTCTATCTACATCTATATCCATATGTTGCAAAACATTGCGAAAGCAGTGGAAGGGGTTACTTCCAATTCCCTCATAATTCAGGGACCCTCTTCCTCGTTCCATTCATGTATGAGACGTGGGTAGAACGACTGCCTAAACGCGTATGAGAGACTGCAGAATATGGATTGACAGTAAATCGAAGAAAGACGAAAGTAATGAGAAATTGTGGAAATGAGAGGAGCGAGAAACTTACATCAGGATTGGTGATCACGAATTAGATGAAGTAAAGGAATTCCGCAAGCTAGGCAGCATTGTAATCCATGATGGAAGGCGCAACGAAGACATATAAAGCAGCATAGCACTGTCAAAAAGGGCATACCTGATCAAGAGAAGTCTACTAGTATCAAACACAGGCCTTAATATGAGGAAGAAATTTCTGAGGATGTCCGTTTGGAACACAAAGCACTGAATGATAGTGAAACATGGATTAAGGGGAAACCGGAAAAGAAGAGAATCGAAGCATTTTAGATGTGGTACTACGGAAGAATGTAGAAAATTAGTTGGACTGAATCAGGAGGGTCTCCGAAGAGGAAATGAAAATATTGGAAACACTGACCAGAAGAAGAGGCAGAATGACAGAATATTTGTTAAGACATCGGTGAACAAACTTCCTGGCAGATTAAAACTGTGTGCCGGACCGAGACTCGAACTCGGGACCTTTGCCTTTCATGGGCAAGTGCTCTACCATCGGAGCTACCCAAGCACGACTCACGCCCCGTCCTCAGAGTTTTACCTCGTCTCCTACTTCCCAAACTTTACAGAAGCTCTCCTGGAAGCTCTCATTCTGGAAACATCCCCTAGGCTGTGGCTAAGCCATGTCCCCGCAATATCCTTTCTTTCAGGCGTGCTAGCTCTGCAAGGTTCGCAGGAGACCTTCTGTAAAGTTTGGAAGGTACGAGTCGAGGTACTGGCAGAAGTAAAGCTGTGAGGAGGAGGCGTGAGTCGCGCTTGGGTAGCTCAGATGATAAAACACTTGCCCGTGAAAGGCAAAGGTCTCGAGTTCGAGTCTCGGTCCGGCACACAGTTTTAATCCGCAAGGAAGTTTGAGATCGGCGTACACTCCGCTGCAAGGGTGAAAAATCTCATTCTGGAAACAGGGAACAACTTTCATGGTGGTAGAGGGATCCGTAGAGGGTAAAAACTGTAGAGGAAAACAGGGATTGAAATTAATGGGGACGAGCTTGCATCTGATACTCTGAGATGAAGAGATTGGCACAGGAGAGCAATTCATGGCGGGCCGCATCAAACCAGTCAAAAGACTGACGACCCGTTGCGAGTAGTTTCTCGAAGTATCTGACAGCCTCGCGAGAGATGATGTCGATAGGGCTTACGAGAGTGTCAGTGAGAACTGAGACAGCACTCTCCCTGGGAGTTTCCTGTCGTATTTCTGTACGTGACGGTAGGCTTTGCAATGGAAGAACGTCCAGGTGCAGCTCTATTTTTGATACATTTAGCGATAAATGTAAAACATAAACTAACGTGTTCGCGTTCGATAACAGACCAGATTATGTGACGGGAAGAATCTCACTGTAACTTGTGATGGAAAATCCACAACACTATCCATAGTTTACGAGAATGACAGCAATGGAGATGGAATAAGCGCTCATTACAATTGGACTCAAAATCGGTAATCTTGATACTATTACGCACAAATCCATTAGTGTTAAAGACAGACTGCTTTTGACACTAATATTTCTACCATCAGCTGTGTTTATCCCCTGTAATATTTGCTAAAGTAACAATTACGATGAAATAACGTTATACCAATTTCATCTTCATACCCATAGACGTTCAAATGCCGAATAAGGTTGATATATGTATGACGCATAAAGCATTTTCGGACATACAGTACACTGACTTGAAACTTTTTACTTTTATTGACTTCAGAAAGTGCTAATAAATTCCCGAAGATCTCTTATTCAATACCCAATATAATAATGCACTAAGGAGACAAATTATGGGATAGCGATATGCGACTATACACATGGCAGTAGAATGACGTACAGAAGGTATCAAAGGCCAGTGCTTTGGTCAACCTGTCGTTTGTAATCAGGTGATTCATGCGTACAGATTCCCGATGTAATTATGGCCGTACGGAGGGAGATAACAAACTTTCAGCGCCGAACGGTAGTTGCAGCTACACCAATGGGACATTCCATTCCGAAAATTGTTAGGGAATTCAATATTCCGAGATCCACAGTGTCAAGAGTGTGCCGAGACTACCATACGTGAGGCATTACCTTTGACCGCGGCCAATGCAGTAGTCGACGGCTTACATTTAACGACTGGGTGTAGCGGCGTCAGCGTAGACTTCTCAGTGCTAATATACAAGCAACACTGCGTGAAATAACCGCAGAAGTCAAAGTGGACGAACCTACCTGTTTATCTGTTTGGACGATGCGGCGAAATTTCACGCTGGTGGCCTGTGGCAATAGACGGCCGACAGTAGTGCCTTTGCTAACAACACGACATCGTCTGAAGCACCTTTCTTAGGCACTTGGCCGAATCGATTGGACCCCAGATGACTGAAAAACCGTGGTGTGGAACTTCCTGGCAGATTAAAACTATGTGCCGGACCGAGACTCGAACTTGAGTTCGAGTGTCGGTCCGGCACACAGTTTTAATCTGCCAGGAAGTTTCATATCAGCGCACACTCCGCTGCAGAGTGAAAATCTCATTCTGGAAACATCCCCCGGGCTGTGGTTAAGCCATGTCTCCGCAATATCCTTTCTTTCAGGAGTGCTAGTTCTGCAAGGTTCGCAGGTGAGCTTCTGTAAAGTTTGGAAGGTAGGAGACGAGGTACTGTCAGAAGTAAAGCTGTGAGTACCGGGCGTGAGTCGTGCTTGGGTAGCTCATATGGTAGAGCACTTGCCCGCGAAAGGCAAAGTCCCGAGTTCGAGTCTCGGTCCGGCACACAGTTTTAATCTGCCAGGAAGTTTCATATCAGCGCACACTCCGCTGCAGAGTGAGAATCTCATTCTGGGAACCGTGGTGTGGTCAGACGAGCTCTGGTTTCAGTTGGTAAGAGGAGATGGTAAGGTTCGACTGCGGTCTAGATTCCACAGAGCCATGGACTCAAGCAATGTGCAAGCTGGTGGTGGCTCCATAATGGTTTGAGTGGCGTTTAGATGAAATGTACGGCGCCCTATGGTCCAATTGAACCGATCATTGACTGGAAATAGTTATGTTCGGCTATTCTGACACCTTTTGCAGCCATTCAGTGATGGAATTTTTATTAATGACATTGTGCCATTTCACCCATTATTGTTCGCTATAGATTTGTAGAACATTTTGGACAATTCGAACTAACGATTTGGCCTCACAGAATGTCCGACATGAATCCCATCGAAAATTTACGAGAGATAATAGAGATGTCGGTCTGTGCATCGCCAACACTTTCGCAATTACGGACATGCCACGCCGGA